>NC_137460.1:142397443-143102972 GCF_964235325.1 Thermobia domestica
CAATATAAGAAACTTTAATCCAAAATGGCCACCCAAAAATCAACTTTTTTTAGCCACTAGCTAATCTGGTTGTACTGTCATGAGTTTGTTACACAAACGGGGCAACCACCACATACTAGCACACACCCCGCTGTTATGGGAACAGATTTGAACCATGGAGGTGAAGACTGGCCCCAAGCATTCTTTCGTCCGATGTGTCGTTCAGCTCCCATTACTATGGCACTTTAAGTAGAGCTTACTGTGCAGTAACATATAAAATTTCAACCAAATACTTTCCATTACTCAATAAAATTATTTGGTTCCGAGCTTTTTTTTAAAAAAAAAAAATAATTGCAACAAATCTAAACATGCTAAAATGGAAAGTAGTTTTTGGATTGTTATGGGTTAACACTGTGAAACCTAAAGGCTGGAATATATGAAATCAAAGTGTACACACATATCTGTCTCTCTATTTATCTATATATCTTTCCATCTCTCTCTCTCTAGTGGCGGATCCAGGATATGATCAAGGGAGGGGCTAAACAATAATTTGCCGTTTTATCCAGTGTAAAGCAAAATTGAAGCCCATTTTATCCAGTGTAAACCCGAGGGTCAAGGGGGGCTATAGCCCCTTAGCCCCCCTTGGATCCGCCCTTATATATATATATACAGACACTATAAAGCAAGTGGGCTGATAGTATGGGGCGCGGACAAAATCCAAGCGGATAAAATCCAAGGAGCAGTATCATGTGCGTAGCTGTGGTATGTGCCTGTGAACACCGTAATTAAATTGTATGTTTGTTTCTTTCTTCAATTGTCATGCATTCTAAAGTTTTATCAGTAATTCTTCAATTTATTGAAATAACATTTCATTTACTTTTAAAGAACTGAAAATCCAATAAAACATGTAAGATTGTCACAGTAAAAGTGCAGATGAGCTTTAATTACTTACACGTCCATATGAAAGTATGTAAAAATATTATGTGTGTACAAATACATTGTAAAAGTATGTATTTTCTTCTCAATTTTATTATATACAGTATAATACATTTAAGACACTCATCATATTATTGTGAGACCAATCATTGGAGTGTTTTAATTCCTTTCTTATGAGGTGGGACACAAAAGTCTTGATTTGTTTGTTGGTAGTGTTTTATGTATATTTTGAAACAAATAATTATGATATACTAATCAAATTTTCGTCAGAAATGATCAAAATGTGAAATATGTAATGTGTATTTTTAATAATGTAATAATGTGTGTGAATTAAATAATGTAAAAGTGTTATCTAGAAAATCGAAATGTGAAAATGTGTCTAGACAAACTAAATGAAAATGTATATATTATTGGTTATTTTGACAAGTGTAACTGAAGTAAATACTTTGAGGGTAGAGAAGTATTTTTATCTAAATTATATCATTTTAATTTTATTTTTACTTTAATTCTCAATAAATATAATAGAATTAAGTAAGTAGTGTACTCGTTTTAAGGCTGGGCTGTTTTGCTGTTATTTGTTATCTCTGATATAGCAAGCCAGTGCTTTCATTTTCTGGCTATATTTTCTGGTTAATTTATGTGAGTATACTCTTTTTAGTCAAAATATTTCTGATCATCCTAAACTGGATTCACCTGGGCATGTCCTAGCAGTGACTAGACTATTTTATGAGTAATAAAAGCTCATCTGCACTCTTACTGTGTCAATCTTACATATTTTATTGGATTTTCAGTTCTTTAAATGTAAATGAAATATTATTTCAATAAGTTGAAGAATTACAGATAAAACTTTAGAATGCATGACAATTGAAGAAAGAAACAAACATACAATTTAATTACGGTGTTCACAGGCACATACCACAGCTACGCACTTAATACTGCTCCTTGGATTTTGTCCTCTTGGATTTTGTCCTACACTCGATAGTATACGATAGTGTCGGGGATGGTGACACCTTTACATCGAACTTTGCTTGTCGTGTAAACATTATTTGACACTAGTGTCTTCATCTCTGACGTACCTATGAGCAATTTACTGTATATTCGTGTATTGAAACTGGTGAAACAAATTTCAATGTTTCAGAATGAAAAAAAAAAAAAGCCAGGATCGAGAAGCCTCAGACAACTAACAGCAGAGATATATTATCTTGTAAACGATTTGTCCTTGCCTTGTGAGCTTATTTGAATTTATTTTTAAGACCTTTAGGCAACTTTGGCCGAATGGATGATGATGGGAAAATAGTGGAATTAAGAAAGTTGTAGGATACTAGACAACTTCGAGAAAACACATACATTCGAAAAATGAAATGAAATGAAATGAAATCTTTGAGTTTTACGTCCCACGTTTATGCCGGTTAGGCTAAAGGAGACAGTGATGATGAGTAATGAATGAAATGGTGGAATGAGGAAAGTGGGAGGAAACGAGAGAACCCCGAGAAAACCCACGCACAAAGTTCACTTTGCGGGGCTGGGATCGTACCCGAGACCCCAAGCACCAGAGGTGAACGTTCTACCACTGAGCCACCGCGGTCCCCACACACATTCAATGCTTGTCCACCAGAAAGCTCACATGGCACTAATCGAGATCGAACCGACTACCACATACGCCAGAGGTGAAGGCTTCAGGGTGTAGCTACCGTGACATTTCTTGTCTTGTGTGTTCTGGGTAATACTTGTAACTTAGTTGTATCTTGATTAGCATGGTGCAGCCTGCTACATTTTACTTTCGTTCCCATGATATGCTGCTATATTTTTACAAGACAAGACGAGACAAAACGAGACAAACAAGACGAGACGAGACGGGACAGAACCTCTCGAGACGAGACACGAGACGGGACTAGAACATTTTTTTCGAGACGAGACACGAGACGAGACATGATTTGCACGAGACGAGACGAGACAGCCTGAAGTCTCGTCTCGTCTCGTCTCGTGGCAACACTAATAATCAGACGAGAACTGTCATGTAAGGCGGAGGCTACCTCGGAATTAAAGAAATTATTACGTTCACGCCGTCTGTGTGAACCTGCAGGGGCATACGAGTTGCAAAACCGGATATTGGCCACATTTCCAGTAATAATCCGGCCGGTGGGATGTTTGTATAACTGTTCAAATTCTATATCATTACGAAATATAAGTGCAGTACCCGTGCCGTTAACAGTTTCGTTAGAAAAAAAGGTGTGCTGATAAAGGCCTTGAAGGTCGGTCATTTAATGAAATCCAAAACAGCACTTTGCTTGGTGGAAGATGTTAGACCATTAAAATTGACCGTTCCTATTTTAAAATAGTACATTAAGAGCTGCAAGGAAAGGCTTGGTGTGGAGGAAAAGACACACACAAAAAAACCGGCAGGCCCAAGGAAGGCAGCAAAAAGATGCAATATTAACAAAAACAAAAGTCCCAAACAGACAACTAGCATAGTCTCACTGGGTAGCAGGTCTGTCCAAAGTCTCGGGGACAACCTCCCCATCATTACATGTAAGAGCATCTAATTGAGACATCTGTCGTAATCTAGTGCGGGTTAATCTACTGGTCGAATCATAGGTCTTCCCGGTCACTTTCAGAACTTTCCCAGTATTCACCTCGTGACTGGAACGTTTCTTCTTTTTCAGTTGTTTACTAATAGGGGGTTTAGGAGTGTCATCAACACTGGATGTAGGCGTAACTGGGAAACCACTACCAGTCGAGTCGAGCACATCGGAGAGAGGAGGCACCGTGTCAAGGAAATCACCAACAACCGGTTCAGGCCGAGCAGGTGCTGAAGTATCGAAAGTCATTGGCTGGGGTCCGGGACACTCAGTCTTATCAGATAAGTCACCTACCTTATTTGCGTCGGAGTTAACCTCAGGAAGAATTTGGCTGGCCATACCTTCTTCATGAAACGGGACCTGTGAGGATGTATCACTTGGTCGGGACACAGAAGCTGCCTCGCAGGGGGCTGGCGGGGTAGAGTCATCCAGAGTTGTCGGCATGGTAGTAGTAGCGAGCCCGCTTTTTGTCGGCAAAACCGGAAACACACTATAGTTGTGAATAGCAGGCGCATCCTTCAGTTGTAGGATAGGTCGAGCAATTCGGCTACCCAAAGTAGAAATTCCAGAAGGATCACTGGACCGATGATCTAAACGGGCGCTAAATGTTCGGCGTTCACACTGGGACACCAAATGCGTTTCACTGTCACACCTCGCACAAGTTTTTGTCTGTCCGGGATACGTCACCCAACAACGAAGAAAACTGAGAGTAATATAGGAAGGGATATTCTTTTTTAAAATCATTTTCACAACTTTGCGGCCAGTACGTACTTTATAATAATGACCATCAGTATAAAGTTCGTCACTAACACTAAGAATTTCACCATAAATTTGAAGTACTTGTTTCACTTGGTTATCAGAAATTTCCATAGGTACCTCGTGGATACGTACCAATTTAATTGTATGAGAAGCCGAGTCAAGCGGAAGGTCGTAAGTACCTTCTGCATCTACATACGTTACTTTATTGTCAAATTTAGTAATGATCTGTTCACAGAGCTGTTGAGTAATTAATTTGATATATTTAAGTTTACGTGGAAAGTCTAGTTCAATACTTAATACTGCATCTTGTGCAAGCTCAAAGGTGGTTCGTATCCACTCATGGAGCGAAGTCGAATTGGGAACTTTGGAGACAGGTTGAAAACTAATGCGAAGAGTGTTAAGCCTAATATTGGCCATCGTAATCAGTCGTAATCTTGCACTTCACTTAACAAAAACGGGGAGAAATCACCCACATCAAGTGGTAAGCTCACTCTGCTCAAGTCCAAAAAGCACAGCAAAAACACGCACAAAAAAACTATCACTACTGGCAGAATCAGCACCAAGGCGCGAGCAACACAGGACGTGTTGCCTCGACGAAAACTCAGGCGCAACTGACCTTTGCCACACCGTCACTTGGTGAATTCGCGCATCGTACGATATATACGGCGAGTAGAAAACATTAAGACGGTTTTTCTCCGTTATTTTTGGCCATTGCGCTCTCCCAGTTTGTAATATTAACTCTTTAAATGTGCACTACCACCTCGCAAAAAATGGCCCCGAAGTTCACTTACCAAACTCTGCCTTCTCCTTGTTAGAGATACTCATCTCAGGTAAGTAAACAGAAACAAATGAAAAAGGAAGGGTAATGGAGGCCTTGAAAGTAAAACGTTGACAAATTCAACAGTGTTCAGAAGCATATTTTTAAGGACGCTCGACCCTAGCAATAGGAGCTAATTAGGCGGTTCTGATTTGGTGAAGTTATCCGTTTCTCGCCACCTACCATAAATATAACAGAAATGAACTACCTACTGTTGTCGGTCTTCGTGGCTGACTGGGTTCCGGTTCCCCCCACTATTGTTTAGTTTAGTTAAGTGGTAATTTGTGACAGCTTCACATCATCAAAAGAATGTTTCACTTCCCCTCCCCTCCCCCAGGAGTTCGTGCTGGATCCACCACTGGAATCAATAGACACTCTTGCTATTCTTTTTGTCACCCTTGATTGTGTAGGGGCTCCCTCGTACAAATAAAGAAGCGGTAATATTACAATCAAGGGGCGCTATATATTAGGTATTTTCTTAGCTACCTACCCTTAACCGCACAGGGCCATCTTTCGTAGAATAAAAAATATTACGTGATATTCCAATCATGAAAGGGGAGAGGATGCTGTAAATATATTTCTTATTCATTTTGTCTGTCCTGCTTATCAAAAATTACTTTCTGTTGGAAGGCTACTGAAATGAGAGGGGCAAAATAAAAAGTCGTACCCCCTCCTACATGGTTGCTCAAATAAGTACTAAAGAAAGCATTTTAAACTAAGATATTTAAGATTTAAACTAGGAAACTAAGATATCCTACATTATGTAAGGATGGTATATTCAGGATTATTATTATTATTATTACTATTACTATTATTATTATTATTATTATTATTATTATTATTATTATTATTATTATTATTATTATTATTATTATTATTATTATTTGAATGTTTTTGGAGCACCGAAATTTTGTGAGACGAACAATGATATGTAGAGGTTTAAGATGGGTGGTCATAGAGGAGGAAAAACCAGGATTTTTCTGTCTGACTCTCTAACGTAAAGATTATGTGCTGAAGGTAAGAAGCATCATCATTCTACAATAGGTTGCTTTTATGTAGAATATCAATTACTTGAGTTCTCCTCCTTCGTTCTACTTACCTTATGTAGTAAATTCAAAACAATTTCAATTCAATACAAATACATTGTAAAACTTTTCCGTAATTAAACATCTAGGGAAAATTAAACATTTAATAGGGAAATCTGTTATCAAAATATCCAAACACGTAGATAGAAGACTATCTAGTGAGAAATATTGTGAAACTTTATAAAATTCTCCAAATTAGAATTAACATTTACTGGGAAACATTCGTTATGCGCCAGCGAGCATATGGTGAGCAGTGAGCACAGGGGAAATAATTACGAAACTGTTTGCAAACAAAATTAGGGACGCTAATGCAAGTGCGACAACAGCATTTTTTCTTTTTTTGGTATCGTCATGAGTTTTACACATGCGTTACAATTTGATTCTTTCCCAAATAAAAAAATAAAAAAATAACCGTAGTGTAGTGATAAAATTGATAACGGCACTTCTACGGGATCGAACCCGCTACCTTCAACATACAGACTCGTTGCTTTAACTAACTGAGCTATTTGTTTTTTTACGTGAACTGAGCCTGTTCCGGTAAAGACGATATTTCATTACGATCGTCCTACCAATTCGTCCTTTTCCATAGATAATTTCCACTATTTGCTCTATCTTTATGTTAATACTTAGCATATATTCATATATTTGGAGTTTGCAGATAATGTATATAATAAGACATACTAGAAATATTCGTTAAAAGTTTAGTTTGTAGATTTAATCCACATTTCTCTCAATGACATAGATGTCGCTGCTTCGTGTTGAACTGCAGAATTCCCTCGTGTTCTTGAAAATTTCCCACTTTAGCAGAGTTGGTAATTCTCGAGATTTCTGTCGATTTAATGTTTTTTGCTTCTAATTTCTTTATTTTAAGCTAATATCTAACACAAATATTAAAAACGGGTTTGTTATTAACCTGTCCTGCTGGGGAAACCTTCCGAAATTTCGAACATATAAAGAAAACGGAGATATTTTCAAAAAACTTCAAAATAAAGAGACGCGTCATTTAATTTGCTCATGGTAGTACCGTGGTGAAGACAAATCCTACTTAATTTCTGTTTAGTCATCCGAAGTTTCAATCAAACAGGGTTTAAAGAAAACTGTAATATTTCGAGTTTGCTGTTGCTTTAATGGAAATAGTTCGTGCGCTTCGTTCTTATGCACTGATAAATGATGTGTTTTCAGGTCTAAAGTGTTTCTGTTTTTCATTTTTATTGCCACTTTGCTTCGATTTTTTGCATAGTTGCATAACCCATAGGGATGCTCCCCACTTGCCGTAACAACTTCGAAGTACACATGAGATTTACTTTTTGCGCTCGCCACTTGCGTTTTTCATTTTGCAAATTTCTTCTTACTGGACGTTTGTGGCGTTTCGTCAGCAGACTATCTGAGGCAAAGCAACTGAACGGTGAAAAACAAATCTCTCTCTTGCTATATTTATCCCAGGACGAGCCGACAAACTTTACCAGCTCGAAGGTCAAAGGTTTAAGTTTACTCCAGATAACACACACGTTTAGAATAATGTCTGATTTCCCGATAAGTAAACCTTATTCTTTAAAAACGCAGGAATGCATCGTAATCCAGCACCAATGACACATTTCTTTGTGCAACAAGCTTTGATTACAATGACATCTGTAGGGCCTGAAAACGAGTAATAACTACAGAAAACTCGAACAACCGATTTACAAAACGATATACTGTAGCTATATGCTACAGGGGAAGATCAACTCCCACGAATTGCATAAACTACTGGGAACACATTCACTCCAGCGGCATTTTTACTGAAGCCAAGAACTTCAAGTGAAAGATATAATGATTTTTCTCCTTTCTACATTCTGTAAAAGAATTCAAGTAGTACCGGTACTTGTGCAAGAGTCTTGGTCTTGATCTTGGTCTTGCAGGTATGGTCTTGGTCTTGGTCTTGCATCGGGATTTCTGGTCTTGGTCTTGGTCTTGCAGGCAAGACTCTTGCAAAAACTGCAAGACCAAGACTCTTGCGCTCAGCCCAGTACGTGTGAGACACAATTCGTTGATCGGCTTCTTCAATATTTCATGTGATCGTTTCAATATTAGTTACTTTTCCTTTTAAGTATACTATAGCAGGAAAGACACTGTCGTTTATTACCATTCCGCTTGTAACAAGATTTAAGTCTGTTGAAGGTTTTTCAAGTATCACTTTTCTTTTGTTTCGTTAATGCTTGCAGTTTTATTTTATTTTGAACAGTATTCCAGAAGTTTTCAATTTGGATTGGTATTAGAGTCTGAGATTGAAGGCAAGCGAGATGAATAGCGGTAGTTCATGATCTATTTGCACTTTCTTTGAGTACTTTTTTGAGTAAATTGTCAAAAATAAAGTGTTTTTCTTTGGCTGGGCACACTTTAGTCGTTCGTTCAATGACGGTGTCTATTCCTTCTCCAAAGTTCTTAAATAATAACATCTTCATCATTCTTATCTGCGACATAAAATCAACAACTACAGTAGTCCATTCCGGAAATTCTGGATGAAATGAGATACTCTTGTCGATTTTTTTCTCCAAATGTAATACTAACTCATGTTTGTTGGTCTCGAAGGAGCATCACCTTCAAACAACTGACTGATGGTAGGTGTCACAGTTGTGTTGTTTGTGATAAGAGTTTTGAAGGTGGGGGACACAGGCTTTTTCAACTCTGTTCGTCAGTTTCCTTTCCTTGATAACAAAGCGCTCTTTCCTAAACTTCTCATAGTTACGTCTCCCATCTCTTAATACACCTAAAATTTTTGCCCTCACATCCTCAGGAACAATTTATTTTGTCACAATGTTGTGTGTGTTTTGAATGGATTACCTTCTGTTATTATGAACTGAAGCACACATGTGACATTAGAAGTGAAACGATTGGCTTTGCTTCCCTGTTAATTGATGATGAACTGTTTCTGTGTGATTCATTATCTGTGCACTTGTAAGGTTGTTACAAACATTGACAATGGCGAGAACTTCGTGATAGATCAGTTGCCATTCAGTGACGTACTGAGTTTTACGCGTTTGTCCAATGATTCCTCTCGTACTTTTTGAGCTCGTTGATTGATTGTTCCAGTTTCATATCGGGGGTCGTTGCGTGGAATGGTGCAGTCTTTTCAGGAACTACAAACTGACCATCCAAAAACTTTTCATGCAAGCAACTATTTCAAGGCGCTTCATAAACGCCAAGTACCATGATCCATAACGTAAATAATTCAGGCAATTGAATTGCTGAAATATAGGGATTAATGACTCAACGGTCTCAACATGTAAATTCCAGTCTCCTTTGCGATCAGACGTTACAAGATTTCCTACAATGTTGAGGAAATTGTTGAGGTTACTGCAAAGTTCTTATTTCTCGATACATTCGTTCACAAGTCTTAAATAGCCTCTTAATAGTTGATTTGAGTATGGAGGAATTTACACTTTTCTTTTTCTTTATTTTGCAAGGCCAGTCGAAACTGATTTACTTCTTTGAGCAAATTGTTGCATGCTTCCTTTTCGTTACTACCCCAAAAAGCATCCCAAATCATTTTCTCGAATACTTCAAAGACAATTAACATTCCTTGAAATGCCTGGACATAATATTTTCCATTTAGTACACTCTTAACTGAATTCACTCCGAAGATTTCTGTTTCAACCAGAGCATCATCGAAACCGCTACCAAGGAGGCACCTCCTACCACAATGTAGAGCCACTTTTGTGCAATAAAACATTCCAAACATTGGCAATATGCCATGAAATTTCTCTGGGTTACTGAGAACTATGTCCGCTACTGTATAGAACACTCCTTCGTCGCAGAAAACCGGAAGGTTGGGTTGTCTCAATTGTTGTCTCACAGATTCAATTTTTTAAGGGCAGTACACACAGTAGCGTAATCAGTAACTGGAGGAGGAATAACTGGCAGAAACCCAACTTGTTTAATTGGTGCAATCTTGGATGAAATTAAAGAGTGTATACTGCTTCAAGTTGGTGATATAGGCTGTGTGTCGCCTAAAAACGCACCACATCGAGTAAGAGAAATAACAAACTCAGTTTTTAGAGCGCATGTGGATGTCTCGTCAGATGAATGAATGGTAACATCCTCAGCTACTTTAGAATTGTTCGGAAGAGGAGGTTTGATTATACTCTTTCTTCGATTTAGTATTTTTTGACACGATAGCTCACACTGAAGTTTACAATTTCTCTTCATCAGTGCAGTTTGTGAAATATTATTTTCTTTCTGTGGAACTCTTCTGACGTCTTATGTTGAAAAAGAGCCATGGCAGTAAGATGACTTCCCAATCTACCTAAGAGCGATGATTTGTCCTCAAAGTCGAAGTTGTCAAGAGCTTCTATTGTGAAATCTCTTAAGTTAAAATGACTTGGTATCGGTGTGTCAACATTGGACATTCTCCGAAATAAATTTCTTCGCACACCCCTGGCTGTATTATACACAAGACTTCAATATATCGCAAATGTAAGGTAATATTTGAATTCTCTGACCCCGAAAACCTATGATTCGACACCAAGATCACTTTCCTAGGTGACTTAGCTCCTTAGTTATGTATGCTAATTGCTTATTTGGCGGTCATATTGGAAAATGGTGTCTGGGGAGTTAAGCGACCAGAATTGAGATATCTATCCAAGAAAAAATAGAAAGCGATAGGTCGAAGAACACAATGCAACAATAAAACTTCGTGCACCCACAAATTTTTACGGGCATGAAGAAACTCGTATTTTTTTTAAATCTTGATAGACTGTCTCGTTCAGCGTCTATAGGCATCTGTTTTTGATTAATCGCAAATGCTGACGTCACCGGTGGCCTACGCGAGGAACTCAATGTGAATCAGCAACTACGCCCTTGTATGAAGCTGATAGACTAATAGTGCAGTGGATTTAATAGATTGTGTTTTGGGTTCGTTTTCCTAGGTGACTTAGTTCCTTAGTTATGTATGCTGATTGCTTATTTGCAGGGGCGTCATTTCAGACTTTGCTTGGGGGGGGGGCAAGAGCAGCACCGACATAAGAATTTCACATTTTGAACTAGTATATTAGACAATCGACTAAAGTATATGTGTTCCTCAAACTCTTGGGGGGCAATTGCCCCCTCCTGCCCTCCCTAGATGACACCCCTGCTTATTTGGCGGCCATATTGGAAAATGGTGTCTGTGGAGGTTAGCGACCAGAATTGAGATGTCTATCCAAGAAAAAATAGAAAGCGATAGGTCGAAGAACACAATGCAACAATAAAACTTCGTGCACCCACAAATTTTTACGGGCATGAAGAAACTCGTATTTTTTTTAAATCTTGATAGACTGTCTCGTTCAGCGTCTATAGGCATCTGTTTTTGATTAATCGCAAATGCTGACGTCACCGGTGGCCTACGCGAGGAACTCAATGTGAGTCAGCAACTACGCCCTTGTATGAAGCTGATAAACTAATAGTGCAGTAGATTTAATAGAGTGTGTTTTGGGTTCGTTAGCAGTCTTCCTTTGTGTCAAATTCTTGAGGGACATTTTTGTTAGTTGTTTCTCCTACGGCATTAGTATAAAAAATAGAGAGAGAGTAGTGTTGTGCGAAGCAGTGTTTCTTCCAGACATGTTTCTGGTGGTGACACTGCCTCCCGGAGCTCTAAGATTGCCCCCTGAAGGATATCAAAATAATACGTTTATAATATAATAAATGTAATAGTACTGTGTGAAAATAATGTGCCCTCCGAATACGAAGTGTGGCCCCCTCCGGGAACATTTTTTCTGAAAGAAACACTGCTGCAAAGTAGAAAACACGTGTTAGTTCAGCGCGTGCTCTGTCTGTGAAGTGAAGTAGAAATGCCTAACACGTGCTGTTTTCGATTGTAATTCTCGTGCGATTAACATTAGAAGCACCAGGGGGAGATTTTGCCCGCGAGTTCTTTTTCATGTAGTTTATACGGATTAATATGTATTCAGAATTCTCTCTTTTTTCTTTTGTTATTGTTTATTTTGATGAAAGATTCGTCTTCGCTTTTTCCAACTAGAATATAGGCCTACCTTTATTTATTTATTTATTTATTTATTTATTTATTTTATTTATTTATTTTTTTGTAAAATGTAACTCCTATTGCAGATGCGAGCATGGACTTTCTCGGGTTAAACCTGAGGACATAAAGTATCTCTTTTTATGTTACCAAGTCGTGAGAAATCACCAATTCGATATAAATTATGGCTCAGGAAAATCAATAGGAAAAATTTTGTGCTAAATAAAAACACTCGTGTTTGTTCCAAACATCTTGAAGAGTCCGACTTCGAGCACTCGTGTGTACTGAAAGAAAAGCTAATGCTAGAAGAATTACTTACATGCAAACTGAGAAAGAATGCTGTTCTAAGTATATTGAAAGGTTTAAAATCCGAACCATTGAACAAGCGCCGATCTATGTCCAGTTACCAACGTAAAAATATCGTACAAGAAGCAATTGACGTTTTTTTTTTTTTTTTTTTTTTTTTTTTTTTTTTGTAGTCAAGACGAGGCATTAGAAGTAATAACGACGGTGTCACTCATGATTCTGAAGTACCGCTTTAGAAATAAGTGTAAATACAATTGGTATACAATGTGAATTTGGGAGTGAAATATACCGGCTTGTACCAAGGTAGAAAGAATTAGTGACGATTGACAGTGCTCCTCAGGGCATTGATTCATCGTTTAATTTTTTCTGTATCAAGTGACAATGATGATGAAACGGGTGAGGACAATTGTTCTGTGGAGAGCGATGCGATGCGAATAAAACAAAAACCAGTAAAGTATTTTTCGTATTCTGGCAAACCTTACAGAGGTTATTTCATTTTTGTCACATATGTCGCTCTCCTGTACATATCTTGAAGCACAAAATTATAGGATCAGCGTTGAAAATTGCAACAAAACGTGAAAATGAACATATTTATGTTCAGGAATCGGAACCATGATTAAAGGAAAGGTACTTAGGTGTTGTAATAACCTAGTCCGCCATCTATTTACATGGTATTGGTTTCAAAATTTCAGTTCCTTTTGTGAATCGCTGAACGTATACCTTGTAGGAAAAACTACGTTTTATAATATTATAAAAACTTTTGAGCAGCACACCATCAGATATTGTCATTTTCTACATGCAGATGACATTTCTAAGTTTTTGCAATCAGTTCTGTAAATGGAAATCTCACTTTAGAACGTGCCACCACACCTCTCACAAACGAAATACTATGTGTGGAAGCCTGATCTCGCTGCTTCACCACGAATGACGTAATCACAAAATCTTTCTTCCTTTGTTACTCGCTAATGACTGAACGTATCGCGATCAAACAAACACCATTCCTTTTAGAATTTTCAACTCTACAAATTGAAATAATTTGTAAAAACGCATTTCTAAGTCGAACTGCTCCTTTAAGTTATTCAACTTGCCTAATTTTGTCCAAAAGGCTGTTTTTTCCCCTTTGGGAACTCAATCGCTGATAACGCCGCGTACACATATATCATATTTAATTTTATAACAATTTTATTATCATACTTATTTTAAATTTTATCATCGTATTCATTTGTTTATACGTTTCAACGACGCTAAGGCACATTCGAAATTTGATTTACAAGTTATTTGATTTTAAGTCCTTTTTTTTCGGGTCCATTAAATGCTTGATACAATTTAATAATTATTTACATAAATTCAAATATGATAAGAACACAAAAGTAAGGATTGCTTAAATATGAATTACTTAGGAAAATCATAAATTATTAACTTCAATATATATTTACATTGAAAGCATTACAAAAATGTTTTTAAATATATTTCAATAACATGGAACGCGAAGAATGTGATTGATATTGCGTTCTGCTATCATAGGAAAACGCATGAATATTAGGAAATACAAATATTAAAGAAAACACAATATTAAGACATTTGTTGACATAAAATTGAGTAACTGCCATTATAGATATGAATTCAAAGATTAAATGACATAAAATAAAATACATTAAAGAAACTTACATATCCATGAAGTACTTCGTTTTCCTCCTATTTGAAAACTAAGTTCCCTCTGTTAATTATTCTTTATATTAGCTTTCCTTATAATCTCTGGATGAATTAAAGTTTTGACTACATCCATCCACCGTTTTCTAGTGTTTTCAGTAGGTTGCCATAATTTAATTTCATCAATATTTCGTAATCCTAGAATTTTCCCAGTTCTTATATCCATAAGTTCAAATACTTTAGGATTAATTTGTTTCGTACATAAATAAGGTCCAGCAAACAAATCACAAAATTTATACATCCTTTTCAATGATGCATCACTCTGGGGATGTAATCTTACGAATACCAAATCATTAGTCTGAATTTTAATTTTACCCAATTGCTGTTCTTCAACTTTCAAGTTTCGAGACTGAAATTTCAGCATTCTGCGAAAATGAATCATACTCACAAGATGTGAATAATCAGTTTCATTGTTTCCATTAATTTGAACTCCAAAATGGTGTTCAATCGGTGCGACATAATCTGTCTCATTATGAATATTGGCAGGTGCAACTCCTAACGTATCAGACACCGAATAATTTAGAAAATATGTAATTTCAGTTACATATTTGACCCAATCACTATGTTTATCACGACAACAATGTCGGAATAACATTCCAAGATTTCGATGGATATTTTCACGTCTGTGAAGTTGTCCCGCCCACCTAATGAATTTTTCTTTTTCTTATCTACATCGTTAGTTTATCGTTAGTTTACGTTAGTTTTGCTAAAATTATCGTTAGTTTTGCAAAAATAACGATTTTATTCGAGAAATAAATGGGCAGGCCAACTTCACGGTTCCCCGCCCACAAACGAATTTCAAAAGTTTTTCATATCACATCGTTAGCTTATCGTTAGTTTACGTTAGTTTTGCTAAAACTATCGTTAGTTTCGCAAAAATAACGATTTTATTCGAGAAATAAAGTTTCCCGCCAACTGTGAATTAGCCCGCCCATATTGAATTCTCATAAAATTCCAACTCATATCGTTAGTTTATCGTTAGTTTACGTTAGTTTTGCTTAAACTATCGTTAGTTTCGCAAAAATAATGATTTTATTTAAGAAATAAACTTTCCCGCCAACTGTGAATTAGCCCGCCCATATTGAATTCTCATAAAATTCCAACTCACATCGTTAGTTTATCGTTAGTTTACGTTAGTTTTACTAAAACTATCGTTAGTTTTGCAAAAATAACGATTTTATTCGAGAAATAAATGGGTAGGCCAACTTCACGGTTCCCCGCCCACAAACGAATTTCAAAAGTTTTTTCGGTCATATCGTTAGTTTATCGTTAGTTTACGTCAGTTTTGCTAAAACTATCGTTAGTTTCGCAAAAATAACGATTTTATTCGAGAAATAAAGTTTCCCGCCAACTGTGAATTAGCCCGCCCATATTGAATTCTCATAAAATTCCAACTCATGTCGTTAGTTTATCGTTAGTTTACGTTAGTTGTGCTTAAACTATCGTTAGTTTCGCAAAAATAACGATTTTATTTAAGAAATAAACTTTCACGCCAACTATGAATTAGCCCGCCCATATTGAATTCTCATAAAATTCCAACTCATATCGTTAGTTTATCGTTAGTTTACGTTAGTTTTGCTAAAACTATCAATAGTTTCGCAAAAATAACGATTTTATTCAAGAAATAAAGTTTCCCGCCAACTGTGAATTAGCCCGCCCATATTGAATTCTCACAAAATTCCAACTCACATCGTTAGTTTATCGTTAGTTTACGTTAGTTTTTCTAAAACTATCGTTAGTTTCGCAAAAATAACGATTTTATTCGAGAAATAAAGTTTCCCGCCAACTGTGAATTAGCCCGCCCATATTGAACTCTCATAATCTTCCAACTCACATCGTTAGTTTATCGTTAGTTTACGTTAGTTTTGCTAAAACTATCGTTAGTTTCGCAAAAATAACGATTTTATGCGAGAAATAAAGTTTCCCGCCAACTGTGAGTTAGCCTGCCCATATTGAATTCTCATAAAATTCCAACTCACATCGTTAATTTATCGTTAGTTTACGTTAGTTTTGTTAAAACTATCGTTAGTTTCCCAAAAATAAGCGTTTTATTCAAGAAATAAAGTTTCCCGCCAACTGTGAACTAGCCCGTCCATTCTGAATTCTCATAAACTTGCAACTCACATGGTTAGTTTATCGTTAGTTTTACTAAAACTATCGTTAGTTTTACTAAAACTATCGTTAGTTTTGCAAAAATAAAGATTTTATTCGAGAAATAAATGGGCAGGCCAATTTCACGGTTCCCCGCCCACAAACGAATTTCAAAAGTTTTTTATATCACATCGTTAGTTTATCGTTAGTTTACGTTAGTTTTGCTAAAACTATCGTTAGTTTCGCAAAAATAACGATTTTATTCGAGAAATAAAGTTTCCCGCCAACTGTGAATTAGCCCGCCCATATTGAATTCTCATAAAATTCCAACTCACATCGTTAGCTTATCGTTAGTTTACGTTAGTTTTGCTAAAACTGTCGTTAGTTTCGCAAAAATAAAGATTTTATTCAAGAAATAACATTTCCCGCCAACTGTGAATTAGCCCGCCCATATTGAATTCTCATAATCTTCCAACTCCTATCGTTAGTTTATCGTGAGTTTTGCTAAAATTAACGTTTGTTTTGCAGAAATAACGATTTTATTCGAGAAATAAAAGTTCCCGCCAAATGTAAACACAATTACATAGCAGGCATACGCCTATCATGTTCCCTCAGGTACATGAGAATGTGTCCAGCATGTGCCTTATATACTTCTTACGTATGCCTGTTATGTAAATGTGCTGTTAGGGTTTACATTTGACGGGAACATTTATTTGTCGAATAAAATCGTTATTTTTCCATAAGAAACGTTCATTTTAGCAAAACTAACGATATGAGTTGGAATTTTATGAGAATTCAATATGGGCGGGCTAATTCACAGTTGGCGGGAAACTTTATTTCTCGAATAAAATGGTTATTTTTGCGAAACTAACGATAGTTTTAGCAAAACTAACGTAAACTAACGATAAACTAACGATGTGATAGAAAAAACTTTTGAAATTCATTTGCGGGTGGGAAACCGTGAAGGTGGCTTGCTCATTTATTTCTCGAATAAATCTGGTGTTTGGGGTCCCGGGTTTGATCCCAGCCCCCGCCAAGTGAACTTTGTGGTGGACAAACACCGTGTGCGTGGGTTTCCTCGGGGTTCTCCCGTTTCCTCCCACTTTCCTCATGCCACCATTTCATTCATCACACATTCACCGTCTCCTTTAGCCTAACCAGCATAACTGTGGGACGTAAAACTCAAAAATTTCCTTCCATTTTCATTTTTTCTCGAATAAAATCGTTATTTTTGCAAAACTAGCGATAGTTTTAGTAAAACTAACGATAAACTAACAATGTGAGTTGGAATTTTATGATAATTCAGTATGGGCGAGCGAATTCACAGTTGGCGGGAAACTTTATTTCCCGAATAAAATCATTATTTTTGCGAAACTTACGATAGTTTTAGCAAAACTAATGTAAACTAACGATAAACTAACGATGTGATAGAAAAAAGTTTTGAAATTCTTTTGCGGGTGGGGAACCGTGAACTTGGCCTGCCCATTTATTTCTCGAATAAAATCGTTATTTTTGCGAAACTAACGATAGTTTTAGCAAAACTAACGTAAACTAACGGTAAACTAACGATGTGAGTTGGAATTTTATAAGAATTCAATATGGGCTTGCTAATTCACAGTTGGCGGGAAACTTTATTTCTTGAATAAAATCGTTATTTTTGCGAAACTAACGATAGTTTTAGCAAAACTAACGTAAACTAACGATAAACTAACAATATGAGTTGGAATTTTATGAGAATTCAATATGGGCGGGCTAATTCACAGTTGGCGGGAAACTTTATTTCTCGAATAAAATCGTTATTTTTGCGAAACTAACGATAGTTTTAGCAAAACTAACGTAATCTAACGATAAACTAACCATGTGATATGAAAAACTTTTGAAATTCGTTTGTGGGCGGGGAATCGTGAAGTTGGCCTGCCCATTTATTTCTCGAATAAAATCGTTATTTTTGCAAAACTAACGATAGTTTTAGTAAAACTAACGTAAACTAACGATAAACTAACGATATGAGTTGGAATTTTATGAGAATTCAATATGGGCGGGCTAATTCACAGTTGGCGGGAAACTTTATTTCTCGAATAAAATCGTTATTTTTGCGAAACTAACGATAGTTTTAGCAAAACTAACGTAAACTAACGATAAACTAACGATGTGATATAAAAAACGTTTGAAATTCGTTTGTGGGCGGGGAACCGTGAAGTTGGCCTGCCCATTTATTTCTCGAATAAAATCGTTATTTTTGCAAAACTAACGATAATTTTAGCAAAACTAACGTAAACTAACGATAAACTAACGATGTAGATTAAAAAAGGAAAATTCGTTAGGTGGGCGGGACAACTTCACAGACGTGATATTTTCAATAACTGAACTGCTGGGATGATACGGCGTTACGAAATGTATTTTAATGCCAGCAGTATTCATGGCACGCATGAATATATCACTATTGTCATCCATTATCACATAATATATGTTCGACAGGACCATAATGCGGGGTATATACGTTCAAAATACGGTTAACTATCGTTGAAGAAGCTGTTCTACGTAAAGGATACGCTACTATGTAGCTTGTAAAAATGTCCATTACGGTAAGCAGAAAGGTTTTGCCAGTAGGAGCTCTTGGAAGCGGTCCATATAAATCTATAGAAATGAACGAATGTGGGCGTTCAGGTATTACGGACAACATAGGTTTATATATAGATCGATAATTATGCTTGATCTTCATACATTCCTCACAGTCATTGATATAATTTTTGATTTGAGATCTAAGCTATTTCCAGTAGAAAGATTTATTAATTAAGGAATACACTTTTAAATATCGAAAATGTCCAAAGTCATCATGATAAGCTTTTAATATGCATGGAACCAATTTTGGAGGGACACAAATTTTAATCCTACGTTCATATTTGAAGTCCTTAATTACCAAAACATTATTCGACATTTGATACAGGGTATTCCAGGAACGAGGACAGTCACATTTATCCAAACATGACGTCAAATGTTGAATGATTTTGGCATAGGGCTCATATTCTCTTTGGGATTTTTGCAATTCATTCACGGAAATACTGGCAATTTCTTCCTGTAAAATTTTGAAAACATTTATCGATAACACATGATTTTCACTAGGAAACAATCTTGATAACGTATCCACTGGAATGTTCTCAACTCCTTTTATATGTTTGACTTCAAAATCGAAAGATTGCAATTTAACGACCATCTTAATAAACGACTATTGTATCCTTGTATTTTCTTTAAATGACATAATGAACTGTGATCCGTGATGACAGTAAAATGACATCCACTAAGGTAAGGGGCAAATTTTCGTAACGAAAAACGTACCGCAAGCAGTTCAATTTCAGTAATGGTATACCCCTTTTCTGCATTTTTCAAAGTTCGTAAGTGCACCACCACATTGAACAAAAAAAGGACGATTATAATCAGGATGATTTAGATGAATATTTTTCATAATACATGTTTTCAAATGTTGAAAGTTTTGTCCTTGGGCATCTCTCCATTGCCATGGTACTCCTTTCTTTGTTATCGAGAATAAAGGTTCGGCGATTTCAGCGAATTTTGAAATTGATCTCCTAAACCAATAAAAAAGGCCCAATATCCGCCGTGTTTCCTTTAAATTAGTGGGAACGGGTAAATCTCTAATTGCTTGAACTTTGGAATCACTGTAACACATTCCACTTGCATCGATTGAGTACACCAAGAATTCAATTGACTTTTGAAAGAATTTAGACTTTTCAATATTTACTGTTAAGCCGAAATTTTCTAATCGCTCAAGAACTAAGTCCAAGCTTTTCAAATAATCTTCTGCTGATTTACCCATGATCAAAATATCATCGGCATAATAGACTACATTGCTACGTAAATCTTGCTTTAACACTTGACTCAAGCAAGATGCCAATGCTGCACTACCATTTATCAATCCAAACACCACACGATTATATTCGTATAGCTGAACTTCGAACAAAAAGGTAGTAAAGGGTTTCGAACTTTCATCCAACATAATTTGATTATAAGCCATGACCAGATCTAAATTCCCAAACACGGTGTTACCCTGTAATAAACTGAGGATTTCATCTACAGGAGGATATCTTACTTGTAATTTGACTTGTGAATTTAATTTTCTGAAGTCCATCACTATTCTCAGTTTTCCGCCTTTCTTTGGTACTACGTGCAACGGGTTTAGATGTATACTTTGAGAAGGTTTTATTATTCCTTGCTCTAACATCTCCGATATCTGTTTACGCAAATTTTCTCTAAAACGATATGGGATAATATATGGTTTCGTCACAATGGGATCTTTAGTATCTACTTCAATAGTATATACAAAATCCTTACAACAACCTGGTTTACGTGAAAACACTCTCTTATGTTTATAGATTGTCCTTAAATAATGAAATTACTTTGTTATCAACAGAACCCAATGAATTTAGAATATCATTTACACATTTATAAAAGGAAAGATCCTCATTCTGTCATAAAAGATTCTTTTCCCATTTTATCAGCATTATTTTTCTTCCACTCATTAATTTTAATATCCAAAACGTTATTTATGAAAGGCTGGCATTGGGACGCAGGCTATCCTTAGCAGGAATTAACTTTTGAATTATCACATTGTCTAAGGTGTGTATAGCAAACGTTTTGTTTTCAAAGTCCAAAACGGTACGTAGTTGCGTTAAAAACTCCAATCCAATTAGCACTTTTTCGTTTAATTCACTAATAACCAAAATAGGGATATTGATTTTCACTGGCGCAAATCCCGGGGGGACGAGGGGGACATGTGCCCCCAATCTTGGACCTGGGAGGACTGTCCCCCCAATAATCTGACTTAAAAAGTGCTTTTGCGGGTAAGTGTGATGATTTGTGCCCGACTGTCACAAAGAAATGTGAGGTGAAATTGATTTCTCTTGGCTTTTCCATTTCTTTTTAAAAAATCGTATTCTGTAGTATTTCAAACTGAACTTCATGCTGTAGTGCGTTTAGTAGTCTCACCAATATGTATTAATTCCACTTCCGCTAGTTGGGCACATTTTGAAATGAATGTCAGAGGAGGATTCCCCCATCTCCCCATGCTGAAAAGATGTTTCACTTGAAGGTACGGGCACAAATTCCGGGGAAATGGGGAGACATGTCCCCCCCAACATTGGAACTGGATTCTCTCCCAATAATCCGATTTGAAAAGTGCTTTTTGCAGATAAGTGTGTTGATTTGTGTCAGACTGCCACACAGGAAAGTGAGATGAATTGGTTTCTCTTGGTTTTTCCATTTTTAATGAAAATGAAGGTGAGCGACTGTGTGTGACGTAACCTGATATGAAATCTTATCTCCTCCTCTCCCCTAGGCTTTAGAACACGAAGAGGAGGGTCTGTATAGACTATCCAATACGAGTAGAACCCTTCTTTTCAGTAAATGCGCATTTAATCTATTTGTAGTTTCAGCGTAGGCATCTACTCATGCTTCGTAAGCCAAATCTATGGCCTATGGTACCCGGAGGTTCAATGCCGCTCCATTGAATTCTATCCTTAGCCAAATGGATCCAGTTTCTACTTTGCATTCCTACTTTTGCGAGATCCATCTTAATATTGTCTTCCCATCTGCGCCTAGGTCTTCCTAATGGTCGTTTTCCGATTGGTCTTACCGCTAACACTTTGAAAGCGTTCATACTTTCTTTCATCCTAGATATATGTCCTTTCCACCTAACCCACCTCGACTTGATTACCCTAACAATGTTTGGTAAGCCGTATAATTTATGTGGTTCCTCGTTATGAAGTGTTCGCCATTCCCCATTCCCGTTCCTCTTGGATCCGAATATTCGTCTGAGGATTTTGTTCTCAAATACTTTCAGTCTATGTTCTTCCCTCAGAGTAAGCTACCACGTTTCGAAACTATACAGAACAACAGGCATGATTATCGTTTTATATATTTTAAGCTTCAAATTCCTCGACAGAATTCGCGACAAGAGATTTTGAACTAAACACACCAATTCCCTGGTTTTAGTCGATATTTTATTTCTTCGTGAATATGATTTTCGTATGTTAATATTGATCCTAGATTTTTGAAAGTATCCACTTTATCAAAAGCAGTATTTAATACTTTAACGCATTCATAATTTGCCGTGTTACGGTCCCACCGAACTTCCATGTATTTAGTTTTCTCTGCATTTCTTTCTATTGTTCTCATATTATTCCATATTAAATTTACATCATCAGCGTACGCACAACTTGGTGAATACCGTTCAACTCTAGGCCCTGGTTGCTATCTTTGATTTTCATTGTAGCATATTCCAGGACAAAGTTGAATAATAATGGCGACAACACATCTTGTTTCAGGCCATTCTCGACGTAAAAGCTCGTGGCCAAAAATTTTCCTACCCGGACTTTACTTTGGGATTCATTTAAACATGCCTTAATTAGCTTTTTCGGCATTCCAAATTCTGTAAGAACGTTGTACAATATTTCTCTCCTAACCGAGTCGTAAGCCTTTCTAAAATCAATAAATAGTTGATGTACCGGGCTACTGTATTCCCACTTCTTTTCGAGTATTTGGCGAATGGTAAATATTTGGTCGATAGTTGATCGATTTCGTCTCAATCTGCACTGATAATCTCCAATAATTTCATCTGCGTATGGGGTCAATCTTGCTAATAGAATGTTTGAAAGAATTTTCTGGGATGTTGACAGAAGAGAGATGCCTCGATAATTATTAGTCAGTTTTGTCGCCTTTGTTGTGGATTGGAAGAATGATTGATTCTTTTCACTCTTGTGGCAATTCTTCCTTGTTGTAGGTAAGGAAGATGAGTTTGTGTATCCTTTTCCACAATGTTTCGCCTCCAGCTAAAATTAACTCAGCCGGAATTTCGTTTACACCCAGAGATTTGTGTTTCTTTAATTTCTTTATAGCGATTTCTACTTCTATTCGGTTAGGTTCTAAAATATACGGTTCTGCGGTGTGTATCTCCCTTTCTCCACACACATTAGTTTTTTGCTGCGTGTTAAGCAAATGATCAAAGAAATCTTTCCATCTATTTAAAATGCTATCTGTATCAGTGAGAACTGTTCCATCAGTTTTCTTTAATATAATCACGAGGTTGATAGCCTTTCTTAAATTCGTTGGTTCCTTTATACATGTTTTTATTTTTACTATTATCTTCAAGTTCCTTAGTTTTAGCTTTCAAAAAATTGCGTTTCTTCGTTCTAAAAGTTTTGGAAGTTTCCCGCCTGATGTCAACGAAAATTTGTGTAGTTATTTCATTCGGATTTTGTAGCCAACGTAATTTTGCCTGTTTTCTCTTCTCTGCTAGTTCGAACCATGGTTTGTCCCTACGTATTTCCGCTTGTCCCAATTCTTCTTTTGAGAGAGGAACCTTCGTAAGCAAAGAAAAGAATTCAATTGCTGGAATATTTTTCTCCATAATCTTAAGGTTACATCTGTTAACTAAAGAGTATATGACGCGTCAGATTTCTGTAACGATTCCTGTAATGTTATTAAGATTATCATCATTTTGCTCAGAGAGTATTGTTGCGTCACACATAATTGATATTCTTTCTTCATAGTTTTGGGGAAGTCATTATTTACATTATTATAAAACAATTTTAACGTGGATCTTTGTGGATGCCTAATTAGAAACATATCAATTATAAAGACGTATGTATTCAGATTTTAGAATGTGTTCACGGCAGTGATTTGTAATACTGATATGTACTACTACTTTATCTACATCGTCTAATATATAATATACCCTAAAACAGTTGATCAGATTCATCTACCGTAATATGAGTTTCATCTCCCTTCTGTAGAATAAGCCTCAAATCTGCCCACCTCCCAATGTTGAAGACAACCAATGGCGTATTTAGGATTTTGTATCGAGGGGCCATGCCTTACAGAAGGAAGGAAGTGGGCAATTGAGAATTAAATATATTTTAATTTATGCATAAATTTAAGTTATAATGGCAAGAATTTCAGACCGATAAATCCTATATGATATGATACAAAAATTTAGGAGTGAATCTAACCCGTTATTCTATTCATACAAGAAAAAGGAAGCATCTTCTTAGCCTTCCTAATTTCCCGGGCTAATTATTCCCCCGTTTTGATTTTCTTTAATTCAAACATTTCCTTCTTTTAAAAATAACTAACCGATATAATTTTTCCTTTATTATAATAACCAAAGTCCTGTCATGTTGATATCCGCGCAAGTTGGTGTGGGACACCAGTTTCGCTTATCAACTCCTCTTAGTTTTGGTGTTACTGATGACGGCCGACTTGAATCACAACTGACAACGGTCGATAAAGTATGATAAGCGAAATTAAAGAAAGTAACATCAAGAAAAAGAAACAGAAAAGTAGAAAGGATGAAAGAAAGAACATAAGGAAGCAGTTCTTACATGGAATGAAATTTGACAAATACAGTATTATTTCTGAACAAAGAGCATAAGGAAATGGAAAGTCAATGACATTTTTAGAAATGGTAAGAAGGATTATTGTTGTGCGTGGGATGCAAAAAACTAACAAATTTATCTCGGGGGGAGCTTGAGCCCAGCCCGATAGCCCTCTAAATATGCCACTGAAGACAATTCTGCTCCCGTGATCCTCCACAGCATTGTTTTTCAACTTTATAAATATTTTGAACATTGCTTATATATATATATATATATATATATATATATATATATATATATATATATATATATATATATATATATATATATTATATGGGAACGGTCTTACCCGTCCCCCCAAATGTTGAAGACAGATTTGCGCCGATTTTGATTTTATAATTTTATATTTCAATTTCTATTTGCGTTTTACCCATCACTCTCTTCTTATGCTTGCCAGTGTAATCAACCAATATTAAATTTTCTACCTTTTGTAATCTAGGATTCGAGTAATTCTTAGTATTCTCGCGCCAAAAAGCATAAGAAAAGGGATACGATAGCTCCCGTATCAATTAATGCACAAATAGGAATATCGTTAATTTTTATAGTAACTCTTTCTGTGCAAAGTTTTTTAAAAAAGACAAAGTCCTTTTCAGTGGTATCTATATCTACTTCCATATCATCGTCGAATCTCCAAAAACAGTTAACAATTGGTAGGTATTGATAAACGTTATTTGTATCTAAGGTTTTTAAATCAGTTCCATAATCAGAAAATCTATTAGAAACATTTAACGCCGATTGATTAGAGATATTTAACGCTGACGTGGATTGAACCCCTGCCACATCAGCACAAGCTAGTTTAAATTACGTTGACTCATGACTTCATTTAAATTACATTGTATTCCACAATCCTGAGTACTATCTTGGCGATTACGCACTGTTGGAACATTCGAGTTTCTATTAACGTAATTCCTGCCCTCTGAAAATCGATTTTGTGTAAAAATGCGATGATTATTGTTCATATTGAAGTTCCGATTACTACTTCTAAAATTCCTGTTCCCATTTCTGCGATTAGGTTGTGTCTCATTCCTGGTAACATTGTGATCATTTATTCTGCTATTAAAACAATACGAATTGGAAGTATTTTCTGGTTGTATATTCAAGTTGCGAACTGGAACATATTGTATATGATTACGACCAGAATTGCCTTGACCTCTGTCCTGCCCTCTATTACCATTTTGCATTACAAATTGACTTTCGTAATTTTGGACGAGCATAATCAGATGGTTAAAATTGATACATTGCGCAAACATTAATAGCTGTTTTAACCTAAAAGGTAATAAAATCCGGATAGAAGCAATGATTCGTGATTCTGGATGACTCGGATTTAACACTCTTAACTTATTAAATGTAGAAACAAAAAATTCAGTGACGCTTTTATGTACCTTGGGACTGAATGGTTTCGTTCTTAGCAATGCATCCCTATTTGCTATCATGAAATCGTTCTCATAGTTAGATAGCAATGCGTTCTTAAAGTCGGAATAAGTACGGAGACTTCTCCTAATGGCCTTGAACCAAGTTAGACACTGTGGCAATAATATATGTGGTAGTAATTTTAAAAATTGGGATTGGTCTACGCCCATTAGTTCACATTCGTCCTCAAATTTTTCGAGGAACCCCATCGCTGTTATATCTTCCGGAATACCACTACATTTTGTAAGTGATCACATCACTAAACTGTAACAATTTACCTGTGTTGGTCCTCAAATACCTGTATTGGCTTCGTTTCTGATGTAATGATTGCCTCACTCTTCTTTCTCCTTTGGTGCTATCTTCATTACAGCTCGAGGATTCATTACGTTCATAAGTTGTTCGGGGATGACGTATAGATTCCCAAGCGGTAGATGTGGGATGTACAGTATTCGAGTGTCCAACAGTCTGCATTGCAATTTCGTGGATACGCCTTTCTTTAATGAAGTTTACTTCATCTTGCAACTGCTTGGCTTGGTTGCGTGCTCATTTACCGTTGTCTCTATAATGTCTACAGAGTCTTGAACTTCATTGAATCTATGTACGATCTTGCCCATTTCTTCATCATAACGCTCGAACCTAACTGTAATTTGCTGGTTCATTTGACTTAATTGTTATTGTATTTGGTCCCATTTGCCATCGTAACATTGCTGCAATTGCTCTAACTTTTCATCAAAATGTTGAGCTTGATCCCGAGCTTGATCCTTAATCTATTGATTCATCTTTTGGTCTAATTTCTCAAATTGTTCATCATTACATTGCTGCA
Source organism: Thermobia domestica (assembly GCF_964235325.1). NCBI lineage: Eukaryota > Metazoa > Arthropoda > Insecta > Zygentoma > Lepismatidae > Thermobia > Thermobia domestica. The sequence goes on from NC_137460.1 coordinate 142,424,378, forward strand.
ATCGCTCTAACTTTTCATCAAAATGTTGAGCTTGTTCCTTAAACTGTTCATCAAACTTTTTGTCAAAATGTTGAGCTTGTTCCTTAAACTGTTCGTCACTTCGTCGAGCTTGTTCTTTAATTTGTTCCGATATTCCCCTTAAAACATCCATCATGTTTTCTGGAAAATTCATATCAGTATATATATTTCGGCTATCCGTAACACTCATGATATTTCGGGATATAATCTTGCCACTTCTTAAGATGGTACAATTAATATCAAGCTCAATGTTGCTCGTTTTTACTTTTCTTCTTAACGATACAACCCATTCCCGTTGTTTCGGCACCAATATAAAACGGTTCAACTTTTTCTTCCTTACCGGGTTTCGGCACCAATATGAAACGGTTCCCTTCTAATTTATTGAGCCATTAAAAATGCAAACTCCGTTGAATAAAAATCAATTTATTTATATCTGTTGTCTTGACAACGACCTTTCAAAATCCTATTATTTAAAACATATGAATATCTTTTTTTATGTCGATATTATAATTAAAATATTTCTTTTTTCTTTTTCTTCTTCGAATTATACAATCACCCTAGTACATATTTTAAAATATCTTACGCCCTAAAATTACTATAAAATAAGGATTTATAAGTAGTAAAAATATACAGCATACTGTTGTAGGGTAAGTACTCCCTATCGTTGGTTTGGTTCTAGAGAATTTACTAATGAAGCACTAACGTCATTGGTTGGCGCACTAAGAAGCAATAACGATGCACTAATGAAGGCACTGATTTTTCGTTACTGCTTGAAGTGGAGGCACCGTGAACTTAGCTTCCCAAAGGTTTTTACTTGTAGCATCTACACTGAAAAAGCACTAACGTTATTGGTTGGTTCACTAAGAAGCGCTAACGATGCACTAACGAGTACAATAAAAGATATCATTAGTGCTTTTGAGTTTGGCGGGAATCTGACGCAATGAGAAAATTGTCCATGCATTTTATATGGGTGTTTTGGAACTTATAATTTGCTATATCTATACTAATAGTGAAGAATTCACGAAACAATCAGTGTTTTCCAGAAACACTAACGATGCACTGACGAAAAGCACTAATTTGTTCGTCAGTGCTTAAAGTAAGGATCAAGATCACGCTGACCACAAAGTTTTGTTGATGCAACACTACTTGTTGCATCAGCACTGATGAAGAACAAACGTTAGGGGATGGTGCACTAAGAAGCACTAACGATTGCACTAGAAGAAGTCATAAGTGCTTTTGAATTTGCCGGGAATTTCACGCAATGAAAAATTCCCATGTATTTCTTTAGGGAGTTTCGTGACATATAATTGGCTATATCTACTCGAATAGTAAAGCATTTACTATACTATTAGAATTTCCTAAAAGCACTAACGATGCACAAACGAATGGCACGAGTTTTTCATTAATGCATAGTGTGGAGAGATCAGCGAGGGACCATTGCTTTGGCTCTAAAACCTACACTAATGAAACACTAGCGTTTGTGGTTAGTGCAGTAAGAAGCACTGAGGATGCACTAACGAATTGCACTAATTATTTCGTTAGTCCTTAAAGTGGGGCCCAGAGCCAATTTGAAACCCTCAAGATGTTTTACTTGTAGCATGTACACTAACGAAGCACTAACGTTAGAGGTTGCTGCACTAAGTAGCACTAACGATGCAATGATGATTGACACTAATTTTATCGTTAATGCGTTAAGTGGAGACGCAAAGTTCATGGACGTGTAATTTCAACACCACTAACGGACAAATTGAAGCACGACCAAGCACCAACGATCAAGCACAAGCTGTTTGCATTAAATATAAAATTCTACCTCAATTAGCTAATAAAAGCGGGGCCAACATGACACTAATTCATTTCATTATAAGAGCGTTATTTCAACAGCACCAACGCTCAAATTTGAGCATTAACCAGCACTAACGTAGCGCAAAAGTTTGGCTTTATAAAATCCATTCTATCTCAATTAGTGAAAAAAAGCGTGGCCAGCTTGACGCTGATTAATTTCGTTACAACGGCGTTATTTGAAGAGCACTAACGCTCAAATTTGGGCACTAACCAGCACTAACGTAGCACAAACGTTTGGGATTAGAAAATCCATTCTATTTCAATTAGGTAAAAAAAAAGCGGGGCCAACTTGATGCTAATTACGTTCGTTAAAACGGCGTTATTTGAAAAGCATTAACCGTAAAATTAGGACACTAACCAGCACTAACGTAGCACAAACGTTTGACATTAGAAAATCCATTCTATCTCAATCAGGGGAAAAGGCCGGGCCAACTTGACGCTGATTAATTCGTTATACCGGCGTTATTTGAATAGTACTAACGCTCAAATTTGGGCACTAACCAGCACTAACGTAGCACTAACGTTTGGCATTAGAAAATCCATTCTATCTCAATTAGGGGAAAGGCGGGGCCAACTTGACGCTAATTAATTCCTTATACCGGCGTTATTTGAAAAGCACAGTAGTACTTGCGACACCCTGTCTCACTTTGGACTTTGACCCCGACCTTTATGACGTCATAGGTCAAAGGTCAATGACCTTGGCCCGGGGTCAATGACCTAAGGGTACCTAGGACCACCCCCTCTAAATTTTGGCAGGGGTGCCTTGGCCCACCCCCTAAATTTTGGCAGGAGTACATAGGACCACCCCCCTTAAATTTTGGAAATTGCCAAATCTAAAAATTTTTTATGGTAGCCTAGGACCATAGTATGTACCTCTATCAGTATTGGGTGTCTATGTCGTTCCCTTTCATGGGTAAAAAATTGCCAAAAATCCAAATTTCGGGGGTTTTTGATCTAATTTATCCCCTTTGATAAGGTGTTATTACCTTATATGGTTATATGGGCGTATACAGGGGTCCATTACCTTTCATAAGAAATGGGTATATTAATGCACCCCTTGAAAAATTTGGGAGGGGTGCCTTGGCCCACCCCTTAAATTTTGGAAATTGACCAATTTAAACATTGGGTATTATAGTACAAGATCCTAATATGTATTATGATAAATTTGGGTGGTCCACCTCATTTCCTTCTAGGGGTACAAAATTGCCAAAAATATAAACGTAAGCAATACGTTATACCACGTGTTTGGTTTTTGGTCGATTTTATCCCCTTTGATGAGGTGTTATTATCCTATATAGTTATATGGTCATGTATAGGGGTCCATTCCCTTTCATAAGATATGGGTATATTTGTGCACCCCGGGAGGGATACCTTGGCCCACCCCTTAAATTTTGGAAATTGACCAATTTCAACATTTGGTATTATAGTACTGGACCCTAACATGTATTATGATAAATTTGGGTGGTCCACCTCATTCCCTTTTAGGGGTACAAAATTGCCAAAATTTTAGTACAACCACGTGTTTGGTATTTGGTACATTTTATCCCCCTTTGATGAGGTCCTATTACCTTATATGGTTATATGGTCATGTATAGGGGTCCATTATCTATCATAAGACATGGGTACATTGGTGCACCCCGGGAGGGTTACCTTGGCCCACCCCTTCATTTTTGGAAAATGCTCAATTTAAACATTTGGTATTATAGTACAGGACCTCAATATGTATCATGATAAATTTGGATGGTCCACATCGTTCCCTTTTAGGGGTACAAAAATTTGCCAAAATTGTACCACGTGTTTGGTTTTTGGTCCATTTTATCCCCTTTGATGAGATTCTATGATTACAGGAGTCCATTTCCTATCATAAGACATGGGTATATTGTTGCACCCTTCTTAAATTTTGGCAATGGGGGTCCACTGAAATTGTCCAATTTAAGCATAGTACAGGATCTCAATATGTTTCGGTGGTCCTATTGTCAAAATTTTAAGTACAACCACGTGTTCGGTTACTGACTCAATTTATCCTATTTGATAAGGTATATACGGGTATCCCCTTTCAATTTGGTAGGACCCTTCGGGTGTTGTACAGTCACGTGATCGATGATTTGGTTTTGATGCGCGACGAGGTCCCTGGTCAATGTTCTCTAGGAATTAGGTGGAAACTTTGCCCAGGGTTCTCGTCTTATATCGCACAGTTCTTTAGGAGAATCTGATAACGTTGTATGTGGAATGGACAATAAAAACACTTAAATAAGCATAAATTGTATTTTATTCATTTTTCTGGTTTCTTCTTTTTCTTTCTTATTGACAATGTTTGTATATTGAGCTGGGTTTCTTCATTAGACCGCCTCCTCTTCTTGATTGTAATGATTTGTTTCCATGTTTTGCAGCATAGCACCCGTTTGCAAAGCTTCGTATTGTGAATTCTGTAAAAAAAGAACGAGGAAAAAGATGATTAGTATAGAAATAGATGATGATTAAACAAATACACTTTCAATGATAAATATGATAAAATTACCTGGAAGGTATATTGCAGCAATCTACGATCATTAACCGTGGGTACTGTTGTGAACAAGTATTGAATTTCACGCACAGATTCTCCTTGGGCTTTACAGCACAAATAAAAATAAGCATAATAGCCACATACGGATGAACCAAGACTTTGCATTTGGCTATTATTATATTTGTAGTACATACAATGGAGTTTTAAGAATGCAACATGTTGTGGTACATAAGGAGGAAGGTCATAGCTATCAAAATATTCTCCAACACTGCGATTATCAATATAAATTGCAATCCAATGGCTTCCTAGTTTTGTGGATGGATCTGTATTTACAATGATTGCCAGAGGAAGAGAAATCCGTGAGGGCAACTCATCGCTTGCAAATACCCCGGTAAAATGATTTCTGAATAATGGACTACCGTTTAAAGCACTAGCTAATTGTAATGTATTCAACATCGTGAATGGAAATGATACATAACGTATACGTACCTTGTAATTTAAAAGTCCAGGATAATGTTGCGCTGGTGGTCGATCTCTAGGAGTGAGGAAAACTCTCCATACACAATACAGTTTGCAGGTGCTGCTAATTTCTCTTGGAAATGAACTTCCAATCGGATGGCTCCATGTCGTTGTAAATTCCAATAGTGACAATCTCCAGCAGAAGAATCGGGAGTTAGGTCAAATACAAACAGTGTATATCCATTCTTGTAGTCGGCTCTTGAAATTGTATTTCCAGTATTGGTAAAATGTATGCCAGAACCTGAAAACAATGTGTGGTACGTGACATGTAGAGATTTTCTTCAAAGTTGGGTTGCAATGGTTTTGAAGATACAGCTTTTCCATCCACGTACAATGTAAAGAAATTAATGTTTAGATGTTGAAATTCAAATGGATTGGTGGTAATAGTTCCACTGGATGCTTCATTCGATGTAAATCCTACAATAATACGATTTGGCAATGTTCCCATAAACAGGTTATCAATAGTTTTGGATTGTATATCCTTCGGGATGGTAAATGATTTCATTTGAAACCTTGTCAGAGGATACTTTGCCGGTGTAGATTGTAAAATTTTATTGTGTGCCAATTTGACACTAGGGCTGATGCTGACTTTTTTCACCTGCAACGATGCATCTAGAATATTGATTTTTGCATTGACACCACTTTCACCGGCCATGAGACAAAAGTTTGGCTTTGCAGGAATAAGTTTCACACGTAATTCCACTCCATGAATTAAAAATTTATCTTGATTAAAAATGTCACAATGAAGATGTCCAATCATATCGAATTTCATACTTTGTTTTGTCAGTTCATAGCGTTGTTGAAATCCTTTGTTCTCACTTGTGGTTGCGTTCATATGACCAGCCGTATCTTGAAACCACATTGCTGTTTGTAAATGTGTATTTTTAGCTCCATCACTATAATTGAGCAGTTTTTCCAGGTACGAACGATATGGATGATTGTGTGACGGAAATGAAATCAGTTTATTGTTCAAGTAGATTTGTACGTCACTAAACATAGCATTTAGAAAATCATTGACAGGTGCAATTGCTTTATCCGTATTGGTGAAGGAGGAACCATCTGGTTTCACAATTTGTGCTTGGATGTATAATAAGGTTTGTGGCAAATCAATATATTCATCACTGCTACCACTCACTACAAATTCTATTGGTGAATTTTCAGCTATTGAACCAATTGGTTTGTAGCCTATAATACGATTGTCCAGAACACTGGTTTGCGTGGGTAATGTTGAAAAAATGTCCAATTCACTTTTTACACATTCACAGGATTGATGATGTAAGAAAGCCATCGTTGAATTAATCAAAAATATCTGGTGACGATGCCAATGATCTCTTCTTCTTCTTATGTGATAATTTACGTCTCTTTGTAGGATTGATGGTGGTGTTGATCGTTGGAAGGTCAACCTCAAACTGAGAGCAGTCATCCCATTTTCGTTTTATGGTATTCACTTCCCAGCATAGTTTTCAACTTATTTTTAGCTTTTTCTTGTAAATTTGTTTTTGCCTCTTACATACGTTGATGAAACGATTCTTCCAGCGGTTGATTCGAGATCACAACATCATTAATCATATTGGCACCTGATTTTAATAATTCTTTTCCCACAGTTTTAGCTCCTTGCTTCACAAGTGGTAACACTGAACGAAATAAACCACCAAGGAAACTTCCAATGCCATGTCCTGCTTGATAGGGACTTCCCACATAGACGTTGCCGATACCGGATAACGCTTGTTTTTGGTAGTATTGCAAATACGGATCAGTCATGACGACGACGACGGAAATGTAGTTTTGTACACACCGTTCCAAAGGTGAATGGCATACGATGACCTGTGCTATCGCTTATATCGATTTGTATTTGCTCAAAATTCATTTTTTCCACCGGAACATAATGTGCAGGATTAAAGATTTGTACTGCATGACTTCCAAAAGTATGATTCACAGGATCCATGTTGACAATTCGTAGCAAGGGTACCATTGTATCTCCAACAATGACAGATTCAATAATGTCACAATAGACGTACATTTGTGATGGTAAGCCTAATCGTACATCCGGTGTATATTGTCCCTTTTCCATATCTTTTAAATCACTTTTTGGTTCAAATCCAAGCATTAAACTAACACTTGGTGAGATTTGTACAGAAGTATGGATTTCCTTTTTGGGATGTCTTATGAGGCATATATTATTAGTTGCGTCATGAGATATAAATAAATTGGTTTCTTTATGATGTATATTAATTGCATGAATAAGATCCCGTATATTGTTATAATAGCGTACAGGGATCGTTACAACCTTCCACGGTTCTTGATCATTACTACTTGATGATTTGTAATATATTTTATTGTTTTTACTGTTAATGTTCAGCAAAGAATGTGGATAATGAATCTCTACAATTGCCACATCCCATTTCTGGCGAAACTCTACACGTCGTTGTAATTTCGTAATATATGAAGTCAATGTATTTTCTGGAAAATAATCCATGGAACTATTACTGGGAAGTGTAACGTAAAAATCTTGATCAGGTTCCATTCTTCTTCTTCTTCAATGAAGTTGCAGGGATCCACGAATTGAATGAGGAAGGATATCCTTTCCACTGGACGAGATACTCCTTTCTGCGACCTTTTGTTCTTGTACGTAATATTTTATCGATGAGGAACGTCGAAGGGAGCGGTACTGGTTGTAATTCTTCTCTGTAGAAAACACCATCGATGAGTTGATGATTTAAATCCTCTAGTCGATACACTGGTGGATTTCTTGGTACAATGGCTTTTACTCTGAATATTTCCTAAGTCCAGTTCTCGAGGTAACCCTTGTCAAAGATACGTTTTGTTTTACTTATACGAACAGTATCACCAACAGATAAATCCGTATATTGTTTTGAACGTTGTAGCTTTTTGTCGTATAAGTTATGCCACACCTCCAGTAAATTGTCCTGAGAAACGTTTGCAGGTGCCATTTTAATACTGGAATGCCGACTTTCATTGTATGCTTTTACAAGTAAAGGCAATACTTTGATGTAATTGTATGTTTGATATTTGGTAAAGTATTTCCACATACGACGTTTCAATGTCTGATTAAATCTTTCTGCGATGCTGGCTTTAATATCTGGATCCTTTGTTGTAACATGTTGCACGTTGTGTTTCCTGAGAAACTTTTGTACTGTCTTGTTGGTAAATTCAGTTCCTTGATCACTACGTAGCACAATTGGTTTCCTCTCATGGAAAATCATTTCAAATGCATTCACTATATCCTCGGCACTTTTTGATTTTAGTGGTACAGCCCACCCGTACCGACTAAACACATCAATCACTGTAAGAATATAGCGGTAATTGTCATTATAGTTTTGAAGTGATTGTAAATCATTTAAATCACATTCCCATTGATCATCAATATTGTTGACAAGATAAAAATCTCTACGGAAACGACGACGTACAGGACGATGTAACGTGTAGGTAGGTTGTTTGTTTAATCAAAGTTTTATTTTGGCTAGAGGTATAGATTTTCCTGTGGCTTGCCATAATTTCTTTACAGTAGAAAATGATGCAGGATGTGCTGGATTGTAATAAATGGATTTCAACTTTTGTTCATGGTTTGTACGTTGACCATTGTGGAATGATACGTTTTCTTTTTGGTCGGACTTCTAAAACATCATCATCATCATCTTCTTCTTCTTCTCCGGAAGAAAATAATTCAGGTGCCGGTTTTGGTGGTGCAGATCCTTCAGATGCTGTTGTACTATTATGCTTGACAATATAGTTTAATCTTCGTGGATTACCAATCAATTCTTGAGGTGTGTTTGACGATGCAAGGTAGTTGCAAAACAATTCCCAGCCTTGAGGATTAGAATGTTTCCTCGGTCGAGTCACATCACACATTAAATCTACAATATTGGATCCATGTAGTTTATTATCGTTGATGTACACTGTTCCTTTATGATCCCACGTAATTGCGTCATCTTGTTTTAAACGACGGAATAGTAGTTCGGCTTTCTTACGATACATTTGTGGTATTGCGGCTAAAATTTCTTGTTTCGTGCTATCGTCAACATTCGGGACGTCACCATCAGGTTTCATTGATGTAATTGTGAGTGGTATTGGTTCTTCTTGTTTACGTATCACATAAAGATATTACTGTAATATTCTATTGTACTGATTCCATTTTTCTTCATCACTTGGATACGATGTATTCAATATAGATTGCATTTCACGATCGAGATTAGATTCTCGATTTTCACTCACACGGGATGATGATGCATGCATTCGTTGAAGCATTTCTGGTGGCACTAAAACCATCTTCTTGCTATGTTCCATGATGTTTATTGTTTAAACAAAATACTGGATAACACACTTCCTACAATAGGTGCAAGTAATGCAGGTAAGAATCCTCCTTGTTGTACGGCTAAATGTTTCTTCTTTTTATCCAATGATTTTGTATTGTCTACGAGATAGCGGAGCGTGTTCTTGTAACGCTTTAATCTTGACTTCTGCGCACTTGTCAGTGGAACATTGCCTTTTAAGACATTATAACAACATTCACAAATACTATGAATTAATGAAGCGTCTGCATTGGCAAAAAAGTTTTAAATGCCAAGAATCTTGTTCAAAGTTTCCACCTAATTCCTAAAAAAAAAAATAATAGCTTTACGCAATCTTGGTTTAGCTTTGTGCAGAGCACGTAGCAGATCAGCGTGTTTCACTGTAGAAGACATCGTGACAGACTAAGTCATTCTTTTCACATGTACAATAATTTAAACTTGTTTTGTTGGTACGTAAACATAATGATGCAAATCGTCGGGAAAAATATTTGTACGAAATCGCATTTCATCGGGTGTATCTTGTTTAAGATCCATCAGTAAATAACCATGTGGATTTCTTGTTGCGTCTGCATAACTTTCTTGTAGAAACAGTGGATGCTCAGGCATGATTTGATAACTCATATGCTTGATTTGTGACTTGTCACGTGAATTTTTAAACAACACCAAATACGAACAATTTAAACTCATATTTCTATTTGCTTTACTTTGATGAAATACATTTTGTGTTATAAAAATCACACTAATATTTCGATGATGTGATCCTTTCGTGAACATATCAACAATATCACTATTCACTTCTCGCATATGGTCATCAATAATAATCAAATGTGGTCCATCTTGAGGCTGAAAATCTTTCATTCGTGGAAGTCCTTCGTGAAATTCTACTGGAACAGGCATTGTTGCATACACGTCTTGCCATTCTGCATAATACCAATATATCTTACGAAATTTTGCATTGATCATGGTTGGGAGATGTGACAGTAATCGCTTCACAATTGTTTTTCCACACCCACTAGGCCCTGCGAGAATACAGGTAAATGGATGTTTCCACTGTGTATCCATGATGAACACTGACACCTTGTTTCAAAAATGATGCGTATTTAAAGCGAGTACAAATTTTTTTGTTTTAGTTTGTAAATTCTTGCACTCACTGGTGTGAAAAGGAAAAAACAGTTCATCTGTTTATCGAGTAGTTGAAAAATGTTTTTTTGTTAATCGAATAGTTGAGAAACCGTTTATTTGTTAATCGAATAGTTAAAAACCGGATAAAGTTTAACGGTTAACCGTGAAAGCTGATCACTGTTTGATTTAAATTCTATTTGAAAAATTTTTCGTTTCAAATTTGTTTTGAAATTTTTTTCAAAAATGTTGTTTGAAATTTTTTTTCAAATTTCGGGTTTGAAATTTTTGTTTGTAAATTTATTGTTTCAATTTTTTGTTTGAAAATTTTTCGTTTCAAATTTTTTTTGTTGAAAATTTTTCGTTTCAAAATTTTTGTTTCAAATTTTTCGTTTCAAAATTTTTCGTTTCAAATTTTTGTTTTGAAAAATTTTTTAGTGTCAAGATTTCTGTTTAAAAGTTTTCGTTTCAATTTTTGTTTTGATTTTTTTTTAAGTGTGAAAAGTTGAAAAAAAAGTTTTAAATGCCAAGAATCTTGTTCAAAGTTTCCACCTAATTCCTAGAGAACATTGACCAGGGACCTCGTCGCGCATCAAAACCAAATCATCGATCACGTGACTGTACTACACCCGAAGGGTCCTACCAAATTGAAAGGGGATACCCGTCCATACCTTATAACATTAATTGAGTCAGTAACCGAACACGTGGTTGTACTTAAAATTTTGACAATAGGACCACCGAAACATATTGAGGTCCTGTACTATGCTTAAATTGGACAATTTCAGTGGGCCCCCCATTGCCAAAATTTAAGAAGGGTGCAACAATATACCCATGTCTTATGATAGGAAATGGACTCCTGTAATCATAGAATCTCATCAAAGGGGATAAAATGGACCAAAAACCAAACACGTGGTACAACGTATTTCTTACGTTTATATTTTGGAAATTTTTTGTAACCCTAAAACGGAACGATGTGGACCATCCAATTTTATAATGATACATATTGAGGTCCTGTACTATAATACCAAATGTTTAAATTGAGCATTTTCCAAAAATGAAGGGGTGGGCCAAGGTAACCCTCCCGGGGTGCACCAATGTACCCATGTCTTATGATAGATAATGGACCCCTATACATGACCATATAACCATATAAGGTAATAGGACCTCATCAAAGGGGGATAAAATGTACCAAATACCAAACACGTGGTTGTACTAAAATTTTGGCAATTTTGTACCCTTAAAAGGGAACAAGATGGACCACCCAAATTTATCATAACACATGTTAGGGTCCAGTACTATAATACCAAATGTTGAAATTGGTCAATTTCCAAAATTTAAGGGGTGGGCCAAGGTACCCCTCCCGGGGTGCACAAATATACCCATATCTTATGAAAGGGAATGGACCCCTATACATGACCATATAACTATATAGGATAATAACACCTCATCAAAGGGGATAAAATCGACCAAAAACCAAACACGTGGTATAACGTATTGCTTACGTTTATATTTTTGGCAATTTTGTACCCCTGGAAAGAAATGAGGTGGACCACCCAAATTTATCATAATACATACTAGGATCTTGTACTATAATACCCAATGTTTAAATTGGTCAATTTCCAAAATTTAAGGGGTGGGCCAAGGTACCCCTCCCAAATGTTTCAATTGGTGCATTAATATACCCATTTCTTATGAAAGGTAATGGACCCCTGTATACGCCCATATAACCATATAAGGTAATAACACCTTATCAAAGGGGATAAATTAGGTCAAAAACCCCCGAAATTTGGATTTTTGGCAATTTTTTACCCATGAAAGGGAACGACATAGACACCCAATACTGATAGAGGTACATACTATGGTCCTAGGCTACCATAAAAAATTTTTAGATTTGGCAATTTCCAAAATTTAAGGGGGGTGGTCCTATGTACTCCTGCCAAAATTTAGGGGGTGGGCCAAGGCACCCCTGCCAAAATTTAGAGGGGGTGGTCCTAGGTACCCTTAGGTCATTGACCCCGGGCCAAGGTCATTGACCTTTGACCTATGACGTCATAAAGGTCGGGGTCAAAGTCCAAAGTGAGACAGGGTGTCACAAGTACTACTAGCACTAACGCTCAAATTTGGTAATTAACCTGCACTAACGTAACACTAACGTTTGGCATTAGAAAATCCATTCTATCTCAATTAGGGAAAAAGCGGGACCAACTTGACGCTAATTAATTTCGTTATAACGGCGTTATTTGAATAGCACTAACGGCGAAATGTGGGCACTAACCAGCATTAACGTAATACAAACGTTTGACGTTAGAAAATCCATTCTATCTCAATTAGGGAAAAAAGCGAGGCCAACTTGACGTCAAGTTGGCCCCGAAATTTAAATTGTTCATAACTTTGTTCTTTTCATTGCACAAACGCTGAAATTTGGGCACTAACCAGCGTTAATGTAGCACAAACGAATAGCATTATTTATTTTTCTACGTCCAAAAGTGGTGAGGCCAACTTGATACTAATTATTTTGTATCAAAACGTTCGTGGACTTAGAACTAAAAGTAATGTTTTTTCTTCTGTTGCTGACTGTTCTTTTGATATTATTGCTGTAATTGAGTCATAATTTAAGCATAAACAACATACTGATGACTATTTTCTTGAAACTTACAAATGTTTTCGTTCCGATAGGAATTATATTACTGATCAACGTAGCAGAGGTGGTGGTGCAGTTAAAACTAATATAAATTTGCCAAAGGAGATTTGACTTGGATTCGGAAATCGAGTGTGCTTGGATTGTGATCGATACATTCAATGGAAAAAAATTATTAGTTGCACGTTGTTATTTTCATCCAACTTATTCTGTTACAAATTTTATGAACTATCTTAATTACATTGTCTCAAAAGTGAACTTTTTGAACTATGAAGTAGTCATTATTGGTAATTTTGATATATCTAAAGTTGACTGGACGAACAGAAATCTTTTAAACGATATAAACAATTATTCTAAAATTAAAGCTAAAATGCTATTTAATTTCTTAGATGATATCAATTTCAACGTTGATTCTGGGACGTCCGGTCTTGATTTAATTTTGTACAATACCTACGTTCAATCTAGTAATTCTGTAGCATCTCTGGTTCCGCCTGATCAGTATCACGATCCTATTGAAATTATTGTTAAATTATCATCTATATATATAAAAGAGAACGTACAAAATCCTTTGTCCGCTCATCACGCTAATACGGCTGAACCAATTTCTTTCATTTTTGGGGGGTTATTAGGATTTGGACCCTAGATGGTTTTTATCATATCACTTTAATTTTTAATTACCAGTGTCTTGAGATAATTGACCATTCAAGTGTCCATAACGTACAAATCCTTTGTTATTAGTTCATCATAGGTAAAAATAAACGTATTTATATGCAACCCGCATGACCGTGTCACTCGGCGGGTTAACATAAATGACAGGCGATATACAGCGGAAAATAGCTTGAATCTTCTGTTTAAAATTTTTTAATTGATTTGCTTATTTTTACAGACACTTTTACAATATGCCAGCACCGGGATGACCGCAGCGAAGCGGGGCGGGTTAACATAAATGACAGGCGATATAATGTTAAGATTTACTGCAATCTTCTATGGTTTTTATTATATCACTTGAAAGCGAAAAAGTAAAAATTATCTAAGTAACAAAGTTTATTGCGTTCCGGGGTGACCGCAGCGAAGCGGGGTGAACGCTGCTAGTCTCTAATACAGGAGATACCAAGAGATAGTATTTTGTTATATGAAAAGGGTGATTATCTTTCTTTATATAAAGAAGTCCAAGGGCTTCTTTGGGCCAATATTTTGCTGAATCAAGATATTGATATTGTTGCTCAAAATATTAATTATGTTATATTGAATGCAATTAGGAATAATGTTCCTTTAGTAACCAAACCAATTTCCAAGTATCCGAGATGGTTTTCTCGTAATTTAATTTATTTGCATAATAAAAAGAATAATGCTCATAGGAGGTATAAAAGAACCAGTAGCATAGCGTGGTATTCCGAAATGGGGATGCGAAAGTTAGTCACTTGTGCGATACAATACTACTAAAATCAGCAATACATAGCTATATTGATGCAAATATAGGGTTGTAAAAAATTTAGGGGGGAGGTCCCCTAATTGGTGGCCTAGTGGGGCATACAAAAGCAAATGCGTGGATTACGTCAGAAGCCAATAAGCAATTGTCTCAGCTTCTTCTTACCACTACCATGTGACAAGAAAACTCGGCCCCCCTGTTGTATGAACATTGTTTTCAGTATAGTTCCCTTTATTTCCTTCTCGTGGGCAGCTTCTTTCTCCCCATACCATACTTCATTCTCGTTCTTTAAAAAGTCACCCCTAGAAATTTGTCATCTTGAGTCCGAAACTCAGACGCCCATTCGTGAATATGGGCCTGAGTGTATACGTATATCATTTGAAGATGTAAATAGAAAACATTCGGGGAAAGGGTAAAACCGTTCCCATTTATTAAAGCGATGTTCAAAATATTTATGAAGTTGAAAAACAATGCTGTGGAGGATCAGAGTTGTCTTCAACATTTGGAGGAGGGCAGATTTGAATGAAGAGGGCATATTTGAGGCTTACTCTGGGGGGAAGGGTGATGAAACTCATATTACGGTAGATGAATCTGATTTCTGAGGTGAACCTGTTGTATATTATATACCAGGCATGTAGATAAAATTGTGATACGTATCAAGTGTCGTGAACACATTCTGAAATCTGAATACATGTATATTTATAATTGATATGTTTCTATTTACGCATCCACAATGATCCACATTAAAATTTTAGGACATTTGTTTTGTAATAATATAAATAATGACTTCCCCAAAACTATGAAAGAAAATCAACTATGTATGGCGCAACAATACTCTTATTTGAGCAAAATTATGATGATCACAATAGCATTATAGGAATCGTTACAGGAATTAAACAAATAGTTGAAAATAGACTAACAATAATAAATGATAATGAAATATTAAAAAAAACACGATTCTTTTTTAAAATGAAACAAATCAAGGGAAATAATTTCATCCCACTTTCCTTTGTGGCATTCGGATACAAATCATCACAATTTCAAATCGGGTGGAGAGGACATGTGCCCCTCATCTCCTCGGGATATGTGCTAATGACTGAAGAGCTCAAGCAATCTTTGCGAAGAGCGAGAGTGCTGGCTCTCTTGGTCTACCAGATCGGTGACCGTGATTCTACAAAATGTTTTATATTTATGCTTATGTGTGTGAGCTCCCTCAAAGAGTTTCTGGCCACGCCACTGGACATACTATGTATTTATGATGAAGATTAATAGTTTGCCTTTAATTACGATTACAATTACGATGCATTTAATTAAGATTAAAGCATAACTATTTTTATACTATTATTTACATAACCGACATTCTTCAAAAAGGCATTGAATTAGCCATTTCTGTTTTGTTCTCTTTCCTTGACGTTAGCGTTCGTACGTTCTGTACAGAAACTATAGCTTAGTTTAAAATAGATAGAGTTGGAAATACTTGAAGATATGCCAGCGTATAACTAAAGCAAAATGTAGAGTTGCAAGGGGTGAAGGGAGTTAAGAAAGAAAGTAGTTGCGCATGCGCACTCCACAGAAAGCAGACGAAAACCTCGTTTCTTGCAGTAGGCCTGGATGTCCAAAAGATAGAAAATGTGCATCTGAGTGACGCGCATGCGTAGGTTCCGCTTATCAAAGTAAGGCGAGAGAGCACATCCAGAAGATTGCAGTGGAAATAATTGTGATAATTACAAGCAAACAATTTATATACAATGAAATACGTATTTTTTCTTATTAATAGGGGATGCCGGGCATACCGGCGTTCCCTTACGCTAAGCCGCTGAAAAGAACCCAATCTCTTCAAGATTATAACGTATTCTCTAAATATCGTTCTGATTTTAAGAAGCAACTTACTATTGATAAAACTAAATATTATAGTAAAATTGAGAATAGTTTAAAAATAATCCTAAAAGATTTTGGAAGTATACGAATAACAAAATAAATGCTAAAGATGGACATAAGGCAATATTAGTTGACAATGAATTCCTTTCTGATCCTCGAATGTTATCTGAAGCTATGGCCAAGCAATTTGTAGCTGTTTATCATAAAGATGAAATTAATGTGAATGATGATAATGATACTTTTATGGCCACTCAATTTTGTAGTGATAAAATATTCATTTCTACTAAAATATGTACTTGATGTTATTAAAACTTTAAATGTTAAAGCTTTTGTAGGTCTTGATCAAATTCCGATTTTTATAATTAAAGGTATATCTGAAATAATAGTACCAATTTTGACATCATTGTTTAATTGGAGTTTAGCATCTCATTTCTATCCAAATGTATGGAAAACTGTTGTAACTCCAATTCCGAAAATTGATGGAAGGTTCGTAACTGATTATAGGCCTATCTCTATTCTTGATGTAATACCTAAAATTTTTGATCAACTTATTTATAATTATCTTTATAGTTCCGTCGAACATTGTATTATTTCTGAACAGTATTGTTTTATGAAGGGCAAATCAAGTGAACTAAATTTGAACAAATTTTTGACATTGGTTTCTCCTGTTGTTCATAATCGTGATCAAGTCGATAAAATCTATTTTGACTTTGCTAAAGCTTTTGACAAAATATCTCATTATATTCTTCTTAAGAAACTTCATTCTTTTGAAATTCCTAAATCTTTGCTACTTTGGTTCGCTTCCTACTTGCTTGATCGTGTATTTGTAGTTAGATGTATGGGTTGCAAGTTATCTGTCTACAAGATTTCTTCGGGTGTTCCTCAAGGATCAAATTTGGATCCACTATTGTTTATATTTTTTTCTAATGTATGTCAATGACATTGTAAATATTTGAAGTGCCCCTTTTAATTGTACGCGGATGATCTCAAGATATTTTCTGAAATAATAAGTAACCAGGATCACTTTAAATTACAGGCCAATATTAACTCAGTTTATCAATGGTCCATACAAAATTGACTTCCCTTGAACATGAATAAAATAAAAATTATATCGTTCTCTAGGAAAACGAATATATCCTATTTTTCATACTCAATAAATCAACATACAATTCAAGCTGTTTCAATCAACAAAGTCCTAGGTGTTCTGATGGATTTCAAATTACTATTTGATCATCATGTTTCTACCATGGTATCTAAAGCTAGAAGAAATCTGGGAGTTATCAAATGGGTTGCCAAAGATTTTAAAGTCATTTTAACACGTAAAATCTTATATTGTGCTTACGTTCGATCCCATTTGGAATTTGCTAGTTTAATTTGGAATCGTAATCTTACTAGTATCACTCAAGTTCTTGAGTCAGTCCAGATTTCTTTCTTGGCTTGTTTAAAATATATATTTAAATTACACGAGATGACTAATAGGGAGATTCTTGCTAAGCTTGGTTTACTAGTTCTTGAAGTTAGGAGAAATTTAAGGCCAATAAAATTTGTTCATGATATAATACATGCTAGAATGAATTTAATTGAATATTTATACATTAAAGTTCCCCGTATAATTCTAGGGTTTACCGATCTATACTATGTAACAATCAATTGGTTAGTTCTCCACTATTTATTAGTATTGACAATATAAATAAAAAAAAATCTCTCATCGCTTCCTACTTGCTTGATCGTGTATTTGTAGTTAGATGTATGGGTTGCAAGTTATCTGTCTACAAGATTTCTTCGGGTGTTCCTCAAGGATCAAATTTGGATCCACTATTGTTTATATTTTTTTTCTAATGTATGTCAATGACATTGTAAATATTTGAAGTGCCCCTTTTAATTGTACGCGGATGATCTCAAGATATTTTCTGAAATAATAAGTAACCAGGATCACTTTAAATTACAGGCCAATATTAACTCAGTTTATCAATGGTCCATACAAAATTGACTTCCCTTGAACATGAACAAAATAAAAATTATATCGTTCTCTAGGAAAACGAATATATCCTATTTTTCATACTCAATAAATCAACATACAATTCAAGCTGTTTCAATCAACAAAGTCCTAGGTGTTCTGATGGATTTCAAATTACTATTTGATCATCATGTTTCTACCATGGTATCTAAAGCTAGAAGAAATCTGGGAGTTATCAAATGGGTTGCCAAAGATTTTAAAGTCATTTTAACACGTAAAATCTTATATTGTGCTTACGTTCGATCCCATTTGGAATTTGCTAGTTTAATTTGGAATCGTAATCTTACTAGTATCACTCAAGTTCTTGAGTCAGTCCAGATTTCTTTCTTGGCTTGTTTAAAATATATATTTAAATTACACGAGATGACTAATAGGGAGATTCTTGCTAAGCTTGGTTTACTAGTTCTTGAAGTTAGGAGAAATTTAAGGCCAATAAAATTTGTTCATGATATAATACATGCTAGAATGAATTTAATTGAATATTTATACATTAAAGTTCCCCGTATAATTCTAGGGTTTACCGATCTATACTATGTAACAATCAATTGGTTAGTTCTCCACTATTTATTAGTATTGACAATATAAATAAAAAAAAATCTCTCAAAATTGATCTGTTTGATCCTAATTTTTCTTTACTTAAAAAACAATATTTGGAAAGTTTTATTTACTAAATATATAAAATTAACCATGGTTTGGTATATTGTCTATTGAATTCGTATTGTCTTTGTCTTATGTACATTGTTTATATATATTTGTGTGTATTATTATATATATATTTTTTTGTAATTTGTTCATTTTTATTATGTTCATTATATATTATTTCTTAATAATACATCATGATCGATTCAATAGCTATTTAATCAAGCTTATGTCGTAACTTTACAATTTAGCCTGTATCAAACTCATGTGTTAATGTCTTATTTTGTATTTGTCGAGATGATTTGATGTATTTTTAATTTATTTATTTTGTTTTATTTGTATTTCTTTAGTAATCCATCATTGTATATTATTGTATATTATGACCATTTTGGCTTCGGCTGTGGTCTTTATTATCAATAAATTCAAATATAATAATAATAATAATAATAATAATAATAATAATAATAATAATAATAATAATAATAATAATAATAATAATAATAATTATTATTATTATTATTATTATTATTATTATTATTATTATTATTATTATTATTATTATTATTGTATTTTTGACGAACCCATGAACTGATAGTTCCTAAGGCGGAAAAATAAATAATTAAAAAGAAAGTTTAGTCGATGACGCCACATAATATTTGGTATGTGTGTATAGGTATGTGGAAGCATCTTCTTCGTAATAGCAATTATTTAGCGGCCTCCATGATGTGTTTCTGGTTAGATCACTTATCAATGTTGCACTAATTATTGCATTGGTTCGTAATTATTATAATGTGTTAACGTTTAGATTGTCTCTTTCATATCTACCGGTATACCACTATGTAAAAGTGACTCACTTATCAATATAAAGACAATATTATTATAGGTATAAACATAAAATTTCGACAGGAAACACCTTTGCCAAGAAGTAAGTAATAAGAAAGAACTTTTTAATATAGGGGAAGTTCCTCTAAGAGCGCGCGACCTCTAGGAGTAAAGAATATGAAAAGGTAAGATAAGAAAAGCTGTCTGGTGTCCTTATTTCATACTTTAATTTGTTCTGTTTAACAGACCCTAAATATTGCGCGAATTACGACACACTCTCCCATTTATGATTGAAGAGATACTTTTTCCTTCTTGCGTGATCATCAAATACAAATTTAGCAAGGAAAAATACATTGACGATCAATTCAGATCGACAAACAAAAATTAAATCATTTCCAAACCAGGTTTTACAAAAGTACGGCAGAAGAAAAATTCATGATCAAAATTAAACAAGAAAGATACATTTATGTGTTGAACTACCACTTCTTGTTCTAGACTAAGTTGTTACGGAATTTAAACCTGAAACTTTGACTTCACTCTACATCGACAAAGACCTCACTCTACACCCACTGGACTGGACAAAACTTTCATTGTAAAATTGTACCTCGAAAGCAATGGTGGATCCAGGGGGGCAATCGCCCCCCCAGCAGGAAACTTTCAAATTTTATATATATAAAAAAAACCATCCCAGAGTTTGTAGCTCTAAGTAGTAGTATTACAACCCATCGCCCCCGAGACATCCGTACTGCATCCGCCCCTGCCCAGAAAATAACACACATGACGAAATAGACAGTTTAAATGCGGTTTACATGCAAACACTGTTTAAATTCATTGATTAAAATTTCGTCAATGAAGCAGTTCTGCGCTGTCGGTTGAATAACAAAATAACTAGTAGTTAAAGCCCGTCGTCGAAAAAAAAAGAAGAAAACGTTCTTTTACTTTGAAAGGGATATTCAAGAAATTATTGCAATAACATATGCCCTTTTCGAATATTTTTTCTCTCTGAAAACTAAGGAGCCCGTAGGGAAAAGAATGGATGCGATTTTCGAATTCCTTGTTCGTTTAGTAAAATCAATTAGCTACACAAATCTTCCTAAAAGCTTCCGTTTTTAGGTGAGACATATTTGGCCTTATGCAGAATCTTTCTGAAGTGTGATTAGAATTACACTAAAGAGTTGACTAACATATGTTTCCTGCAGTAGTCAGACTTTTAGTATGACGCTAATCATCCATCAAAACGACCCTGCATAAGGCAGATTAGCTCTTTCAGGTTGTAATTTTTGAATCTGAAGAGCGAAAACCGGAACAAATAGGCGTCCCGAAAACCTTTTTCGGGACAGTTAATTCTTTAATCGTAAACAGGGACGTCTGGCAACCCTAGAGGCCCCTCTCCCTCGTTGTTATACCAGAGAAAAATAACAAGTAGTTATATCTAGGTACTGGCCTTTTTAATGTGAACTTTTTATTTTTCTTATCTCCATATATTCATAAAGTTATGTTTACAATAATCTGGTTTATTTCGCATCTAAACATCTATTCGCAATGTCGTTTATTCATCTGTCTTTCGTAGTTGTCGATCAAGGATTTTATAAGATCCTTGTAGTCAATTGCCACAAATACTGGAGAAGAAGAAAAATTAACCTCTCCCGAAAAAAGAAAGAAAAAGATTATGTTTGCTGATAATTCAAAAGAATGAAAACGGTGTTCGACATTGGCCTTGACCTTTTCGGCGATTGTGTCCTTCCTTCCCAATTGTGTCCTGAATTTTATTCAATTTTGTTCCTGAATCACAAATCCTTCATGAGAGGTACAAATAAAACAATTTTACAATTGTACCGCACATGACTTTAATGCTGGTGCGCCTACCTATTTGACCGATAATGGCGTTAAGTCAAGACAAGACAAGAAAAACAATACAGCAATGTGACTACTAAAATTGAATAAAGTAGTTTTGTTATCTACTATATAAATCGTGTAAATCTTTTTTAAAATATCACGCAGCAACATGTAAGTATAATCGGTACAGGTGTAGTTTTGGCGCACCACATTTTGGAATATTTACTGGTAAAATTCTGTGCAGGTTTACTTTTGCTGCACCACTCGAAGTGATTGTTGAAAAATTTTAATACTCTCACTAATTTCCTTTCTATTGTCTCCAGTAAATGTTTAGCAGACGGGGTCAAGAAGTACGTAAAAAATATAAAATTTACTGAAGGAATAGAAGATGCAAGTTCTTAGACTTAACCCTACAAAGACACCCTGGGGTCGCCGTTGACCCCACGTGAGTTGACTTGTGCATCTGTGCCTACTCTAAATAACCTAAATAGCTAATGATTTGCCTAAGTTCAGTGCTTGAGTAGTGGTCAAAGTAGGAACATTTAATTCTTGGTTCTGCACATTATTTGTATTTATTTTGTGCAGCTGCGTCATATACAGTATGACCCCAGGGTGTTCTTTGTGCTATGAAAATTGCATTATCAGAAATTTTTAGTTTTTCTTTCGAACTTTTTATGGCTGAAGTGCAAGATATCGGCGTCAATGTTCCGTTAAGGGGGTCCAGTGTCTTTGACATCACTTCTTTCTATTGATTACATAATATAACGTTATATTAGGTTCTATTATGTTAGGTTAGGTTAGCTTAATGGGGGTCCAGTGTAGTTTTGGACCCCCTTAACGGAACATGGACCGCGTCAATAAGTAAGGAATTCTCATTGGGAGAAATATCTGCAATACTGAGTGAGGAGACATCAGAACCAAATCGTGAAAGAATCACCAAGTGGCAGATCTGGTCGGTGTTTTCTGTCCCCGGGACAAACAATATACGTATTGCTTACGCAGCTTATGTGCTAAACATCGCTGTGGAACTTGTGGCGACTGTAAAGATGTGAAGTTAGTGATTTATCTACACCACCCAGCACTCCCTAAAATTTTCGGACACCCCCCTGGAAATAAATTCCTTACACTCTCCTAATTAGGAGGGTGCAATATTAGAAAAATCCATTCTCGTTTTGCCTAAAGGCCACTGCTGCCAACTCGCTAGTGTGAAATGTCGCTAGTTTAGTACTCTGAAGTCGTTAAACGCCTCCTGTCAAGTTGCCAAAAAAAAGTCGCTATATAATTTTACAAAGGAATTAAAATAATTTAAATATTTTCCATGTACAATGGAAGACTCGAGTATTTTTTCTTTTAAAAAATGACCATCTTGACAAAACCACTGCACTATGCGCTTTGAAGAATACAAAATTAATAATTATAGCATTAAAAGTTTGCAAATACTCAAAATTTTGAATCACTTTTCCCCATTCCCTCTTATAATGTTGACTGTACGATTATCTTTTCTGGGGGGGGGGGGGGAATTTATGTTGCTTTCGTATTGGAACACTTCACCGAACTCACCCCATGAAATTTCTGTATAATTTATATTAAGAACAAGCGCAGTTAAATTAATATTTACATCACGCACTACACTGAACCAGAAAAGCACAATGTTCTCCAGCGTCACTGTCACTGTACGCACTGTGCAATGCAAGAGGTTACCAGCTATTACGCAACTAGTTAGATACGGGAAATCCTCGGGTTTCCAAACCGCAGTGAAGAAGGGCATAATACTCATAGCAGCGATGAATCCAACGAAGTCGGTCATAGCAGTAGTGCAACCGAGTGTGTAAAAGTAATTATTAGTATCGCAAACTGCAAAATTTCGAAAACTTTAATATAAATATAGAACTAAATATTTGAATTCCTAAATGTCGCTAGATTTGTCGCTAGGCGCTAAATACATTTTTTTGCCGTTAGACACTTCCGAAAGTCATTAGTTCTAGCGACAATGTCGCTAAATTGGCAACACTGCTAAAGGCCTTCCAGGACTTTGTAGAAAATATTTTAAATTATCTATCTTTAGGCAGAATGGGAATTCTCGTTCTGTCTAATCTTTGGAAACGGAATTCTATGCGAGGAGGATATATTTAGGCAAATGCAGCACGGAAAAGCTTGACTCCTAGCGTGTTTGTATGCAGATCGGAACTCGTATAAAATGGCTGTAGTAAGGAGGGCGGGAACTAGTGATGGGTAAATTCCCGGGAAGATTCCCAAAATAGGAAGTTTTCCGGGAATTTATGTACAATCACAAAGAAAAGTGCTTTCTATTACTATATTAAGATTTCGGAGTTAAATTCGTTTTTTTTTTTTTATCACAGTATATTATTACACTTGTCTCCAGGGGATTCTTTAAAATGTATATTCAGAACGAAACTATGTTGCTTTATTAAAATTTTATTATGCTTAGATAATACGCATAAATGTATATTTACTTACAATATGCTCTGTAAAAGTAAATATGTGGAAAAAATGGTATAGTAAGTCGACATATTTTTACACCGCTAAACAGTTTAAATTTATAAGTACGTGGATTTTCTATACTTGACTCTACTACTGATATTATAAACATATTAAACTTTTAAATTTTATAAAGAAATTAGACTGGGTAGCTGCCGTAAGATACATGTCTCACCAATTTATCAACATTTACGCATACGCATTTATGTTCACAAAATTTGCAAGACACTGATTTATCTTTATAATTTAGCACGTAACATTGCCATACACGACCTTTCTTCCTACCTATTTCTCGAAATTTCATGCATTAATTCACATGTAAGAGAAGTCCGAGTACCTCTTCAGAAATTCGTGACAGACCGACGTCTATTATTAACGGTGGTTCAGGATTTATTAATAATACTTCATCTCTATTTCTACATAATTCTATATTACTTTACAAAATGGTTCCTTTTCATTATTTGTAAATTAGTACTTTGCTAATTTTGGCTATTGTTTAGCATTGGGGGGTTAGCTTTTGCACCTACTTTTTTGCGATGTTCTATTCCGATGCGATTTTATGGTTTCATACGTTAAATTACGTTGTCAACATTAAATTCAGACAGCACTGCAGAGCGAGCGTTCGGGAGTGAAGGCAAGTTAGAGCCCCGCATGGCACGTTGTTATCTATCTTCGTTACCAACAATTCACTTTCTTTTCTCACATAATTTACTTCCATTTACCTTTACGGTTTGTACAAATCCCCTACTGCCCTAAAGAAAATTGTGTTCGATAGTTTCTTGACTACTTGAACACCACTATCAACTCATTTCTTCCGTAAATCATCCTACTCTTTGCTAGTATTCCCCCCCCCCATATTAGTATTATTATTACAATTACCTTACTTTTTAGTGCAAATGGAAATGGAACTTAAAAAATCATATTGTTAGTTATATAAAGTACAGTCAAAGAATTTTTAAGTTTTTAACCTCCAAATTCTTTAAAACCTAGAAGTAAATCATAATATATTAAAATAAAGTAATTTGTCATATAGTTCTTATAATTTGGAAGATAAAGTAAACAAATGGAAATAAAATCCTTCCCGGGAATTTATAGGCCAGGGAAAAAAACCGGGAATATTCCCATTTTTTTAAATTCCTTCCCACCGGGAATATTCCCACTGCCCATCGCTAGCGGGAACTAAATCCAAGCGGTCACAATGCAAGGAAAATTCTGACGAGGACAAAATCCATGGAACAAAATCACAAGAGTATATATTGGATGTACCAGTGCACACCCTCTATGATTATTTTTCAACTGAAATAACTTTTTCTTTCTTTTATAATGCTGAAAACCCAATAAAACGTGAAAATGTTATAATAAAAGGACAGATTAGCTTTAATTACTTTCATACACATCCATATGAAAAGTTCTGGGTATTCCTATTTATTATACCTTTAATACATTTGAAATATGTTTAG
Organism: Thermobia domestica; assembly: GCF_964235325.1. Classification (NCBI taxonomy): domain Eukaryota; kingdom Metazoa; phylum Arthropoda; class Insecta; order Zygentoma; family Lepismatidae; genus Thermobia; species Thermobia domestica. The sequence goes on from NC_137460.1 coordinate 142,449,907, forward strand.
CATATTACAGTAAGATTATTATTTGTTTTAATTACGAAAAGTAACTGTGATGCTGTTTGATTTAAAAAAAAGAAAAAGTCGTTCTTGTGTGTTAGCTTACAGCAAGCAGTCTTTCATTTTGAGTAATGTATATTTATTTTACTTCTGAAATACTGATCGACTTTCTTTTTTTTTTTCTTTTTTTTTTAAGATTAAAATATGAAATATATACTTACTATAATAGTCTTACGTCTTTTATTGGGTTTCTAACACTTTAAAAAATGTTATTTCCGTAAAGTGAAGAATTTCAGATAACATTTTAGATACATAACAGTTGAAGAAAAAACATATTTTACTATTCTGTGCCTATGATTCTGTCGCTTGAATTTAGTCCGTTTTGTCTGAATTTTCCTTGGGGTTTGTCTTCTTGAATTTTGTCCTACATTCGTAGTAATGTTTGGTAATTCTAACAGAAGCTGTAAGAAGAATAACTACTTCTTCAAGTTCCATCATAAATGTTAGATGTTATTCTTCTTGTTGTTCTTGGAAAAATGACGAGGATACAATTCTTTATCAGCAGTGTTATTCACATCTACTTTGGTAAAGATGAATGTGATTTTTTATCATAAAATAATAACTGCGGGAAAATGGAAAATTGATTGACTCAGTTGCAAGAAATACATTTGATATTGTATCTGAAACGAACATAAAATAAACTTAATTCGGTATAATATCAAATTATTTCACATCAAGATTTTATTCACTTTTTCACAGGGTGGATTGATTTAAATCAGATTGATTTAAATCAAGATTTAAATCACTTGATTTTTTTAATAAAAATCGTTGATTTAAATCGAATTCAGAAATAAATTAATTTAAAGTGAAAATAAGTAAAATCCCGTTTCTGTTCTGTTATTTCGATTATGGAAGTTAATAATCATAATACAATAAGATTCAAATGTACAGTATAGTATGAAAACAAGTGTAATGCAGAGGATGATTAGGAAAAATCCCGTTTTGAACAGGTAACGGAGCAATCCTGCTTTCTTCTTTTCGTAACATTGGGTTTGGGTTTTAAAATCGTTAACTATTCCAACGAAGAAATTACCATCGACATTTAAGACGAATATTCTTTTTTGAACGTGTCTGTTTGTTTGTTCCCAGACAATTGGGCGTATTTAGAGGGGTCCTATCACCTCTTTGTTAATTTTATAACTTTAGGCGAAATTTATGTATTTCATGTCGCAAGCTAGTTCTGAGTTTTAAAAAATGGGCCCTTGCCAAATATCAGTAACTTTTGTGAAAAAAAGTGTCATTTTGATAAACGTTGTTGTACTTTTTCCTTAATGCTTAATCTTTATAACCTATTTTTAGGTGATAGGGTAGAATCTTCATTATTCGATTAAAAAGTACCAATAAGGCTTTTTACTTAGTTTTTTTTCAAGACTGGAGGCATTTTAGAACACGTTACATATGCTTTCATGCCTTTCTGCGTTGAGGCATAGTGTGTGATGACGTCATAAATTTAAAAATATATTTTTTGTTATGCGTATTATTATTATTTTTGGCGGGTTACATTTTGCATTCAGAAGACTGAAATTTTACACACTCGTTCAGTGCACCCCTTTATAATTTTCAGATGTTTTCAGATCTCTGCGTGGAAACAGCGGGGTCCAGAGGGGCAAAAATGTTTCAAAAAGGATATTTTTAACAAAAATAGCTTTTTTCATGATTTTCCCGCCTCAGATGGAGACATATGAATGGTACCGTTTGAAAGGCTGTTCTATTCTGAAGAAAATGATGTACGTACTATGCTCCTAGGATAAATAGGGATGTCTCAGGAAACTGTTACCTGAGATTCTGTTTTATACGGGAATCTAGGGTATTTGGGGAATATTATTTTTCGCGGGCTTACTTTTGCACCTACAAGACTGAAATTTTGCACATTTACTCAGTGTACCCCTCAGTATTTTTCAGATTTGTTTCAGATCTCTGCCTTAAAACAGGGGGAGGGTTCCACAGAGGTAAAAATTTAAGAAAAAAGATATTTTTAACAGAAAATTCCTTTTTTCGTGATTTCCCCGCCCCAGATACATGATGGAGACATTTGAAAGGTACCGTTTGAAAATTTGTTTTATTCTGAAGAGAATAATGTACAAATCATGATCCTAGGATAAATAGGGATGTCTGAGGAAATCTTTATATTACATCCGGGTCATCTGGGGCATTGTGGGAATGTTCTTAGCTCATTGTTAAAAAGCTTCCTCACCCTTACTACTCAAGATAGAATCTTGAAATTTTGTATACACATTTAGTACAGCTCTTAGTATTTCCTAGTTGATTTTGAGATCTGTGCGTTAACACAGGGGAATCCAGAGGGATTTTTTTTTTTTAATGCCGATTATTCTCAAAATTTCCCGCTTCAGGGACATGATAGGAAAATGTGAATGTTACCGTTTCAAAAGCTGTTCTATTCTAAAGAGAGTGATGAATGTACCATGATCCTAGGATAAATTGGGATGATGCTGTAGCTGCTTGACTGGAAGTCTATAATTTACCTTTAAAAAGAGTCATAATTTAAAAGGTTAAATGAACATTGTTTGGGATTGATATAGATTAACGATTGGGGATAATTCAAAATTCAACCCCAATACTTTCACTTAAATGGCATAATTAGCATTTAATACTAATTCCTAATGCTTTTTCTTCAGTTCGCGACTTGTATTATACGAGGAAAAAGATTTGATTTAAATCAAAAAAATCGATTTAAATAAAAAAAAATCAACAAAAATGATTTTTTTTTTAAAAATCATGATTTTTTTCCACCCTGCTTTTTCAGTAGTTCATCTCTAACATGCTAAGCGTCGCAGTACGGCACCAGTTCACATCCTCAAGACATGTTTGGCCATATATAAAGTAAACAATGCAAGAGGATGCATAAGTCGACCCTTAACCCTTTTAGGATTTCCACTTTTTGAGGTAAATTTTAGACTCACTCAAACAGCTGCTGCTTCCTTACTATTTATCGTAGGATCATGGCTCATACATAATTTTTTTCAAGATAGAGCATACTTTCCAACGGTACCTCTAGCTTGTCCATATTATGCACCAGAAATGGGAAAAACTGGTAATTTTTCGCCGCTCTGACCCGGGCCTAGGTTCACGTAGGGATCTGAATTAAAAAAAAAGAAAATAATACGTGGTTATGTACGTAAGACTTGTACAAAATTTCAATCTTGTATCTTAAAAACTAAGGTCGGGAAAAATTTTTCAAAGTGAAGGTGATCCATTTTTTCGTGTATATATATATATATATATATATATATATATATATATATATATATATATATATATATATATATATATACATACGAGGATGGTTCAATAATTATTGTCCCTGACCTATAAGGAGTGTTATTTTTCCAAAAAATCTCCTTTCATAGTAATGCACTTCTTTCACCTATGCTGTAAAGCCACTATGCCAGCTTCAAATAAAGTCTCTGGCTGAGCCGTGAGCCATTCCTCCACAGCTTCAATATCAGCTGCATTTGAGTGAAACTTCTTCCCCTTGAGGTGCTCCTTCAACTTTGGGAACAAATGAAAGTCACTAGGGGCGAGGTCGGTTGAGTAGGGAGGATGTTCCAAGACATCAAAACCAGCAGCATGGATTGCGGCACCAGTAAGACGGCTTTTGTGGGCCGGAGTATTATCTTGGTGGAACAGCACTGTTCGCTGCAACATCCCGCGCCGTTTTTCCTTGATTGCTTCGCGTAACTTAGAGATTAGGGCTGCATAATAGACCCCCGTGATGGTGTGTCCAATCTCCAGGTAGTCAATAAGGAGCACACCATTCTCATCCCAAAAAATTGTGGCCATAACCTTGCGTGGTGATGCTTGCACCTTGAACTTGCGTGGGGAAGGCGAACTGCTGTGCCGCCACTCCATGCTCTGTCGTTTGGACTCGGGATCATAGTGGTGGAGTGACATCTCATCCATTCTCACAAATCTATCACAAAACTGTTTCAGGTCTGCCCCCTAAACTCCAAACCAGCCCTTGAACATTGAACTCTGTCTTTCTGATTTTCACGAGATAACATTGTGGGTACCCATCGCGCTGACATCTTTCTGAATCCCAAGTGTTCATGCACAATGTTTCCACTGAGCTTACATAGATGTGCATGATATCTGCTGTTGCACCGGGATTCGTCTGTCTGCTATAATCGTATCATGCACAACATCAATGTTTTCTGGGCTGCATGATGTTGTTGGAGGACCAGCATCAGGGGTCTATTGACAGCTTTCCCTGCCGCAATGGAAGTCGCGGCACAAGTTCTTTACCACCTGGTAGGAAGGAGCTCCATCACCCAACACACTGATCATATCCTCATGAATCTCCTTTGGGCTTAACACCTTTTTCTGGAGGTATTTGATGACAGCTCGCTGTTCGGTTTTCTCCATTTTTCAAGCTAGGCGCCACCCCTCACACCTGAAACGACAAAAAAGAATATTAATATAGCAGCTATGGTTTTGAAGTTTAGCATATAGGCATCTAAGACATTAGGCTACAATATCCCCAATCAGCCATCCCAGCTCAAGTATTTTAAATATTTCGGGGACAATAGTTATTGATCCTCCCTAGTATGTATATATATATGTATATATATATATACATATATATATACATACTATACATATATACATATACATATATATATATATAAACACTTCAAAAATGTACTGCGTCATTACTATTTCACCTAGAGTCATGGATCAAACGACATTTTCTTCAGTATAACAAGCTCTTTCCAACGGTACCACTCACATGTCCCTATCATACAACTGAACCGGATAATTTGAAAAAAAAAGAAAGAAAGAAACGGATTTTTTTTTTAAATCCCGCCACAACACTTTGCACCTCAGGCCCAGGCCTGGATTCACGTAGGAATCTGATTTTTTTTTTTTTTAATCGCTGTTATGTACATAATACGTGTGCAAAATTTCAATCTTGCATTTTGAAAACAAAGGGCGAAAAAAAATATTGAAAGTCTGAATTTAGGCTCTACACATATATATACATAATATAAAAATGTACTGCGTCATTACTATTTGGTCTAGAATTATGGTTCAAACGCCATTTTCTTCAGTATAACGAGCCCTTTCCAACGGTATCCCTCAAATATCCATATCATCCACCTGAATTGGAAAAATAAGAAAACGGAAAGTGGGTGTAAAAGTAAAAATTTCGGAATTAGCCATCCCTATTTCAAATCACAATAAATATATTCTTAATTTAACTGGATGTCCACATTCTGTAAAGTCAGTGAGAGTCAGGGAAATGGCAAATTGGTCAGGGAAAAATTTATTTAGGTCCATTGGTCAGTTATTGAATTTATGAAATAGTAAGTGTAACATGGGTCTAATGCATATATTTGTAAATGTATATTCTTTTGGATTAAAGAAAATTGTAAAGGAAAGAACAGAAGTGGAGAGAGCACAAGGTCAGCTTATGAGGAAGGTGGAGACAGAAGTTTCTTTTTTCTTATTTTTAAATTATTCAATGGAACTTTGGTCACGGAAAGTCAGTTTTTTTTTTTTTTTTTTTTTTTTAATTGTATTGACACCCTGTTTAACCATCAAAGGCTCAATACTTTTTAGACAAAAATATTGATGAGATAATTTCTGAATCTAATAGCGTGATTAAAGGCTCGCGAGGAGACCGGAACATCTCATGATTTTTGTATCTAATAGCTTTCTTTAAAAAAAGAATAGTATTGCTTCTTCTATTCTTTATTTACTGATGGATCATAGTCTTACCTACTACTAACTCTTTCTGAATTTTGTTCAAGACAGTCCAGAAAGCAGGATACGAATCACATATGTGGTACTGAAAATTAATAATTAGATATAATAATAATATGAATTCATTGAATTTATGATTTTTTTTTTATTTTTCTGTATTTTTTTTTCTCTTTCTCTTTAGCTGCAAGGTAGTTAAGAAAAAGTTCCGTTAAGTCATCGAAATGTCCAAGAACACATCTCCATCGAACTCCGAGTTATCGGAAATGATATATTGTGCTATTAAAAGTCATAGAGGCAAAAAAGGAACTTCATTACAAGCCATCAAGCGTTATCTATGTGACTGCTATAGTGTTAATATGAAGAGGTGCTCCAAAGATATTATTAAGTTTTTGAGGAATGGTGTGACCTCAGGAACCTTAGTTCGAGTGAGTGGAAGAGGAGCAGCAGGTTCTTTCAAGTTAGGATCCCTTCCGAAAAATTTTGCTTTAAATAAAAAACTTCTCTCCCGTCCTAAAAACCGAAAAACTGTTCCAAGCCAGTGTAGAGGAAGAACAAGTTCATTAGCTAAAGTGCATGACAAAACGACTTTGGAATCAAAAAGTAATATACAAAAGAACAGCCTGAAGAAATCAAAGGTCAAAATACCAAACCAAAGGTAAGATTTTAGTCTGTTTCAGTACTGTTGTTGGTTAAGAATAATGACTTGGTGTTTGCTTGTGTTTTTCGAATGGTGGACCACCGTTGCCACAAACTTGGAATGCAAAGGTATTTTTAGGCTATCTACGTTGTTAAAATGAGTAACCTAAAGTTGGTGAAAGGTCTAGATTAAGATAAATATAAGATCTTTGAAATTGTAAGGCTAAGGTTAGTAGCACTATAGTCCAATTGTGCTAGTTAGGGATGGCCATTTCCGGAATTGTAACTTTCCGGAGTCCGGGAAGTAAAATAACAAAAAGATCCGGATTTCGGACAAATTCTGATGTTGGAAAAACCCGGAATTCGAAAAAAAAAACGGAACTTTGATTCTGGAAGAGTTGAGTTGAGTTGATTTTGAGTTTAACGTCCCTTTCAGCAGCGAGGCTATATGAGACGGGATTTACTAATTAACGTGGAATCCAAAATATATGAGCTCCCGCCGGGAATCGAACCCGGGTCTCCCACGCCAGAGGCGCGTACGCTAACCGCTTAGCCACGAAGGAGCTCCGAATTCCGGAAGATTTTGGCCGTCCCTAGTGATAGTATTTAATGAATGACTCAAGAGTTTTGTTAGTGCTTAAGTTAATAAGATTCTCGCGAATCTAAAGCTCATTCTTTTATCTGCTAGAATAGATGACACGGTTCTTAACACGGTTATATACCTATTTGCCTACATATTAGACGTACTTTTTCTGTTTGAAAATACATCCATAAAATGCGGCACATTATTTCAATTTCAACAAGTTTTCCTGTTTCTGAGTACCAGTAGTTTATTGTTTTCTTTGCTTTCTTATGGTGTACAACAGCATTCCAGCTTCGTAAAATTCAGTGACTCATCACCATGGGCAGAGTTAGGTATTGTCTGCTGGGGGCAAGAGGAAGACCTTTTCTCGGTTGGTAGGTGGCCATCTTATGTGGCATTTTCATTTTGTGTCAAAAAGTTGTGGGGGGCATGCCTCCAATGCCTCCCCCATAGCTCCACCTATGCTCATCACTCTATTTACCATTTCACAGTATGCTTTGTTCTCGACCCATATACTCAATAGACATTCTCAGAACAATGCAATTTTACATTTTTTTAATGTAATACATAAAAATATCATAATATATATAATATAACATGCACTGAAAATATTTTTCCTCAAAACTGAATACAGAAAATTGAGTGTGTCTTATATGCCAAAAAATACTGTATATACCTTACAAATGTATTGCTGCAAGGGCTGTTTGTTAGTTCATAAAGCAGACACGTAATTTTAACTTTCTTGCTTATACGAAATACATAAATATTACAAAGCTTACAACGACTCACCAAAGGTAGTCGTCAACCCTGGTTCGGCTAATAGTATAAGTAAATCTTTAGTGGCAATAATTGTTTACACCTTAAAATATCTTCCGTAATTATATTCACTAGTATTATCACCTTTTCTACTGAAATTACAAGTCCATGATAAGTATTAGATAATTTATTCGTTGATTCTCCTTTAACGTATATTCACACAAACTGACTTGCAATCAAAACATGTCCATTGAGTATCTATAAACAACTACATAGCAACCAACTATACAATAATAATGTATATTTCTTATATCTTAAAAACATTCTTCTTTTGTTATTTTTAAGTAACATTATATCAGGTATAGTGCTTGTGTAGAAGCACTTTCTGCCCAAGATACAGGTAATTATCGACCGATACAAAGTATCTCGTTGTAAGCTGAGACATAAGTCTTGCAGACTTCTGGTGTACACAATATAGCTGTATTTATAACAGTACAAGCAATGCAGGTTAACATTCAAAGTATAGACCCTCGTGTAGGACTGTCTGCAGCCACCTTCCTGATAGTTCCTCTATTCCAGTCGATACTACGTCTTGTCCAAAGAAGTCAGTCACTACTGTTTCCACCTCCTGCTGGTTGGTGAAGCATCGTAATTTCAGGAAATGCACTGTGGATCGAAGCAGCCGTTAATCCAAAGGGACAAGGTCGGACTATAATGCCGCATGACAGATGTTTTGGGTTGCTGCTAGCGTTATGCCCGAGTTCGAACTTACTTCGAACTCGTATACAGTAACAGTTTACGTATCAGATGTTGTTGAGCGCTCATCGTCACTACCACTATAAAGTGACCGAAGATACTGACGGAGTGGTGTTAGCTCCGTTTTAAATAGTTCGTTTGCGACACTACCTTTTGGGCCAGTTTGACCTTGGACTTACGGTCAATAGCGGCATATACACGCACCTGCAGTTTGGGTTGTGGATACATTGCAAGACTTGCAAGACATTGCATTCATCCTTGTATTACATTAACTGTGAAACACGTTAGCGTGTTAAGAACTAATAGGAAGTACTTAAACGTATTCCTGCATTTATAGTTCAGCTTATTAGTTTGTGTATGCTACCCTATTTGAAGGATTATTGAAAGATTGGCATGAATCTCAGTTTTAAAAAAGTATAGTATAACAAATAACAATAGACTGAAATAGTGTGACGTCACACCTTTTTCGTTGCTATGGTGATCGCCATTTTATTTTCTATACAAACACGAGCGAAGGCTGAGAAATAACGTAAAAATGGTTATGTGTTATGTGCCTGATTGTAAACATTATAGCGATAGCGATTTTTTCACATTTCCCATGAATGAAGCAGAAAAAGGAGATGGGAAAAACAATTAGGTAAGTAATATTTAGTTTCATACAGAGAAAATTATAGGCCTATATTGAGAAGTATTAAAATGAAATAAGTGCAAGTTTACATTCCCTCGGAAATGTTCTTTTTCATGTCGTACTTTTTTTTTTTTTTTTTTTCATTTTGATATTTACAATATCTGTCAAAGTGCATCCATCTTATTCACTGTAAGTTTAAATTTTTCACTCAGTGGTATCGATATTACATACAGTGTTCCAAGCACGAAGAATTACTGTTTTAACAGTTGTTTTAAAATATGTGCAGAACCACTCATGACTAGTTGTTTCTTGTTGTACCTTTTCCCACCAACTTCACTTCGTCCTCAAAGTATTTGAACATTCTAAATAATTTCACAGTCATTGTTCGTATGCACATGAAACTACAGAACACCTCATACTTCAACTCACGTTTGTGTAGAAAAATAATTGGCTATCACCATGGTAACAGAGAGGAAATGACGTCACTACGATTTTAGTCTGTTGTGCTAATGAAGGAATGCCGGCTCTGTGTGCCTTTTATGACAAAAGTGTGTATAGTGATAAGAACATGTTCCTGGAGCATTAGAACTTGGAAAAGCTACAAGAGGCTCAGAGTGCCTGTAAATAAGACTCAAGACTACAAAATGAAATATGATAGATTGAAGATAGAAGGTAAAAAGAGGGAATAATAATTTTATTCTGAAACAGTAACTGAGTGTTTACTGTAGCTGGCTTCATGCTGCGTGTATCTACTCGTTGTGAGAAATGATTTTGTGCTAGGAATTGCTCCAGTTAGACAGCTGCTGTACTTAAGCAAGACGTTAAAGTCACGTCTGGGGGATTTTCCAAGGCTTCAGTGGATGGACTCTCAGCTTGATTTCGTATAGTAAGGACCTAGGTAAGTCATCCAGCAACATTATGTCCTGTCACCTGTGCTGATGTTGTTAAGTTTAACATGACCCCTTAGCCCAATTACCCACAGCAGTACCGGCTATCTTGATTCAGTAATAATCATAAAGAAGAAAAAGGTTGAAGAGCCACCACGAGGAAGGAAGAATCGCATGTCGTATTACATAAATAAGCTGTATGAAGATTGTTAAATTTAATTACAGTTAGTCATTAATCTCCATTAGTCTAAAGGACAAAACCGCAGGACATTAAATTAAAGACTTCTTTTAATGTAATTTCAGAAGGCTTCCTCGTTCCTCCATACCTGGTTCCTAAAGGGTGTTCTATTTATAACCGCAACTACTGCACTCGAGGGTATTATACAGGGTGAGGCAAAAAGATGTTAACATTAAATGGGGTTTTACTCGCGTGACATAACAAGGCAAGGATTTGGTTACAGGGCTTCAATTTGGCACCCATCCCGCTTAGTGCACATATGGAGTTTGTCCATTGTTGATTGTATGGCCCTCTGGGCAATTTGGGCAGGGATAGCAACGATGACCTGAGTGGTGCGGTCCTTTAGGTCGTCCAAACCAAAAATCACATGGTGTCAGAATGTCCGGTTCCATGCGCACCATTTAAAGATAATTTATACACTATTCACACGTGCTTGCTTGTCCGCGTTTGTGAGATGCTACACAATCTGCAAGTGGTGGCTTCATTCGTAAATCACGGTGTAAAATTCTAACCACTGACATTTGAGAAGTGTTAATTTCTAGAGAAAGTCTGCGCGAGAACTTGATTTGGCTGGCTACTATCACTTCAAGGACGAGGATGATATTCTCTTCAGTTCGGACAGATTTCTTTCTACCACTGTTTCCCTTGCAATCGTCTTAACCGGAGCTCTTCATTACAAACTTCTCGTAGATTCTACCAATCGTCAGGCGCGAAGGTGCTTCTCGTCCAGTCCAGGGCGTGAATTTTTCTTGTACGATGTTTGGGGACTGAAAAACTTCCATGCAGGCAGCTAATTTTTTTTCGTTACTCAATGGAATATCGGCACGCCATGGCTTAATCTGCAAAATAAAAATAAAAAGAAAACCCATTTAATGTTAACATCTTTTTGCCTCACCCTGTATTATATATCTTTTCCCTTATTTTTATGTGTTGAGTGATAGTATTAAATCTATACTTGATTTCAAATCACGAGGGCCGCGGTAGCTCAGTGGTAGAGCGTTCACCTCTGGTGCATGGGGTCCCGGGTTCAAACCCTGCTCCCGCCAAGTGAACTTTGTGGTGGACAAACACCGTGTGCGTGGGTTTTCTCGGGGTTCTCCCGTTTCCTCCCACTTTCTTCACTCCACCATTTCATTCATTTCTCATAATCACCGTCTCCTTTAGCCTAACCGGCATAACCGCGGGACGTAAAACTCACAGATTTCATTTCATTTTCATTTTTGATTTCAAATCACAAGTTTATATATTGTTAATTAATCCTGCAGTGGATGCGTCCATCAAACTTCCATGAACAGGTGCGTTGAATTTTTACTCTGTAATTTGATTTATCATTGTTTTACTACTAGTTTTGAAACAATTTAAGGAGCTAACTAAACATAAAATAACTTACCGAGAATTAAGTTGAATAGAGTAAGTGTAGTAAATGTATTGAAGGTAATGATGATGATAAGAAAAAATAAACAAAATCTTAATATTTTTTTAAAAGAAATGAGTTGTTCACTCGTCTTTTATTTTCTGCATTGAAATATACTAGGAATCTACTCTTCTGTCTCTGCAATCCCCGTCCTCTTCCTCGATAACTTCGGATCATTCGTGACGTGAATTCTTCTCACTTCTTAGGATGCTGTCTTATACTTCTGTCGTAAAAAGTGAGGTTAAAACACACACTATTGTAAATCCCTTGTACTTTAACAACTTTTCTTTTGGAAGATTTTTCATCGTAACTCGTTTGTGAAGTCAAATGTAATGTAGAACAAATTTTGTAGAATTGTGCTGACAGCTGAAAGGCGCTTTGCAAAACTACTGCTATAATCATAAACGTACGAGATTTACTTTTTTTATTATTATTATTAATGTCATGCAGATCCTGTATTTGTAGAGTTTTGTCGACTTCAGAAAAACAGTTCATGAAATTACTGTTGAAACCTTTGAGCTCAATTTTAAAAATTAAAGGAATGAGATTCTTTAACAAGCCACAAATCATTCAATAACGTCTTGTTATTCATTGCATTAAACCACTATAAAAAGTCTTGAATGCAACTGGCTTCTGCTCGATTGGCGATAGTCGTATTTCGTATCTTTTCGTTACCAGATCTCTTGAGGTATGTTGAACTTCTGGTTAGTAACCAGATCTTGACAAGTTTCTTTCTTTGTTCCGAAACCTTGTTTGGTTCTGTTGAGAGTATTATATTGTTGGTTAATGAATAAAGTTAATTTTGCTTATGTTTCTCTGCAATTATATATTATTTGTTGGAAAAAATAGTAAAGGTTGATTTCTAGTCCTTAAAAGTTCTTGTAGTTCTTACCTATAATGGGATTTCATTACCTATCCATGCTCACTTTGTCAAAACTTTCTAATGCAATTAGAGCCACCGTCTGAATATTTTTTTTTCCTTGAAACTTACAGATCGGTACCGCCACAACAATAAGAACAATTGACAAGCCTCGTCGATTTAAGATTGAAAAATGATTACAATCTTAACGCGTCAGGAAGCTGGATACTACAAACTAAACATTTTTTTTTTTTTTTTTTTTTTTTTAAGAAGGTCAGTATAACTTTAGATTACAGATAATAGCACAAGAAACGAATATAAATGTTTCCATAAAATAATTGGTAAATTAAAAAAACAATCCTATCTGGACATAAAAAAAACCTGTTTTATTGATAAACTACTCCAGGTGTATGTCAGGCGAATTCCGAATGTCCTGAATATTGCGTGCAATGACAAAAGCAAATATTGAAACTAGAATAAAGCAGCATGTAAGAATTCAAGAAATGTAAGCGCTGCTGTGTCGAGTCTTTCTTAGGACACACAGAGAGAAAGGTTTTGCATAGATGTCATTTGAAAAATGTATTTGAGTCATTTTTCATCAGAATACATATATATAAAGTTTAAGTTTAAACAAAGTGAGGTTGGATATGCAGTAAGGATCCATTATAAATAAGAACTTTTAACAGCAAAGAAATTTTTTTTAAAAAAATATTTTTTTTCAGCAAGCACCGTCTTAATTACGTACAAACGTAAACAAACTGAATTCTTCGTCATTTGAAGACAGAACACACTCCAGGTAAAATGTTTCGGAACAGATAGCAAAATTTGTCAAGATCTAACTACTAATCAAAAGTTCACTAGACCTCAAAGAGGCCTGTTATATATATATATATATAAAACCTAGCAAAAGGCGGTTACATTAGATTTTTAGAGTGATTTAATGCAGTGTAGAACAAGAAGCTTTAATCATTAAATGGTTCGTAGTTTGTTTAAGAAATTAGGAATATTATTATTGGTTTAATTCACAAAATTAAAGTCAATCTTTTGGCAGAAACTTTATAAAATATTTTTTGACGTTAGAATAGGTCTATAAACACAGTTGTTACATTACATGCGAAACAAAATTTATAATGGCTTGGTGCAGGTATATAACAAAAAGTTTTGAGTGATTACGAAATTCGTGGTAAACATGTTAAGTTAATGATTGTAGCAATAACCTTGCACAGTGCTTTTCAGTATTCAGTACAATTTTATGAAACCAGTTATTCATTACATTTGGCCTGATGTAAAGTATTTAGTAGTAGGAAGTAAAAATCTCTCAAAAAGAAGAGATATTCGAGTACAAAGGATTTACAATAGCAAATGATTTAATCTCGTCTTTTTCAACTGAGCATACGAATGAAATGCAACATGTCTAAGAAATGACACGAGTTGTAAGCTAGTTACCCAGAGCTGCCGAGAAAAGCAACAGGCACTGTCAAAACAGTATTGTAGACTCAGTGTACTTCAGACTCAATAAGAAAACGTGAGTGAACAACACATTTTTAAAAGTTATGAGATGTGAAACATACTTTCTTTTCCTTCTTTCTATTACTACTCTATTCGAGTTTATTAACTTATTGTCGGAGGATTATTTTATGTTCAGTAGCTTCCTAAATTAAACGTTTCATAACTTTGTAGCAAAACAACGAAAACTTAAATTGGAGTGTCTGTTCGTGGAAAACGCGTTCACCGGAGAGTTAATCAACAAAATATTAACATTAGCTGCCATGTGTATCAAATTAATACGTAAGATGACTTCCCTGACAGGCCATGTGCATAAAATGGATAGAAGTATTTCATGCAGTGTGTATACCTGAATAAAGCCTTGCCTGGTACATAACTTTGGGTAATTCATATCCGGCAGCCAATGTATTTAAACACGTGGCGTGAAACTAAGTATCAGTATATTACTATTATTTGATATACACAAATAGGTATCAAATCATTACAATTCTTCCTGCAGTTTTGTCAAATGTCTCAAGCAAAGTAGTACCTGAAGAGTCGATATACGATGAACTTTCTGAAACTTAAGGAATGTGGTCAGTAAAATGTGGTGTTAACAAATTATAATTACAGTATTGCTACAAGAAAGAGAAAAAAGCCTTACAGTCAGGCTTTCGTTTGAAGCTCCTATATGTGTATATCTGTGTATTATATTATCGAAAGCTAATTTCGTCCTCTCTTCTAAGATCTTACAGATATAATTGAAAAATGTTTAGAAGATAGATTGGTTACCAGTTCCTTTTGAAAAATAATATTGTATCTTACATATCTACACTTGAAACGCCCCTTATTTATTTTGTTACTCTACTGTTGCTGCTATATATATTTGTTTATGTAGATTTTTTTTTTTTTTTTCAGCAGGCAGCTTAAGTCCGAGCATATTCCAAGAAAGCCAAAAGCTGATCTGATTTTACTTGATGTGTTACCAATCAAATGTTGGAAATGTTTATACGGTGAAACGCACGTGTGTTCAGTTAGCGAGTTAGATACAAGGAATTCAGTATTATCTGAAACGAGAGAAGCAGCGACTCCTAAGGTACAAGATATTGTAAGTACATTTGTTTTATTGAGAAGTAAAATAAAAATAAACCAAAAATGAAAACTAACAACAAATTAACTGTATGTATTACCTGACCAGCGAATGAGTGCAGGCGGCCGGTTTTGGAACCAAAATACAAACAACAGTGTTTCTAACCAGATTACTTGTAATTAATCTATCTCAGTTATTTTTGTCCTGTTCATAATAAACCACTTAACGCATATGTTCAAGTTATGGCAAATACTGTTTCAAAAGTTATGTAAGTTATTTCCAGAACATTTTAAAGGACTTGCAAACAAAGTACATGCAACGTCCATATTAATTTGATAATAACTTGCGAAGAAACTAACCTCAGTGTTATACAAAGAAACACTAAAAATTTCGTAGCATTCTAGTGTAAGGAATTCCTACTTCTCCTATTAACAAAACCTCAAAGTTCATCTTTGTGAATCAAAGTTATACTTTGGCAACTGTGCTTTTATTGTTTAAATCAAGTTCCGTTGTATAGTTTTGAGATAAGACGTATTCGAAATTGAGACCAAGTTGGACCATGTGATCTCCGATGAATTGTCTAAGGAGTATCTTGAGTAACAACATTCTTTTGCATTGAAATTATTTTCGAATGTGGTGACATCCGTTCAGAGAGAAAATGATAATCTTTGACCGCCACACTCCTAACCACCTCCGAAGGAGACTTGGATCCGCCCCTGATTGAGATGGTAGGTAAGGATAACTTTCTCTGATGTCTGACCTGTCATTATTTAGTATGGTTTGGTAATTTAAAAATCCAGTACTTCTGCCATATTTTGAAAACTTTATTTAAAAGAAATATACCCAATGCTACATTGCGGGCGGTATGGGAGCGACTGAATGTTTCTTATAACTCTAGTGAAATTCAGGAAAAAAAAGTACATATTAAAAAACAAAACACATTTTCAGGGTACCTCTCCCAAGTTTCAAGATTATTTTGTGTGTGAAAACAGTATAGTTAATTCTTTGTCACCTGAAACCTAGAGTCTCAAAGAAATTCAGACGGAGTTCAAGGGGAATTTAAGTATTCATAAATAAAAGTTGTGAATTTATTATGTGTTGAAGCAATGATATTTACGCTTACATTACTCATACGCTAATGTTTTATCAATATTTTTATTCCACATTTACCAAAAGGCTGGATTTCGATAATAATCCTAAAAGAAAGATGCATTGTAATCAGATTTTACAAGTCAATCCCGAAAGGCAAGCTATCCAATAGCCCTTTAAAGAAAATGAAGGACAAATTCTTCCCCTCCTTTTTCCCAATATGTTTATTCAAAAAATTAAATTAAATTTCTTTAGTTTAACGTCCCATGATTATGCTCTTTATGCTAAAGGAGACAGATTAATTTTGGGGCCCTCACTGGGATTTCAACCCAGAACAACATACAGCAAAGGCGCATGGGCTAGCCAATAGACCAACGGAGAAGACTTCCACAGTTTTGAGTGGAAACGTATTGGAATTCATCCTTGGTTAAAAATCGATAAAATAATTTATTTGTCAACCGATAAACGTACACTTAAAACAAAATCAAGAATCGCGAACCTCAATTTGATTTAAACTTACAAGGTATTGCGCAAGTCTCTAAGCTATCAATCCTACATTAACCTTTTAGTCATTGGCATCGTCATTCCTGCGTTTTCAGGATGCACCTGTTCTATAATGAAATCGAATAAATCGTAATCAATTTTTATACACATTTACGTACTATGTTGTTTTTAAATTGTTAATTTCCGTACATATGTCATTATACACAATACATATGCATTATTGGAAGAATGATGAACCATTCCTGCATTCAATAAGCACAAAAAAGCGCAAAAGAAATATTGCGCGCAAAAAAAAAAAAAAAAAAAAAAGGCTACTTAATAACATGTAAACTGTAACTTTCAAAAATCGTTGGATACACTGCAGAGTGACGCTCTCTGCTCCCCTGTCCCACCGCGCTTACCTAGAAACTGATGTAAACACAACAGCAGCGCCATCCTCCAAAAATCGCACTAATATCCTGGTCAGGTAATAGTTACACAACGTAAAATATAAATAGTGTCCTTGTATATTTCGTTGGCTACAACGTTTTCAGTCCATATTTATATCTACATCTATGTACCTATATATATAGGGTGTTTCAAAACAACACCGACAACATTTGGGAGGTGATTCCTGACACCAAGGTAAGACAAAAAGTATAGACCAACCTAGGTACACAAATGCATCCTTTCGGAGTTATAGGCTGCCGAAAACATGAAAAATTGAACTTTAAAGCTCCATAGCTCCAATACTATGGAACCTACCGTGGTCGGGTCAAGGAACTAATATGTACGCTATCCAAAAATATGTTTCATAATCCTAACGTACTCGTGTAACAATTTTTATAGAGGTAGTTTGGCTACGGGCATGTAATCTGAAATACTCACCAATTGCCCCATTAAAAAAAAAAGTTGCGGAAGTACCGCGGTATTCTGAAACTTGGATATTTGAATAGGGCACATACTAGTTCCCAAGTGAAGTCTTGACCCGACTACGGTAGGTTCCATAGTTTTAGAGCTATGGACCTTCAAATTTCATTTTTTCATGTTTTCGGCAGTCTATAACTCCGAGCAGATTCACTTGTGCATCCAGGTTGGTCTATACTTTTTGTCTTATCTTGGTGTCAGGAATCACTTCCCAATCGTTGTTAGTGTTGCTTTGAAACACCCTATGTATATATTAATTGTAATTCTGAAGGCTTGTATTACAATAATTTACTTACATTGTGCAAAAATTGATAAAAGCATAGTAATACAGGACATAACAGACGCTGATAGAATATAATTATTTGTCCGCAAATTACAGGTGTGCGTTACAAAGAGGTTATACAAATTTAGATTTCTCATACCTTATGACATAATTGTATGCAATATACAGCAAATAGATTAGTTATATAATTTAATATATAAATTTTATACTCAAGTGTTAATATTAATGGGGAATATAAGAGTGAAATTCACTACGTCTAAAAGCAAAAGTATCGTTGGGATGTATTCATATGGAAGTGTACTGCGAACTATACTGCGTATAATCTCTTTCTTCATAAACATATGCCGTCTCCCTTTAAACATCTCTTAATTCACATACTGACCATACTAAAAGTAAAAATCACTTATGGGTAAATCCATACGAAATGATCTAGAGGTGGTTGCTCGACGACCATCTCCGAAAATTATAAAAAAAATTATTGTGATGAACCTTGTGTATGAGAAGGCCAATAACATTATTCACGTTGTCGTATGTACAAGTGTTCCTGAATGGCGGCCATGTTTGTTGTCTGTGGAGTGCCATTTTTTTGCATTTGCAAGCATTTACAAAAACTACAGTTGCTCAGGAAGTACGTATCAGACGAACACCAAACAAAAACGAATGTTTAGAGGAGAGACTGAGGTACATATACTATACGCTGGTGAAGAAAACGTCATTTCCGCTTCCTGTTCAGCTACCTGGTTACAAACAAACCAGCTTTGAGTGGGTTATGTGAAGAAGTTTACATGGTACCCGCCTCTGAAAACGATTTGTTTCGTTTCCGTATATAACCATAACAGTTTAAGAGGTACATGCATTTTTTTTTTTCAACAATGAAATTAGAAATATTGTACTAAAGAGAAACAATAACAAAGCCACACTGTACAACAAACAATATAGTGATTAATTATTTATTGGGCGAACAGATATATCTAAATCTTTTTGAAGGACACTTTCTCTCCTTGCATATTCTGCCAGGTAGAAATTAAAGTACACATATTTTTAGCAAAAGCTCCCTTGTTCTATCTTTCTTTGTTTATCGTATTTTTAGGATAATTTCGCTAACTGTTTAATATATATTAATACTCAAAGCACTGCAAAATCGTTTCTTAGTAAACTGATAATTGAATCACACGTTTCAAGTCATATAATTTTCGAACAGTGCCTGCCCCTTCATAGAGTGTGATACTCGCCTGCCTCCGTCCGATCTTTCCGATCCTCACCAGCGTAAGTTCGATAACAATTTTACCCTTATGGTTACATATATTGTGTAAAAATTTCAAACTCTTGATACAATTCACATTTGCAGGCAATGGATGATTTTAAAATTGGCAAATCGGCGTTACACATATATGTAAGACAACCGCATTTAAATAAGCACAAGCTAACCTAACCTAACCGTACCTTATCGCATATGAATGTTGGTAAGAGTATAGTACAGGCAATATAGTAAAGTATACGAATGAAGATACGAAGTATACGAAGTCCTAGAGAATTTTTACCAATATTTTCGATAAGTCCCGAATTTGAGGGGTGGTCTTATGTATCCTTCCCAAAATTTGAAAGGGGAGTATCAGTGTACCCATATCCTATGATAGCGAATTGACACTTATCTATATAACCATAAAATACAAGTACCATGAAGTGCAAGTACAAATACCATCGAAGAAGAAAAAATAAGTCAAAAATCTCCAAATTTGGATTTTTGGCAATTTTTTTTACATAGTACGGGACGAGATGGACCAACCAAACTTACCACGGTATATGTTCAAGTGCTAGAGAACATTTATCAATATTTATTTTTCATCAATTCCCTAATTTAAGGAGTGAGTAACTTTATCTCTCCCAAAATTTAAAAGAGGAGTATCAATGTACCAAGTTCTATGATAGAGAATGGACCCATGTACTCAACTATACAACCATATAATACAATACAATTTAATCAAGCAGGATAAAATATTAACCCATGGAAGGGAATGAAATGAACCACTCAAACTTACAGATACATACTGTGGTCCTATCATACCTGACCAAATTTTTAATTTTAACATTTTCCAAACTTTAAGAATTGGTGCTGTGCATCCCTACTGAAATTTAGAGAGTGGTCCAACATATCCATTGCCAAAATTTAGATGGATGTTCCTGTGTAACTCCGGACCGTGACCTCTGAGTCAGGAACCTAGGAGCACAAAAGTGAGACCAAGTACAAGATTATTACTGAACTAAACGATACCCATGTTTGGAACATCCGTAGGAAGTGACATAACCTAACATAGCTTATGTATCAGCCGAAGATGGGCTGGAAGTGTTCTCACCGACTCCCAGATGTCAGTAATATTTCCTAATTATCAAAATAAAAAAAATTTGTAGCATTTGTAAATTTCCTTCTCTGCTGATTAATGTTCCTTGGGTTGTAGTATAAACCTTCTCTTTCAAATCTCTTTAGAAATGAGAATCACAGATCTCTGGTGATCGAGGAGAGATAAGTCTGGTGATCGAGGAGGCCATAGGCCTTTAATGCAAGCCTGTTTTTGGGAATCACTGAGTTATTGCCCGTCATACTTTAACAGTATATGTTAGTGGTCGCATCCTGATGTTGAAATACGCCATACTATTTCTTATTTTCGGTTAATTGGTTGTTAGTTGCGTGTAAAGCAACTCAAATGTCTCTCAAATCTTAAACGTTTATCATCCTTTTAGAACGCATTATTTTGTAACTACGCATTTCTCTACTTTCAGTTTTTATTCATATATAGAATTCATGTTTTGCAGTAGTTTAGTATAGATTAGACAGCTAATCTTATGTCCGTGATATCACAATCGAAGTACAATTGAAAGGTACACGGGAATAACGATCTGTCTTTTTTTCTTTTTCTTTTTCTTTTTTTTCGAATTTGAGTAGTTATTATCATTTTATACAACAAATAGTGGTCTTACATATAGTAAACTGTGTATTTCGAAAATGTGACCAATGTCCCAGGAATTTAGCTTTGGAAGAATCGTGTACTTTGGAAAACCGATCAAAATCTACAGGTTTGTCGAAAAAACGATCGAAGTTCTCAGTTCCATAGTCCCACTGATTCAATGCAAAGACGAGTTGATCACTGGATACACTGGTTCACCTTCGAAAGTCATACTTTGGTCCATATGAAACATACAAAATCATAGAAACCTCTCAACTTCGAGAACTGAGAGCAGATTCATTGCTTCCAAGAAAGCAGGAACAGCCGATTGGAATTCCCCGTACAAAATTGAAGGACTTGCAATTCTTGAATCAATTTTGTGGGCCAGAAGCACAACAGTACTTCAGTTCATTGAGAATACGTGAAAATGAGGTAGACGAAGACAGTTAGTAGGTTTCAGTAAAGAAAACCCCTACAAACAAGAGACAAGGTCAAATATTATCTCTATGCATGTATTATTTATGTAAGAAAGGTTCTGTATTTTTGTTCTGTAACTGTATTTGTTATTTGTAATAGTTAATCATTGTAATCTAAATGAGTGTAGAAATCAATAAAACTGTGTAATACTTAAGAACAGAAAAACAGACTTATTAATTATCGAGGACAAACTGAAAATGGTTCTTACACTTTACTTTTTCTCACAAAGCTTAAAAATGGACTTAGATCGGTATTTCCGTGTACCCTTCAATTATATATAGAGGCACAAGTTTTTCGCAATGCGCGATGAAACGAAATGCGTCAGAATTAAGTAATCTTTAGTTTCTTGACGTTTTATGATATTCTATGTGTACTTTCGTTGGTTTCTGTTGCGCGATGAAACGCGAAATTGGCAGTTTTGCGCGAAATTTTCAACAATACGCGATATAACGCGAAATTTTAAAAATATATTTTCATTAATTTAAAAACGCCAGTTTCGCGCTAACGGAACGGTAAAATATGGCATGAACGGTGCATTTTGGGTGATTCGGACGCAGCTATAGAGAACATTGATTGATTGATTTTTAGTTAAGTTCCCTTTCAGCAGTGAGGCTACGTGAGACGTGCACCTACTGATTAACGTGGAATCCGAACCACGTAAGCTCCCGCTGGGAATCAAACCCGGGTCTCCCACGCCACAGGCGCGTACGCTAACCGCTTAGCCACGATGGAGCACTTACAGAGAACATCTTGCGCGTTAGCTATCTCCATCGCAGCTGGATGGGGAGGAGCCGTTTTAATTAGCTAGCCAATTGCATGGGCTGGTGATAAGTGACAAGCGTACAACAATGAAGGAGGAAAATGTGGAAACATGTAACATGCTTATTTTTAATGCTTAAATGTAACTTTACCAATGTGTTTTCAGAAGAGAGCAAAAGTTTCCTACTCATAGTAAATTTTGTTACTGATTTTCCCTCAGTTTGATTTAAAATATATATACATATAATTTACTGTAAGAGAAATATACAATGTCAAGTGAAATATCAGTGTATTTTGTTTTTAGGTAATTGATGGTTTATTGCTGTAGTAATCTATGAATAAAAGGATCAATTTTAAAAAAGTCAGGGAGTATCTTTTCCACAAGAGTACAAAATGCAAAACTTTATTTGGATAATGCGACAAAACGCGAAGTATGAAAAACGAAACGCGAAATTTTCAAATTCTTAGTGCGAAAAACTCGTTCCCCCCCCCCCCCTAATTATATCCCACCGACCACAAAATCACTCAATGATTCCTCTTTACTTGAATATTTATGACAAATGTTCGGTAGAGCTAAATCGTTAGGAATCATATACTTAAATTTCAATATACAGCAGTAGGAATCATAGATGTTGTTAATGTAAATGATAGCAATTAGGTAACATATGATTTGAATGTAAATAAAATTCGAAAAGGAAATTGTGAAACGAAGATATTTATTGTGTATATAATTATACCTGAAAACTTCAAAATTGTGAAAATCAGTATTCTGAGTATACTGTAATTGATATTTAGTTATAATTATACGACTTTTTCTTCTCTTTTCAGAGTACTCGTTGCGTTGAATTAGAAAACAGCAATAGAAACTCATGTATGAAAAATGTCTCACAAGAGGACTCAAAGAAATTCTGTGATAGTTACTCAGATGTTTATATTAGTTCACCAATTGACCATTTACCAGATCAAGTACTGCTGAAAGTATTTGAGTATGTTCCATACAGTGATCTAGCGTTAAGTGTGAGCCAAGTTTGTCGACGGTGGAAGAATGTCGCGCATGATCCGATATTATGGCGTGGTTCAAAGTATGTGTTTGACAAAGCTCAGTCTAAAGAGTATACTATTCAACTTCTTGACAGATCGCCGTTGTTGGAAGAATTGCAAATCGTTTCGAATCCGCATCAGTATGAAATATTGAACAGAGTACATAGATGCAGTAGCTTGTGTACCTTAGTTGTCCAAAGTGAATTATTTGTGAAAACAAATAACTTAAAACAAATTCTTAAAGAATGTCCAAATTTAATTAATTTATCAATACATGCTCCTTTGTGGTTTGATATAACATTTGCTCAACTAGCGTATCGTTTTCGGTACCTCAAATCCTTGATTATTCCGAAGTGTATATATATAGATCTCAAGATAATTGTTGACTCTTGTAAATGTATCAAAATACTTGACATCACTAAAGCAGATAATATTAGAGATGAAGATATTTTATATTTGGTGGAAAACTGTGCAACTCTTACTAGTTTATCCGTGAGTGGAATGAATTTAACCGATGAAGCGTTCTTGTGTCTAGGAAATATGAAAAAACTTACCAAGCTAAAAGTTAGACGAGCAACATATGTCACAGATCTAAGTTTGCAAGGCATAGCTAAGCTCAAGTTAGAAAGTTTGCGTTTATGTTGCGGGAAAATGTTAACTCCTGAAGCAGTTATACAACTTCTTACTAACAACAATTTGGCAAATCTAAAAGTACTAGATTTAAGTGGTTGTTGTCAGATGACTGATAAAGTTGCAATAACTATCTGCAATATTTGCACTAAAATAGAGCAAGTAAGTATGCATTGGTGCAGGGAGATGACAGAAAACGGCTTGAATGCATTAAGAAGTATAGGTGTTCTGCGTGAATATTACGACGTGGTCAATTGTTAGTAAATACCGAGTTATGTTATCTCGCAACCGGCTATCCTATGGGTTAGAAGAGTACCTTGTTAATCTAGTGTTTGAAATGTCAGTGATATTACGGTACTCCCAATCTAGATAGAGTAGAGAAACCACACGTTCCGTTTTTAACGGGATTGTCCGTCTTTTCAGAAATTTGTTCCTTGTTCCGAGAAAACTGCAAACAAGACGCGAAATGTTCTTTTTTTTTCCCTAAGTGTCGCGTTTTTGGCTCATAGTTACGTAGTTTGCTAGTAATTTCTTGTACTGACGACAACATTATTTTCAGGAAAGACCAATCCATTAACAAGAAATTCACTTATCAAAAATGTATGAATTCAAGAAATAGTTGACGCTCCTAATTCCAGGTTGTGTCAAATGTGAAATAGGTTAATATGAAAATTAAAATGGAAATAAACTTAAATAAATAAAACTACGTAGTTATTTTAGAAAGCTAAAGATTTTTTCCTCACTGGTATGAATAATGACAATACCTTGGTGAACTGTGTAATTATCCCAATATGCCTGGTGTCTCGTTTTCCTCTTCTTCTATATCTGGCCACCCTAAGGTAGTGTATGTGTTTGGTTACTGCGTTCGAAACCTATCACAAGAACTCTGCAGTATTTAATCTACCAATGTAACATGCCATTGTAGAGATTTATTTTCAAAGATAACTCATATGCATACGTACAGGAGCAGTTTCATCGAAAGTATTTTGACGTTCAATATATCAATAATTACCGTTGAAAATGACGTAATGTTCGTGCTCATCATCGAGGGCCCACGCAGGGGGTGGGTCCTGGGTGTTCTGACCTTTCCGGAAATCCTGAATTTTCTGTAAATTTAGTCTAATTTTAGAGATCATCTTAAAAATTTTAATATAATTTATCCTCATATTGAATTTGGATCCCGTGAAAACCTTTGAAGCTCCATCCGAAATAATTTCCTGCGTACGTGCTTGCCTCGAAACACCAAGATACCTTCCATGGTTTCCCAAACTTTAGACGTATCCAACAATAGGTTAGACTTCTCACCACTTTTTTAAAATGTCTCATAAATTATATTTGACATTACTGCCTTGTACTTTCTAACAACTTTATTCTTGGTAACAACAGTAAGATGTTAATAGACGCTTTATGAGAATGTGTTTCTCGTCTATCACTTTCCGGCGTGGAGCTCTCCCTGCTGGTCTAGTGGCTAGTGCCTCAGGTGTACATGATTCCGGTTCGATTCTCGGTGTGAGAGCAGAAAAAAAGATTTCTTCATCATTAACTTTTATTAATCATCCGTTCAAACATTGTCATATGTTATGCTATTTCATATATACACTTTATTTTTGTCTTAAGAGGTTTTATTTTCATCATTTCCTTTTTTATTATTAGTTCACATTAATCTCCGCGATCTCATTTGTACCATTTTTCTCTCCGCATGATTCGTACAGTATTTCGCAGCCTTTCCCCGGAAATGGACGTCATCTGTCAGCGTGTGTAGTGCCAACAGTAAAATTCGGAGGTGGTGGTGTTATGGTGTTGTGCTTTTCTTGGAGGGGGCTTGCACCCCTTGTTGTTTTGCGTGGCACTCTCACAGCGCAGGCCTACATTGATGTTTTAAGAACCTTCTTGCTTCTCACTGTTGAAGAGCAATTCGGGGATGGCGATTGCATTTTTCAACACGATCGAGCACCTGTTCATACTGCACGGCCTGTGCCGGAGTGGTTACACGACCATAACATCCCTATAATGGACTGGCCTGCACAGAGTCCTGTCTTGAATCCTATAGAACACCTTTGGGATGTGCAGCATATCAATAAATGGAAAAGAGTATCAAGAAGTGTTTATTATTTAACTGTAACTTTTATATACTGGTACTCATGCTGTAGATATGTACATTTATTGTAAAAATAAAATAATCTAAAACAGGCATAATAACTTTACGGAAAAGAAAAAAAATAAAGAGTCTCCACCGGTACTTTTACTTTTTGTCCAAAAACATATTATACGGTTATAAGCACCCCTCAAGAATTTTAGCCGTATCTATTGAAGCTTTCCTGGCAGCGTATTGTGAACAGATCTTCTCGGGCTAGCAGCCAGGTAAATTCTGTTATATCTTGCGACGTTTCGAGAGCTGACATCGTCCTCATCTTTAGGCGAATATGATGGTGCAATGGAGTGTATGGAATATATATACTCATGTGTGTATGATTGGACTCTTCTATTGCCCATCATATTCGCCTGAAGATGAGAACGATGTCAGCCCTCGAAACATCGCAAGATATAACAGTATTTACCTGGCCTGTTTACATTTTTCTCGTCTAGTCTCTAGTCAGTATTGCCACTTAGTTCTCGTCTCTTGGGGAATATTAGACACAATGCAGTTTCTTGAAGGAATGTTTGATGACCGTCTCGTTTCAAGAAATTTGTACTTATCTTCTTCTTAAAATAACCTAATTTATGACTACGCGATTGCAATTGTTTCTATGAATTGTACGCTCTTACGTGAGGTGGGATCTAAGATGATAATATGAATCAACGTGCTTTGTACCTAAGGTCATATTGCTTGCAAGGTGAGGTAAGGGAGTGCAATTGACTTTTCCTAGATTTTCGAAGGAAGTTCAGCTCTTCGAAACAAATGACGAAACATAAGATTTGTGTGAATATCACAGTAGTGGTCGGGAAGTTATACGGCCGAAGGGGGCAGACTACTAAAAATGATACTAAAGTTAACCATTTTACTTTTGCCCGTTCTTCGTAAGTGAAAAGAGATAATGAAATATAACTTACCACAATAATAGGTAATTTTGTGGTAAAAACATACGTATCAAAAGAATTTTCAGTATTGCCATCCATGTAAATTATAGTGTGATCATAATATAAATTACCCAGAAATCTAGGTTAAAGTAGCGACTAGAAATATGAACTGAACGGTAATTGATGACTTATCATGTTGTCTTGGTTCCTTGTTAACTACTTTTTAAATAATATTTGTATTTATTTTGTAATAAACACTACAAAATAAATAATTTTGTAATAAACAGTACAAACTACAAGTACAAACAGTACAAGAATTTCCGTCAAAGTTAAGTCAGTTTCGTAGAATACTAGTGTATATAATGGGACTTTGATCTAATAGTTGAAATTGAAATGCGAAACGTTTTAAAGTCATAAAATATTAAACTGGGAGGCGGTTTCAGCCTCTACTCGGGGTTACTTTACACTGGTCCAAAATACCGCTTAGATAGGAAATTATTACTACTGGAATCTCCTACATTCTAAATTTAGGTAAATTTCCTATTTAGGTAGATGCCGGATTGAATTTCCTTATGAACAGTGGCGGGCCCAGAAAAATAGTTTAAGAATGGCTTTACTCACAAAGGCTTCGCTGTTTTAGAAATAACTAGACCTTGGGGGGGGGTGAAGCTTATACGCATAGGAATGTCAAACATTAGATTTTTAAAAAAAGAAATCATGCAATTTGGGTGGGCTTCAGCCTGAAAATCTTCCACTGATTACGATTGGTATGATATCCTTGGACATAATAAATAACCAAAGCAAATCAGTTTACGGGGATTTTCTTTTTCCTGTTCCTGAGTTGGCATGTCTGTGGGACATATGCTAAACTATTAGAATATGCTCGGGCATTGATTAGCTATTGAATATTGCTCTTTAACTGGATTGTTTAGAACAGGATCGAATTTAAATATCTTGAACGAAACTATTGAGCTGAAGACAAAAATGACGTCAGTGCTGACACTTTTTTTTTATCGTGTACAAACAACGTAAAATATTTCAGCATATAACATTAAAATATCAAACATTCACGTGCTTTCTAGATGAGAAATCGGAATGTAATTATGAACCGTTTTTTACCACAAAGGAACTCTAAACGCATAACAAAAGTGCTTCGGATAGTTATTCTGTTTGTATTACGTCGGAGAAGTTGAGGAAAGAATTGGAGGAGGCAGGCCACGCCTGCACAGTTGGAGGTTTTCACTAAGTTGTGAAGCCATAATTATTTCGTTTATTCTTTTACGCGGACATGAAATAACAAAAACAGCACAATTTTTGTATACAGTATAACAAACATGTATGATAATTTAAAGCAAAACAGAAGAAGAGTATTTTTTTAAAATTTAAGTACTAAACTTCATCATTTTACAGGTTGCTTACGATTGTATCTGGTTTCAAATGTGTCCACATGGAGTTCTTTATTTCATATTCAATATCCATAATGCCGTTAAGACAGGATAAATTAATATTACACAGTCCACAAAGAGAACCTATATTTTTATGACAAAAACACAATAACTTAATTTCTCATAAGTGTTAATTTCGTAATTCATATTATAGCTAAATCATGTCCGGATTAAGTGTGTTTTCCCATAAAAAAAAATAAAATAAAAAAAATGTAAAGCTGAAGAGTATTTTCCTTTCGCCATCTCAGTGAAAAACAAGAGGACACATCTAAATAATATTTCTGAGTCATTGCTATAAAGTAATTATACAGATATATCATTCATGAACTCCTTACCCCAGAGACTGAAACAACAGAACAACATAAAAGGAAGTACTGCTAAAGTTCATGTTTTCGCTATATAACTAATTTTCGAAAAGTTAAGTGAGATTTTGTGCATTTCAAAATCCTATAAAGTGTCGAAATGCACATAGTCTTTTGGTCGTCAATTCTACGGCCGGTCTCTAGTGATAGTGTCTAGTCCATAGTGGGTTGATATGATAATTAACCCATAAGCAGGCGCGTTGGGGTATAATGTACTCCACTCTGTGTTTACAATGTGACAACACTGTTTGCGTATGGTTTGAACTTCTGTTCGAGTTATTTGTCCATTGTTGTCTGACAGTTGAGATGGTGTAGTCCAGTTTGTTTCATAAGAATTGGATTGGCTACAGTTGTTGCTTGATTGCAAATGAATGCGAATGGGGAACATTGCACCCCGCGTGCCTGCTAACGGAATTTATCTTTACGGTTTCGAAGAACAGAACAAGTTTACAGTTTGACTGCGTCAGCACTGACTGTTTTTGATTACTTTGTTTTGTTTACTTCATGAAAATGTCAACTGAAGAAATTTTAAAATTGCTAGACGAAGTATGGGAAGAAGAAGTCGTGGGCAGTGGGAAATCCGGTAAGGAAAATGAGAAAATAGAAGAAAATGATAATAATACTGACTCTGATCAAGATTGTGTTTTAGAGGAAGGGGAAAGTTTGTAAGTTCTGGCTCTAATGATTTTATTGGAAGAAATAATGTATGTAAATGTAAGAAAACTTGTTTTCGTGTAATAGAAAAAACGAAAAAAAAAAATTAAAAATTTTTGGTCCAAAACATATTGTCAAATATCTGACAGATGAAATATCAGCCTTCCATTGTATTGTTGATTCTGATATTAACGATATAGTGGACAACACAAATGCACAACTTCAGTACATTATTTTGATTGCAATTTTTACTAGAACATATAGACACCAACTACGAATTTGAATATAAGTAAAAAATAAGTAATGTGAAGTCAGAGTCAAAAGCGAAGAATAAATATTGATATGTAAAAAAAATTGATGTGGCTCAAAAAATTTATATTTCAAAAGTTACAATAAATTCAATATAGTTGGTAACCATGAGTTTATCAAAAGCATTAGATAGTAAGATTTAATTAATGTGATTGTACTATAGCACGAACTTGCATCGTAACAATATTAAAATAAACTGTTGCACGAAAATTCCGAATAGTATACAAAAGTAGAAAAGTTACATGTAGTTGGCAACCCTGAGACAATTTTTATCATCATTGTCTTTGTATGATAAACTATGACTACAGTAGTAGTTTATATGTAATTTTGTACATGTGTTTTCTAAAATAGACGAAAATTAACATTTGGGGTATGATATACCCCCATGTGCCTGCTAAAGGGTTAAGAAACAAAAAAAAAAGTCCTGTACGTAAAGGAAAACGTCCGGTGTCGGGGGTAGTTTTATCACAACTATATAAGGAAACCTTTCTTTCACGAAAGAAACAACTATGTTGTGCTGTTTTCCTGTAAGAATAGCTCAGCCTGGTTATATTCATTGATGCATCGCAATTTAAGATGCAATTTTTTACGTTTCCATCGCAATTCTACGATTTTGTACAGCAAACTGAGATGCGATACCACTTTTGAAAAAAGACATACTTTTAATTAAAATTTACTTTTCAATTTCATTAAATGTCCTCGCAGTGTTTCCGTTGAAATAATTCGATAACCTTTTAGTATTGTCATTCCATCTTTTCATGTTTATAAAGGAATTCGACATCAAAAAAATAAATAAATAAATAAAAGGAACAGATAGGATATAAATTGTTGAGTAGTTTTATTGAAATATTTGTCAGTAATTAAGAACCTAGTGTTAACAGTGATTTCCCAGAACGTGCTGTAGAAAGACTGATTGTTTCTACTAAGTAGCTATGAGTTAAGCACTTAAAGTACTAAACAAGATTCGAAATAAAATATTGGAAATTTAGTTTGGGATATTTTGAAAAACACAAGTCAATAAATCGAGCTTCCAATATTATTTATATGTCTGTTGTGCTCTAAATTAATTTTATTTATCCTTTTTGCATTTCGTTTCACATATGAACAGAAGTTATTTGTATGTAGCTTTCATAGTATGAGGGAGTAGTTTTTCAATCTCCGTTAAGCCACTAGAGAACTACGTGAAATAGCAAAACGTCGGTAAGCCAAATCTGTTCATTGAAAATAGCGTACTCCTCATACCGTGTAACGCCCCATTGTAAATGATTCTACAATTGTATTATTAGTACAAGTTATTACTTACCTCTTGTAATCCTTTTTGTATTTGGCAACCCTGCCGAAGCATCATGTTCGCGGGTTCGCGCAAGGGATTCTGGGTACCCGAAGTCAAGCACGAAGACATCATGGCATGATTAATTTGGTGCGCGTTGATAAACAATGTCAAATCTCTAATTTACAGCCGCCATCGTTACGTTTTATAATTTGTGTGATTCACTTTATGCCTCAAGGAACTGTTTCATGGGTTTTGGCAAGTGTGCCACTATCTAGCATAGCATGAACTTCCGAATGTAGTTGGGGAAGTACATATTAGCCCAGGCTGCCACGTGAGTCATCTTTGTGTAGGTGGATGTTTTAAGTTGGCTCCGTTTGGTTGCTTCTGGATATTCAAATATCTAGTGAATAACATTCCCAGAGTGGACTGCTCATCATGTTTTTCAGTGAACCATATTTTTACTTGCAGTCAGAAATGATGTATCCAATGTACAACTAAATCTTTAGCAGCGGGGCCCCCCAACTCATTCGCAATGTCCGTGAAGCGTATCAGAAGTAAGTACTTTCATCATCTGTCCTATTCAGAAATATCCGCGCCTTTATGTAATATGGAAGCATCAGGAGTTTATGGTAAATTTGCCAGTGAAAATATGACATTCCGGAAGTGGAATCCAGAACATTGTCATCATTGTGATTTATTCGAGTGGCAAGTACGGATACAGGTTTATCACTTGTTCTTGCTAATCTTGCTTGTGCTGTTCTACCATTTAATCGTATGTAACCTGGTGACTTATGTGATCCAGTTCTCCCGAGTGATGATTTAAGAAGTCAAGAATTCAGCATTCTCCCAAGAAATTGGAATGGAACTTTGTACATAGGCTTACAGTTTGAAGTGTCTATCCATAAGAGTTAATATCTACACGTTTAAGTTTCATCAATACACTATTTGTGTTTCTTACGAAGCGTTCAATTAACATGTTCTCAGAATGATGTTATAATAGCGCCACTTATTAGTCAAGTCTCCGTTGACATTCATAATACATACTGTATCATCATTGTCTGTTATATTGTCCAGTGAACGTCATGGAGCGTCAGCATCAGGATTGGCATATTTACTTTTGGCGACGGAGCCCCCCAGCTCTCGCCTGCCCAGATCAGGTTGTGTGCAAGACGAAGAATCCTCTTCATGTCCTATCTTCTAGACGTTTTAGCTTAAGGGAAGTTCTCCACTGCAGTGATCAGTTATTCTGTCGCAGTTTCTGTGCATCGTATGCGTTTCGAATAGCAGTTAGTGTGTATATCTTTTGTGTCCAGTTGGAAATGTGTTCCGTTAATAGTGCAAGTGCATTTATGAAAGGTATAGCAGTCTCTGCTTGTTTACACCTGTCAGAAGGGTAAGTACCCTGTGTTGTGTGTTCGCCTTCGTAGCAGGCTGACCATAATTCTGCTTTGTACAGAATTATCTTTTTTGCTGCTGATCAATTGGAATCATATTGCATAGCGCCCGTATGTGGATTCGCTGATGCCCGTCTTAAAAATGTAATTTCGACGATTGTCTGTTTGCACTTATCAATGCTGAAGTAAGCCATAGGAACACCACTACCTATATGATTATCTAGTTAACTGCTGTGTATTGAGTTTATCATTGTCGGAAGTAGGAGTGTGCTTTCAGTATTTAGGAGACACCTGGCCGTCTAGCACAAGTTGATTCGATATGTTGTCCTTTTGTTTCTCCACTTAAAACTAGTGTGACTTTTACTGTTGTCAGTTTATATGGATCACGTTACCGTCGTTTCCTTTTAAGTTCTGTCCAAATACGCCACTACTTGACGATTACATGGGTTTTATTAGTCTGAGCATTACGTTTGTATAATCATGATGCTCACTTGTACCTAACATCCTGATCAGCACTGGCGTTCAGTAATACATTGTCTGTTTTACTTATAATGTCTACTTTTTACACTTGTCTAATTTGTCCACCCTTTATTTACATTCATGTCCGTATTCATTTGGGACGAGTCACTTGTCTTATGTTTACATACTACGTAGCGAGAACCTATCTAGCATGATGTTTCTTTGGGGTTCCCTACTGCTATGGTGGTTACTAGTAAGTGCATCATATTATACTTCTGAGTATTACATAATTAGTGTAAACCCGACTAGTCGTGGTAAGTAAATCTACGTTGGCTCGAGCTATTTATCCTATTATTTGTTAGTGTCATATTACTCTTTATGTAAGTTTATAGAACTATATATAGGTGCATGTTCCAATATTTTGTTTCATATGAGTGTTGAATCCCATATCATTATTTTCAATTATAGTATAGCAATATGATGGGTGTGAGTTTATTCAATTAAGTAACTAAGCAAGTCGCTAAGTATAACATTGCAGGGTTATCTCAGAAAGCAGTCTCAATGGTAACTTCAGTATAATTTTGGTGTAGTAATTGGTGAGATCCCTTATTCTAAATCTGTGAATGTTTTAAGTCAAATAAAATGTTGCAACACCCTACCATAAGTGTTATGTTGTGCGAAATTAACTCTGCAGCCTTGTATTTCAGGTTTGGCATTTTCATAAGCTTCAAATAGGTAAGGAAATCACAACACAAGGGAAGGGCTGTGTTCTGTGCATTCGTAGAGTGTACAGGGGGCAGTCTCGCACAGGTTGGATTCGTTTTACCGTTGTACTAAAAGTTTTTTTTTTCTCTCATTCTTTTATTAACGCATGGATTTAGCGCAATCTTATACAGTGTTAGCATCTTTTGCTATTCTTCTCCTGTGTCATAGCATGATCACAGGTGGCGACCCGTACTATATATTTATCATCTCAGTGCTCCGGCACTGGGCAATCAAACTTAGCTGTAGCCTGCCAGGGATTGGGCCCTCTGGGGCGCTACAGCGGTTTGTTTTGTTTTTGGCGACCCAGCCAGGATACGGGTTTTGTTGTTTTTGGCGACCTGATCGCCAGGATATCAGCTGGTACCTTTTGATTTTTCTTGTGTTCTAGTGATTTCTATTTTTATTTCTCTATATAGAATTCTGTTAGCATCATATAGCAATCTTGTTTATCAGTATCTTGTACATTTTGTATATTTCTTAGCTTCCGAAGATGGATACCGTCATCTTTGAATTTTCCGAAAAAAAAAAGTCTTGCTGTCTTAAGTCAACTTTCATCGTAGGTGAGGTGCAGCGCTCTTTGTTGACATTGTCGAATTGGGTTGGGGACCCGCATTATATATCAGTGAAGTAAAAGTCAATTGAGTGTTTAACGTCGAATAAACTATTTTTTCAGTGTATCCTTTTAATCTTAGTGCATGTGTTAAACTGTTGGTGCCAGAATGAACAAGTCTAAGAGGAAAACTCGTCAGTGTGGCCATTCAGGCACTTTATTAGAGTGTACATCCTGTAATACTTGGTACTGTAAACAGTGTTCAGGATTAAGTGACGAAGCTTTTGTTGAGAAAGGCAAGCCCGATGTTTCGTGGGATTGTAATTCATGTTTGGTACAATTCCCAGGAGTAGCAGATAATACTATTGAAATAGATGATGTAAACACTGGATCTTTAGTAGAGAAGTGTCAAAGTGGAAGTAGTAGTAGTGAAATTGGTGTTGCTTCTAATTTTTCGGAGCTCCTAGCGCAGCTCACTACTCAAATAAATTCTGTAAAAGTAGTGGTGACAGAAGAAACCGCGCAGTTAAGGTTGGACGTAGCAAACGAAACCTCCCAGTTGAAGGAAGAAGTTTCGCAGGTTAAAGCGACAGTGATTAGTGAAATCTCTGGAGTTGTGGGAAAGGAAATGTCAGAGCTGAAAGACACCGTGGATCGTCATATTAAAGAGCAGGATGCTCGTATTGTAGCCTTGAGCAACCAATTAGAAAACAATACAGCGGAATTGAATCATCAACTGGAAGTGGTGAATGAGAATTTAGCATCTCAGGAAGAAACCCTGCTTAATTGCTTGAGAGACAATAGTATGTGCAAGCGTCAATTGGAAGCGTTGTCTACCCAGGTTAAAGAAATCCACCAGACCAGCAACTCTTGTTTAGGACTACGGGACGAACTTGAAGCCTTGAAGGAAAAGGTTGACAGCCTTTTTGATCAAGACTATGACGAAGAAGTGGAAGAGCAAAGTAACCAGCTCAATTCTGATGTGGTTAACGTGGAGCGTAGACACTTCACAGACTTTGAAAGATTCTTAGGTCTTGTTAATCCCAGTACTTGTGAGGGCAGTAGTCAGTCTGAAATTCCAGTGGTTGTTTCTAGTCCTTTGATTGGAACTACTTCAGTAACCACTACTTCTTGTCTTCGCCCGGCCAAAGTCAATCTGTCCCAGGTGCAGCATTTCTTTAACAATGCTAGTTGTGTTTCCACTGCTTCTGCGCATGGTATGCCGCACAGTCATTGCATTCATTCCCAGCCTGGTAATGACAAAGGTTTGAACGGTCGGAAAGCTGATGGTTTTCCTAGTTATGAGCGAAATAATTTATTCAACCCTTTTCTTTCTCAGCATGCTAAAGATAGAAATGACTTGCCATGTATTTCGTCTGTCAATATTGGTCGAGGTGACTCTGCCTACCCAAGAACTTCCACCTTGGAGCCAGTTGTCCCCTCTTTCTTGTCCAACGGTTGTCCATTGTCCAGCATAAATGGTAATAATAATAATGGTCATGGTCTAAAATCGTTACGTCTGTCAGATTTGAGTCATTTCCCTGAGTTTACAGGTAATGTGTTGGAGATTTCCCCACTTGATTTCTTGCAACAATTAGAACAGAATTTTAAGTTGTTGAATCTTGATCCTGAATATCAAGTGTTAGTTGCTATGAGAGCTATGAAAGATTCTGCTGCTTGTTGGATCTCACAGGTCTCAGATCAAATCCATTCATATCATGACTTTAAACGTCTTTTCTTGTCGCAGTATCTAAATCCAAAAGTTTGTAGGGCTCAGTGGAGATATTTGCTGTCTACTAAATATAACCCCAGCATTCACGGAAAAGCTTCTGAGTTTGTGTGGAAACTTTCTAAAGGTCTAAGAATGCTTAAGAATAACATGTCACAAATAGAATTAGTGGATTATTTAATTGACACACTACCTCCAGAGTATCAATTTACTTTAAGTCAAGTAGAAATCACTTCTGTTTCTGAACTCGCTGAGCGCCTAATGAGGCTAGAAGTACCTGATAAAACTAAGCTATTAAATAGTCCTCTAGTGTCTTTAGAGTCATTTAGTTTTAAACGTAAAGCAGGTAATGACAATGATCCTCCTAGTAAGAGTAAGAAGCGCAATGTGCATTTTGATGTTAATCTCGCCACTACTATGATCAATGAAAACAATAATGAACAAGGTAGCTCTAGTGTAAATTCCAATTCTGAGAATAAGGTAACCACTAAAGAGAAATGGGCTCAAGTGGGATATGCTAACGTAAAGGATTACTTAGGCAATAATCCTCCTGGTAATAGTAACAGCAACAGTAATGGCAATAATGTCAATTTTAGGCGTAATAACCGAAGAAGGTTTGGTTTTGGCAACCGTAATAATAACAATAGTAGTAATAATTTCACTAATAGACAAGGTAATAATGGTTTTCAAGCTAGACAGAATAATCGTAATGTTAGAAGGGTTAACGTTAGGAATCGTAACATTAACAATGGTTTTGCTAGAAACACTAACAATCAATCAGGGAATTCTTGTGAACAGGCTGAACCTATTTCATCTTGTAATTGTAACCATTGTCCTAATTTTAGGAATAATCATGAAAGTATGGGTGTAAATTCACAAACTGTCTCTGAGCCTTATGCTCAATGTAATGCAACTTTAAATCAATAGGGCAGACTCCTGATCGGTCGCCTGGAGCCCGCCAAGATTGTAGTAAGCGACCAGAAGCTATATTATCTAACCGAACTAACGGTACATGGTTCACTCAGTCTCCTCTTCAAGTTTATTTTATTTTAAATGAAAATTCTCATGACAGTGTTAATGAAAATAGTACTTTCGTAAAGTCACCTTATCTGTCAGGCCAGATAGCAGGTTTATCCCTATCCTGTATAATTGATAGTGGGTGCGAAGCTAACCTTTTGAGTTATGATAATTGGAAAAGGATTGTAGAAGTGTTACCCACCGCCAAGCTAGTGCCAGCCAAGCACGTAACTCTGCAAGCCTTCGTGGGTGATAATAAGCACCGAGTTAGAGGCCAAAAGACTTTATATCTAGAATTCTCTGGTCATGTTCTCGAAGTTTCTTTCTTCATTGTGGAAGGTATGAAGTCAGACGTTCTTTTAGGAACTCCTTTCTTGAGTAAATACAGTTGTGTTGTGGACTTCGCTAACCGTATCCTTACCTTTAAGGACTTAGACGGCAAGCCAGCCAAGTTGAATCTGAACTCCTTATGGATAAGTTCAGTGGAACCAGAACCTTTAATACAAGAAGTGAACCAAGAAGATGATTATTTGGTGCCCGTGAGCGAAATTCAAGATACTATTTTGTCCAGAACTGATTTAACGGAAGATGTTAAGTCAAGATTAGTAGATTTATTAATTCGGTACCGAGAATTATTCTCTGAGAGACCTAGGCCAGTAAATATAAAGCCGCTGAAGATCGAACTTACAGATAACGAGCCAGTGGTGTGCAAGCCATACCCGATAGCCTATTCAATGCTAGAACCATTTAGAAAACTCTTGCAAAAATGGTTATAATGGGGAGTCATTGAAGAGAGATTGTCACCGTATTTAAA
The DNA here is from genome assembly GCF_964235325.1 of Thermobia domestica. Lineage (NCBI taxonomy): Eukaryota > Metazoa > Arthropoda > Insecta > Zygentoma > Lepismatidae > Thermobia > Thermobia domestica. The sequence goes on from NC_137460.1 coordinate 142,487,437, forward strand.
TCCGGTGCACTGTGTATATAAGGCAGACAAGCAGTCTATTAGACCCACATTGGATTTAAGGCACCTGAATAGAAAGGTAATATCTGCTAACGTGCGAGTGGAGCCCATACAAGATATATTAGCTCGTCTCAAAGGTTCTATGGTGTTTTCTTCATTTGATTGTAAAGATGGATATTATTGTCTACCCTTAGAAGAAGAATCTTATGAGAAGACAGCTTCCTTATTTGAAGGAAGGCAATATTGTTTTCGTTACCTAGTGATGGGACTGAAATCTGCCACAAGTCTGTTTCAGTTCGTTATGAACAGTATCTTCGACCTGTCCACAAAACATTTTGTCTCTTGTTATTTAGACGACCTTCTTTGTTTTTCACCTTCTATAGAACAGCATCTTAAGCATTTAGAATTTATCCTGTATACGCTAAACAAGTTAAATTTCTCTTTAAATTTTCGTAAATGTAGATTTCTGTTTCCCGAACTGTTATTCCTAGGACATATCATATCTGGCCGAGAAGTTAAAGTCAACTCCAAGCTGAATGAAACTATTAGAAATTTTCCTGTGCCAAGAACTCGTAAGCAGTTACGTCAATTTTTGGGCATAGCCAATTGGCGTCGCAAATTCATTAACAATTACGCCGAATTAACCGAAGATTTAGTGCATCTTCTACGCAAGGAAGTGAAATTTCAGTTCGGCCCAAGACAGCTGAAAGCTTTTGAATTATTAAAGCAAGAGTTAATCTCTCCTCCTGCCTTAGCATTGCCTGACATGAGTAAAACTTTTCACATCTTTTCAGATTCCTCTGCCATAGCTATTGGAGGATATATTGGTCAGTTCGAGGGTGACGAATTTAGAGTTATCTCTTATGCCAGTAGACGTATTAAGCCCACTGAAATGTCATTGTCTATTTTCCAGACAGAATTATTAGCAGTAGTATTTCTGTGTGAGAGATTCGCAGACTATATTCTTGGTAGAGAAACTGTTGTCCATACAGACAACAAGGCCATAACGCATCTTAAAACTATACGTAATCTAGATGCTAGAACCACTAGGTTATTACTAAAACTTCAGGATTATAACTTGCAGTTTGAACACCTGTCTTCTGGTGAGAATTATATTGCTGATGTCATTTCGCGTAATCCTCCTGATGAGGATGAGTCTGGTAGTGCTATATACATGGTGAATGTTGTGTTTAGAAATTTAACTCAATCTTCTTTCTTACAGCTAATGTCTAAAGAACAACAGAGTGATGCTTTTGTTAGTAAATGTTTAGCTAAATTGGAAGAAGGTAATTTAAATTATTGTAAACATTTAAACTTAGTGTATGTTAAGCAATCTAATGTTTGGAAATTAATTATTCCTAAAAGTTTAGTTCATGTAGTAATAGACGAAATTCATAAGGAAGCCCATTTTGGTTCCAGGAAATGTTATTTACATTGTAGAAAACTTTTCTATTGGCCGAATATGAAGCGTGACATTGCTAAATTTATAAATGATTGTGAAATTTGTGCAACAACTAAACCATGTTCACAGGCCAAGGTACATCAAATTTGCCATGTGGAGGCTGACCGCCCACATTGTAAATTAAGTGTAGATCTTATAGGGCGTCTACCAAAGAGTAACTCTTATTCTTACATATTATCTGTCTTAGATGTCTATAGTAAATTTCTTGTGTTGTATCCAGTAAGGAATGCTAATGCTAAAGAGATCACTTCCATTTTTACTAAAAGGTATTTCTACCATTATCCTATTCCCCAGGAACTCATTACGGACAGGGGAGCACAGTTCGTTTGTTGCCTGTGGCGTCGTTTCTGTCGCAGAAATGGCATTCAACATTTGTTGTTGAGCCCGTATAATCCAAAATCTAATCCTGTAGAAAGATATCATTCAGAAGTTTCTCGCTTGTTAAGAGTATTTATTAACAAAGACCATACCCAATGGAGTCAAAAATTATCAGAGATTCAGTCATTGTTAAATAATTCTATATCTCTTACTACTGGTTACGCTCCTTCAGAGCTTTTTCTTAATTTCTCAGCTCTAGATAATTTCAAGAAAGAATTAGATTGGCCTTCAGAGTTTGGTGAAGTAGACTATAAGTTTAGACATCAGTCAGTATTGTTAAATACAAAGAAAAGTCTCAAGAAAAATGATTCTAAAGTGAAAACTAAAGGTGTCGAAATTAAAATTGGTGATCTTGTTTTTGTAAAAAATCAGAAGCATAGCTCTATGATGGATAAGACCATTAGCAAGTTTTTCTTAAAGTATTTGGGTCCATTTTTGGTCATAGGTGTAGAAAATAACGCAGTAAGTTTGGTTAATTTAAATAATGAGTGGATTGGTACTTATAATTTAGATAATGTTAAGTTGTTCAACTGTTCTCTGGAGAAGCGCCAGGAATTGTTGGTGAATACGTACTTATAAAAAAAAAACTATTTGGTCAAAGTTTTTTTTTTTTTTCTTCAACCAGGGCGAGGTTGTAACGCCCCATTGTAAATGATTCTACAATTGTATTATTAGTACAAGTTATTACTTACCTCTTGTAATCCTTTTTGTATTTGGCAACCCTGCCGAAGCATCATGTTCGCGGGTTCGCGCAAGGGATTCTTGGTACCCGAAGTCAAGCACGAAGACATCATGGCATGATTAATTTGGTGCGCGTTGATAAACAATGTCAAATCTCTAATTTACAGCCGCCATCGTTACGTTTTATAATTTGTGTGATTCACTTTATGCCTCAAGGAACTGTTTCATGGGTTTCGGCGAGTGTGCCACTATCTAGCATAGCATGAACTTCCGAATGTAGTTGGGGAAGTACATATTAGCCCAGGCTGCCACGTGAGTCATCTTTGTGTAGGTGGATGTTTTAAGTTGGCTCCGTTTGGTTGCTTCTGCATATTCAAATATCTAGTGAATAACATTCCCAGAGTGGACTGCTCATCATGTTTTTCAGTGAACCATATTTTTACTTGCAGTCAGAAATGATGTATCCAATGTACAACTAAATCTTTAGCAGCGGGGCCCCCCAACTCATTCGCAATGTCCGTGAAGCGTATCAGAAGTAAGTACTTTCATCATCTGTCCTATTCAGAAATATCCGCGCCTTTATGTAATATGGAAGCATCAGGAGTTTATGGTAAATTTGCCAGTGAAAATATGACATTCCGGAAGTGGAATCCAGAACATTGTCATCATTGTGATTTATTCGAGTGGCAAGTACGGATACAGGTTTATCACTTGTTCTTGCTAATCTTGCTTGTGCTGTTCTACCATTTAATCGTATGTAACCTGGTGACTTATGTGATCCAGTTCTCCCGAGTGATGATTTAAGAAGTCAAGAATTCAGCATTCTCCCAAGAAATTGGAATGGAACTTTGTACATAGGCTTACAGTTTGAAGTGTCTATCCATAAGAGTTAATATCTACACGTTTAAGTTTCATCAATACACTATTTGTGTTTCTTACGAAGCGTTCAATTAACATGTTCTCAGAATGATGTTATAATAGCGCCACTTGTTAGTCAAGTCTCCGTTGACATTCATAATACATACTGTATCTTCATTGTCTGTTATATTGTCCAGTGAACGTCATGGAGCGTCAGCATCAGGATTGGCATATTTACTTTTGGCGACGGAGCCCCCCAGCTCTCGCCTGCCCAGATCAGGTTGTGTGCAAGACGAAGAATCCTCTTCATGTCCTATCTTCTAGACGTTTTAGCTTAAGGGAAGTTCTCCACTGCAGTGATCAGTTATTCTGTCGCAGTTTCTGTGCATCGTATGCGTTTCGAATAGCAGTTAGTGTGTATATCTTTTGTGTCCAGTTGGAAATGTGTTCCGTTAATAGTGCAAGTGCATTTATGAAAGGTATAGCAGTCTCTGCTTGTTTACACCTGTCAGAAGGGTAAGTACCCTGTGTTGTGTGTGCCCGCCTTCGTAGCAGGCTGACCATAATTCTGCTTTGTACAGAATTATCTTTTTTGCTACTGATCAATTGGAATCATATTGCATAGCGCCCGTATGTGGATTCGCTGATGCCCGTCTTAAAAATGTAATTTCGACGATTGTCTGTTTGCACTTATCAATGCTGAAGTAAGCCATAGGAACACCACTACCTATATGATTATCTAGTTAACTGCTGTGTATTGAGTTTATCATTGTCGGAAGTAGGAGTGTGCTTTCAGTATTTAGGAGACACCTGGCCGTCTAGCACAAGTTGATTCGATATGTTGTCCTTTTGTTTCTCCACTTAAAACTAGTGTGACTTTTACTGTTGTCAGTTTATATGGATCACGTTACCGTCGTTTCCTTTTAAGTTCTGTCCAAATACGCCACTACTTGACGATTACATGGGTTTTATTAGTCTGAGCATTACGTTTGTATAATCATGATGCTCACTTGTACCTAACATCCTGATCAGCACTGGCGTTCAGTAATACATTGTCTGTTTTACTTATAATGTCTACTTTTTACACTTGTCTAATTTGTCCACCCTTTATTTACATTCATGTCCGTATTCATTTGGGACGAGTCACTTGTCTTATGTTTACATACTACGTAGCGAGAACCTATCTAGCATGATGTTTCTTTGGGGTTCCCTACTGCTATGGTGGTTACTAGTAAGTGCATCATATTATACTTCTGAGTATTACATAATTAGTGTAAACCCGACTAGTCGTGGTAAGTAAATCTACGTTGGCTCGAGCTATTTATCCTATTATTTGTTAGTGTCATATTACTCTTTATGTAAGTTTATAGAACTATATATAGGTGCATGTTCCAATATTTTGTTTCATATGAGTGTTGAATCCCATATCATTATTTTCAATTATAGTATAGCAATATGATGGGTGTGAGTTTATTCAATTAAGTAACTAAGCAAGTCGCTAAGTATAACATTGCAGGGTTATCTCAGAAAGCAGTCTCAATGGTAACTTCAGTATAATTTTGGTGTAGTAATTGGTGAGATCCCTTATTCTAAATCTGTGAATGTTTTAAGTCAAATAAAATGTTGCAACACCCTACCATAAGTGTTATGTTGTGCGAAATTAACTCTGCAGCCTTGTATTTCAGGTTTGGCATTTTCATAAGCTTCAAATAGGTAAGGAAATCACAACACAAGGGAAGGGCTGTGTTCTGTGCATTCGTAGAGTGTACAGGGGGCAGTCTCGCACAGGTTGGATTCGTTTTACCGTTGTACTAAAAGTTTTTTTTTTCTCATTCTTTTATTAACGCATGGATTTAGCGCAATCTTATACAGTGTTAGCATCTTTTGCTATTCTTCTCCTGTGTCATAGCATGATCACAGGTGGCGACCCGTACTATATATTTATCATCTCAGTGCTCCGGCACTGGGCAATCAAACTTAGCTGTAGCCTGCCAGGGATTGGGCCCTCTGGGGCGCTACAACCGAAAGAAGACACTTCCGTTCAATCATTGTAGAAAAAAAATGAAATCTAAGTTTTACGTCCACGGTTATGCTGGTTAGGCTAAAGAAGACGATGATGATCAGAAATAAATGAAATGGTGGAATGAAGAAAGTGGAAGGAAACGGGAGAACCCCGAGAAAACCCACGAGCACGGTGTTTGTCCACCACAAAGTTCACACGGCGCGAACTGGGATCGGACCAGGAACCCCAAGCACCGTTGTGAGTGCCATCGAAGCGCCCGACAAGTGTCAACTACGTGATTCACTTTTTGCAGGCGGAAGGCCATAACACAGCCGCAATTTATCGTCAAATGATTAAGGAATACGACAGAAGTTTTGTAAGTGATTGTTGTGCGCACAAGTGTTACAGAGAATATGAAGAAAGACTTACCAATGTACACGAAGAGACTAGCCAGCAGTGATACCAACCTAAAAAAATATAAAATCCCATCTCGAGAGTAAAAAATTCCATTTTGCTTTTGAATTTCCCACACTAGGTTACAAGATATTTTGTGAATAAGTATTTCCTTAATCGATAAGAAGTCTGTTTTTGGTCAGAAGTGCAGTGTCTTCATCACGCCTTAGTGCGATGGTCTCATACTGAGCCTGATAATACTAGCCTCGTTCTTCATATAGTTTGTGTGGAATGTTTCGGAAGTTGATTGTTTATCGTTTGATATTTTCTTTCTCTTTCTTTCATTCAGTCGTTCATTATTTTATTGTCTTCTTTCTTTAAATACGAGAATACAATTTTCTTTATTGGCGCTTGATTTTCGAATATCATACAGTCCAAAAACCACTTTCTCTGTAGCATAAACTTTCCTTTTTTTAAAGTTATATTTTAACAACTTTGATTTAGTTGACTTCTTATTTGACTGATTATGCCTACTTTTTCCCTCTAGAAAATAATGTTAGCGTGAATTTGATATACGTGAAAAATCCTATGTTACCAATTTCAATTAAAAAATCACTTTGTATCTTTTCAATAAATTAATTTTTAAAAATCCCACGAAATGGGATTTTTCCCACAGGTTGGCATCACTGCTAGCCAGGGATGGAAATCCGTGGCGGAAGAGAATCTTGATGAACGTATGAATCATGTGGTTCGTGAAAGATAGAATATAGTTTCTGAACTGTCTGGTCTTTGGAGTTCAGGGAACACAACAACTCCCTGCCCCGAGAAATCGAATTACATCACTTCGCAAGCACTTCCATTACACTCGATGTGTTTTTCACGCTTGCTACTTCACAAAGGTTGAAAGGATCTAGAACAGCGTTTCCCAACCGGTGTGCCGCGGCACACTGGTGTGCCGTGAATGGGCCGTTGGTGTGCCGCGAGGAAATCGAAACAAATTATTAATTCTATAGCAATCAAATTGCAAGACAGGAAAAATTATATTTGTATTTCACATTTACTATGAACCTCTACTATGAATCTACAACTTTAAGTTCCATACTGTATTACTTTTCTGTACATTTTTAATGTTGAAAAAAGTATTTGTTATCATTGTTATGACTACTATTGCTTCTTTATTGTTGCAGACTATTTCGTAACTTGAAATTTTAAAATATCATTCAATCTTTTCGACAAAGCAAACATGCATACAAATTACCTGCATTTGTGTTTTAAAACAAAAAAGAGATTTGTTTGTTCGTTCGTTATTTAGTGATCTTTCTTCTTAGTGAAACGTTGAACACAGTTTGCGAAAAAGAAAGCATAGTTTTAAAATCCTGAGTTCAATATTTCATTGCATTTGTTTTCTATTTTTAAATTAGAATGTAAAATAAGCATAATGATTTACCACGGAGAAAACCAATGATCGAGCTTTCTTCTCTATGAGAAGGAGAAAAATAATATCAGAAAAAATATCACTGTCTTTTATATTTGCAAATAATAATATCTATAAATATGCCGCGAGAATCCAAGTCACACCCGTAGTGTGCCGCCAGTTGAAAAAGGTTGGGAAACGCTGATCTAGAAGGTAAAAACTAGGGGGGCAGTCAGAACCCAGACTATGATAGCTATACCATGTTTACTACGAACTTTCAAAATATAGAAATAATAGCTTAAATTATTTTTTATCGCTCAGAAAGCTGGGGGGCCTAAGACCCTGGACCTGGCCTAGATCCGCCACTTTGTCTTTCAATATGGAGGATGCGCGATTTCCTATGAACAGATTTGGGTTATCATTTCGTTCTTCTCTTGTGGCTTAGCGTGTTTTTAAAAATACCCCCTCATATCAATGTAACTCCCATATCTAGACAATAGCATTATATGCTAGGAAAACAAAAACTTTCAACAATGCAGAACAATGCAAAGGATTGTTATATGTGATGTTTACATGCAACATGATGTATTAGATGGTAAAAACATGAAGTTTTTAATTTTTTGTACTAAATAATTAAAAGTACAAGTATTTACTATTAATGTTCTGAATGACAAGTTGAAACTGGATCTCTTAAATTTGTGCAGGTAAAAAAATGTGGATTTTTATCTTTTACAGACGCATTTAGAATCGTAAATTATTATCAAAAAATCTTCGAAGAATTACCCGCTATCTTGTCAGTATAATAAGTTTGGAAATATCATTTTCACGTGTAGTTCTTTCGTTTTTAGTATTTTAAATCCCCTTTTTAGCACCCAATCTATATTACAGTCATACAGTAAATATGGGATCAAAGGGAAATCAAAGTCGTTTGTTCACAGTTCCATTGACAAGAGCCCCAGAAGGTAGACGTTGACAAATAGGTGTAATAGAAGGCACTCGTCAAGCCCTATCTAGAGGTACTTTTATTTTTGCCCTAAAGCTTAGGAGGTTGCTCAAAAAGGGTAGCAAATGTAAAGGGGTCATTGGTGATTTAGAGACACTGAGAAGTTTTAGGAATAAGATCAGTATGCAACCGCATTTAGCATATCCGTAGAGGATAGCGATAAGCTGAAATATCAACTTCGGTGATGGGTGAGGATTTGTCCAACAAAGAAAACAAAAGTAGACGAAAGAAAAAGTATGTCTTGTATAGAACCTTTCAAGAGCTTGCATATGACATGCAAATTGTTTTAACGAAACCTTAGAAACATTGTGAAAGTAGTGAGAGATCATTCTTCACCATGTGAGAACAGCTGCCAAATCATTTCAAATATCTAGTCATATTTAAACCTTCGTTGATTGATCATGTTAAACGGCCCTTTTCAGCAGCGAGGCTTTATGCGGTTGCATACTCATTTTATTCATATATTGATTTCATTCCTAAAACCTCCCAGTTTCTCCAAATAACCAATGACCCTCTTACCTTCGCTGCCCTTTCTGAGGCTTTAGAGCCAAAATAACAGAACCTCTAAATAGGGCTTGACGAATAGTTTCTAATATAACTATTGGTCAACATCTATACCTTCTGGAGCCCTTGGCAATGGAACTGTGAATAAAACCCTTTGATCTGTTACACCAAAAGCGTAACATAACAGTTTAGCCACGAGGGGTACGTGTTACGGAGGGTTGATTCACATGAGAGGGCCAAGATTCGTCAGTTGTTTACATACAAATACATCGTGCGAGAAGGTTCCGCAGTTATTGAATGCTATACTCAGGCAAGTATAGTGTTGTGTGGAAGTAATTGTTGTAAGCTGCAGATATTTCGGTTAAAGTGATAGTGTTTTGGAGAGGGTTCATATGTGCACTGGCGATATCAGCAAACGTAGAATGAAAGATCCGACTGAAATATCAAGAGCAAGTCGTGCAATATACATGATAAAGGACGTGTCCCACCAGCAAAACACTTGTGCGCTGCCTCCCAGGAACCCTCTCCTCGACGTCACTTTGCCACAACATACAATAATAGTATCACAAAGCACAGTTAGTTGTATCATAACGAGGTATTTAGACCTGAATAAACACAAGGCGAAGAGTCACGATCTAGTAGCATTCATCTAAGTTCCAGGAGACAGACTGGCCAACGTATGAACATTATACCGCAGGTTACAAATGGCTATTGTCAATGAAGCTTGGGTCTACATCGATGGTACTTAACGGGCTCCAGGGCCATTTTTTCAAAGCCTCAGTTGACACGAAAGACTGCTTTGAGATGCTCCGAGAATATCGAGATTACTTTTCAAAGGGCTTCATGGTATGGAAGCAGCGACATAACCTCTAATGCAGGTAGGCCTGTTATGGCTTGGGGCCCCACACCCTCCTCCCTTTAGTTGTTCTAAATGGCCTAGTTTTTATGAACAACAAAAATTGTTAAAATATCAAATCATTCGGTATTTTAGTTTTGTTCTGAAGTCGTTACAGTTAACAATGTTCGCCATCTCAGAAACTAACCAGTATTGCAGATCTTATAACGAGTGGAATATAAGTGTGATCCAAAAGTTGCGCATATCAAATAATAAAACCCAGACGACATTAAGTCATACTACTTAATACTATTTGATATAGTACTATATGTTTTCACATGTATCCGCATTTGCACAATAAATGCTCAAAATGGATGTCCCGTTTAGCAATGAAAGTTCAAACTCTTTTTACCTGTTTGAGGGCACTTTGTGGAGCACGTGCATACTGATGTTAATTTCATTTCTTACGTTCATCTTTAGTTCCTCCAGTGTGCGTGACCTGTTGTTATAGACCTTACTTTAAGGGTAGCTACACAGGAAGAAATCGTGGGGTTTCACTCTGGTGAACATGGGGACCATAATCCTTTAAAGGTGATACTCTTGCAAAAATAATAATAATAATAATAATAATAATAATAATAATAATCGTGCAAGAAATGCATGATGATGTTAGATGTGTGATGTGTGGTACCAGGCCCGGATTGATGGGGTGCACCGTTGCATGTGCACTCTCCCTTCGTTGTAAATATACGCTATCTAAAATGAGAAGCTAGGAGTGAAAATACGAGTAGCAATACTTTCCGAAACTTTCTGCCATTATTTTTCCATTTGGGGCTAAAGAGAAAGCAGAGCTTTGCAAAAGCAATAGTTTAAGTCAATTTTCTTAACGTTGAAGGAAAAGGATTCACCAAGCAAAACAATATGACATTTGGTAAAATAGGGGAAGGAAACAGAAACCAGGAGGAGAGAACATTTTTTCCTGCATATCACTTAAAACCCTCTTTAAAATACTACACACCCACCCGTTCTATGTATCAGCGTTGGTAGGGATAAACAATGTCGTCGCATGTCACTAACATCCTGGATCCGAACCTGTGCGGTACTATCCTGCAGGTACCAACAATTACGTTCATTCTCATCAAGAAGCACAATGAATTGTTTAATGATATTTTGGTATCGTGGCGGACATAGGTCTTTGACCAGGTAATGGCGACTGCTTTGAAACAAATGCAGAGTATGAGAAATAAATCTGTCATATCTGTAGTTTCATGTGGAGAAGAAACAAACTTGTGAACCATAGGTTTAAGAACAACTCATGTTATTAATAGAAACTTTGCCGAAGATTATTAATTTATATCATCATCAAATTAATACGAAAGACTTTTTGAAACGAAGAAAAATAACACAACTTTGCAAGCGGAGGCAAAGAAACCTAACGTAACCAGACTAAAGACGAATTATTTAGAGCGTAGTTATCGAGGTTCACTGGTCAAGGTGCTTGGCCAGTAATCTGAAGGTTCTTGGATCGAATCCACGTCGGGCATTTTTTTTTAACTAGGAATTTTGATGGCGATTGATCGGTGATGACACACGTCCTATTATATTCAGATACTCGGATTTTTCAATACTTGAACTATCAAATCTTCAGGAATAATAATAGTAATAATAATAATAATAATTCTCATAAAAGATTAAATATTAGAAACTTATCGTTCAGGTCATACCATTACAAGCAGAAACGTGACATTAGGCAAAAAATATTTCGGTTTTGTTTAATGTTGCCCATGAGAAGAGGAATTTCTCACCTTGATTCTAAAACAAACCAAACAAAATCGGGATGAGACTTAACATTTTACTTTCGAGACGGGATAAGGCTAACTTTTCGTTTAACATTTAGCTAGTTGTAGGGACGTATGCAGAGGGTATGTCCTGATAGTCCTGACACTTCTCTCCAATCCCGACTATTTTGTAACTTTGCCTAAGGCTAGGAGCGATTTAACAGATTTTAATACAATCTGTCCTCACACGGAATTTTTCTTCTATATTATTATTATTATTATTATTATTAATTCTGAATATTTTAGAATTCAATATTACGATATATTACGATCAATCATGGACCTGGGAGGACTGTCCCCTCAATAATTTGACGTGAAAAGTGCCTTTTGGGATAAGTGTGATGATTTGTATCTGAATGCCACAAAGGAATGTAAGATGAAATTGATCTCTCTTGGCTTTTCCATTTTTTTAAAAAAAGAATCATATTTTAAACTGAACTTCGTAGTGTTAAACTGAATTTAGTAGTCTCATCAATATGTATTAATTCCACTTTTGCTACTTGGGCACAAATTGCAATAAATACCAGAGGAGGATATGCCACTCTTCTTATGATGGAAAGTTGTCTCAGCTATAGGTACGGGCACAAATTCCGGGGAAATGGGGGGACATGTCCCCCCAATATTGGAACTGGAGGTTCTCCCAATAATCCGATTTGAAAAGTGCTTTTTTGCAGATAAGTGTGATGATTTGTGTCCGACTGCCATGAAGGAAAGTGAGACGAAGTTGGTTTCTCTTGGCTTTTCCATTTTTAATGAAAATGAAGGTGTGATGTGAAATCTTATCTCCTCCTCTCCCCTAGGCCCTAGCATACGAAGAGTATATAAACTATCTAATGTCAGTAGAACCCATCTTTTCAGTAAATGCGCATTTCATCTATATGTAGTATCGGCCTAGGCATCTACTCATGCTTCGTAAGCTTACTAACTATATGGCCTATGGAACCCGGAGGTTCAATGCCGCGTTCACAAAAGCTCTCCACTGACTTCTATCCTTAGCCAACTGGATCCAGCTTCTACTTTGTGTTCTTATTGCTGCGAGATCCATCTTAATATTGTCCTCCCATCTGCGCCTTGGTCTTCCTAATTATCGTTTTCCGATTGGTCTTTCAGTCAAGACTTTGAAAGCGTTTCTACTTTCTTGCATCCTAGCTACATGACCTGTCCAACCTACGCCTCCTAGATTTGATGACCTAACATGTTAGGTAATCCGTATAAATTATGTAGTTTCTCGTTGTGAAGTTTCCGCCATTTCCCATTCCTGTTCCTCTTGGGTCCGAATATTCGTCTCAGGATCTTGTTCTCAAATACTTTCAATGTATGTTCTTCCCTCAGAGTAAGCGACCATGTTTCTGAACCATACAGAACAACAGGCATGATTATCATTTTATATATTTTAAGCTTCAAATTCCTCGACAGAATTCGCTACGACAGGAGATTTTGAACTGAATAATAAGACAAATTCCCTGTTTTTAGTCGACATTTAATTTCTTCGTGAATATGATTTTCGTCTGTTAATATTGATACTAGATATTGAAAGTATCCACTTTATCAAAAGTATTATTTAATATTTTAACGCATCCATAATTTGCCGTATTACGGTCCCAATACACTTCCATGTACTTAGTTTTCTCTGCATTTACTTCTAAATCCATGTCCCTGGAAGCGTTTAATAAGACCTCCGCATCTTTTTCTATTGTTCTATCATCTCCTATTAAATTTACATAATCAGCATACGACATAACCTGGCGAACACTTGTTCAGCTCTAGACCCTGGTTGCTATCTTAGATTTTCCTTATAGCGCATTCCAGGACAAAATTGAATAATAGTGGCGACAACACATCTCCTTGTTTCAAGCCATTCTCGACGTGAAAGTTCGTGGACAAAAATTTTCTTACCCGGACTTTACTTTGGGATTCATTTAAATATGCCTTAATTAATCTAATTAGCTTTTTCGGTATTCCAAATTCTGTAAGAACGTTGTACAATGTTTCTCTCCTAACCGAGTCGTATAAGCGTTTCTAAAATCAATAAATAGTTGATGTACCGGGGTATTGTATTCCAATTTATTTTCGAGTATTTGTCGAATGGTAAATATTTGGTCGATAGTGGATCGATTTCGCCTAAATCCGCACTGATAATCCCTAATAATTTCATCTGTGTATGGGGTCAATCTTGATAAAAGAATGTTTGAAAGGGTTTTATAGGATATTGACAGAAGAGAGATGTCTCGATAATTATTACAGTCAATTTTGTCGCCTTTCTTGTTTATTGGAACAAGCAGGGGCGGATCCAGGGGGGGGGCGATCGGGGCGATCGCCCCCCCCAGAAGAGGAAACTTTCTTATTTTATATATATAAATAAAAGCAATTCCAAAGTTTGAAGCCCTTAAAAGTGGCAGTATGACAACCCACCGCCCCCCCCCCCAGAATTCGGTCCTGGATCCGCCCCTGAGAACAAGATTGATTCTTTCCACTCTTGTAGCGATTCTTCCTTGTTCCAGATAAGGAGAATGGGTTTGTGTATCTTGTTCCACAATTTTTTGCCTCCAGCTAAAATTAGCTCAGCCGGAATTTCGTCTACACCCAGAGAATTCTTTTTCTTTAATTTCTTTATAGCGATTTCTACTTCTATTCGGTTGGGTTCTTGAATATACGGTTCTGCGGTGAGTATCTCCCTTTCTCCACGCACATTAGTTTTTGCCTGCCTATGCAGCAAATCGTCAAATAAATCTTTCCATCTATTTAAGATGCTATCCATATCAGTGAGAACTGTTCCGTCAGATTTCTTTAATATATAAGCACGAGGTTGATAGCCTTTCTTAAATTCGTTGATCCCCTTATACATGTCCCGAATGTTTTTATTTTTACTGTTATCTTCATATCCTTAATTTTAGCTTTCAAAAGATCGCGTTTCTTTGTTCTAAAAGTTTTGGAAGTTTCCCGTCTGATGTCTACGAAATTTTGTGTAGTTATTTCATTCGGATTCTGTAGCCAGCGTAATCTTGCCTGTTTTCTCTTCTCTGCTAGTTTAATGCATTCCTGATCGAACCACTGTTTATTCCTACGTATTTCCACGTGTCCACCAATTCGTCCATCATAATTCACTTGCTTTCATCATAGTCTTCCTCAACCTAACAGGCATAATCATGCTACATTAAATGTAAAGATTACATTTTCAAGCTATTAACCCAAACCAATCCGAATCGAAAAACAGTTGTATTTTCTATTGCCCATTAACGCATTTTCACAAAAAAATATAAAGAGAAAGAAATGGGAAATCGTAATTCCATTCAAAAGTGAAACAGCAGACTCATACTACCTTAACCTAAAACGAAACCATTACATATAGTTTGGAACTTTTCCAAAATATATACAGATATTCTGAAAAGTGGGAATATAGTGTCTGTTTTCAAACAAAACTGTACCAAATTACAGTTCGTTTCCTGAAATAAACACATTCTGTTTCAAGTTTAAACCGAACCCAAACCAGTTAATCCAGAGATGGCATAGGTCAATAAAAACTTGACCCACGACCCACTGACCCACCATCCACCGTGACCCACTCTGATCCATGACCCATTCTGACCCACTCTGACACACCATCCAGCATGAACCACTGACTCACCAAAACACATCGTCATCAACTCTGACACATGATCCACGGCCTTTACCGACTAAAGAGTTTACACTTGTAATACAACTAGGTTGTGAAATTCTAACAAATCGGAGTTTGAATTTCTACTGTCAATCGCTCAAGCATCTCTCTTACAATAACGATACATTTACGATATAAAATGGTAAAGTGTTTGTCATGGGAAAAATTACGATGAATTTCAATTAAATTATCATGGTCTAATTATTTCCTTGTTGAATTATCGATACTTTTCAGTGGAAAAACGTATGACATTTTTAAAGTCCCAATTCAAGTTCAGTAGACCAATGTACAGAAGCTTATATTACAAATTTTATGTCTATTTTTCTGACAACTTTATGGGTTGATTACCCTGTGCTTTAAGCACTCAATATAATAAACAAGCTTTAGCAATTATTATAGTAGAAAGAGCATGGTAAGCAGGGGCGGATCCAGGGGGGCGATCGTCCCTCAGAAGAGGAAACTTTCTTATTTTATATATAAATAAAACCCATCCCATAGTTCGGAGCTCTTAAAAGTAGCTCTAAGTAGCAGTATTACAATCCTCCACCGCCCCCCAGAAGTGCCTCCTGGATCCGCCCCTGATGGTAAGCATGTATGGATATATGATGCGATGCCTGTGATATATATGATGCCTGTATTGTTTGTTTCTCAACTAAAATCGATCGTTTTCGATTATTTTTACAAACTAACCCACTATCAATTTACCATATATAGAAAGTGCCGCCCTCCCCATAAAGAAGAAGTTTTAAAAAATGCTAGGAGACGTTCTGTCCATTTTCAATAAAGAGTTAATATACTGAATTTCAGCTCCATAAGTTGAACGGCTTGTAAGATACTAACTTTTTTCGCAAAAATTCGGATCCCCACTATCCCTTAGGATATTATTATAATGAAAGGAATATGATAACATCCAAGTTTGGGTTAAGGCTTAACTATATACCAAAACTCTTTTTATTTGACTGCAATTTGGCCATAATGATTAGGCACACATAGTTACATTCATTTTTATATATCAATTTATATGTTACAGTGATTCAAAAATGTATTTTTTTCTGTAGTAAGCTCCTCTAAAAACTTACAGGCTGTGTCTCGAGAGCCAAGTAGTAGTATAAGTCCTATTGCTATTATTAAAATTACAAATATCAAAATCCAAAAATACCTCAAGTTCCTTTTTTACTTAGAGATACGCATCTCAGGTAAATAAACACAAACAAACGAGAAAGGGAAATGGAGGCCTTGAAAGTAAAACGTAGACAAATTCATCAGTGTTCAGAAGCATATTTATAAATCACGCTCGACCCTACCAAGGGCGCCCATCAGGGAAGCCAAGGCAAGAGAAAATCGTACTTGGGAATATCAAAACCCCAATAGAATTTTTACATTAGTTATAGCAAAATTTGAAACTATATTTGCCCCCCCCCTTGGAAACCACAACATGGGCGCCCTTGGACCATACTCATAGGAGCTAAATAGTTGGTTATAAATTTCTCGCCACGTAGAATATATAAATACAGCAGAAATAAGGTGACTGTTACTGGCGGTCTTCGTGACCCAATGTACTAGCGCAATGCGCTAGTAATTATAATTGCTTTGGCCTGGGTTCAAACCCGGCTCAAGGATTTTTTTCTATTTTTATAAAAGAATAATACTCAAAAAGTGATTTACTTACATTACGTTTGCAGGTTTGCCATACGATTCAACTGTATCAGTAGCAACAGCAGCAGCAGCAGCAGTAGTAGTAGAAGTAGTAGTAGGAACGTATTAAAAGCCCCGCAGGGCTGGTTTTGTTCCATCTTGACTGCCATGATATAAATTTAACTTCAACTGGTTCTTCAATTGTCTTCTTCAATTCCAACAGTGACAATTTTCTTCTCTTACAACTATAATACACAATACATACACCAGAAGGTTTGGACCAGGCCTCCAACCAGCCACAGAGGTTCGGAGGGGCCATGAATATGTTAGGGGGGAACAAGTGATTAAAACTTATCTTACACATATCTAAATTGTGTTTTGTGTGTTGAGGTCTGGAGGGGCCACGAAGTTTAGGGGCCAGGCCCCCTAGCATTTCTCTGGTTGCGGGCCTGCTTTGGGCAATCACAAACTGCAAACAATCAGAAACGTGTTTTTAGTTTCTATGGGCAAGGTCGTGTGTTAAAAGAAATATGCTATTCAGAAGATGCTGTCTACAATGCAGTGAGCAGAGTGGGCCGGTGGGTCTCAGTGGGTTATGGTGAGTGGTGAGTCGCAGTAAGTCATGGTGGGTGGTGGGTCACGGTGGGTAGTGGGTCGCAGTGGGTCACGCTGTTGACCCACGACCCATTGACACTCAGAAAACTCGACCAACTTGACCCACTCCAACTCTGATTGGCACTTTTCAAAATATCCGTACATATTTTCGAAAAGTTCTAAACGATATGTAATTGTTTCGTTTTAGGTTAAGGTATTATGAGTCTGCTGTTCCACTTTTGAATGGAATTACGATTCCCCATTTTTTCTACATATTTTTTGTGAAAACACGTTAATGAGCAATAGAAAATACAACTGTTTTTCGATTCGGATTGGTTTGGGTCAACAGCTTGAAAATAAAATCTTTACGTTTAATGTCCCACGATTATGCCTGTTATGTTGAGGAAGACTATGATTAAAGCAAGTGAATTATGATGGACGAAGTGGTGGAATGAGAAAGTGGGAGTGTCCCGAGAAAACCCACGAGCACGGTGTTGTCCGTTTCAAACTTACTTGCCTTGGGAACGAACCAGGCACCCCACCCATCAGATAGTTCAGTAGGCGGGGTCTCAGTTTCGATTCCCGATGGGAGAGCCTTTGAAATATTAAATGCCCTCGATGTATCTGTGTTCGTGTCCCTCTCGTTCAAGGTTAATGGAAATAACTGTAAAACGAGAATAGCCGAATATAATAGAGATAAGTTACGGAGATACTTTCGGTCATTTTTTTAAATTTAAACTTCAATTCTCTGGACTATAGTATTTTGCCATGACTGTAATCAGTGTTTCATCGTTAATAAAATACTGGAATCGTAAACGTTTGCAATTTGTTACATACACGAGTGTTTCTTGACTCTTACTTAAAAGAGCAGTCTTAGGGTAGTGGCTTGAGCATTCGTTTCGTGAGTTAGGGGTCCGCAGTTCGGTTCCCCAAAAGCATTCTGCCAGCGGGCCGCCGTGGGCCCATCGACGTGCTAATGGTGGGCCGCTGGCGGACGCCGCTATCGGGCCACCTGCTCGATTACACTAATTACGCCTTCGTCCCGCCGGCGGTGTATCCGCCATAATCCCGCTGCTCCCCTGCCTTTAGCCGATACCCAGCCGCTGAAATCCCCCCCGTATTTCCCCATGTGCAAGACGTAATTGAATCTACCGCAAACCACGGCGGATTGCCCCCCCCAAAAAATCTCTTCATTCCACCTTTAATCATCTACTCTCAATTTTGGCAACAACGTATTGGCACTTAAGCGCTGAAACCTTTATATCAATACATGGTTAAAATACAAAGATTTAACACAATTTTTTTCAAGAATTCCATTCCCATTCGGGGATGGGTCGGCTGCAGAAGGGAATACCTTCCAAGCATATCTGAAGTATCTCGTAATTGTCAGTGAGAATTGTAATTTTGGAGTTGATTGTTTGCAATGCGCAAAGCTTTAGGCAGTATATTTGACATTTTGCCAAGTAACAAATAACGTAACTTGTTCTGCTGTAATCGCTCATGAAAATAGTTTTGTAAGCCAACGAACTGTCTGACAATAGTTACATGAGTACAGTGTTGCCACCTGTTGCTCTTATATTCTAGGTCAGCAGACGTTACCGAGTTCTCTTCTCTTCATATGAAAACCAGAACAAATGACGTTCACCACGCGAAAGTGAAGAATTGTAGGTAATGCAAAGCCGATACGTTCCCGCCACACGACCGTAAGCAGGGACAACCGCCACGATCAGCGTATGGTCCGAAGGTTACATCCGTCGCAGTACCGCGTTTGCGGGTACCCCGACAACCGTCATCGGTCCGCCAGTGGTTGCAGTAACTCTACCGACTCGATGTCCCGCCTCGTTCCCGCTCGCAATCCGTTTATATACCGCCATAGTAGCGATCGGCCCCACGATGTGCGGCGGACAATTCCTCATGGGGTTCCCTCCGAGGAAATTCAGAAAAATTTTATTATTTACAAAGTTGACATTTCTGATGTATAATAACACTAAAATAGTTAATTCCTCTCGTTTTTACAAGTTAGAGTTGAAACGACTTCCTTCACAGGGGAAAAGTAGCAACATGACGTCACAGTCTTTAATCTCGATTCCTATTGTCTGAAAACTTTGCGTGTTTCCAAAACAATTCATGAATAGAAAAGGGTCATCCTTCAGCCCAGTATGAGTCATAAATTTGTCTGAAATGTCATTGTGGAATTATTAAGTTCTTCCACTCTTACTAGAAATAATCATAATATTTTCGTTCGCCATTTTCAACACGTTCCATATATTCGTTCAACCAAAATTGGTAAATAGGAGCTATTCTTTTTTATATTTGTTTGTACATTTTGTTAAAATATCAATATAACGCAAAACATAATCGAATATCTTTTACCCAAAGAAAGGGTGTTACTATGTATCGTGATGAAGACAAATCCTACTTAGATTCTGTTAAGGCATCCGAAGGTTCGATTTTCATATTGTCCAGTAGCTGAATCTTCTTTTCCCCCTTTTTCCTTCCAAAATATCTCTTATAAGGCAATTCATCCTTATAGAGGGTACAAAAAATTTGTTTTCATTTTTCTTAACTTTAGTATGCTTATTTGCATTGGAATAGGACATAAAATCCCCATGCCGTATTCGTCGGAGGACCATCGATAAGCAACTAGAGATATCTCACCAAAAATAGGCTGCCCCGCAGCGACGATCCGCGGTGGCCCCACTTCCGTTTTGAAAATTATACCACCAGCGACCCACGAGCGCCAGAGGCGAGACGAACCGCCAATGAACAACAAAATTACTCCCGCAAAATTTGTTAAATTGCCTATATGCGTAATTTGATACATTAAGGAGAGTCTAAAAACACTTTAAAAAAATAAAAAAATACGTGCCCGAGGGTAGGCGCGAACCACCAACCTTTAGATTACTATGCGCGTTCTCTTCCGACTTGGTCACGGAGGCGACGGGGAAAACGTCGTTTGTAGAGTCATAACTTGTTGAGGTATTTCTAATTTAGCTAGTTAGAGTGCTCCTGTAACTGTGTATATTCGACGATAACCGTTTGAGATTAGATAAAATCCGTTCGCCATGTAATTTTATAACAGAATGACGCGCGTCTATTTACTTTATTTCATGCTTCTCCCATATTCACTTTCAAGTGATCGGTTACAGTTGTCATCTAAATTCATACAATTGTACGCACTCATCTCAAGATTTTTTACTTCATGATGTAGGCAGGGGTTATTCTTGACCTCCGTAGCTCACTTTACTAACGATTCGTTAGGAAAAATAATATATAACAATAACCACATACACATGACTGGCGATAGTTCGTGTTGGTCCCTTCGCGATTCTCCGCGAAGAATCGAAGTAGCGCGGACGTATAAGATTCAGTCTACGGAGCAGTTGTTACTTAAAGAGTGGCGTACACTATTTCGAGAATCGAGTTAAGACGAGAAATGTTCACGATACTTTGCGCCTCGTCTCGATTTTCATTCACAAAAAGTGCAATACGTATGTTGCATATGGATAATATATGCTTCATACTGATTTTCATAGTAAACATAAAGATTCCGTATACCGGTATATGAACAATATACCGCTATCCGGATAACGATTTTTTCTCAGTGTGTTAAATTATAAGCTTCCTGTGCTGAAGTGCGAAACAGTGTTGTCAATTATTAACATCGAAGATTTATACAGTAGCGTAAAAACTACCAAATTTCACATAGAATTGCCGTACCCAATATACGATATTCATTAATAAACATATAAATTGCACATTACACCATTATGATGTGTAATGTTAACAAACATGATGTAAATATAGGAATTTTAGACAATTAAGCAAACAGAGGTAGCTGTTAAGTTAAATATGGATACAATTGTGGAAGACTTATGTGTAAGAGAGACCTTGCAAATAAAAATGGAATTAGACCCGAAGGCGCAAAGTTTCTAAATTCCCAACTTTGTCTATTACAAAAATGCAAGGGGTTTTGTGACCAAAAGTGGAACACACGCCGATGATCAATCACATCCGTAGAGGGCGCATGCGTTTCTCATGTGGTTGCAATATACGTCATTTGTGTGACGCATGATGTGGTATATTCTGGTATCCATAAAGTCTATTTGGTGTCATGGCGTCCTATAGTTTCGAAAATACAAGCACATTCCTTAACTTTCGAATACGAGTTTATAATTTATTAATATGAATATCTGTACACAGGTAGTTCACATAAATTCAGCAATAGATTTATTTGTAAACTACAGGAAACCCTTATTTAAGTTGGAAAGATGTTCGAAACTATTCACAAAGAAAAACAGAGTTAAATAACAAAGTATTAATGCTGCGTGTATGTATTCAAAAAAGTTATGTCGAATTTTATGTCAAGGAATTGCACATGCTTCCTACCCCTTCCGTCTAAAGATAAAAAAAGAGAGAGAGAGTGATTACGCATTAGTAATTGTTTTCTCCTGTAACCTACTAGTTGTAGTTGCTACAATTAAACGGCGACGTCAGCTACAGCAGGACAAACAGTAGTAGTGTGGTATGTTAGCGTAAGTATCCTGCATTTCCGGTTACCAGCATGAAAGTTCGCCATTGTGATATATGTCCAATCAAGGTTGGAAAATTACCGGGAGACAGTTCGTAGGATCATTATGGTCGACACTGGACGCCATATTGATAAATGGCTAACTTCTAGCAACTTAATCTAAATATGTACATGAAAGCTTTACAAAACACTTTTCTTCTTCTCCAATCTGCTTCCAAACAGAATAAGAAACAGCTAATAGCAAAAATTTTCCGATTTTAGTCATTTAACCCTTTGGGGACCCATGGAACAGATCTGTACCATAGCATCGACCTTTGGAATTTGCCTTATAATTCTCTAGTTAAGCTTTTCACACCGTTTTTTTTTGCATTTATTCGAGCGTGGAAGCATCAAAGAACGTGTTTCATCGCACTTTCCAGTCACGCGTGTGATGCCTACTGGTGGTGACGTCACGAACATTGCAGAAGAAAAAATTGGGTAAATTTTATAGCTTTTTTGGGAATTTTTTGACACGTTCCTATTTATTCTATGATTATGGTTCATACCTCGATGTATTCGTAATGAAGCACTGTTTCCAACTGTACTATTACAATGTCCATATTGTGTATCAGAAGCAAGACAATCACGTCCAAATTGAAAAATGAAATATTTTGGGAAAAATTTCCCTTTTTCGGGATTTCCCCCGCCGAAGGACACGATAGGGACATGTGTCTGGTACCATTTAAAAGCTACCATAATTTGACACGAAATCGTTTGCGAATTATGATCCTAGGATAAATAAGGAAGTGTCAGGGATTTTTTTGTTTTTCCCTTAAAGTAGTACGGGTTATGCTTTCCACGTGGGGGAATTTTCTTTACCGCCCTTAGTTTTCAAGATATGAGATTTATATTTGCCACAGATATTACATACACCATGTAGTGTGGTTTAGGCGATTTTGAGATCCAAGCGTTAACACAGGGGGAGAGGGACCCAAACTTGAAAAAGAGTGATTTTTTCTGACAAAATTTCCCTTTGGAGGTAATGTTCCCTCCACAGGCACGTGGCACCCACATGCCAGTGGTACCACTCGAAAGGTTGGTTCATTCCAAGGGCAACAAGGTATGATTTATGTTCCTACGAAGAATAATCTTTATGCTGAACCTCATGGGCGTCTCTGGCGGGGGGGACGGGGGGACGCGTCCCCCCCAATATTTTGAGTGACATAATCTAAAATTCCGCTGAGATACTAGCAGTTAGATAATTTCCTTTGATGTCCCCCCCAAATTTTACATGCAAGAGACGCCAATGCTGAACCTCATTGAAAAACAAATGACTGACAATGTATTATTGGGGGAAATTGGTAAATCGGCTAGAGCAGCGTTTCCCAACCATTTTCATCTTGCGGCACACTACGGGTGTAACTTGAATTCTCGCGGCACACTCATAGATATTATTATTATTATTATTATTATTATTATTATTATTATTATTATTATTATTATTATTATTATTATTATTATTATTATTATTATTTGCAAATATAAAATGCCATGGTAATTTTTTTCTGTGATTACCGATCATCATCTCACAGAGATGAAAGCTCGATCACTGTTTTTTCTCTATGCTAATTCATTATGTTTATTTTTTATTCTAATTTTAAAATAGAAAACAATTGCAATGAAATATAGGACTACGTTTTTTAAAAATACGCTTTCTTTTTCGAAAATTATCCAACCTTTCACTAAGAACGAAGATGACTAAATAACGAACGAACAAAACAAATGTCTTGTACTTTTAACTTTGCTGTTTTAACCAAAACCGGTGCATATTATTGCAATCACACAGCTTGCGATACGTCGAAGTCAAAACACACCTGTTGAACAAAGTGTTGTTCTGTCATTCACGTGCGAATGAGTGTTCTACGAACATTCACTTGACGCGTACCGTACAAGTGCTTCCATTTCTCGGTGCTAGTATGACTCTCAATTGAAGCGTAACATAGCAGCTAACCGTGGAAATGTGTACGAGCCGAAATACTGTCTGCTATACAGCAATAGATGTAGAATAATATATTACAATTTCAGTAATTTTTTTCCATGGTAGAAATTCATAGTAATGTGAAATACAAAAATATATTTTTTTCCCTATGTCTTGCAATTTGGTTGCTATAGAAGCAATAATCTTGTGTCGATTTCCTCGCGGCACACCGATTGGGAAACGCTGGGCTAGAGCATCTACACTAATTTTTCAGGGACCATCCTTCATACCTCATTCTATTCACTATAAAACAAAGTTTTTTTGGTATCATTTGCATGTCCGTGTCATGTACCACTTGCGTGTTCGAGGGGAGATATTGGTGTTAATTTTTTTTTGTAATTTCCGTTTTTCCCACTTTGGGCGGGAATTTCCCATCTTAAGTACAAAATAAGGAAATTTGACTAGTACAGTTGGAAACACAGCTTCATTACAAAAAAAACGAGGTATGAATCCCGATCCTACGATAAATAGTATCGTTGCAATAGCTGCTTGACTGAAACTCTAAAATTTACCTACAAAGGCAAAGTCCCATAAGGGTTAACTGCATCAGGGTGTCTATCGGTCACGAAAGTCACGAATGTCACGAAAAAGTCACGAAATCAGAAAACGGTCATGAAAGTCACGAAAAAGTCACGAAATGTAGCTTTTGGGTCACGATTTTTTAAAAATTGTACAAATGTAAGTACAGTTTGGAAAATTTTGCTCTATAAAACGTCATAATTCAGCACCAAAAATGTCTATAGGTGGCTTTAGACGCAACCAAATCGCAAGCAAAGTACGTTTCTATCGCATGGATGAAAATTCGGCCTAATTCATATCCAAATTCGCTCTTGAAAATGTTAGGAAATTTTATGATTTGGTAAAGAAAAGGTCACGAAAAAGTCACGAAATTTAATTTTGGAATTTTAGTAGACACCCTGTGCATTAATGGCCTTCCCGGTCACCCGACCTCACTGAGTTTCTATTGTAGAAGTGTTGTATGTAAAGTACAAACTAATACAGTTTATCATTCTACAGTTTTAATGCGTTTGTTACAATGTTACATATCTACATAACTCATATACACTTTAAAATTTAAAAAAAAAGGTTCAGCTGCTGTGTTCATAGTGATATCACTGTGAGCATTGTCCTTCACATTCATAAAGCAACGTACAGACGAGGCCGTTCTTAATACAAGTAAATTTCCCAGTACAGCACAGTTTGCAACGGCATGTCACTAGTTATCGACTGTTATCAGACATGCTCCTCAACGTAGTCCACACAGGTTAAGACCGAGTCCGTTATCTGTTTCCTTCTAACTCCAGTTCAGGGGTTCAACATCATGCACATCCTTTTCGAGGCACTGTCGCTAGATCTTGCACTGAAGAGTTGCTCTTCTTGTATGGAGATTCAATGCATCTTCGGTTGGATGTATTCTGTCTATTGTGCGATTTTTCTTGCTGAATAGAATACGTCTGGTTTCGTTGACTTCCTCTCAAGTACTTGATCTGTCGTACATGAGCGTCACAAATCACTGAATTAGCATGCGAGATTGGTAGCTTACAACATCGTGAGAATGAATAACTGACAGTTCCCGGAAAGCTGTATCCGCTTCTATAAACGCCATCCACGTATTCCATGCACTTGTCTTGCCAACGACAAGGAAGGCTGACACTATGTCACAACCCGTTAAAAAAAAAAAAAAAAAAAAAAAAAAAAAACCGGCCGCAAATCTATTGTTCCAGAAGGTAAGTTCGTGCACATGGTATGTATAGGAATGAAATGTCGCATTTTTGCAGAACCAAAATCAACCCATAGTTTCTTCAGAATGGGTAACAAATGGAGAAACGAGAAGAGAGCGATAACAACAACATCGGAGACAAATGTACGAACTGTAATATTTTTGTGTCCCTTCTCGGCGGCATGACGGACGTGCAGAAGGATTCTTCCATCAGCTTCTATGTGAGATGAGGGAGAAATACCAGTAATATCTAGGTCTGAGGAAGAGAATGAGACTTGATTTCCTCTTGTGCAGAATATTCCTCTTTCTGAAATATCAGCTGCAGTCATTGTTTCGGCGAGGTAATGAAATAGCCTTTCTTGTTGTCATCCTTTGCAAGGAACTTCTGGAAATTTTTTGGAAGCGGTCCCGTTGGCTTGACAACAAAGCGGTCGCCCTGCCCACGCTTCTGATGCGTCTGTGTTTTCAAGCTCTTTTCAATGTAGCGGTCAAAGACTACGTCTAAGTGTTTAGTGTCTCTAGAGGTACGAAGTCTGAGATCTCCAAATTCAGACATTGATGGGAGGATAAGTTGTGTTCTCATGAGAAAAGAATCCTCTGATATCGCCCTCCCTTTCCTCACACGCTATGAACATCTTGCAGAACAGGGTAGAATCTTTGTGTGCACTAGCAAGTTTCATCTTATCTTTGCAACAAACTTTCAACGAGCTACAGTTGAAAGCTGCATATTAACTTTCTTTATAACACCGTGTATGGGCTGCTTGCATGTCATTAGACGGTTATAAATGAAGTCTTCATACATTTTGGTTCCTGTGGTAGCTGCGATGCGGACAGAGTAGCACGAATCTTCTGGCGCTATACGTCTGGTGAACCCAACTGTAGACAGATGCTCTTCTTCAAAAGGATTACCAGTATCACGAAGTACATCAATTAGGTTCATTACATGTGTCCTGTACTTGCTTTGGAATGCATCCGTGTCCTCGTGGTGTGATCTCGATACGTGCAACTCAGCAGAGTAGCTGTGTTCATACTCAGCCAGTAAACGAGCGATTTCGGGACAACTGACTATTTTCTTCAAAAGAGTAAATGGGTTATCCGAAGCTCCCCATAAAGAACCACTTTCTTTTATCGGTTTGTTGTTGTGTTCGTGAAGCTGGTCGTCTGACATACGTGAAAAGTAGTAAGATTTCCTACTTTTGAAATGTCCCTTAGAGAATTCCTTGATGACATCACATGGGGAGAAGGGGGCAAGTGCCCTCTGGTGGCATCGTGAGCCAGGCTCGTAGCCATCGCAAAAATATAGGGGGGGGGGTAGAAGTTAGGGGGCCCGATCCAACCATATTAACTGTAATATCTGCTCTTGCAAGCCTACCGTGAAAACTTTAGGGGGGCAGTAGAAATTTAGGGGGTGGCCCCCATGATCCCCGTGGATACGGGCCTGTCATGAGCCTCCTTCTCAGAGATGTTGACTTGATATCATGACAAGTTATCACAGGTCAAGTAACACAATAGTCTTATTTTTGGTGTACACAAAATAACTGCCCCCCCACAAATACCTGTGCCCTTTCACTAGCCCCCCTCAAGAAATTAAAGCTATTGCCGTTATTGTCTAGAAGTTCACAGTCTTCTATAGTCGTTTTGCCTGTGAATTTGAGCCCAAAGACGATGTAAATCGGCCAAACTTTGGGGAACTTGTGAAAAGTAGGCCATTTTTCAAGATGGCGGCCAGAGTCACGCGAAACATATTGAGAAGCTGTCTCCCGGCTTTTTTCTCATTTACATGTCGCGTTAAACACTCTGACCAAATTTCGTGCTGGTAACCGGAAATGCACGATCCATACAAATTATTGCACTTACGGACCGCACTATAGTATATGAACATGTATGATTACGAGTTTGAGCTGGAAACAAACCCTAGTAAAACGGAAACAAACAAATTCCAGATATTCGGTAGGGATGTGATAAATGAATGTATAGTCAAATGATGATTTAATAAATATAAGAAAGTGGTTAATCCCTCCTGGGCGCACAACATAAATAGAGTCTATAAGCCATATATACAAAACCAAGAAGGCTTTTAATACTGATAATGGGTAAATATAGGACTCATTACGAGAAACCTTCCATTTCAATGTAAAAACCATTCCCTAACCTTCCACTTGCTTGGGTCCCACACAAGGGTGTAGCCACGGGGGGGCCCATCGGGGCCAGGCCCCCCAAATGACCAGCTTTTAAAACATCATTGTAAGATTACCTCTCTTCAGTCACTTAAAAATAACAAAGTTTACATGTAATTAATAATTTACGTTAAAATAGTATGAAAAAATACTATTTTACCATACCAATCGAAATATAGTATGATATCTCCTCCTTATACCAATCGGAAAACAGTATAGTTTATTTTTTATTTATTTATTTTTTTACAGCAGATTACACAATTTACTGCGATTCATATTTGACACTTTGAAGACAGGCGTTTCAACAAGGTACTATAAATACTACCATAAAACAATGATACTAATAGCTATGCATGCGCGCGGGATTCCCCAAATGAACGGAGGGATTCCCGGACATGCTGTAAAGGAAAGAAGTGTCACACGCTGTTAATCCCGTGCGTACACGTAGCTGCGTTTTCAAATATGCATTTTCCAATAGAGTAGGTACGACTTTCTAAGTGACGTTTTTAACCGCACTCTCTACGATGTGTTGTTTCTAAGCTGTTGGCCTCTGAAGTTCATGTTCCCACGCTTTCAACACTGTCATTCCTAAACAGGACGAAATTTCCTCATGTTCACTAGGACTTTTTTTTGTTGCTTTTTTTAAGATGTACTATCACCCGTCCAAGTTCGTCCACGTAGTTACCGTTCACCCTGTATATATAGATATATAGATAGATAAATATTTCCATTATTTTGAAAAGTTGCGAACTATAGCCTATATATTGAATCATACAGAAGGGATTCGAAGACGTACTAGACACCAGCATGACTGGTGAAGTATCCTGTGTGTATTACAATACAATAAAACTCCGTTTTGTGGCTATCGCAGCATTGCATTCACGCCACACGCTTTCCTGGAGTTAGTTGTTGGTGATCGTAACCACCGCTTTAAAATTCCTTCGCGTTCCCACTTGTATCACTAGTTCTGAGAATATTATTTAAAACTTCTGATTCGAATCATTACCCACTCTTTTCTTCGAAGAAGTTTCGCATGTGAAACAGAAGAAACATTTTTTCGTGAAATAATATTTTCCGCGACGGAACGATGCACGATTTGCAGATCTAAGGATATTAAAAACCTTATTCGTCGGATATTAATGTCGTACTACTTTTTTATTATTATTTTTGGATTTGAATATTTCTGAAGAAATTGAGTTTATTCGCATTCTCGCACTGATTTAGAAAAAAAAAAAGAATTTGTAAAGTGGTAAACTGAAGTCCAAAGTCCAAAGAAGATGCTCGAAAGCTTGTTCACAAACGAGATGTCCTGCTCCTTCATTTGTTCAGCCACTTCGAATCTATGGTCGAGGAGGAACAGAACTTTGCATCATTGACACTGGCGAACTTCAAATGCACGAAACATCCTGGATCTCGGAAGAAGAGGTCGATGTTATTTCTTTAAATCCTGTTTTAACCATAGATGGCCATTTTTCACTGAGCTTGCTCGCGCTCACCTGTCTCAACTGGGCTCGCGCTCACCAGTCTGTACTGGGCTCGCGCTCACTAGCACTCGCGATCACTTTTCTCAACTGAGCTCGCACTCACTCGGACTCTTGCTCATCTCTTTTGACTGGGCTCGCACTCACTCGCGCTCGTGCTCAACTGTCTAAACTGGGCTCGCGCTCACTAGCGCTCGCGATCACTTCTCTCAACTGAGCTCGCACTCACTCAGGCTCGCGCTCATCTCTCTTGACTGGGCTCGCGCTCACCTGTTTCAACTGGGCTCGCACTCACTCGAGCTCGCGCTCACCTGTTTCAACTGGGCTCGCACTGACTCGGGCTTGCGCTCAACTGTTTCAACTGGGCTCGCGCTCACTAGCGCTCGCGATCATTTCTCTCAACTGAGCTCGCACTCACTCAGGCTCGCGCTCATCTCTCTTGACTGGGCTCGCGCTCACCTGTCTCAACTGGGCACGCGCTCACTAGCGCTCGCGATCACTTCTCTCAACTGAGCTTGCACTCACTCGTGCTCGCGCTCACTAGCGCTCGCAATCACCTCTCAACTGAGTTCGAGCTCACGATCTTTTCTTTCAACTGAGCTCGCGTTCACTGGAGCACACGTTTCCTTCTCTCGACTAGGCTTGAGCTCACTCGGGCTCACGCTCCCTTCTCTCGACTGGGCTCGCGCTCGGGCTCATTTCTCTCAATTGGGCTCGCGCTCTCTTGCACTCAGGCTCACTTCTCTCAGTTGGGCTCGCGCCGACTTATTTCATTGGGGCTAGGGCTTACTCGGGCTTGGGCTCAATTATTGAGTCCGAGTCCGGTTGAGGTCGAGTTCCGAGCTCGCGAGCATCGGGTTCGGGAGTTTGGACATCTATGAAATGGGGTGTCAGACATAAGCTCACTGGACATAAGCTCAGCGGCAAAAAGCTCACCGGACATAAGCTCACTGTCAGTTTTATATTACAGGGTGGACAAAAGCTCACCGCTAGCAAACATGAACTCCCTTGAGGGACTTGTAATAAAATTCACCGAATTCTACTTCCTAAACAGAAAATGGAGCTACTATCTTAGATCACTTATCAGATATATATATATATATATATATATATATATATATATATATATATATATATATATATATATATATATATATATATATATATAATAAGGATGTTGCGGAGTTGCGTTGTATTAAAAGAGGGCAGTAGGCCTAATTTTGGCCCTGGAAATTTTGGGGCCAAATTTTTCTTATAGGCCGGACAATTCATTCCTGCATTAAAATAATTTCATGATTAGGCATGAATACTTACATAATATAATTTGCTTGCTTGCTAACAGGATTTTGATTTTTTTTTTTTTTTTTTTTTTACGAATTCATCGTACTTAGATATTTTTAGGCCTTGCTTCTTAGTGTTGCCGTCGTGCTTGCAGACCAACACTGAAAGAAATCTCTTTCTTATTTACTAACACTCAGCTATTTTTTTCTTTTTGTCTCATAAGTTGTTTTGTCCTTAGTAAATAAGGAAGAGATTCATTTGATGAGTGTCATTCATTTGAGTATGATGACAGTCTTAAGACTTGAAGTCTGCAACATTATTAATATTTTATTCTGATATCTTCTATATGACGTTAGTCATATAGTTTATTTTCTATTGAGGAACTAGACCTACTAGTAGCCAAAGAACATTTAAAAATCCGGAGCATTTTATTACAAGTTCTTCAAAGCCCACCCACGTTTAACACATTAAACCACGCAACATCCTTATTATTTTGTTCTGATATCTGACACTGATATATAGCATTAGTAGTTTTATTTTCTACTGAATTAGGCCTACTACTAGTCAAAGTCTAGATTTTAATACCTCTTCATACCCATTATACTTTTTTCTGGGTGTCGGACATAAGCTCACCGGCGAAAAGCTCTCCGGACAAAAGTTCATCTCCGGTGTTATGTTAGGCTTGCGGACGAAAGCTCACCCACAGCTAACTTAAACATGAAATTATTTTTTATTATTATTGAAATGGATATTCTCTCTTTCTCTTTCGTAATTATCTGCAAACAGCCAATAATCGTTCAATTTTTATGTATATTTATAAATTTACACAGTTCTACTTTTATTGTTATTGAATTAAATGCTTCGTTTTCTAGCACTACATTCGGTAGATAAAGGATTGTCCAATTTGAAGTAAACTTCCCAGAAATCTTGCAAAATTTGTTGT
Source organism: Thermobia domestica (assembly GCF_964235325.1). NCBI lineage: Eukaryota > Metazoa > Arthropoda > Insecta > Zygentoma > Lepismatidae > Thermobia > Thermobia domestica. The sequence goes on from NC_137460.1 coordinate 142,518,836, forward strand.
TTTATTCTGATAGTGTGTTACATCTTAAAATGTGTTACATCTTACACCAACAGGGACTTGTTTCTAGATTCAAGAGATACCCTTCTCTCTTACCTACGGAAACGTAGAATGTATGATACATGAAGCTGTTCTTAACGGGGCAAAAGTGACAAATAATTCAAATGAAGGCTGGATTTTTCCGATCTCGTTAACGGAAGTCAGCGATCAGTGGCGGAGCCAAGGGGGAGCCTGGGGGGCCAGGCTCCCTTGCGCAAATTCTTGGCCCCCCTAGTGGCTCTCCCAACACAAAGTGATACTGCTATAGGTTAACAAACAGTGAGGTGATATTGGTCACAAGTGAAACTACTACCAAAACATCTCTCGAAAATAGAGTTACCAACTGCAGAATACCGTATGTTGCAATAGTCCGCGTTCCGAGTAAAACAACTCCACGCTCGTTTTTGTTTGTAGTACACCAAGATCTAATTCACTGAAATTTGTAAGGTGCATGCATTGACCTCATTATCTGAACGCTCCTCTCCGTCATACAAGCGAGAAAACTTAAAACCGAGGAACAGGGGTAAAAAGGGCGTGATTTTTGATATGTTATTTGCGTGGCTTTTACCACTGACGTAGCACATACGTCACGAGATTGACAGATTCTCTCAAGCCAAAATCCCTTGCACCGCCGCAATGGTCAGAATCCGAGTCAGGAAATAGTCCGTACATTCTACACGTTGAAGCCAACGGCTCAACTGACGCGAAAGTCTTGGACTTGGGGGTGAAACAAACCGTAGAGTGAGTATTATACAATACACACTCAACAATACTCACTCTACGAAACAAACTATTCTGTGTAGGGCGAGTGCTGCGGAGTGGTGTGGACGAGAATACGTGAAATCCCGGCGAAGACCTCTTTTGTCCTGTGTGCTCGCATATATCTGCTTCGAAATGCAACGGGCAGGGGAGGGAGAAGTTGACACTTGCTTGCAGGGGGTAATGCTGAAAACCTGTTTGGCTCGAACATAGAAGCATCAAGTGCCCATCAGCCAACAAATCCATCCATACGACACGATTGCCGTGGCGCATAGAAGAGCCAGTTCGAATTGTTCAAAGTATGCGAAGAGAAAAGAAGGGTGAGGGCAGCCCCCTGCAAGATAATACCGAAGACTTTCTGACGACTCATAATCAACATTCTCCGTAGCAGAATGGTAGATAATTTAATTATAACTAGGGCAAGTGTGTGTGTATATATATATATATATACAGTGGCGGATCTAAGGGGGGAGCTATTGGGGCTATAGCCCTCCCCTTGACGCTCAGGTACACACTGGATAAAATGGGCTTCAATCCTGCTTTACACTGGATAAAACGGCAAAATGTGGTTTAGCCCCATATTCTGGATCCGCCCCTGTATATATATATATATATATATATATATATATATATATATATATATATATATATATATATATAGAGGAACTGTACCAAAAGTGGGCCCCCATTTTGTTTTTTCCATATATCTAAGAAAATATCGATCAGAAAAAAATGATATTCAGGCTGAAAATAATACGATATGTAATTGCTTTGTTTGTTTCTTCCCATAACAATCAAGAAAAAAATAGGTTGAGAAAAAATGGATTTTCATATGGACTGCATTTTCGGCATTCGAAAAAACTGTTCCAAAACCGGGCCCCTTTAAATTTAGATAAATTACACAAAACGAAAACCTGTATTACTTAAATGAGTTACGCATTTAAGCTAAACACAACACCCTAAACACTGGGGATTGAAATAAAATGAAATATGAATGTTTAAAAGAGTTTATTAGAAGAAATTGAAACAAATTCCGAAAAGTAAAGAACACACTAAAATTGAACTTAAAACTTAAATATTCTACATTCTAGTGGCCGAAATGCAATCTGAGAGTCTTTTTTTTTTTTTTTTTTTTTTTTAACTCCAGCACAACCTCCACTCTAGATTAAACTTGTAAACTGAAAATGTCTAAACTTAAATATTCCACATTTTACTGGCGGAAATAGCAGATCAAAAAGTCTTTTTTTCTTTTTTAAGCTCTAGAACAATCTTTCAAATAGACTAAACTTGAAGACTGAAACTTTCAAAACTGAAATATTCAATATTCTACTGGTAGAAATAAGAAATCTAAACATCTCTCTTTCTGCAACCTACTTATTTGGCATTAAAAAAAAAATCCTCAAACTTCAGAACCAAAACTTCCAAATTAAACGTGATAAATGAAATGTTTCACAAAGTTAAGATTTATACTGGCGAAAGTCACAAATATAAACGACTTTGGCAGTTTCCTCACAATCTACATGGGCCCACTAAAAGCACATGATACAATGGACCCAGAGTTCAACTCTCGTATCACTCAAAAAAGTTTCAGTGCAGAACGTGCAGGTGGCATCGTCATCCGTGGACGATGTTTTCCCCGGTTTAAAGTTGAGAATATTGTTGATGCTTCCTTATATCAGAGATTGAGCCGCAAGTAGAATCGTCTTCCTTGGCTCTTCCTTTCACCTTCAGCGGTATCTTTTACTTTCCTGGATCATAGGATCTTGATAATGACTTGACACTTCCATGTCCTCGACTACGATATTGAGTAATTAGTTTCGACTTTGTTTTGGGCATTTTGGTCCTCTTGAAAATTGTAAATAAATTGCACGAATCATGAGAATTTGGTATGAAACATATCTTTTACTTTTGCACAACATAGTAGGGGCTCGCTTTAGGATTGACAAGGGGGCCCACTTTACGACCATACATGTTTCTACTTTCGCTGCAAATAATTTGCCACTCCTACGTCTAAATTACTAGCTAATTACATAGAACATACCTCTTACCATTAAGATTAAATAAATAAATAGTTGGTTCAATTATCTCTTTACTAACTATGGAAAACAATACTTGCTCGTCGGAGCTTCAAAACTTTCCACTGCATGAAAACTCGTCAGATGTTCATTGCAGAACAAAGGATTAACTGATCAACACAGGAACTAGCGCTGCATGCAACAGTAACGGTAAACTACAATTCAGCTTATTTCTAGCATTCTACGCCAATACCCGGAGCAGCAATTGAGGGGGCCCGCTTTATGGACCCGGGCCCGGGTTTGGTACAGTTCCTCTATATATATATATATATATATATATATATATATATATATATATATGTCGGGAACAAAACAAAATACATTAGCTGTCCATATAATGAGAAAAATAACGCTCTTGACTTTCATCGTAAAAGTATTTTTGGCATTCTTGCTGTTTGCCTTTTTAGAACTTTTCTGCACATTTTTCGCGCTTTTCAGTTTATTATTATTATTATTATTATTATTATTATTATTATTATTATTATTATTATTATTATTATTATTATTATTATTATTATTATTAAGAAGAAGAAGAAGAAGAAGAAGAACGCGACTACAGTTTCCCTTTTTTTTTCCACAAGTCGATATAACATTCGCACTATATAAAAACTGCACTACAGTTCAACAATGACCTCTCGTGTGAACCTATAATTTTGTTTCGCTGTATCAAACATATCATAAAAGTATTGCGTAGGTATAATTTTACGTTGTAAGGAGACGTACTTTAATTCAAACTTATTTTGACGTACTTTAATTCAAATATTTGTAGTAAATCTCAGCTAAGGTACAGTGAAAATAGCATATTTTAGAATAATATTTGACGTCATAATATATTTTAAGGCTCTTTCAGTGCATTTTCCACGTTTATGACAAGCATTTTTTTTACACGTTTTTAGTTTATCGTATTTCTTAAAGAGCGGGTCGTAATTATAGCAAATATCTGAGCTCTAATTACAAAAAAGACTGCTATATCTGTCAATAATGTGTAAATGCATACAATCACCAAAAATTCATGAAATGGAAACCACTGTGTTACACACTTTATTCAGTACGTGCAATGGTTGCGTTTCCGAAAACTTAGGATTCATCTCTTATAGGGTTCATACACGGTCCACGGTTTGTGCAAACAGTTTAACCGTGTATGGAGCTGTATGAACTGTTTGCGCAAACGTTTGTGCAAACATTTTCCACATCGAACTCGTTCGAAAACTGTTTACACGAACATGATATTTGCGCAATCACGTGGACTGTGTATGGGCATGTTTGTGCAAACACGAGGTTTATTTCTAAAGACGCCCATAGATGATCCACGGTTTGTGCAAACATCATGTTTGTGCAAACACTGTGTTTGCGCAAACATCATGTTTGTGCAAACACTGTGTTTGCGCAAACATTCGGCCATACACGGTTCAACTGTTTGCAGAAACTTCAGTTCAATTTTGAGTTTGATCGCGTAAACATGTCCACTGAAGCAGCTCGTTTAGCGATAGTAATTGCTTGTGCTTTGGAAGCGGAAAGACCTGCGAAACCAAAACAGAAGAAGAGGATGTGGATGAAAGAGTGGTTCAAGAAACGGTCTAAGTTTAATCATCAAAATTTACTTAGGTAATATCCGAACTTGAGATAAGTTCGACTGTGGACTATAAAAATTATTTACGAATGGATTCAACTACATGTGGTGAAATACTGGAAAATTGATTGTATTCCTCACTGACTATCTATCCGCCTTCTAATCTATTTTCTTCACTTTAGCCACCAATTCCTCATACGCCGCATTTTTCAGATTTCTGTTTTTATAATCTTCACTCTTTACCTTCCACAGTTCAGGTAAATTTCGATAAAGTTCAATAAATTCTCTCCAGAATTGTTTATTCCTATTCATTGACGCTATAACGCAAGAAATAAGCGTCTGTACACTAGGCCTCTTACTCGGAAATAAAGCTCGTGTTTGCACAAACATGCCCATACACGGTCCACGTGTTTGCGCAAACATCATGTTTGTGTAAACAATTTTTGAACGAGTTCGATGTGGAAAAAGTTTGCACAAATGTTTGAGCAAACAGTTCATACAGCACCATACACGGTCAAATTGTTTGCACAAACAGCCTTGTTTGCACAAACCGTGGACCGTGTATGGGCCCTATAGGTAGGAGACCTTATGTAGAAACGATTATTTCTTTCGCTGTGGCGTTAATGAATAGGATTCAAGAATTCTGACAAGAATTTATTGAACTTTATCGAAATTTACCTGAACTGTGGAAGGTAAAGAGTGAAGATTATAAAAACAGGAATCTGAAAAATGCGGCCTCACACGTTTCTATAATAATTTGTCCAAGCGTCTGAGATGCAATGGCTGTTTCAAATTTAAGTCCTCGTACGTGTTTCCGCACGCAAGATAATGCAAAGTGTCAAAGAACCTCTGCTCGCGAGATACTGCATCTTTCATATTTGTATCCTGTTCTCGAATAAGAGGAGTACCCATTTCCAATATTTCACCAAATATAGTTGAATCCATTCGTAAATAAGACCGCAGTCGAACTTATCTCAAGCTCGGCAACAACTATGTAGCCAAGGGGGGTTTAGGGGGGGTCAGGATCCCTCCTTTGAGTCCAGAAATGAAAAAAAGGGAAGATTAAACAAAATGAAATGAGAAAAAAAAAAGGATCAGCGTTAAAAATAAACTACAGGAAGCTTTTGGTTACTCTTTCTCATGAGGAAATTTGTATTACTTGCAATACATGGTGGCGAGGTGAGCGAGATATCCTGGAAGAGACAGGGAATTTGCAATTTCTATAAAAGTTACGGAATTGTCAGAATTTCTGCTACTAGTCAGGGAGATTTCAAGCTTCCGAAAGCATAGTGCCGTTGTGTAATTGCGTGGACATTTTTTTTAAATCATAATTTTTCATCGCATCCTTACAGTATCAAACATGTTATTTCAAAAACAATTTTCTACTGCTCTTTTGACATGTTATTTGGAACAGACAGTAGTTGACGGAATAATAAAAACAAAAATTTATGTGGAAAGAAAGTTCTGTTAACATTTGATTCAACAGAGAAAGGAACGCAAATATAGTTGAGTTGAGTTTAGTTTATCGTCCCTTTCAGCAGCAAGGCTATATGAGACGTGGACCTACTGATTAACGTGGAATCCGAACCACATGAGCTCCCGCCGGGAAACGAAGGAACGCAAATATTGTAAAATACTTTACAATACATTATTGAGTATGTACTGTTTATAATAGTGAATATGTACTTCTTATAATAGTTGAGGTCATAATGAAAGGAAAATTGTTATATTTGAATAAACTGAGGAAGGACGTAAATATTGTAAAATCTTCAATACGTTTTATTATTATTATTATTATTATTATTTTACTCGAGATTTCTTCATAGTTTGTTATTAAATACTTGACAACATATCCTCATTTTATTGTCCTAACAAACCGATATATGTTGATAGTAAAGTAATTAGATTGATCGGGCTCCTGGGCCTTCAAGTCACGCCCCCGTTACGAAATCCTTGCTAAACAAACCAATATATGTACCAGTAAAAAAGTTTAGAATGATCGACCACCGTATTTCATATCATGGTCCTCCCCCATTACGAAATCCGGCTATGTGCCTGTCGGCAATTAAATTTTGATGACTAAACTAGACCGTTTCTTGAACCACTCTCTCATCCACAACCTGTTCTTCCTTTTTGGTTTCGCGGGTTTTTCCCCTTCCATGCACAAGCCATTATTATAGCTAAACAAACTGCTTCAGTGGACATATTTACGCGATCAAACTCAAAATTGAACTGAAGTTTGTACAAACAGTAGAATCGTGTATGGCAGAGAGTTTGCGCAAACACAGTGTTTGCACAAACTTAATGTTTGTACAAACCATGGATCGTCTATGGGTCCCTTTAATTTTGTGCCATAGTAGTTATGCCCATGGGTGGGGGATGAATGTAGATCGGATTACATTACACTAGAACAGGGGAGTAGCCAGCAGATTTATCTAGGAGGGGCAGCTACAATATACAAAGGTTAAAAAATTTCAGGCCTGAAAAAACGGAAAATTTTAGTTTCCGGCCGAAAAAATCTATATTTTTTAGCTTTTTTCTTTTTTTTCTCCATAAATATTATGTACCAGGTAGTTTTTTATTATGCTTAACCAAGAACTACTACCCCGGAAAAAACAAATTTGTGTATAACTATTTCAATTTAAGCCCTTGTACACAGAACCTATCTACATAAGACTAAGATTTACTGACAAAAATATTTATTTATTATTCGTGATTAAAAAACACCATATTTTTTTATTAACAGCTATATCTCACTTCCTGTTTTACACCAAGTAGCAAAAAAAAAAAAAAAACTGCAAAACAGAATAAAAGCGTTTTTCATCAAATTTTCCATCCAACAAAAAATATGTTTTTTAAAACACTAGTTATAGCATATAAAAATATAAAGTATTTATAAAGCAGTTTAGTACCATTGTTTTATGGCAGTATTTATAGTACCTTGTTAAAACGTTTGTCTTCAAACTGTCAATAAGTCAAATAAATTGTGTAATCTGCTGTCAAAAAAAGTATTTTTCAAAGTCCATATGTTTATTATGCAGTTTATGTTGACACAAATCTAAAGAAGAATTACACACTCGAAAAATTATAAATGGTATGCAATAATATAGTTCCATTATCTAAACCTTTTCCTTTAAATTTGGATATAATTGAAGCACAAGTTTTTTTTTTCATTTGGGTTAAAGAAGCTGCAACTTCCGTAAATTATTAATTATATGTACTTTGTTATTTTTTAATAACTGAAGCGAAGTAATCTTAGGATAATGTGTTAGGAGTCGGTCATTTGTTGGATCCAGGGAATCATTTGGGGGACACGGATCTCTTCTTTTATATTTTTGATTTGATTTTAATTTAGCGTCCCGTTCAGCAGCGAGGCTATATGAGACGTGGATTAACGTGGAATCCGAACCACATGAGCTCCCGCCGGGAATCGAACCCGGGTCTCCCACGCCAAAGGCGCGTACCCTAACCGCTTAGCCACGAGAGGGCTCTCTTCTTTTATATTCTTTCCACCTCCACTTTCGCGGGTTGTGTAATCGCCGAAGAACCCAGACGCAGAAATATCTGCAGAAGATAATCACTATTGGGTTAGGCACGATTTCTTATAACTTAGTACAGGTACAGTCAGCGACTGTAAAAAGTGGAGGTTGGATACATAAGAAATGATAGCTTTTTCCAGTAGCAGAAAAGTTTTACTGTATGCCTGATAGTTGGATAACCAACATGACAGCAAATACATGCCCGAAAACATAACATGCCAGGATATTCCTCCATTTGGAGGAAGAAGTATTCCTATCTGAGAGCATCACTTAGAGAAACAACCACGAGATAAATCTGCAGAAATTCCATTCGCGTTAAGTTCAAAGAGATAGGAATTAATGCAAAGGAAACGAAAAGAATAATACGCATCATGTAGAGACCGAAACACACACACACAAACAACCCACAACAGACACACACACACACACACATACTTACATTATATATATACATGGGCGGAGATTAGGGGGTGCAAAGGGGGGCAGTTGCCTCCCACTTTTTTGAAGCAACCCATTAATGTATATGTCGTAGTTTTATTTGGAAATATAAAGTTTTTGTGTGCATTACTGTTTCATAGAAAAATGGTGCTATATAATATTTGCCGTTGCATGAGTACGTATTGGTTGTTTTCCCGTGAAGTTAAGAAAGCTAGAGGAATTTCGTTTTAAGTGCGACGGAAAACAATCCAAAAATTCGAGCATATTTTCAATCCAGAGATATAGAATCTGTTAAATTCATTTTCAGTTTTGTCAGGAAACGAAGAAGTGATGCCCTTATGTTTCAGAATTGTTGAACAATTTTCTAGTTTAGTGGTCCCTACTTAATACAAATTAATGAAATCAACCACTAAACAAAAAAAGCTACTCAACAATTGAAAACATGAGGCGTCACTTTTTCTTCGTTCTCAGACAAAATTCAAAACTGGATTTAGCAGGTTTTGCTTCTATATCCCCTTCTTATAAGGGCTCGATATGTTAGTCAGCCGCTTTGAAACTAATTGAGAGAACATTTCGCCAAAACAAAAGTATTTCACAAGTTATTCTTTAATTGAACAAAAATTGACAATTCCTAAAAGAGCTTCTCTTCTTTCTAAAGTAAGGAATATTGATTAAAAAGAGCGTAATAAGAAACAACAACTACCTTTTTCATTATTTTGTAATGTAATATACGAGTGAAGTGGTGTGTGTTTAGGGGTGTAAGTGTATATACAATTAACTTTAGTGAATTCAACATAATTCTAGGTTTTAGGATTATTTTGTATAGCAGGAGTGTGGAGTGATTCTAAGTATTGTGTATTGATGTGTTCCAAGAAAGTTGAAACTGCACCTAATGGCAACGAACATGTTTCGGGAAGCTGCAAAAGCAAATACTGCTTTAAATGTCGCAGCATATGGTTGTAGTATTTACTGTCTTTCATTTTCTAAGAGTAATAACATACGTTTAATAGCATATCTGAAATTAAAAATTAAGTTGTTCAATTACCGCCAGTTTCAGTATAACATCTACAAAACAAGACTCGTTATTCATTACTATGATTAATAATATCCTTTCTATTTATTTGATTTGCAAATTTGTTATTAAATAATCAGATTACACAATTTTCCAGACAGAATTTTAAGATGTTCATGAGCAAGGAATCAAATCTCTTCTTACACTTTCGTTATTTAAGAGTACAAAGGTCTAGTACCTATTTGCGCTAGCCTTGTCAATTTACTTAATAAAATATGAAATACGATATATCGTGCTTTAACTGAAAAAATATAGTATCCTATTAGTTATACAACCTTTCGTCAAAGTGTTAGAAACAACCAGGGAAACTAAGATTGATATACAAATATTCAGATCATGTCTTGCCCCGCACTTTTAACGTCCAATCTCCGCCACTGTATATATATATATATATATATATATATATATATATATATATATATATATATATATATATATATATATATATTATTGATTAAGGATTAAATGAGTTATTTCGTAAATTTTCGAAACGGGTCTTGAAGGAAGTCGTCGCAACAGTAATGACATCTCGTAGCATTGTTACGTAACACACGCAATATAAAGAAAGCTTCAAAAGCAGAAGTCACAGGTTGTGGCGTGGATAATTCGGTAAGGTATCTGCTTCTAGAATGGGCAGCGCGGATTCGAGTCTCGAGTACACCGATAACCTTTTTCTTTCAAAATGCATTTCTATATTTTTATATATGTTATTAATAATTGGTTTCTTGCATTTTTTGTAAATTATCTTAAATTAGAGGAATTTAAATAAAGTCAGGAAGGTTAAGACACATATATATGATTGCTTTATCCGTATATGCAGTCCAGAGATGGAGTGGGTCAGTGGGCCACTGGTCAACAGAACGTGCCCACGGCGAACCACCGGGACCTACTCTGGCCCACCGACCCATTCTGCTCAGTGCATTGTAGACAGCTTCTGAACACTGGTGAATTTGTCTACGTTTTACTCTCAAGGCATCCTTTTTTTTCTTTTTTTTTCATTTGTTTCTATTGAAAAAAGAACTTCAGGCAATCTTAGATATTGATATTTGCAATTATAATAATAGCAATAGGACTTATTAGTTAGCTTTGAGACGCAGCCTGTGACTTTTTAGAGGAGCTAACTACTGAATAAAAAAATGTTTGAACCGTACCGTACCGAATGTATATACCGTACTTTGCACATCAGGGGTTACTTTGCACAAAATATGAAAAGAGTTTCACAGTCCTCTGTCGGCAAAACCATGAACAGAAAAGAGGAAGTTTCAACTGGCACCGTAAGATAGAACACCTAACTGTATTTTGGCTATAATGTTGGCGGTTAACATCAGTTCTAATTACCGAGAGGGTTCATTGTTGTAGAGGTATGGAAAGCACTCACTCTAAAGGCCGCCAAAATTTGAAAGATATCACGTACGAGATTTTCCGTCAAAGTTAAGTCAGTTTCGTAGAATACTACTGTGGATAACGGAACTTCGATGCAATTAGTGTTGCCACGAGACGAGACATTTCTCGTGTCCCGTCTCGTCTCGTCTCGTTAACGAGACGAGACACGAGACGAGACGGAACCCTTTTAGACGAGACACGAGACGAGACAGACTGCTTGTCCCGTCTCGAAAACGAGACGAGACACGAGACGAGACGGGACGCCTTGTGAAATGTCTCGTCCCGTCTCGTGTCTCGAAAATGCAAACGCTGGCGGGAATGGCCAAGATTGAAATTGCCAGTGGTCATATAGATTGCAAAAGGAAAATCCCCTTTGTGAGAAAACATGTTGAAAAGCCTTCATAGAAAAGTGTCCTCTGTCTATTGAATGAATCAATCGAGATACATGAGCTTCCAGGAATATCATCCTTAATGTCTTGTCCCCAATTCCCCTTGCTGTAAACTGAGGAATTCTCATTTTCTTTTCATTTCTGGCTGGAATGATGACAAACAAAATCAAAGACAGGGAAGATTTTTACAAGGTCAAGAAACCGAACTACCACCCCATCTATTCAATTTGAAAACTGGATAAGGTCTACACTCATTACAGGCTGTAGTTGAAAGTTCTGGTTGAGATGGCGGATTCTCTGGTGGCGGTATTCTTTTTGCTATATGAACCGAAATTAACCGAAAACGGCAATTGGAATCTTGCAAATAAAATTTTGTCTTCTCTCTCGTTCTCTCTCTCTCTCTCTCTCTCTCTCTCTCTCTCTCACACACACACACACACATACACATAAAAATACACTTTTACCATTTTACCAATCGCTCGCTTATTATACAGCAGTCATGTTGTAAAATTCACCTCTTCGTTTGGAAGGCGGGCGCAGGACAAAAAGAAGCAGATATTATCGACGAACCCTTCAAATTGTTTGCTTTCAGCAAATTTATGATACTAACAATAACACTTTAAATGAAGAGGTTTTACAGGGGGACCTTCGTTTTGTTACGCGGAAATGTTTGATCTGACCAGTGTGCGAAATTGCCCTCTGCTTCCAAGGTTCGCCGACCCTACTGTTTCTTTCCTCTTTTAAGGTCGCGGCATAACTACCCTTCTTTGAAAACCGAAGATGCAGTAAAATTGTGACGTCACGGCGGGAGCAGAAACAGCTTTCGCCCAAGGTTCTTGTCATTCACCCTTGTTTGTTTCTTTGATTTTTGCAGGAAAGTGAGTGATTCTTGCTTTCCTGTATTAAGAAAACATTAATTACTGTAGTGCTCGTGTTAGCCTATAAGCATGTCGAATTCTACACCAAGTATTTGTCGCAATTATAGTAGAAATACTACGGGTTCCAAAGTTATTTATCATGTATTTCCCTCGGTTCCTTTGCGGAAAGTTTGGCGAAAGAAATGCTGTCGGAAAGATATCTTTAAAGTTGAAAACGCCAGCGTCTATTCCGATCATTTTATTCCCGAAGCTTATGGACATAATTTAAAATGTGAGCTTCTAAATATTCTACCCAAGAAAAAGTTTAAACAAGACGTGCCTTCACTAAACTTACCTTTACTATACGGAACCGTGTTGATGTAAATAATGAAAGAATTAAATGTACGGAAGTTAGGTGTTTAAAGAAAAAACAAATCAGACATTGGGGTGCAGCCAGATGAAATAACTATTGTGACTGAAATAAAAAAAAAAACTCTTTGTTTATGTTATTTTTCGTTTGCTTTGTGGAGAGTGAGGGGCATAAACCAAAGGAAGAGCTCTCCTTTTTGCGCAAAAAGCAGGGACGGCATTAAGGGTGGGCGGGGGTGGGCAACCGCCCACCCATCCGCCCACCCCAACAGAAGTAGAATAATAAAGGTGTACCTGTACTTCAAAAGCAATAGGTGCTAGTATCGATTGTAATGTAATAGGTTCTAGAACCCTGTTTAACTCTGCAATGAACAATGATTATAAGTGGGATAAGCAATCTTCATCCTAAAAGTGAACACTTCCTCTCATTTCAGAAAATTGAACCACTTGCACATAATGGATGTGATGTCGATAGTGCAGAGGTGGAACTGAAACTTCCCCCGAAAGTTTTGAAACGTTATGAGCAGTGTCGAATTCAGACATTTTCACCCGGGGGGGAATGTGAACTCCTCGGGGGGAGGGTTGTTTTTCTGTATTTTTGCAAGAAAGCAGAATATTTAACAATTCCATTCACATACACAACTTAGCTAATATTGCGGCTAATTGCTGATAAATATTCAATGTGAGATTATAATTTTTTTAAAAAAAGCAATCGTTTAATTTTATCTAAAACATTAAATAAAGACTGGCAAAAATATTTTAGACTAAACTTTAACTGCTATTTACAGTAGCTATTTTAGTTATTTTTTCCCATATTCAGTGCTTACTGTTTGTAGAAGTTTTAAAAAGATTTAAATTAACTCAAATATTGTTTTGTCCTAAAACAAACATACATAGAAAGTAATCATTCTTTCTCACACTTCTGATTCTAAATCAAGTATATAGCCTTGGTTTCTTCACTGCATACACATCAATAGTTTAGTTTACGAAATCTTCAGTAGGATTAGTGCCATGTAGTGGAAAATCAATTCTTGGGGCAAGAGTATACGACGGCACTCCCGTACATATGAGTGGGGTCGACAGACCAGCTGCGAAAGATGAGAAAATTTTAAAAAGTAAACCCTGCTCTTCCTTGATTTTGAGCACTTTTTATTACTTTTTTCCCTTCATTTTATATATGTGCACATGCCCACATGTGCACATGTGTTTCATTCCTCTCTTTTTTTCTTTCCTTCTTTTCTTTTTCCCTCCCGAATTTTGCGCCCCTTACTTCGGCGCCCGGGTCCGTCGCCCCGCTTGCCCGTCCCCCATGGCAGGGCAGTGAGCAGGATCTTCGTAACCTTCAACAGCAATCTTCCACTTATATACTACTATTATATTGATAAATTCTATATAAACCTCTAACCCAGGAGGAATAACTGTTCCTCCCTGATCCCTCTAAACGACACCCTCTGAATTTCACCCTTTAACTGACTTATTTTTAGTTAAAGAAAGGTGTGTTTACTTTAACAATCGTAAAACACATTTACGTCTGTTACTTTCGATGTGAGAAATGGAATTTAGGCGCTCTATTTCAAATAATGGAAGAACTGTACATTTTCAAGAACTGAAGTCTGCTGACATCAGAGATCATATGTAATGATCGAAATATCTTCCCTATCTTTCCTTTCCTATCTCAATCTGTGCTAGTGCTACCTACTAATATATAATATAGGGCGAGAGTATAGTACCTACTAAAATACAAACCTTTCTTCAACAGTTGACAATTTCATTTTCTGCCAAACTCGGTCATAGCGTTAAGAAATACAGGTTTTATTGACTATTTTGGTATTCTATCTTCGATATTATATGTTTAATATTTATATAGAATGGGTCTGCGTCATTTATATGCAGATATATTGAGAGATCGGATTTCGTCTGCACGTGCACGGAAAGAAAAACAAATAATTGGGTGAAGTAACTTCTACATTTTGTGACTGAAATTTTGGGAGTTTCTCCGGGGGGGAATAAATTTTCTTCGGGGGGAGATTCCCCCCCGGGCTACCCCCTGAATTCATCCCTGGTTATGAGGAAGAAAAGCAATGCAAAATTACTTTCGTTTCCCACAAGGACACTTACGGAAGTGTCCCTCACCGATTTGAATGAAACTTTGCATACTTGTAAAACATCGAAAAGTAATCGATACTTTTTTTTTTTTTTTGGGTTTCAGCAATGATGAAGATTTAAGGGTAGAAACCACCCTTTGAACCTTAGGGGTGGTCTCTAAGTACAGACCGAAAACAACCATTTAATTTAGAAGAAAACATACTGCGAGAGGGGGGGGGCGGGTTTGATAGCTGATTCAGAATCTGACGCTAAAATTTCAAAATTTAAAATGGCGGATCCAACACAATTATAATTACAATTACAAAATGTCTTCTGGTTTGAAATTCCCTGTAGTTAGCTAAGAATAATTAGCAGAGATTACTGCGAGGAGGTAGCACACCAATTTGAAACCCCCTTCTGTACTCATTTTAATAGGATATTTGATTAAAGTGAGTCTTTGCATCTCTCACTATTGCGTTTACAGCCACACACAGTAGAAAGTGCTTCACAGTCAATAAATCTGACTCACAGCTACACCATACAGCTTTTAACTTCTGAAAATTGTGTTCTGTTATCACGGTTGGTAATTATTTTCCAGGAAAAGAATAGAACATTTGGCCCTATAGCCCAAACCATCCTCTTTTAATCTGAAAATGTCCTTGTGAAAGCATCAAATTCGGGAAAATTAAGATCAGGTCTTGTGAGATCATGGTTTCAAGGGGTCTTTCTCCCAGCGTCTAATGCAAAATCCATTTTGTTATTGGGGGCCGCGGTAGCTCAGTAGTAGAGAGTTCAACTCTGGTGCATGAAATTTGGGTTCGATCCCATCCCGCGCCATGTGAACCTTGTAGTTGACAAACACTTTGTGCATGGATTACCTCTGGGTTCTCCCGTTTCCTCCCACTTTCTTCATTCCACCATTTCATTAACACTTTAAGCGCCATGTGCATATATTTTATGCACACTTGGTCTGTTCCTGGGGGCCATTGCATATATTTTATGCACACTTTGGTTTTCTCCTGGAGGCCAAGGCATATATTTCATTTTTTTCCTGTTTCGAGTCAGTTTTTTTCTTCTTTGTTTCTTCAAAAATATTAATTTTGTTGTCGTTCTATACATTTTACTATAGTTTATGATGATTTTTTGCGAAAATACGAGTGTGGATAAATTATATACACATGGCCCCTGGGATAAAATTGCGAAGTAAATTTTCATGTTATTGAAACTTACGATAAATTTATTTCAAAAGTTTTGCTAAATAACTTCTTATACTGGTCGAAATTACAAAGTGTGTGGAGATAACATTTCAAAAAGTATATATTTTTCTAAATGTTCATTCTTATTTTTTATAAACGAAGAAATAACAAAGATTTCCTCTTAAGAAAATATAAGAACAAGTCACAGTTTATCTCAGAGTTAGCAGGAAATATCACCATTGCTTTCAATTTTTCAGTTACAATGTGTTTTTCAAAGAAAACAATCTTGACTAGTCGCTTTGCCTTCTGAACATCCGCAACACACAGTTAAAACTTGCTTAGTGCTTCGCTGCGTCTGCTCTTCCATAGCGCTGAGACAGCTTGGTGTGTAGAATTCTGTAGAATAACGTCTTTTCTTACCTGATGTTTGGAGAATGTGTTTTCTTCGAGTAGGTTGCCCATCGGAATAACGGCGCCGACTTTCCAAAATTATGTGGATGTATATCAATGCCAGGACGTGTTGTGTGTTTTCATGGAAGTCTCTATATCTGATGTGATTTATTTTTAGTTAAATCTTATAGCCCTTATCTCATAAAGGACTGTTCTGTCATAAAGTAAAATATACCGGTACTATAAATGTAATTTGGGGCTCGCCCTAGCTCTGTGGTAAAAAGGCTGAAATAAACGCAATAGCCGAGTCTAAACTAAAAATCTTGTGCGTCCAGCGCACCCACAAGATTATTTGTGTGGGTGTCTGAGCCCCGGAGCACCCACGTAGTCGGCGCGCATGCATCTGAATGAACTGTGTCTTCACTCCCTTCTGGGTTGTTGTTTCATTAGAAGCCATCTGGTCGGATACATCAATATTCGATTTTTGATTCATTCTATTCCAAAATCGTAGATGGTATTTTTTTTTTTTGTTGTTGTTGTGCTTGTATGTAACTTCTGTCATGGTTAGCACGTATTTGATATAAACAAATAAAACATCACACTTATCCCTCCACTTCTCAACGATCACATTGACATTGCTTTGCAGAGTGATCATTTCACCTTTTTGGAGTTTTGCTGAAACAACAGGTTTTGGATTACCTATCCGTTTCTTCCTAAGGTTCTTATCAAATGTGTTTGATTGTCATTGAGTTTGTTAGTCAAAACAATACTTTTGTAAAAATTGTCTGTGAACAACGTTCTACCGGCATTCAATAATGGACTCATTATTTCCATTACTATCTTAGTTGGCATAGCTTGCTTTGATGATTTGGATTTCTTTCCTCCGTAGAGCTTTACGTACCAAGTGGATCCACCCTTGACGCAAAGCTTGAATAATTTCAGCCCGTATTTGTCTCTTACCTCGCATGTACTGCTTGAAACTAAGTCTTCCTCGAAACGGTCCATTGTCTCATCAATACATACGTTTTGTTCCGGTATGTACACAGTCTTGAATTTTTCATTCAACACGGCAACAAGGGGATTGATCTTATGCATTCGGTTAGATTTGTTTTCCACTGATTCGTTATCAGAGAAATGAAACACACTAAGAAGTAGTTCAAACCGGTTTCGAGGCATACACTTACTAATATTGTTTTCATATAGTGGACTTTTGGATAAATATTTCCTAATATTTATTTTTACATCCAACCCCATCCACAAAATCAAACCTAAAAACTGGAGTATTACACTCTTATCTGTATCATACCACATGGACAATCTTGCATGATCAGTTGACGTTTCGTTTTCAATGTCAGAAGTAATACATTTATCTGCGTATCTGTTCGTTTCAGTTACAGTTAAATCCAATACTGAGTCATCAACAAATAGCTCATAGTACTATAGCACGTCTTTTGTACCTTGCAAAATATCAATAACCTCACACGTCACACCACCATCAAAATCACATTCGAACTCGTGCAAGTTTCCAAATACTGGATACCACACAATTTCTTTTGTGCAACTAGTCCCAGATTCTGTCTCCTCTGGGTCTATTTCGGAATCACTCAATTGATGGCCACTAAATATCGATTCACCATTCTCTGACTTATGTCTTCTTTTTCGGCATGCCTTAAGGGTATCTTCATATTCATCACCGTAGAAGAATCATACACAGTTTCGGGTGGTGAAAAAGGAGGATTATCTGAATTATTGACGTTAGTAAATAAATCTTCGCTCAAGTCACTCATATCACTTTCCATTCTCTCTAAAATATCTCTTACTGTGTCCTCGTTGGCCATATTGAGGTGAAAAAGAATTACTACACGGAGCAGGTATTTCTCACAACAGTGTAATGTTAACTGAAATGCACTACAATTCAGTTTCTAATGACAATGAACTTTGATTGCCTGCAGTGGTACCAACTTTTGAGTAATTATTGGTCTATTGCTATATGCTGTTCCCAGGGGCCAGTACTAAATATTTGTACACTTGTTTCAACGATAATTGTATAGAAAATCTCTACACAAGCCTATAATCTGTACACTGAATCGTGTAGAAAATATATGCACATGGCCCACAGGTAAAAACTTTTTGTGAATACAATTTATGCACACGGCCAAATAAGGAAAAACAGGAAATACGTAGTTGGTCCCAAGAGGAAAATTCTGATTTTGACCCCTGGCGCTCAAAGTGTTAATTTCTCATCATCACCGTCTCCTTTAACCTAGTTGGCATAATCACGGGACGTAAAACTTTTTTTTTATTTTGTTATTAGATTCGTGGAGTGGTCAAAATTAATCAACTTTTCAACCTATTTTACGAACAAAAGAGTACCAAATTTCACAAAATTAAATCCCCACGTTAAGCGGGTTTGCATATCCAGGCTCCTAACTATGAAAACATTTACGCTCACTCCAACCTCAATCATTTCACGAATTCAACCTGTTTTACGTATGTTATTAGGACATAATATCGATTGTGATTTATTCTAAAAACACTTTTATACATTGCAAGAGCTGTAACGTCCAAATATTTACTGAGAACTCATAGTCGTATCGGAATAAACAAAAGCGAGTATGGAATAGTAAACTGCTTTCACAAAAGGCAAAAGAACATGTGCAAAGGCATACAAAAACGGTCGAGTGGTTTGGGTCGATACACTACCAATCACATGTTTGTGTGTTCAAACCCGGGAGCAAGTTGTTTCTTTTTTGTCTTCCTATTTTCATCCGGAGGCTGAAAATTTTCTTTGAGTAACTCATTGAAAACTTCTTTTGTTTCAAATTCGATTAGAACGGAACATTATATGAATTACGAATCTTAAATCCATAGCTAAAAAAAAAAAAAAAAAAATGAAGTATACTCACTACTCCATTATCCTCTGATTTGTAACGAAAAACTATTTATAAACAGTGGTGACTTCAGAAAATTATCCTCGGGGGGAATTTCAATATGCGGGTGGAGGGCAAACATTGGTAGTCCACATTGAGCACGATTGAATATATGGTCCTGAAGGCGGAAATTTCTTTGCTCGAAATGGGTCTCAAATTCTCCGTCAAATCACGTCTTGAAAGTATCATTGCTTAAAAGCTTTTCGTAACAAATATATTAAACTTGTTTCTCGTTCTACATTTAGAATTGGTAAAATCATAACTTATAGAGGATTATAATAAAAGCATAAAAATTACAATACCAATCATGTATAAATTATCCTGTAAGTTA
This sequence comes from Thermobia domestica, assembly GCF_964235325.1. Lineage (NCBI taxonomy): Eukaryota > Metazoa > Arthropoda > Insecta > Zygentoma > Lepismatidae > Thermobia > Thermobia domestica. Next base: position 142,538,255 of record NC_137460.1, read on the forward strand.
CCAACTTTGGGTCAGATTAAAACTCAAATATTTGTTTTCGGATTGCACTTAGAAGTAAGTCTTCTCTATATAATCCTGATTGGAAAGCCATGTATAACTCTAATTAATTAATCAATATTTATACAAATATTTTTTTATTTTACTATTTTTACTATTCAATATTATATACACTTCATTTCCAAAATCAAAATCTCGAAAATGTATATTGTACGAGTGCAGATTCGGAAATAAATGATTATTTATCATATATATTGGTCTCTATTCGAAATTCTATTTAATCGAATCCGACAAGAACACAGACAGAAACATCGAGAACAGGTGAAAAAGAGAGAGACAAAGGTGCTGTACGCGGCGGAGATTCGAACTTAGTTCGGATGGTGCTTTATAAGCCGAACGCCTTAGACCACTCGGCTATGGTAACAACTAGTGATTGTAGCAAAGGCTTCGAGTAGTAGTTCCTATTACAGAATAACGTTTTCTATTGCCTAAAATTTAAACCTAATTTACATTGATATAATATATCTATTAATTTGTTTCATGAACACTTTTTCGTTACTTTGATGAATGATGTATGTTGTTGATATAGATTCTATTACACGTTCTTTCGTAAATATTATAGAAAGTATCAGGGTTATTTATGATCTTTCATGGAAATTGACTGGCGCATGCGCAGTACACAGACAGTTCAATTGGAAGGCAAGGAAGGAAACGCTAACACACTGTTAGAATGTTTCATCGCTGTGAAGTATAAAGAACAGCTAAAATGAATTTTACTCTTGTCATTGCGTAAAGAATCACCAGGTTAATGTTTGTCCAAGTTCTCACTGATCAACTGGACTCATGAGAAATAATTAATATTGTCATTACTGCACAATATGATGAATAAAGAACGTAAATTACACCACATTGTTCTCGAATTCGAACCTAGCTAAGGAATGGACAATAAACAAAATGTGATTTATTCATTCGAATTGAGATAATTCAATGAAACTAGAAATTACACAATCAAAAGAAAAAACATCGTTAAAAAGGCAATAATACTTTTATCCGAGATGTAAAATAAAGTTATTAATTAACTGAAATGAAAGTAATATTGAACATGATATAGAGTAAGAAAAAAAAGTAAATGTATTCTTAGAAACGTTCAAAGTAAATTCACAAATACTTTTTGAAGATACACTACTCTTCCTTAACGTTTTAACGATCTAATAAGTAAACAAGCAAAGGAAAAGAATGAAGAACGAAAGTATTGCTCTTGAAAAAGTATAATAAATAAATGAAACTTAAATAGATGTTTACACAAAAAATAACACACTAGTACTTCGTGTAATCACCTCCAGTCAATAACTTGAAGTCTGGAGGGGATACTAGATACAAGTCTCGAGCAATACGACGGTGTGTCACGAAAATGTTGCCACAGTTGCATAACATGATTTTGAAGAAACGTTTGGTCTCTGTCTTCACGTCTCTCTTCCCATTCTTGCACCATGTAGGCCCACAGATGTTCAATTGGGTTCAAATCTGGGGATAGAGTGGGCCACTCAACACAAATTAACTCTGGATGTTCACTTATCCACTCTCGTGTTTGCCGGGAAGTGTGAACAGCACTGTTGTCATGCATAAATATATATTCTTCCTGTTCGGGGAAGTTTCTTTCTAAGGACGGTAACAACGTATTTTCGAGGATATTAATGTAAACACTGCTGTTCATTCTCTTAGGCACCGCAACCAAATCTCCAGGACCAGCAGCCGTCATGTATCCCCAAAAGTGTGCTGATATTCGCCCTGAACAAGAAGTTCTGATAATATTTTGTTCAGCATACCTGGTTCCGCGCGGTCTATACAATATAACTCTGCATTGTTGCTTAGACTTGAAAACCTTCTCGTCGGTCCAGATGACTAAGTCCCAATATGACTGAGGTTGGGTTATGTTATTCTGTGCCCATTCCATTCGTCTGGCCTTGTGAGTTTCAGTCAGGAGAGTCTTCCTAGCGGGTCTTGAACAGTGTAGACCAGCCCCCAATAATCTTCTTCTTATTGTTTCGTGAGAACAATTATATTCTCTGGCTTTGTCCAAGAGGATTGACGTGTGGCGTAGAGGTCTGTTTATTACTTCTGTAACTAAAGCTTGATCTTGAGCTGCAGTTGTCACTTTTGGCCTTCCACTTCTTGACCGAGACCTGAACCATTCACCACCTTCTTCATGTCGCAGAACCCATTTCTTGACCGTTTTCTTGTCACATCCCAGATCTCTAGCAATCTGAGGCACAGTTTGTCCCATTTTTGCTCGGCCTATGATTTCTCCTCTCAGAGCAACAGACAGTTCTCCACAACCTTTAGAGCGAGGCATTTTCAGAACCTGTTAGAAATTTGCGTTCTGGAGTGTATGACAAATGACGGTAAAGTGCATCTTTCTGTTTCTACTGCGCATGCACCAGTCAATTTTCATGAAAGATCATAAATAATCCTAACAATTGTTGTAATATTTATGAACGAATACGTAATAGAACCTATATTAACAACATCATTCGTCAAAGTAAAGAATACCGTAAACATAAAACAATTTCAACAGTCTATTACAACAGACCAAAATAGACTTAGACTTAAGAGAATACAAAGTAAATTTCATACTGTAACAAAAGATTGAACATGAAACACGCTTACTATATTTTCAACTTGTCACATTAGCCGAGTGGGCTACGGCATTCGGCTAGAGATTCTGAGGCACCATTCAAGAATAGTTCGAATTTTACCACAGTACAATTTGGTTTTACCTCTTCTTGACGTTTCTGTTTGTGATCCTGCCGGATTCTATTAAATATAATTTCGTAATACGCTAAAGTATACGTAGAATAATATTTGAAATTCTTAACCACCCATTTTTACATTTTTCAAGCTCAGTTGAGAAGAAAGAGGGAAAATGAAAGTACAAAAATTTACAATAATTTCTTAGCATTTACTGTCATTGTAATTATGGATATTTTATTTATGAAAATGTATAATGAACTAAAAATATATTTAGTAGGTCACAAGTCTCCATTTTTCGATTCTAACTTGAAAGTTACAGTTTAGGCGGTGACATATCAAAGACCCAGAGGGTTGAGGGGGTTGTAACCCCTCCCATTGCAACTTTTATATTCTATTGAAATAAAAAGTGTTCCAGTTTATAATCTTGGAAAAGCAACAATCACTGTATGTGGAGGACGGTTTATTTATACTACCATTTATCACTTCCAAATGTGTAGAAGATGTGACTGGATATTGTGCATAATCATTCAAGAAATATAACACAATGAAGGGACTTCGTAAACCCTTCACACCACCCCAGGAGGAGGAAGTGCGTCCCGCCGTCCCTCGGTTGGGAACTACTGCTTGCGAGGGAAACATTCTAATAGTGTGTCAGCGTTTCCTTCTTCGCCTTCCAATTGAACTGTCTGTGTACTGCGCATGCGCCAGTCAATTTCCATGAAAGATCATAAATAACCCTGATACTTTCTATAATATTTACGAAAGAACGTGTAATAAAATCTATATCAACAACATACATCATTCATCAAAGTAAGGAAAACGTGTTCATGAAACAAATTAATAGATATATTATATCAAAGTAAATTAGGTTTAAATTTTAGGCAATAGAAAATGTTATTCTGTAATAAGAACTACTACTCGAAGCCTTTGCCACAACCACTAGTTGTTACCATAGCCGAGTGGTCTAAGGCGTTCGGCTTATAAAGCACCATTCGAGCTAGGTTCGAATCCCCGCCGGATTCAGTACATTTTTTCATCTGTTCTCGATGTTTCTGTCTGTGTTCTTGTCGGATTCGATTAAATAGAATTTCGAATAGAGACCAATATATATGATAAATATCTAATCATTTATTTGCGAATCTGCACTCGTACAATATATATTTTCGAGATTTTGATTTTGGAAATGAAGTGTATATAATATTGAATAGTAAAAATAGTAAAATAAAAAAAATGTATAAATATTGATTAATTAATTAGAGTTATACATGGCTTTCCAATCAGGATTATATAGAGAGGACTTACTTCTAAGTGCAATCCGAAAACAAATATTTGAGTTTTAATCTGACCCAAAGTTGGTAACTTACAGGATAATTTATACATGATTGGTATTGTAATTTGTATGCTTTTATTATAATCCTCTATAAGTTATGATTTTACCAATTCAAAATGTAGAACGAGAAACAAGTGTAATATTATATTTGTTACGAAAAGCTTTTAAGCAATGATGCTTTCAGGACGTGATCTGATGGAGAATTTGAGACTCCTCTCAAGCTAAGAAATTTCCGCCTTCAGGACCATATATTCGATCGTGCTCAATCTGGACTACCAATGTTTGCCCTCCACCCGCATATTGAAATTCCCCCCGAGGATAATTTTCTGAAGTCACCACTGTTTATAAATAGTTTTTAGTTACAAATCAGAGGATAATGGAGTAGTAAGCATACTTCATTTTTTTTTTTTTTAAGCTATGGATTTAAGATTCGTAATTCATATAATGTTCCGTTCTAATCGAATTTGAAACAAAAGAAGTTTTCAATGAGTTACTCAAAGAAATATTTTCAGCCTCCGGATGAAAATAGGAAGACAAAAAAGAAACAACTTGCTCCCGGGTTTGAACACACAAACATGTGATTGGTAGTGTATCGACCCAAACCACTCGACCGTTTTTGTATGCCTTTGCACATGTTCTTTTGCCTTTTGTGAAAGCAGTTTACTATTCCATACTCGCTTTTGTTTATTCCGATACGACTATGAGTTCTCAGTAAATATTTGGACGTTACAGCTCTTGCAATGTATAAAAGTGTTTTTAGAATAAATCACAATCGATATTATGTCCTAATAACATACGTAAAACAGGTTGAATTCGTGAAATGAATGAGGTTGAACTGAGCGTAAATGTTTTCATAGTTAGGAGCCTGGATATGCAAACCCGCTTAACGTGGGGATTTAATTTTGTGAAATTTGGTACCTCAAAATAGAAACCATTCAGCACTAACAACTGATAGGATTCAGCTTCTTGATGCGTTCGTGTTTAGGTCGTGGAAAAACTTCTTGATATATTTTACTGCTACTGTCCTCTACAACAACTATAACATAAATTTACATCTCCGTAATAATATAATTTAGATCCAAATCGCTGATTCATAATCAGTTTTCTTCTCCCAGATTTGCAAATCTTATTAGATATGCGTGATACAAAAACAGTTATTTGAAAGAAGATTTGTTGTGTTTTGCGATTTGTCACAGTTATTTCTGTAATAAGGTGAGCTTGGTGTAAACAATGTTTATGCATCGTTATGCGGTTTTTTTTTTTTTACGAAATGTCATTACTGTCAAGCGTTTTCCAATGTTTATGATATTTATTTATTTATTTATTTATTTATTTATTTATTTTTTGCGAAATATTACTGTGAAGCGCTTTCTCAATAAATTAATAATTATAACAATTGAGGCAATGTGAAGTTCTAACATACTGAGAGGCAAGGGGACTCACTATACATAAGCACCTCGAATAGGGAGAGGTGGAAAGATTCATTTTAATCAAGCATTATGTTAAGATAAAGGGGTTTCAAATCAATAGAGAGGGATTTCAAATCGATCTGCAACCTTCTCGTAGTAACCCTTACCAACTATAATTTCGATTGGCTAATTACAGAGAATTTCAAACCAGAATACATTTTCTAATTGTAATCACTATATTGGATCCGCCATTTTGAGTTTTGTAATTTTGACGTCAGATTCTGAATCATCTGTCCTATAATACCCCTTGCAGTTCTTCTATATTAATTCACGCAGTCCATCCTAAGTCCTGCATTTCTTCAGTCCCACCAGGCGGATGCCGGAATTATACCTTCTACAAGGGCAAGACAGCTGTTTTCCACATCCTTGTTCCTCCCCTATTTCGGTCTGAGCCTTAGCTAACTAAACAGTATAAAAATTGAAACTTAATTATTGCCCCCCCCCCCAAAATATATATATATATATATATATATATATATATATATATATATATATATATATATATATACATTGCCCAGTTCTTATTTTCATTGTCCGCCCACCCAGAAACTAGATCCGCCTCTTTCTGCCCACCCCATCAAACGTTTCTGGCGCCGTCCCTGGCAAAGAGAACGAAAAACTGAAGTCTAACAGTATGTACAAAGCCAAATAAATATGTTTCCAAACGAAGTTAAAAGAATTGGAAAGCAAATATAATAAAGAATTAATTTCAAAGGCCAGTTCTAAAATATTGTGATCGTTTCAATAAAGTGGTTAATAACCGGTGGTGGATATATTATGAAAAAGTTTTATACAGGGCCAAGTAAATATGCTAATGAATGGCAAGAAAAAACTAAGATGGATTGATTAAGATATCATTCGTGCATTAACACAACATGCCTCATTGATAAATTATACAATCATCTGCGGTTACAAGTTCGAATCCCCGTACCCAATGTGTCAACATTTCGACGTTGTATGATTGCGAATAGATCACGACAATATAAGAAACTTTAATCCAAAATGGCCACCCAAAAATCAACTTTCTTTAGACCACTAGCTAATCTAGGTGTACTGTCATGAGTTTGTTACACAAACTCGGCAACCACCATATAGTGGCACACACCCCGCGGTTATGGGAACAGATTTGTACCATGGAGGTGAAGACTGGCCCCAAGTATTCTTTGGTCCGATGTGTCGTTCAGCTCCCATTACTATGGCACTTTAAGTAGAGCTTACTGTGCAGTAACATATAAAATTTCAATCAAATACTTTCCATTACTCAATAAAATTATTTGGTTCCGAGCTTTTTTTTAAAAAAAATAATTGCAACAAATCTAAACATGCTAAAATGAAAAGTAGTTTTTGGATTGGTATGGAAACCTAAAAGCTGGAATATATGAAATCAAAGTGTACACACATATCTATCTCTCTATTTATCTATATATCTTTCCCTCTCTCTCTCTCTCTATCTATCTATCTATCTATCTATCTATCTATCTATCTATATATATATATATATATATATATATATGTATCTTTACAGACACTATAAAGCAAGTGGGCTGATAGTATACGATAGTGTCGTGGATGGTGACACCTTTACATCGAACTTTGCTTGTCGTGTAAACATTATTTAACATTAGTGTCTTCATCTTCAACGTACCTATGAGCATTTTACTGTATATTCGTGTATTGAAACTGGTGAAACAAATTTCAATGTTTCAGAATGTAAAAAAAAAAAAAAAAAAAAAAAAAAAAAAAAAAAAAAAAAAACAGGGTCGAGAAGCCTCAGACAACTAACAGCAGAGATATATTATCTTGTAAATTATTTGTCCTTGCCTTGTGAGCTTATTTGAATTTATTTTTAAGACCTTTAGGCAACTTTGGCTCACCCCGAATGGATGATGATGGGAAAATTAGTGGAATGAAGAAAGTGGTAGGATACTAGACAACTTCGAGAAAACACACACATTCGAAAAATGAAATGAAATGAAATGAAATATTTGAGTTTTAGGTCCCATGGTAATGCCGGTTAGGCTAAAGGAGACGGTGATGATGAGTAATGAATGAAATGGTGGAATGAAGAAAGTGGGATGAAACGGGAGAACCCCGAGAAAACCCACGCACACGGTGTTTGCCCACCACAAAGTTCACTTGGCAGGGGCTGGGATCGAACCCGAGACCCCAAGCGCCAGAGATGAACGCTCTACCACTGAGCTACCGCGGCCCCCACACACATTCGATGTTTGTCCACCACAAAGCTCACATGGCACTAACCGAGATCGAACCGACTACCACATACACCAGAGGTGAAGGCTTCACGGTGTAGTTACCGTGACATTTCTTGTCTTTGTGTTCTGGTTAATACTTGTAACTTAGTTGGATCTTGATTAGCATGGTGCAGCCTGCTACATTTAAGTTTCGTTCCCATGGTATGCTGCTATATTTTTTACGAGACAAGACGAGACAAAACGAGACAAACGAGACGAGACGGGACAGAACCTCTCGAGACGGGACACGAGACGGGACGAGCACATTTTTTCGAGACGGGACACGAGACGAGACATGCTTTGCACGAGACGAGACGAGACAGCCTGAAGTCTCGTCTCGTCTCGTCTCGTGGCAACACTAGATGCAATCAGGGACGTACGCAGGAATTTATTTCGGGAGGGGTCCAAACCTTTCCGGGGGAGGTCCAAACACAATTTCAGGCTAAATTTTATTAAAAATTGTAAAATTGCCCCTAAAATTAGACTAAATTTACAAAAAGTCCGGATTTCGGGGGGGTCCTGACCCCCAGGACCCACCCTCTGTGTACGTCCCTGGATGCAATAGTTGAAATTGAAATGTGAAACGTTTTAAAGTCATAAAAATGTAAAACTGGGAGAAGGTAGTTTCAGTCTCTACTCGGGGTTCCTTTGCACCGGTCTAAAAATACCGCTTAGATAGGAAATAATTACTACTAGAACCTACTGCATTCTAAATTTAGGTAAATTTCCTATTTAGGAAGATGTTGGAATGAATTTCTTGTTGATAAATAAATTATGAACAGTGGCGGATTCAGAAAAGTAGTTTGAGAGAGGCTTCAACCACAAATATTTCTTTTTCTTTTTCTTTTTTTTTTAGAAATGACTAGACTTTTTGGAGGGGGGGGGCTTCAGCTTATACGCATAGGAATGACTAACATTAGATTTTGAAAAGGAAATCATGCAATTTGGGTAGTTTTCATCCTGAAAGTCCCAAATCCCGTAAATGTCCCACTAATTACGGTTGGGGTGATATTCTTGGACATAAGGAACAACCAAGGAAAATCAGTTCACGGGGATTTTTTTCTGTCCCTGAGTTGGCATTTTTGTGGGACATATGCTAAACTATTAGAATGCGGTTCCTGTGCCAGTAGCAGAAAATACATAATTTTCTTTACAAATATCGATAATTCAAACTAAGTACTAATACCAGTAGCATCCTTCTAATATTAATATTTGTAGACTGCATGCAGTTTTGTGTAGAAAGTAAAATGTATAAATGTTGAAGGGAAAACATTGCACGGAAACGTTATGTTCGTATGTCGAACATACTTTCTTGCACGTTGTGCAAAGTAACCCCAGCTATGGGGTTACTTTGCACCAAAGTTTATATTTCAATAGCTATGGTTATACTGAATGTTTACTAATGAACTTGCACTAATGTTTTCCTTATATATATCTAGCTATTATATGTTTAAAATACAGTGTTCTAAATCATTACGTTTGTAAGTTAAATGCAATTTTTTTTTTTTAAAAATGGCTTAAATCTTGTGCAAAGTACACAAAGTCTTACGGTACTAAGTTTCATCTCACTAACGCGAAGTACTCTATTTGTTATGTATTTTTAACCCTCTCTCCTTTATTAGGATACGCACTTTAATAAATATGACGTGACAACAACCCAGTTTGAGGTAGGTGTTAACTATGTTAAAAACTTCACACCGAACGGTTCAACCATTTCCTTTACGTTAAACAATGTGTTTTTCATTTGTATAATACAGACGTACCCTCATGAAAAAAAAAAAAAAAATGCGCGTATACTGTAACAAACGATTTTTCGCAATTATTCAATTTTCCTTACGTTTATGGGTAAAATTCAGTTATTAGTAAGTGGAGATAATAGAAAGCAATCCATCCAAGCAGATATTTCCAAAAAGGATAATAAAATAATAAAAATATAACAAAAAAAAAAAACAAAATTATGCTCGGTTTTGTGTATACTGGTAATAATGCTTTCAAGAGAATTTTGCAGCAGCAGAGCACGACTGCAGAGCGAATTTCACGATTGGTAGTATCGTAGTATCCAGAAGTTGAATCAAGGAACTAGAAAGTAGAGTAAAATGTTGCATTTGTTGGTTTAAACCTAGAGTGTAAATTGTCTACCAAATATAAAGTAGCTTCTGTAACCAAGATGTTGAACGGAAATATAGAAACAAATATAAAAACTGTTTTCTTAAATTTGGAAGTGACATGCTCTATAGCCATGAGATTTATTTGTTAAAAGACAGGCAACAAATGTAGTATCTGTGGTCAAGTGGATAGAGTGGCGGACTACTGGTTCTTATACTGTTTTGACACCAGATCGAATCCCATCCCATGCCATCCATTTTACTTTTTTTTACAAAACATTATAGAAAGTGTATAATTTTTATGTTAATAGGAACAAAAAGAATATAATAAGGAAATAACTTTGTTTCCTCTAATGGCATATTTATTCAGAATTAGGGTACTATTAATAATAGCTATTGTTTTCAGTTTATGGTATGGTATATGTGTTCCTCCCCTCTCCGTTTTTGCATAGCAGAAGAAACTTCAACTCACTTCGAGTCAGGAACAGAAAAAAATACCCGACCTGCAGCCTGACAGTCACAGCGAAAGAAGAACAATAGCTCGTTGTCATAAAAAAAAGCTGATGTTAAATTATTGTTCTAGTGTTTGTGTGTGTGTTTCTTTTTAGAGTATTGACTCTCTCTGTCTCTCCTTTTTTTCATATCCACAAGTGCAAGAAATGCAATCATAAGTCTGTGTAAGGAATAAAGAATGCTTTCTTTAAACAAAACTAAATTATACAGCTCTATTTGTGAGGAACACGAATGCTTCCAAAATATGTCATGGATATTAACTATAATCATAACGTTCTTCTGAATTATACAGTAGCGTGAAAAACTGATAATAAAATGGTGTAACAGGCATAAGTTTTTGTTCTAGCGTGACCACATTAAACATAACAAATTAAATTTTGGGGATTACAAATTATCACTTTGCGTGTCGGTGTAGGCCTATTCGTTTTCACATTCGAGCGACGAAAGAAGAAAGTGTGGTGATAGTTATAAAAATCGAATACGAGATTTCAATGGATTCAAGTTACATGTCCCCTACATATCGAAAAAATTAGTTTTCCATGTCTGCCCATCTATTCGTCTGTCGGTTCGTCACGGTTTTACATGCACTGAATTAGAGGCCATACTGTTCAATGTATCTGGAACGAATTCTAGATATAACGTTTTAATAACATACTATCGTTTCGAATTTTATATCCTTCGACACCTAAATGTAAGGATAGTTTACTGAAGGATGAACATTTAAAATAATTCAGTTTTCTCAAAAAAAAAAAAAGCAGCTGTGACGATTATATTTATTTTTATAAATATATAATTTATTAGCAACTCTCCACCGTAGTATCAATTATTTTTCTGAAAAAAATACATATGGTGTAATTTATTGTGTAGTATGCGATCTATTTGCACAATTTTCTCAACCAAATTTCATAAATAAGCATATCATTAATAACCTAACTATATGACAACTCGTTCGTCATGTAAACATTCAAAAGGAGTAGCTTTCTCCTGATGATTTTACCATTGACGCCTCAGGCAATTGTTTCATATTTCGTAAAGAAATGTTTCATTAATAAACTAACATACAGCATAAATCATTTATCCCGATAACATACAGAAGGAGACGTTATGCCTAAAGTTTCTTCTAACAAGTTTTCCAAAACATTATTTTATTGGCAATTTCCCAAATAAATGTTTCAATAATAGCTGCAGCCTAACATGAGTCAGTGTAAGAAATTCGAGCGAGAAAGTACAGTGCGTTTGCTCCGTACCATTTCTTGAATATATTTTTAAATGTTTCCTAATCACAATTTTTGGAACAAAATCGAAAATCCCTTTTAAATGTACCTTGTTGTGGTCAAATGGTTCAAGTGCATTGTTTCTGGATTTGATTTCCAGTGAGAGCTAGTGTATTTTTGTCCAAGAGATGTGACACGTCGGTGCAGAGAAAAAAAAGTGTTTAAATAAGCCAGACCAAGCTAATCATTAATACAAAGAAATAATATAATGTTACGAAATTATCGAAGAAACGTTGATAATATTAGGTAGGTGCAACTGAAATGTCCAAACAATTATTGTCAATTTCAAAGGTAAAAAAGTGAAAAATTCAATGCCAGGTTAATCAATGGCCACTCACTATCCTACGAAGAAGTGATTGAGATACCAAAAAATGTTGTAATCGCTAGGAGACATGTTAAAAGAACACAGAGGGCGAGAGAGAGTTTAATACTGCAAATCATGGATAGTCTGCACCTTCGTTTGAGGGCGAGTATTGAAGTCCGTAGGCCTACATAGGTTAACATTGAAATGAACATTGCAACACAATACCTGTTTAATATTGATCGGGGCTTGCTGACAGGTTTGCAGGGTATTTGACGGGGTTTGATATTGTAAAGAAAACGATCCTTCTAAACGACTGTGCCTTCCCCACTGTATACTGTAAGTTAAATTCGTGCTTAATTAAAACTATATTTGTTTAAAACTGTTGACCGTTATCACCTGTGCATCACGTACAGCAATCAGCCAGTAATTCTTTGTTTCCGCCCGGCGGGAGCTCATGTGGTTCGGATTCCACGTTAATCAGTAGGTCCACGTCTCATATAGCCTCGCTGTCGAAAGAGACGATAAACTCAAAATCACATCACACATCTTTGTTTTCGCATTTGTTTTAGCCCATAAGTGTCTTTGTTCATGAGCTTCTTCGTGGCTAAGCGGTTAGCGGACGCGCCTTTGGCGTGGGAGTCTCGGAGAGAGCTCATGTGGTTCGGAGTCCACGTTAATCATTAGGTCGACGTCTCATATAGCTTCGTTGCTGAACGAGATGTTAAACTCAAAATCAATGTCTTTGTTCATAAGTTTCTTTGTGTGTGGTTTTGCATATACGTGGCGTGGACATTAAATTTTGATTTCTACGCCATATGTATCTAATTACATACACACCTATAGAACGAACACAACAAACTTGGAATATATTATTTGTGTATAGAAAATCATCACGCGGCGCTGCGTGGGAGAGCCGTGTGTATGGAATACCATACACTTGGCAATCGTGTTGAAAAATGTATAAATAATAATAATAATAATAATAATAATAATAATAATAATAATAATAATAATAATAATAATAATAATAATAATAATAATAATAATAATAATATAAACAGAAAACGAAACGATCACATATAACTGCAATGGACATATACATTTATTAAGGCATATAACTGCAATGGAATTAAGTTGTTTCCTTCTCTCCCTGAACGCAACAGCCCTTATTGTGCCAAGGCGTAGAAGAGAACTTGTGGGACTCACGACTTTGGGGTGGTGTCTGGTCAGAATATCGGATTCCTTTGTTGTTAGTCCTAACTTTCTAGATGGATGCAGTTATTTCCGGTAAAATACACAAGCAAATAGACTTTTCTGTTACTATTAAAGTGAACAATTATACTCATTCCCTCAATATGATACTTGTGGTTGCTTAACTGTATACAGACAGTTGATCCATGGAAGGATAGTTGATAACAACAACAGCAATAATAATAATAATAATAATAATAATAATAATAATAATAATAATAATAATAATAATAATAATAATAATAATAATAATAATAATAATAAATAACAGAAACTCGACAAATATTCTTCCAAATAATAGGAACAAGTTTGCGTCACACTGTTCACTTTGCTGGACACACTAGTGTGCCGCGTTATACCGATTGTGGCACACTGGAATATAGGGTATGGCTTTTTAATTTTTCCGAACTACTTCAACTGCTTCAATTGAAAGGGATCTATAATAATAAGAGTGTAAATTTAGTCCTTTTATCCTTCGACTCAGAAATAAGGTCCGCGAGAATTTCATTTAAAAAATAATATACTCAGAATTTTATATAGTAGTTTGTTTTATTCGAAATTAATATGTCCTGCAACTGTTTTTTGATTGAAATTATTTGAAATGAAATCTTTAAGTTTTCACGTCCCACGTTGATGCCGGCTAGGTTAAAAGAAACAGTGATGATGAGAAATAAGTGAAATGGTCGAATGAGGAAAGTGGGAAAAAAACAAGAGAACCCCGAGAAAACCCACGCATACGGTGTTTGTCCAGCACAAGGTTCACTTGACGCGAGCAGGGATCGAACCAAGGACTCCATGCACCAGGGGTGAACTCTCTACTACTGAAACACTGCGGAATCTGAAATTATTTAAAGGAGAAAGGGACTACTTTATGAAAACTTGATGACGAACACATTTGTTAAAAAAATATCAGCTTTTCGTGAAATATTGCTTATAGGCAGGGGCGGATTAAGGCTTTTGGGGACCTGGAGCCGACTATTTTAAGGGGGCCCTATGTTAAGAATAGTTTCAGCTCATAAATTTTCTTTGCTGCCTTCCACTGCCTCATAGGCTTATCGAACCACCGAGAACTATGCTGTAATATTTTAATGTGCTCCGAGTTTACAATAATTGGTTTAGTTACATTAATTATTAACAGTTAAATAATTATATTCATTATTAACAGTTAAATACTGCTGATGGATAGACTTAATTCTAGCGATACCGCGAGCGTAACGAGCCGAAAGAAATTTAGCATAGGTCTGTCTATAATATAAGTTTAATGCTGTATTTTAGTATTAAGCAAAGGGATTTTAAGGGCCCCCCTGAGTTTGGAGTCTCGGAGCCTGGGATCCATTGACTGCGCCCTTAATGCATTAATGCTGATAGATTCAAGGGACCGGGACTGTCCGAGCTAAAAGTTCCGATCCGTGCAGACTTCTAGCCCCTGTGTATAAGCTATCTCGGGAAATACAGTAGAGTTTCGCCGGAGGCAGGCAGAACGCCGGAATTTATGGATGTGTTAAGAAAAGACCTATTAAAAGTCAAACTATGATATAATTTTACATATTGCGCATCTAATAATCATGTTTTGTAAGAAATAAATATAATGCATTGAATCAGGGACGTATCGAGCGTGAGGTCCTGGAAGCTGTCCCCTTCCAAAACTCAAGCACTTGTTGAACCTTTTTCCCTTTGGAGGTTCTTTTATATCAGATTACTTTGAGGCAGTGTCCAAACTGTGGGCAATACATTGTTGTTATGATTCTAAGAACATACCGTAATGCCATTGTAACTAGGTGGAATTAAAGAACACTTTTAAATGGGAAAAGAAATCTCTAAGTTTTACGTCCCACGGTTATGCCGATTAGGTTAAAGAAGACGGTGATGAGGAGAGATGGGTGAAATAGTGGAATGAAGAAAGTGGGAGAACCCCGAGAAAACCCAAAAGCACGGTGTTTGTTCACCACAAAGTCCACACAGAGCGAGCTGGGATTGAACCAGGGACCCCAAGCACCGGAGATGAACGCTCTACCACTGAGCCACCGCGCCTCCACTTTTAAATGGGATTACAATTTAGATTCCAGTCTGTTTATAACATTAATGTATTAGAACGATACACTCATTGCCATTTGCTATTTTTGTTATGATAGCCATTTGCCATTTGATATACGTAGCAGACAGTTTTCCTTACGTGTGTCTCAAAAATATTTTTTGATTTCGTTTGTACTACAATGCAGTTTGTTTGAAGTAAATCGGTTCATAAGTGAAGAGAAATACAGAACTGTTGCATTATTATTATTATTATTATTATTATTATTATTATTATTATTATTATTATTATTATTATTATTATTATTATTATTATTATTATTATTATTATTATAGATAATTTTGAAACATTAGAATTATGTGCTTACGAGAATTCATGTTGGTCCCCTTCTGAAAAGAAAACCTGCATACGTGCCTGCACTGAATGATAGACGTATGAGTCATGGTGTAGACGGGCGTGCTAGGCGATAGAGTCCAGAGCATCAAAAACAGACTAAGGGGGTGTGGTGGCTCCGTGGTAGAGCGTTCACCTCTAGTGCTTGGGGTCTCTGGTTCGATCCCAGTTCACGCCGTGTGGATTTTGTGGTGTACAAACACCGTGCTCGTGGGTTTTCTCGGGGTTCTCCCGTTTCCTCCCACTTTGTTCTAACATTTCACTCATTTCCCATCATCACCGTCTCCTTTAGCCTAACCGGCATAAACGTGGGACGTAAAACTTAAAGATTTCATTTCATTTTTCTCAAAAACAGACTAAGACCACAACTTGCAGTTCTTCTTGCCGATTGATCCTACTTTTAACCTGCAATGATATGTCAGATGATACGGTATGCGGAGTAAACGAAGGTCAGTAACACGATTTGAATTTTTTTTAAAGAAATGTGATGATTTGTGTCCGACTGCCACTTCAGTTACATCACCATATAATATACAACAGGTTCACCTCAGAAATCAAATTCATTTACCGTAATATGAGTCTCATCTCCTTCCCTTCAGAATAAGCCTCAAATCTGCCCACCTGAAGACAATTCTGCTCCTTGATCCTCCACAGTGCTGCTTTTCAACTGAAAATTATTTTGAACATCTCTTAAAAAAATACGGGAACGGTCTTACTCGTCCCCCCCCCCCCCAATGGTGAAGACAGATTTGCGCCGCTGGTGTAAGGCTTCTCGACCCTAAACTTTTTTTTTTTTTTTTTTTTTACATTCTAAAACATTGAAATTTGTTATACCAGCACGAATACACGAATACAAATTGCTCATAGGTACGTCGAAAACGAATGTCAAGTAATGTTAACGCAACAAGGAAAGTTCGATGTGACTGCACTGACCCCAGAGAGTACTGACTGTTGTGCGGAGCGTGTAAGGCGGCACGTTTAGAGAGTGGCAAACAACTGAAAATAAAAGCTCCTACGAAGTAAAATCCCAAACTGAATTGAAATAGGCCTTCCTGAACGTGTTCAAGATTTCAATACCGACTCACTAAGACTTTTTTTTTTTTAAATAGTATTCCGTACAACCTACCTTACTCTCTAAAACCGCGAGTCAAGTCAGATAGGCATGTCTACTGCGATACTAGAGTTATTAATAGCACACGACAATTATAATAGTAAATACGATCTTAAGACAGGTTTAAAATGACGGCGTGATTTTCCTAACTTTCACTAATCGTTCCCAAATAGCCCTTTAAGAATGTTTTTGACAGGGAAAGTGTAGAACAAAATTGAACTTGGCATTTTTTAATTACGACCGTATTTACTATTATGATTCGACCTAGTAATAGCGATGCTATGATTGGCTCCAGAGACAATAACAAAAGCGTGATGAAAGAAAATGTTTTGGCCGTCGCGTCGCCAGGTCGTGTCGCGGGTTTAAAAAATAAAACTACAGAAAGAGTACTGAAAGGGATAGGGAAATGTGCTTCTTAGTTGACCATTGAAAAAGTAATCAAATAATGGTATAAGTCGTGAGAGTAATTTTGTGTTTATTGTTCAGCAACATTTTTTTTTATCTCTACACTGTTTCAAGTGTTCTTTTTTCCTGTCTGATGAGTTAGCCAAGTAGGTAAGCTGCTCGACTTCTAACTGGGTAATCCATGTTCAAATCTCCCTGCAGCTAACTTTTTCTCCCACTACCGAAATCAACACTGTGTGCTGTGTTGATTTAAAACAAAAAGTGGTAGTCATGCTGGGTCATCGCATTGTGTTGAACATAGGCGGAGTTAGGAATTGTCTGCTGGGAGGCAGACCTTTTGCTCGGTCTCGGACCTGTGGAATACTTCCTAGAGTGTGGAATTAATATGAATAACTCATTTTTTGTCAAAAAGTTGGGAAACAATGCCCCCCATAGCTCCGCCCATGGTGTTGAATCAACACAGCTATTTTTTACTGTGCAGGACATGCGTTGTAAACAGTAAGGTTAAGGACACATACAAAAGTCATCCATGGCAGGGGTTTGAATTCACAAAAACGGGAAGAAATTTCATTTCCTCAGTCAAAATTAAATGTGTTGTAAGGCATCTTTACTATTGACAATAAAATGCAATGGAACCAAAATTAAATTTCAATTATAAATGCCGGGCTCAAATTACTATAGGAAATTAAGTAGTATATACTAGAAACAGCCGAAAAATTAAACATGAAGAAATAATTTAATAAAAACAAGCTAACAAGGCTATTACACTTAACTTTATTTAAAAAAAAGAAAAAAAACACAGAGCAAACGCAACGGTTTCAATGTTCTAACATCTTAATGTGTCATCCGAGTAACATCGAAAATGTTACGTTTACTGTGTGTGTTTTAAATTCAAAAACTGTGTTTGCAATTTCGAGACACGAGACGAGACGAGACATTTCATGAGACGTCTCGTCTCTTATCGTGTCCCATCTCGAAAACGAGACGAGACAAGTAGACTGTCTCGTCTCGCGTCTCATCCTAAAGAGTTCTGTCTCGTCTAGTGGCAACACTGGAAATAGGTAATTTGAACCACTTCCGCCTTGAATATGGAGTTAACGGATGAGATGGAACCTATTCTTTGGATGCAGAATCAATGGCAGAAAATCACTTTCCGATATCACTTACTTTCTTTGCTCTGATATCTGTCACACACACGGATGAAACCACTCTATGAGACTTCCGACTATTATGCACGGCATAGTTTGGAAGTTTAAAACCTGACTAGTTCCATAAATATTATTAACACTAACATATCAATGATACTCTTGTGTATAATTCAAAAAGTCAGCCGTGAAATTTAATCCAGATTGGAAGTAGTTGTGGAAAGGCCTCTTGCTATAACAGATTTGTGGGTGTTCAAATAAAATCAACATAATCTTTCTATTTCACAACAGGTGAGTAATGCATAGGTCATTTCTACTGTATATCAACTTCACGGACCAAAGCGACTTGTGACTTCATGAAAATCAATTTGTTGGTTCTTCAAGGTCAATACATAAACAAAATAGCTGACCCATTACTTCGATAGAAGAGGAAAATACAACAGACGTGTTTACGTATAAAAGACTAACTAACGCCTCAGGCACTTAGTTGAAGGCTTAACTGGGTAGAAGCAACATAGTAACGTTCTATGGCAAAGAACGCTGTGCTGTGTAAAAAAAAAGAAAAGGAAAAAATGCTCTGGGTTGTTCTGTCAGTTGTGTGTATGAAATACGAGTTTGTTTGTGTGTCTGTCTGTGTGCGGCCTGGGAATCAGACGAGTTGACGGAAAGTTACTAAATTTTGGTCACGGATATCTTTATTCAGGCTCCAGACCAGGACAAAGCGTTTTTTTAAAATTCGAACCAGTTTCTCAGGGGAAGGGAGCGTTTACCGGGACATGTAAAAATATTAGAAAATGACCGATATTTGTGTTAAATTCATAGTTATCGCGGTCGCTGAGATCAATGGTGACACTTCTATTAGCGATGACTTTGAAAATCGGCTACCATTGTATGCGGGTCGGTGTCACCCGGGGATGGGGTACCGAAATATATAAAAATATATCAAAATTGCCAATATTAGTTGAGTTGATTTTGAGTTTAACGTCCCTTTTCAGCAGCGAGGCTATATGAGACGTGGACCTACTGATTAACGTGGAACCCGAATCACATGAGCTCCCGCTGGGAATTGAACCCGGGCCTCCCACGCCAAAGGCGCTTACGCTAACCGCTTAGCCACGGAGGAGCCCTTGGTCAATATTAGTGCAAATCCTTAGTTTTCACGGTAGCTGAGATGAAAGGTGATTCTTCCAGAGGCGCTGACTTCCAAATACAGCCCAATTGCCTGCGGGCGAGAGGCGTTCTTTTAAATTTCGAACCAGGGGGTCTCAGGGGGCATTTACCGGGATATGTAAAAGTAGTAGAAAATGACCGATATCTTCTCGTTTCGTTGTTCAGTTTGTTTACATAGATATTTTATCTGACCCATGCGAAAAGTGTGTATTTCAGCTTGTTATTAATAAATGCAAGAAATAAATTATTAGTAATATACAAGGTGGCCCAAAAATAAGTATACAGTACCGTACTGATCAGCTCATTCCATTTTATAAAATTTCTTATTTTTATCCATCAGGTAGACTTAGTTTTTTTATTATTTGTTCTTAATATGTTTTTACTTACTTCTTATGCTTAGAAGAGCCGAAGCAAATAAACTCATAAACTAGAATGTTATAGTTGATCAATACAAAAGTGTATGCCTATTTTTGGACTACGTGAACAGATAGGAATGTATTTTGAAAGAAAAACGAAAGTGTAAACATACATAACCGTATTTGACTTTATATAATCTATCCTAAACCGCGGTCACTAATCTAAGATTGGCTAATGTAGGAAAAAATGCAAGAAAGTAATTAATAATAATAAATATGAGCATATAAAATACATTTTGAAAGAAAAAAGGTCCCCTGGCAGAACTTGTTAGCCTCAAATGTCGAAGCGTTAATCAGAGTTGGAGTGGGTCAGTGGTTCAACAGTATGTGATCCACTGCGACCCACCACCCACTATGACCCACTCTGAACCTTTGTGACCAACTCCGACCCACCAAAACCCATCGTCATAAACTCTGACCCATGATCCACACTCTCTTCAAAACAAAATAAAATTTACAATTGTAATAAAACAAGTTTGTGAAATTATCAATAATCGGAGTTTGAATTTCTACGGTTCAACGCTCAAGCACCGCTCTGTTACAATACCGGTGGATGTGATCTTTACGATATACAATGATAAAGTGTTTGTCATGGGCCAAATTGCGATGAATTTAAATTTAATTATCATATATAATTATTTCTTTGTTGACTTACAGACATTTTCAGTGGAAAATAGGATGAAATTTGAAAGTCTCAAATCAAGGTAAAGTAGACCAAAGTAAAGAGAAGTCTAAAATTGGCCATATAATTAAGCATCCCGTACAAATTTAAAATTCTCACGTAATTAAGCTTACAGTGCAAATTTTATGTCCATTTTCCTCACAACTTTATGACGTGATACCCTTATGCTGTGAACGCTCCATATATAAACACAAGTTTCAGCAGTTGTTATAATAAAAACCAGTAGATGTAAAATGCGTAAAACTGTAGTTTTTATTTCTCAATAATTGCTTTTTAATTTGTTTCTGAACTAATATCGATCGTTTTCGATTATTTTTAGAAATCAACCCTATATATAGAAAATGCCTCTCCCCCCCCCCCAGTAAAAGAGTTTTAAAAAATGATATTGAGATCAGGGCCAAACTATGTATACGCCAAATGTCATTTCAGTTGACTTTGCAATATGATCATGATGATCACACACACATAGTTATATTTAATTTTTTATATAATAATTCATACATTACAGGTGATTCACAATTTTTTCCAATAGTTAGCTCCTCTAAAAGCTCACAGGATATGTTTGAAAAGTCAAGAAGTAAGTCCTATTGCTATTATTACAAATCCAAATATGGTCAATTGCCTGAAGTTCTGCAAGAGTGCCTGAAGTTCTTTCTTAAATAGAAACAAATGAAAAACAACAAAAAGGGAGGCCTTGAAAGTAAAAGGTAGAGAAATTCACCACTGCTCAGAAGAAGCTATCTTCAATGCACTGAGCAGAATGGGTTGGTGAGTCAGAGTGGATCAGTGGGTGAGCGTGGGTCAGAATGGGTTTTTGGCTTAGAGTGAGTCACAGTGAGTCGCAGTGAATCACATCCTATTGACCCACGACCCACTTACAAATCTTGACAAATTGACTCACTGACTCACTCCATCTCTGGAGTGCACACACGTATAAAGTAGTCATATATTTATCTTAACCTTCCTGACTTTGGCCGTGTCCAAAAGTGCATAGTGCACACTTCGAGGATGCACACTCGAAGTCTACAAATCGAGTGCACACTAAATAGTGTACACTTCGTAAAATTAGCTTTTGATCAGCACTTGCTTACAGCGCCTCGTTGTGGTGGAATATGGAACATTGATGACAAAAGAAGGGAGAATTTCGCGTACTAGAAAAAATTAGCATGCTTTTTTTTCTTTAGATGAATGACTTTCCAGTTATATTAAAGATAAATAAACCGTACAGATTGACTATATGGGGTAACCATAAAATGATTTAACAGCCAAGGACTTTCACGAGTTTTATTTCTCCGTCCAGAGATGGAGTTAGCATCGCAGTCGGTCTTGCCTCCGCTTGCAAAAACGTGTGTGAAAATGTTTGTTGTTTAATTCGATGTTGCCATCTCAATAATGAAAAAGTGTTAAATACAGTCAAATCAGTTGACAAATAATGAACATAAAGAACATAATTGTTTTATATATACACAATTCTTCTGTATATTTATACGTGTATGTTTGTGTGTATTGGTAAAATAAGTCATAGTTTTCGTCTAATAATAAGAAAACAGTCTATAACATGTCATGAAATCTCAAACACCCTCCAATCGCCCCTTTTTGTTCCAAACCTCGTTTAGAAAGGAAAACGCCTGTGGGGGCGTTAAGCCATTGTTAAGAACCAGTGATCGAAATAATGAAAATAATTTCAAGATTCTCATCATTATTCGGACCCCCTTGAAGTCTCAGAAAAAGGAAAAAATAAGTACTGAAAGTTTTTGATAAATGGGAATTTCTTGTTTTATCTTCATTCTTGTACATTTTCAGAATACGAAATACCAGTAAATTAAATACATTTAAGTAGAGAAAAGGAAGAAATGAAATGATTATTGTTCTGTATTGCTTGGTATATAATGTGTTTCTATGGAGTATCTGATACGTTTTATTATTATTATTATTATTATTATTATTATTATTATTATTATTATTATTATTATTACTCTGTGCACGAAAACGTGTACCAATGAGTGCAATATCGCGCTAATACACTTACGTTATTTTTATTTTTGTAAGTAACCCTTTAACTTCTTCCTTCTGTTCCCAATATTTATATATTTTCAACCCATCAAGTCTTTTCTTCTGTTACGAAATAAAATACTAATGTATTTAAAAACAGATTTTGTTCGATTTAGAGATGGAAATTGTACAGTAATTTGGCTGTCCGCAGATGTACATCAAAACCCGATTACCGTACGAAAAAGTGCGATAATTTTAAATCTTGAGCTCTTATTCCTCAATATAGTCCCAAAAACTATTACTGTTTGTAATAAAACAGTAATACTACTTTTTAAAGAAGGAAAACGTTCCGTTTAGCTGATTTTGAGGAAAAAAGAAAACACTACTCAGCCGAGTAAGGAAGTTTAAAATGTTGGGGGGAAACCTATTTTATTACGCTTCCCTAACAGATAGATAAAGGGAGTAAGGCATATGTTTACATCTCCCGTGACTGCAATATTACATAGAATTATTTATTCTTTTATTCATGTTTATTTATACATTATGTTTGGAGGGTTCATTTCACATATACAGTACAAAGAAAATTTATATAGTAACTACTTTATGTACAAAAAGATTCTACCGAAGGCGGACCGTAGTCAGTCAGCGCCGACAAAATAAATAACTAATATACTTACTTTTTTGTTTGTAATATTGCCTCCTTTTTGTTTTATTGAGGGCTGCAAAATGAATCTTATGTACCTTTGACGCCCCTCAAACTCTATCAGTATTGAGGGAGGGGCACCTCTCTTTTGGTCCTTCATCTTGTTACGCCACTTATCCTGCTGGACAAAATATTTTCTATTTATGTCACTGAATACTTGTCAGAATCATTTTATTGAATAGTTTATTTCCCAATAGTATATGCCACACATAGGCGTAAATTGCGCCCCCACAAGCCTTGCGGCCCAGGGGGCACATAACCAAGGACTATGGGGACTCTGAGGCTTCAAGTTACGCTACTGTTGCCACATATCTTATAACGTTTAAAATATGGTGGTATGTTTTTAGCTGAATCTAATATAATATCTTATAAATCAGAAAACAATCTTAACAAATCATGAAACTGTTATTCAAAAGAGTACAGTAATGTTAAATATGCCTATATAAAATTTTGTTTATATTATTTATTACGAGAAACCGAATTCAGATATAGTCTTCACCAGAGACGTACGCAGGAATTTATGTCGGAAGGGGTCGAAAGTTTTTGGGCGGGTTCAAATACAATTTGAGGCTAAATTATATTAAACTTTGTATTGCCCCTAAAATTAGACTAAATTTACAAAAATGTCGGGATATTGGGGGGTCCGGACCCACTCCCTGAGTACGTCCCTTGTCTTCACAATCCTGATGTGATGTGATGTGAAATTGGTCATCTCAAAATTTTATCTTGTAGAACACGTTATGCTCTCCTGGTCTGTAGTTTGAATACATGTATCAAGTTCGGATACATGAGAACTTATTTGATTTGATGGGAATTTAATCACTATATATTAAGCACTTATCCAGGTTTTCTTTTCGCGGAGGGGTGACAAGGGGAAGTCTCGTAAGCACGTAATTCTAATGTTTTAAAATATCAATTTGTTTTCAAAATAATAATAATAATAATATAATGCAACAGTTCTATTCTTGCTTAAACTTTTCCTTACTTTTCATTATAAGAACCAGTTTAGTTTGAACGAACTGTATTGTGGCACAAAGAAAGTCAAACAAATATTTCCGAGAGATATGTAACTAAGGAAAATGTCTGCGATAGCATATAACAAGAATAACAAGAAAACACTGAGTGTATACTTCTATTACATTTAAAGTTGTAAACAGAACAGAAACGAAATTTTAATCCTATTTAAAAGTGTTCTTTTTTATTCCACCAAGGGGCAATGGTATCACGGTATGTTCTTGGACTTAAAAGAAGACGACAACACATTGACCAAAATTTTTACAGACTCGAAGTAATTTGAAACAAAAGAATCTCAAAAACGTAAAAGTATGTTTATTAAAAACGTGCTTCAGTTTCGGAGGGGACATGAGCCCCCAGGTCCCACCTGGATACGTGCCTGTTATATATACTTGCTGTGGTGGAAGCTTCACGTTGATCTGTTTCAATAGTTTGAATGGTTGTTGCCATAATTCATCGATCGATACAGAGAAAAATACATAGCCTTTCATATCACCCCTAAAGATAAAGTATCTGTATTTGCCTCAGAGACGTAAGCAGGAATTTATTGTGGAAGGGGTCCAAATCATTTCGGAAGGTCCGAAAACAATTTAAGGTTAAATTATATTAAAATGTGTAAAATTACCCCTAAAGTTAGACTAAATTTAGAAAAAAGTCGGAATTTCGGGGGGGGGGGTTCCGGGCCCCCAGTACCCAACCTCTTCGTACGTCCCTGGATAAATGTATGAAGAAATGTTAGAAACTTTAATTGAAAATTCCAGGGGTACCCTGTAGAGATAGTCAATTCTGAAATAGCCCTCGATCAAGCCATGAAAAGTATTTTTTGGAGAAGGTGTACTTGTTAGAAAATGTTTTTTCTGCCTTATTTTATCACACATGTAATTTCGTTTACGTTATGTTGTTCCTCCATGCATCAATATCCAAACTCCCCCAGCAAAAATACAGAATCCGAGACAAAATTCTGGGAAAACCCCTGGTTGGGGCCGGTGCAGGGCCATACACCGTCGTCTGGTTACTCTGGTTTTATATATATCATTTGTTATTATTTATCAAATTTAATAAAATTTTGAAACGACAATATAACAAAAAAAAGCCATAGAAACCTCTTCTGTCGCCTTGAAATACAAAAGCATCAAATACGAATTGAAAGGATGGGATTTCAAGGAAAAAGAATGGCCCAAAAACTTGTCTTGAGAACCAAGTAATTAGAAGAACATGTTTGGTAGCAGCAGTCTATATCTATAGCACTAACCGTGGCGGGGGAGTTCTTTCAATGGTGGTATACCCATCCTTCTTCTGTTCAACGCGCGATCAGTAACCCTCCCCGTGTAGAAGCTGTCACTCACTCCAAAAAACTCGTCCTATAGAGCGGAGATGTTCATTCTTCCCTGACGTACTTCGCGCTCACTGACCCTACTGGTCGATCTCCCCTTCACACTTCTATCCTCTCTACATAAAGATATACACAAAATACAAATGACAGGAAAAGCAATCGGCAACTGTCGCTCAGCATTCACCGGGCTTGTGACCGCCAAGAATGTGTAACACAGTGATTCTCAAACAATTTACCTCTAGACCCGCTTTAGAAGTCAGTAAAAGTTACGACGTCTCCTCTTTGTATAACACTAATGTCACAAAGTCATTTACGAATGAATATTTTTAAACTTACAAACTCCTTGATATTTTACCGATTTTGGGAGTTGTTACCAAACAGTTTGAGAAACACTGGTACAATGTCTTCTTGGCTGCTTTCCCAGTTACCTGGGGCTAGTCAGACTAGCGATTTCTTTATTTATACTAAAATACAAATAATGGTATGATTGTTTGGTTATTCAGCGCAAGAATACAGTTACTACATCATAAACTACATTTAAAAACTTGGAACTTGGAAATAATGTTAAGTGGTTATTTGAGAGTAACATAAGTACATAAGAGTCTATGTGAATAAAAAATATGTAACAGAATATTCGAGTAAAAATAAAGTGTTGCAATGATAATTTTCATTTTATAAATTATTTACACTATTTAGATCATTCTTAGTTCTCTATTTTGAGTCTTTATATCATATAATAATACCCTAAGTTACTTTATTCAATATTAACAAGTACATCAACATGAACAAATTCAAATACATACACAGCTTAACTATAATACAAAAACAACAAATAAACACACATGGTTATATTTCCTAACCATGATCCAGTAAATCATGGCATTTTCCAGCATTTCGAATAACACGATACAAGCAGTATTATAAAACATTACAAGAGTAATTAACGAACTGCAAATATACAATAATAGTAACAATAATTATATACACATGCTAAACACGATTATTTAGAACACAAATTCGTTGCAGTAAGTATGTACATTATTACACCTATTTCATCTTTGCTCGATCATTGTCTTTTTTCTTGGCGATCTTGCTTTGAGCACTTAGGATATATTCCGGGTCTCTGCAGGGCATCCCACGTTGTACCATAGAATCTACTATCTCAGGAAGAATACACTCTTTAAAAAACCGTATAAGTTTCGGTAGCATAACATTTTCCCATAATTCTTCATCTCTTCTTACCTCCACAATGTGTAAAGGTGACTTATCATCAATGTATACAACTAAAAAGCATTTGTCTAATTTTGTAATATTCAACTGGCCCTGAATTTGGTAGTAGTAGTTGCTGTTAGTATTTAGTCCTATAGTTCCGTCTGGAAGGGCTCTAAGAAAAATGCCCTTTTCT
This sequence comes from Thermobia domestica, assembly GCF_964235325.1. NCBI lineage: Eukaryota > Metazoa > Arthropoda > Insecta > Zygentoma > Lepismatidae > Thermobia > Thermobia domestica. The sequence goes on from NC_137460.1 coordinate 142,565,302, forward strand.
TTTTCTTTATCTCTTCAGTGACATCCTTATTTCTGAGTGAAGGAACACACTTTACTTCCACTAACGCATCATCTTCTACTACATATCCTGAAATATGATTAGGAGGGAATTAATTGATAGACTAGAATGAAAAGATTTTTTTAAAGTAATATAATAATCTGTCTGTCCCTTTTCCATAAACAAAAAGGAAGTGGTTTGGTTTCGTTCAGATTCAGTTAATACCTCTAATTATAGCACACTGAACAAACAGTACTTATTAGAGTTAAACAATTATTATATTATATCAACAAAGAAGTTGAAAAATATTTCTTACCATCTGGACTAGTAGCTAAGAAACTATACTTAGAATCAATATATAATCCTCGTTTTTCTACTGTCACATTCTTCTCCTCCGCAAACTTTCGTAGAGCAACATCTTCATGATTTCTTCCGTATTCTATTGATGGTGTCGATAGATTTCTCTTGTGTAAAATGTCTTTCACCAACACATGGCACGAAGTGTGATCTTTACGTTTCACAACTTTACCGAACGTGGATGACGTTAGACGGTTGCGGCGATGTTCTTCATAAATCGAATTCCCATGCTGTCCGCGGGAGGATACTTCAATAAAGTACTTTCATCTGAACTGACCTAATATGAAAAATAATGTAAAGTATTCTTGAAACAGGACAGGGTGAACTGAAATTTGTAAGCGATATTGTAAGCACAAATAGCTACTTTTCCTACAAATATTAAAAGGAATGTTTATTAAACATATCCTTCAAAATTATCTTTGTCGAGGTATATGTTTGCGAAATATGTAAAAACGAAGTTTCGAGACAACCTGGAATCGTAGAGTTGAAACATATTTTATAATTACATGAATCCACAAAACTGATAGGCTCCCAGAAATTCTCGTAATTTTCTCTACTTACTCAATGTGTATCCATCCACACATAAATTATAAGAATTTTAAAAGAATTTAGCTTGATTTCAATTAGTGGAGCATGACATATCAATTCTGCGATTGACGATTGTCTCTGAAAGAAGAAACAAGTAAGTATCGTTCCACAGTGTGAAACTACGGTAGACTTCCAAACTATACAAATTACATAGTAAAACTGAAAATAGTAGAGACCGGAAGTAGTTGATTTCTACCACTTTTGGTTTAAATAGAAGATTGTCGAAGGAGATTGTACCTATTCTTGGAACGATGAATCGATTCTCAGAAACCTCTTGTCGATACCTCTTACCGTTTTTGAGTTATGACAAATACTGTTGAAACCGGAATTGGCCGATTTGTATAGCTTCCGTTTTAACTTGAAGATTGGTGAAGGAGATAGGACATATTCTTAGGATGCTGAATCGATTTCTGAAAACTGCTTGCCGATAACTCTTAAAGTTTTATGTCAATGAAAATCAATATTGAAACCGGAAGTAGTAGTGAATTTCTACCACTTCCGGTTTTAGTGGAAATACAGAAGTCGAAGTGTTTTGTTTCCTTCACACCTTGAATCGATTTCTGAGAACCGTTTGACGCTTGATATTATCGTTTCTGGGTTATGACTATTACTCTTGAAACAGGAAGTGGTAAAAATCGACCACTTTCGGTTTAAGTAGGAGGTTTTTGAAGGAGATGGAATCTGTTCCTGGGATGCTGAATCGATTCCCGAAAACCACTTGTCGATAGTTTTTACCGCTTAAATTGTATGAAAATAGCTCTTACCGTTTTTGCTGTGATACCTGTTGACAGATAGACAGACGGACGGACACAGCCGTTCTAAAGGACTTCAATTTCTTATGCATAGCATAGTTTGGAAATCTAAAATTAATCCAGAAGTTTCAGAGGCATCATTGTGATACAATGATAGCTACGTGATATATATAGAGACGTGCAGATGGACGGGGGTCTTACCCAACCCATCCCAGAAAATTCTGAGCAAATGAAAACAAATACTCCTATAGAAAAATAAATAGCAAATTCCACATTTTAGAAGTTGGAAAAGTCGGATCTCACTGAGGAATGAATTTTTTCTTCTATCATACCACTTTTGTGATGCAATAATTATCAAAGCTGGTAATTGCGCGTCATTTTTTTTTTTTTTTTTTTTTTTTTTTTTTTTGCGAATCACGTTTTCGGACGTTCAAAATTCTCAGCAATTACATTTTTTTTTAGTTTCTACCAGGAACGTAGCCAGGGCTCTGATTTGGGTGGGAGGGCATATATACTAAACTAGTAGTATAAATAGCAAACTAGTATTTATATACTAGTTTAAATATTTGGAAGGCAAGTCAAGATTTGGACCCCGTGCTCCCCCTAGCTACATCCTTGGTTTCTACACAACTTTTTTTCCGCTGTAGAATTAAATAGTAGCCAGTACCCAAGTGAATTTAATAGCTGCATAAATTGCTTGCTATAGTACAACATGTAAATAAATTCTAGAGAAAAAAATCATTCAAGTCATAGCCTACGATGCGGGAGCTTGCGAATATGATTCCCGACTGGCGTTTTTACCATGCTTTGAAAGAAAGAAAGCGAAACAGATACCCTACTATGGCACCTGAAATGCCCGCGGCTGAATCAACACTTACAAGTTAGAAACATTTTGGCGGAACAAGACAGGAAAACCAATCCGGCAGGAGGGGGAGTAGAAATGACATGCCAATTCCAATGTGAAAACCCTCTGTGCAGCACAAATGAAAAAAAAAGTCTTATCAGATCCCCTCGTTTGCTTGCTTGCTTCTCAATTCTTGGAATTCTAACCCGAAGCTAGTCAGTCACGTGATGTGCAAAGCAGAGAAATTCTTCGTTCATCTCTTCCCCAACGTACCGTTTACGAGATAGGATGTACTCATAACTGATAGATGACATTATTATTATTATTATTATTATTATTATTATTATTATTATTATTATTATTATTATTATTATTATTATTATTATTATTCAAACTAATGAAATAAGGAACTTCACACTTACCCGTCCGATTTTCAGATTTTTCACCTCAAATCGTTAGTTTAGGTTAGTTGCTAAAATTATTATTTTCGAAAGAGTTCTTTTATACTAGACATAATTTAGAGAGAGGAGTGATAGTGTGAAGTTGTCCACCCATGAACAATATCCATATAGTTATACTGCATTATATAACTAGTTGCTCATCAGTTTACGCAGTTCTGAAGCTGCCTATCTCAGTTTTGCAAAAGTAAATATTTTATTTGACAAATATGTTTGAGGACCAAGTGGCATGTAATTATAATCGTACTTCTTCTCTTTAATCAACATCATATTCGTATACATCGCTCATTGTCATGATATGTATCATCATAATTAATTCCACATAATCTCTAGTCCATTAACAATAAATTATTATTATATTGTGCTAAAGATCGAACAAAATGAAATGCACAAATTTTATACGTACCATGGAATATTTCAGAACGAAAATGATTCTCACATGTGAATATTATTATATTATTTAATCGTCAACATTATTTATATCTTGCTTACTGTCCGATCCTAATTGACAAATATTATACCTACGTAAACCAAGATTTCGAAGATAGACCCCCCCCTGGTATGGCGTACGGTTCACGGGTATCCTTGCGAGCCACTGTTCTTAGCACTCTAATTTATTGAAATAACTTACAGTACAATAGTACCCTTATTTGGTTCACAGTGAGAGAGTATTAAATGTAATACAATATTCCGTCCCAGTCTAAATAGTGAGTCAATATATTAGATTGTATATAGAAACTGGTAGGTACTGAAAACAGATGCTAAACAACGAAAACAAAACATAATTAAAAACCAGAGACAAAAATAATGTAAATATACATTAAATAATAAGTAAAACGAATATAAAGAGTTATCTACTAACATACTCCAGTAACACGAAGCTTATATATATATATATATATATATATATATATATATATATATCATGCTGAATTTCATCATGCTGTATTGAATCTTCAACGGTTCCTTGTTCTTGATAACATGGAAAAGAATCATCAACAGAAACAACAATTTCAGTTTTGCGACGTTTAGCTGCGGCTCGAGCAGATTTTGAGCGCTTATTTCGTTTTCTGGTTTTTGATAAAGGTCGTTTACGAGCCATTATGTATTTGCAGTATATCAGCTCACGCCTGATTGGTAACACCTTCAACTCGTTAGCTACACTGCGAAATAGGTGATGGTAGGACCTTGTAGTTGTAGAACATCCCGTCGAAAATGCGAGTGGCGCTAGCGTACAGATGTTCCTTTTAAAATGTTAACACTTTGTGCATTTATTCTCGAAATACATAAAGTACGTTGGTAGTACATGATGAAGTATAATATCGAGAGGAAGAAGACATTTCAGTGTTTAGAACGATATATAAATGTTGAAGATCGCTGGCCTCTTTCGACAAATATAAGTGATCAAAAAACGGATTTGCGCTGTGGTGTGCAGTTTAGTTGCATTTTTTCATTCCAATATCTAGTTCTTAAGATAATTGAAAACAAATCAAGCTTCAAGAAAAATTTAATACCATTTCATTCTAATCAATAATAATCAGGGAATAACATATTCAAGTTTTGGAACGAAATTTTTATTAATTATTGCTCTAAATTGGAACAAATTTTAATTAATTATTAATTAATTATATAAGCGCATATTGATTATATCAACATAAAATTAATCATTACTACTTTTAAATATATTGCTATAATGTTATATACTCAGATCATTTCGATAAATTGCGTTTTTTAGTAATTCTGAGTAGAGTGCCAACGCCCTTAAGAGTTTTTTTCATGTATGCCAACAGCTTCAGCTTTGCCGTGCCTGCAAATATTTGTCATTTTGGGTATTTCACGCGCAGATTAACAAGAGCGGAGCATAAATGCAATACATATATAATATATGTGTGCGTTGTCTTATGTGCACAATAAACTCGTAACAGCATAAAAAACACTAAACTATTGGCGATATTCTACTTTATTAGGCATGCTTGCGGAGGGAATATTTAATAATCTCCCGAAAGAAGAGTAGCACTGGTGATTAGGGCGCTGAAGACACTTTTGCGAATTAGTTTAGGAATTTTATTGCAACTGAAAGTAGGCAACGTGCAAGAGCGTTAGGACACCGAGGGGAGCGGTATTTACAATAATGTGGCACAAAACTACTTTGGGAGAGGGTTGATACTGATTATAATTGCTTCCTGTACGGTAGATTTCACAACAATGACAGTATAATTGTTGTAGTTCTACTGTATTCTTTCAGTTCAGGCATACTGATTGAACTCTTTCTACCATATTGCGCTAATACTGAAGTTCCTTAGATGTTATTCTTTCACTGTGAGTTTATTGATTTTACCTGGAAATCATCGAAATAGTGTCTCCGTATTCTTAATCTACAGCAAAAGTTAACACATAGAAGGATGACAAGGAAAAAAATGGTAAAGTTGAACAACATGAGGACCAAAATTACAGAAAAAAGCTATTATGTCGCTATGAAATACCAATTTATAAGGATAATGCATACTCAAGGCGAATAACCCTAATGAAAGTAGTATGGTAAAAATAACAAAAAAAAAAAAAAAAGTGAGATTACTATCTTATAAGCCTGCTTGAATGGAGTTCTGTATATTGTATACACTTCAACATTTACGTGCATTTTACTACGCTTTCGGCGCCCTACATCTCTCTTGAAATATACTCTCCTACATGCTTCCCACTGCGAAAATGGTTATTCAGTAACGAAACAAATCCTCTCGTCCAAATATAAACGTAAAATAAACTACTAAAAATATAATAAGAATTTTATGAAAATTAAGAGACGGTTTTATGAAAAAATACAGTATGTAATGTAATGGCTCTCATTGTTCAACTATACGGAAGAAATTATTGTTCATAATCTTTTAATACTGGGTACAGTAATGGGATTATATGAATTAAGAGGAAGGCGAGTCTTTACTTTGGACATTTCTTTCAATGAATCGTTCAATGAACCGATTCGTAACGAAGACGGAAAAGAAAGTGCTCTGCGGGGTTCCAACCAGCCTTCACTCGCTAACACTCGCTCGTCAATATTATGTGAATTAAATATTATACTTTGGTACAAAAAGGAACCAACCTACCTACTACCTTATATACAGTATATGGGTGAAGAGGCAAGTTGTTAAAACCGGAACCAAGAGATCAAATCGCTAAATCGAAGAATAAAAAAAATGAAATGGCCATAGTAAAGACTTACCAGGAGTAATTTGTGAAATCTTTGATAAATGTGGAGAAAGGAATTTTTGATCGGTATTTCACTTTTCGGTACCTGTCAAAAATACACAATGTATGGTAATTGGTATATTACAGTCTCTCTCAAGTGCAAGGAAATATGGTATCGTTGAAAGGAATTCGTTTAGAATCAAAACTATAAAATTAGGCTTATGTGTCTATGAATTAACCTTTGCGGCTGCGGCTGTAGCTGTAGCTATAGAGAAATGAATAATCTATGTATACTATGCTAGAACTTAATATATTCATACACCATTAAAATTTGTCATTTACGTGCAAATAGCCGCATTACCGATAGTGCAACTATTTCAATTAAGCTACATAAACCATGTAATATTTAAGCACAAATGTCTTTATAGCATTAATAAAGAAATTATTTGTTTGTTTTCCCTATGCTATTTTAAATTCTATTGCATACTCAAAGAACATAACGTAAATACATTTGTTATTTGCGTAATATTTTTATATTCGACTTGTAAAATCACTAACTTGTATGTTTATCAAGTAAATTATTATAAAATCAGTCCACAAATATATTTACTTAAACAAAAATATTAAGAATATGCCTATTAAAATTTTATTAGGTCATTCTACGAGAAATCGCCATATTAAGCACACAAGTATACTAACGTAGTGTACATCCTCGCACACTACGCACTATGCACTCGCACACTTGTGAACTTGGACCTTTTGACGCACACTAGGTGACGTCACTTCCGGAAATAAGCGTACTTCAAATGTGCACTTGTATCTTTTGGACACGGCCTTTACTTAACCTCCAATAATTTAAGTTAATTTACAAAAAATGCAATAAAGAAAATATTAGTGACAAATACAAACATACAGGAATGTATTTTGAGAGAAAGAAAATTGAAAGTGCACCAGCCGAGATTTGAACCCGCGTTGCTCCACTCAAGAAGCAGACATCCTCCCGACTTAGCCACGGCAGAACTTGTAACTTCCGGTTTTGAAGCTTTATTTATATTGCGTGTGTTACGTAACAATGCTACGAGGTGTCATTACTGTTGCGACGATCTCCTTCAAGACCCGTTTCGTAAATTTACGAAATAACTCATTTAATCCTTAATCAATAATATTATATATATATATATATATATATATATATATATATATATATATATATATATATATATACAATGTATGTGTGTGTGTGTTGGTGCACCCAAGAGATTAATTCATAATAGATTAATTTATTCTTGATTTTAATCTACAGAACAAATGTTTTTAATGAAAACATGGGACCTGTTGCCGTAGATGGCTAAAGACCGTAAATAAAATTCCAACTTCAAGTGTAACTGGAGTAACTCACCGACAATGGCTGATTTAACACATTTGATAACAGCGCGCGTAATGGGTTATTTATAAACGGAGTTGATAGAGCCTGTGTAGATAAGTGGGTACCGTGTGTGACTGTTGTTCTAAGGATTCTGTGTTCGAGTCTGAGCCTAGACTGAGTTACATTTTTTTTTCAAGGAATTAAAAATTATAAATGATGTTCGCGTTTGATACTGAAAGAGATTTATCCTATGAAGGGAGAAAAACCAAGACAATACAGGGGACAGGGGGAAAGACGGAGACTGTTTATCCTTAAGTGTTAAAATTTAATTTATTCCCATGTCTTTTACTCTTTCCTTTCCCTCTTTTCTTCTTTTCTCATTTTGTTTAGCTTTACATACTTTTTCGGTCTCTGCATGATACGTATTATTCTTTTCGTTTCCTTTGCATTAATTCCTATCTCTTTGAACTTAACGCGAATGGAATTTCAGCAGATTTATCTCGTGGTTGTTTCTCTAAGTGATGCTCTCAGATAGTAATACTTTTTTCCTCCAAATGGAGGAATATCCTGGCATGTTATGTTTTCGGGCATGTATTTGCTGTCATGTTGGTTGTCCAACTATCAGGCATACAGTAAAACTTTTCTGCTACTGGAAAAAGCAATCACTTCTTATGTACCCAACCTCCACTTTTTACAGTCGCTGACTGTACAAGGCACTGACTCAAATTTGTATCGGTAACAGGTATCAGGTAATAGATAGCCAAAGTACTACCCAAGATAGGTACTGTACATGTACTGACTAATCAAAGTACCTAAGGTACTATTTTAGGTACAAGATTTTAACCAATTATCTCCATATCTGGAATAAAAGTAATAACAGAATTCGTCAAATTTTAAATATTTAATAATAATTCGGGGTACAGAATATACTGATTTATTTTACTTGTGTAAGTAATAGTTCCATATATACAGTACATAATAGTGTTATTATTAATTTGGTTTCCTTGAAGTACAAATGACAGAAAATTAAAAAAAAAAGAGGGTATGAGTGTGTAGCCCCCCCTCACTCCCATTCCATTTTAAAATTTCCCAGTTACTGCTGGCTGAATTGGAATGAGGCTTCATGTACTGTTCGTCGACGCAAACTGTGTTTTGGTTTTAACTTTGTAAAAGTTGGCAACCCTGTGAGTGATGACTCGTGCTTCCTGTCCACCGAACAAAGGAGGTGCAAAGTGGTTATGACAATCTAAAAAATAGTCCCTTGAATTCAAATGCCATCGTAAAATACTTTTACTGTTTTTAACGCTTTAATTATTTTGTTTTAATGGTGAACTTATTTAACGCCCTTTGATATTTGTATTTTTGATGAAGGATATTTATTATGAATATTTATAAAATCTTTTCTGGCATGCTCAGCGTAAACATACTGACGCTGAGGCAAAAAGGCCGCGAAAGGTACTCTAAGTGGTTATGGCGGTTGATTGGTTCTATTACAGTGACGCCCGAGAAGAATATCAAAGTTTTTCCTCGCAATCCATCAAGATTTAATAAGTTTGATAATGAAAAGAATAAGCTAAATCTGCGCAGGTATATAAATATAAAATTAATACAAAATCTATGTTCGTATACCAAGACAACGTTTAATATGTGAAATCATGTAAGCAACGAGGCATGATTAAGGAACCTACACAAGTAAAAGGGTGAATTCCACTTGGAATTGAAAAGTAATAACCTCCACGGAAGCTAAATAATGACTGTCCAACGAGCAACAAGAAGCATGGAGAAATCTTCTTCGTAAGAATGACTACATGATCCCCCCCCCCAAAATCCATCAATTTATAGTGTGGTTAAGTGTGATACCGAAATGGCGTGTGTTTAACACTAGTGCACTGCGTAATATAAAATTTAGCCGGCATTCATAGTGCGTCATCTTCCTTAAAGAAAGAAAGAATAAAATAAAAATATATAATAATTTCTTCGCATAAATTACACATTTATAAAGTTTTGGGCTTATGGTGTGTTGGTACATGTTAAATAAATCACTAACAAAATGTTGTAATGTTGTTAACGTAAGTATTATAAACCTGTGTTAAGCGAATAAAACTTACACACTATCTATTTCTTTATGTGCAATTACCTTTACAGTATTTCTGCACAATCACTACAGAGTTGCTGGATGTTATGTCTAATGACTTGCACTTATTCCGCTGATACCAGCAGGCGTGGCAAGGATGGTGGGCACTCGCAGTCGCAACCTCAATGAAATAGTATTCTGGTTCGAGATCCAACTTGGGAGGTTTGCGCACTCTCAATTGTAGTATTATCATTTGTATTGCGAATGTCTTCTTCATGCCAATTACTAAAATCCACCACAGGTAAGCCGTATTGAACAGGAGTTGTTTCCAGCGGAGTTATAAAAATTGGTTATCCCGAATGGGATCAGGTAAGCATCAGACTCTTCCAGTCACAAAAATGGTTAGCTCGAACAAGAATTAGACCCTGCAGGCCATAAGAACGGCTGCCCCGAACTGGAACCGAACCCAACACGATCCAATCGTGTTACAAGAATGGCTTATCCCGAACAGGGACCAACGAGAACCGAACCCTGCATGTTACAAGAATGGCGCTCCGAAACAGGAACGGAACTCCTTCACCGTACACGCAAAAGTAGTGATTTATGTGTAGAAACGTAAAGGTAAAGTATCTGACTCGTATTTAGAAATTTTATGTAATGGTACAAAATGGATGAAAGCAATGCCAAGTTGTTGGACGCCATCAAAGGCGAAATGCAAAATTTACGTCAATCTTTAGAAAATAAAGTTGAAAAAGTTAATGATTCCTTAAAAAACAAGATGTTAGAAATCTCAGAGGCAACAAAACAACAGATCGACGATAAACTCCAGGCACAAATAGAAATTGTAAAGAGAGAAATCTGGGGTAAAAGTGAAGAAAAGGGGGTCAAAGCACTTGAAAAAATTGAATCAATTGAAGCTCCAATTGAAAAGGCTAGTTGTGCAGATGTAGAACAAGGGTGCCAAAAGGTAGTAAATGAGTCAGTTTTTGTTAGCGCTTGCAATGGTAAAGAAACAAGTAGTCAGCCAGTGTCATACAAATGTAAAGGTTTAGTTAGCCAAACTGTTACGTCAAGTAGGCCTAGTGTTCGTTCGAAGTCTAAACAGCAGGTAAATGTGTTGAACATAAAATATTTGTCATGTTACGGAGGAAAATGCACTGATAGGTTTTGTACGTGTAATTGTACTAATGTAGTAATATTAATGAATGGAGGCAAGAGAATGCGCTCTTTACTCATTAGTCATATGTTGAATTTAATGGAGCTAGGATGCGTCCAAAGCACGTCACAAACAGATAAGTTAGCATGTATTCCAAGTAATGACATATGTTCGTACTTCGTGAACATAGTTAGGGTTCAGATTGACAAAAAGGAAAACAGTGGTAACAGTTCTCACTTGGTGGTAATAAATATGTATGTTGTAAATTTCAAGCGCATAAGGTTTTATTGTTTTCTATGCACCCAAATATGTGTAATGAATGATGAAATCAGTTCAGGCACTAGTAACATCAATGAGAATAATGTTAGTGGAATGTCATGGTACAAACAAGTTGAAAGTTGTCAAAATAATTTTAGTAAGTTGCAGTACATTTTGAGTAAATCCGTCAGCAAGTATAAATATTGGTCACAACGTAGTAAGCACGCGTCCGATAAGAAACGAAAGTTGTGTAAATTGAAACGAAAAATAAAAGGAATGCACAAAATATTGCGATCTTTTGAAAGAATATCAAAGTTTGTCCGTAGGAATTTTAAGAAAACCCAATGTAAGCACAAAGGCAATTGTATGGTGGTAAGTAGTAATGAAAAAAGCAATGTAGTCACTCCAGAAAAAGCACAATCAGAAAATGTAAGTGAAAAGCGAAATGAAAAGTTGAAATCTAGTAAATCTTGTAAGTTGTTCAAAAAGCCAAAAGTCAATGCAAAAGGAAAACATATGCAGAAGTTAGTCGTTAAAAATCATGATGGTGTCGGTGAAAAATGTAGAAATCAAGTGAGAAAACCGTGTCGTAGCCAGGCGTCGAAAATTCAAAACAAACGCGAGAAAAAGGCAAAAGTTAGGTTAGTCCAACGAACTTGTGCTAGGTGGCACGAGCATTCAGTAATAGCACAGAGGCGTAAGCACACAGGGAAAATGAAAAACCGGGTTGATCATAAAAGCAAATTCAATGTTTCATACAAAATTAGGCAGAGAATTTTCCGCAACAAAATTTTGAAAGAAAATAAGTGCAGTGAACATAATTACGAAATATGTGAAAATTGCAAGTTAGTGAAGCAATGTGGTAAGTCGAAAGTCAAAATTTCTGCCAATATACGATTTGTTGTTGCTACTGACAGTGAAAAATCATACGCGTATGGAAAGCTAGTGTTTATCAAAGTAAATATTTGTCGCAGAAACCACACAGGCGATTACGAAGATGTGTTTATTAAACGTTTTGGAATAAAATTCAAAATTCTTGTTGTACTTCAAAAACCAAGAGTAGGAATTGGATAAAAATATGTTTGTGAGAAAATTGGATTGTGTACATTTTGAAAATTTGACCGTAGCGATGTGTAATATACTTGAATATTACAAAAAAAAATGAATACATAATATTGATGAATGCAAAATTAAACATTTCCTTTTGAACCGTATGAAAATTAGAAATTAAGAAGATTGGTAAATTGTTAGATCCTTTAACTGGTAAATCTATTGGTTCGCATTCTGTGGATAGACTTAAGGTGTGGAAACCTACGAAACAAACTCGTAAAATCTGGTTAAATCTTGCAGTGAAACATAGTTCTGAGAAATACCATGATGTAATTTCAAGCGAATTTAAAAATTCAGATCTAGAAAGCAGTGTTGAAAGTGTTCTTTGCAATGCATTAACCACAACACCAGTGTGTTTATCTCAAAGTGTTCAATCCAGAAGTAATAACCAACGAATACATAAAATCTTGGAGGAATTGTTAGATATTGATAAGTATTTGAATTTTCTGTACTGTAAAAATTTGTGTTCATCTGATGTATTGGAATTTGCGTTAGTAAATCTACAGAATCCTTATGTGGCACTAAATGAACAAGTACAAGGAATGTAAAAAAAAAAAAAAAAAAAAAGTCGTTTCATATGATATATGCAGGCATCTGTGACCCGCTATGCGACTTCCAGATGGCCGTTGATATTTCTTTTCCAAAGCAATGGAAAAACCAGCAAAGAAATATGCCAAGTCATGGAGATGAGGGTCCCCACCCCCCTTTTATGTGTAATGGGTAATGTAACATGTTTTTAATGCTCGAAGTAAGCTATTTTGGTAAATCCTATTCTTTATTATTTTAAGTTTTTAACCTTGTATTCTTTAATTCAGCCTCATCTCAGGGTGGTAAAATAAATAATTTATTGTGGGTAGGTTTCTTCGAAATTTAGCCAGGCAGATCCCGTCGAGTGATCAGAGAGAGTCATAACTGAATTATTACGTTGTAAAAATTTAGCTGCGAATCTTTAAGGCGCCGATAAATTTTATTAAATCTCGACAAAACGTATATTACTCAATATTGTGTGAAATAAAGTTTTTAATATGTAATATGTTTTAAAAATTTGTTTACGAATAAAAGATTTCATTTTATATATTCGTGTTACTGTATTATTGCATTGTGTTTGAAGTTAACTAACTAATTAATAGTGCTGTTTAAATGTTGTATTCTAAAGGTTTGAAGAATGAAAATATTACATTATTAGGAGTTATTTTGAGAATTAGTTATAAGGAAGCATATATTGATGAAAAGGTTATTTTTGCATTTCATGTGTCATTTTTCTCAAAATATTGAAAATTTCATGTGTTTAGTACGATAATAATATTTAGTGTAAGATGTAAAAACACGAGTCAGATACTTACAAAAAAAAAAAAAAATGAAAATTTTATGATTTAAGTAATAATGTAAGAAATATATTGGTTTGATGTTAATAAATAGAATATGAATAGGATATAATATAAAATGAAAATATAATAGATAATCAATATTATTCAACTTATATTGAAATATTGTATTATGAAAAGAAATGTAATCTTATATTTACACATACAAAAGAAGAGCCCATTTAAAGTATATAGCCCATAAAATAAAAAGCCCATCTACGTCTGTGTAAAGTGTTAATGAACCATAATGGATCAAATGTTAATAATGGAAGAAAGAAGAGGAATAATAACCGGAAAAATAACTCTAAGAAGAGGAAACCCAAGATCCCAGGGTTCTGATAATCTTCAAAGAAGATCATCGTCCGTGTCGCACGCCATTTATGAGTGTGTAGCCCCCCCTCACTCCCATTCCATTTTAAAATTTCCCAGTTACTGCTGGCTGAATTGGAATGAGGCTTCATGTACTGTTCGTCGACGCAAACTGTGTTTTGGTTTTAACTTTGTAAAAGTTGGCAACCCTGTGAGTGATGACTCGTGCTTCCTGTCCACCGAACAAAGGAGGTGCAAAGTGGTTATGACAATCTAAAAAATAGTCCCTTGAATTCAAATGCCATCGTAAAATACTTTTACTGTTTTTAACGCTTTAATTATTTTGTTTTAATGGTGAACTTATTTAACGCCCTTTGATATTTGTATTTTTGATGAAGGATATTTATTATGAATATTTATAAAATCTTTTCTGGCATGCTCAGCGTAAACATACTGACGCTGAGGCAAAAAGGCCGCGAAAGGTACTCTAAGTGGTTATGGCGGTTGATTGGTTCTATTACAGTGACGCCCGAGAAGAATATCAAAGTTTTTCCTCGCAATCCATCAAGATTTAATAAGTTTGATAATGAAAAGAATAAGCTAAATCTGCGCAGGTATATAAATATAAAATTAATACAAAATCTATGTTCGTATACCAAGACAACGTTTAATATGTGAAATCATGTAAGCAACGAGGCATGATTAAGGAACCTACACAAGTAAAAGGGTGAATTCCACTTGGAATTGAAAAGTAATAACCTCCACGGAAGCTAAATAATGACTGTCCAACGAGCAACAAGAAGCATGGAGAAATCTTCTTCGTAAGAATGACTACATGATCCCCCCCCCCAAAATCCATCAATTTATAGTGTGGTTAAGTGTGATACCGAAATGGCGTGTGTTTAACACTAGTGCACTGCGTAATATAAAATTTAGCCGGCATTCATAGTGCGTCATCTTCCTTAAAGAAAGAAAGAATAAAATAAAAATATATAATAATTTCTTCGCATAAATTACACATTTATAAAGTTTTGGGCTTATGGTGTGTTGGTACATGTTAAATAAATCACTAACAAAATGTTGTAATGTTGTTAACGTAAGTATTATAAACCTGTGTTAAGCGAATAAAACTTACACACTATCTATTTCTTTATGTGCAATTACCTTTACAGTATTTCTGCACAATCACTACAGAGTTGCTGGATGTTATGTCTAATGACTTGCACTTATTCCGCTGATACCAGCAGGCGTGGCAAGGATGGTGGGCACTCGCAGTCGCAACCTCAATGAAATAGTATTCTGGTTCGAGATCCAACTTGGGAGGTTTGCGCACTCTCAATTGTAGTATTATCATTTGTATTGCGAATGTCTTCTTCATGCCAATTACTAAAATCCACCACAGGTAAGCCGTATTGAACAGGAGTTGTTTCCAGCGGAGTTATAAAAATTGGTTATCCCGAATGGGATCAGGTAAGCATCAGACTCTTCCAGTCACAAAAATGGTTAGCTCGAACAAGAATTAGACCCTGCAGGCCATAAGAACGGCTGCCCCGAACTGGAACCGAACCCAACACGATCCAATCGTGTTACAAGAATGGCTTATCCCGAACAGGGACCAACGAGAACCGAACCCTGCATGTTACAAGGGGGGAGGAAAGAAAAGGAAAGGTATGTTTAGCTACCAAAAAAATAACAGATTGCAGAAAACTCCAGAATGACGTCAAATTTCACCCTTCTGGAATGTCAAGTTTACAAAACTGAAATGTCAAACGGAGTGACAATCCTTTCAACGTGTCACTAAACGGGTGTCAATGTGACTAAACAAAAGTTCAAAAGAACTTTTTGTGTGTGAGAGAGGAATAACCTCCCAAAATTTGCCGTATAGATCTTGTAACACTCTGTGTATTATTACTAATTTAGCTTACGTCAAGTACAAATGCAATAGAAATGCGAGTTCCAAGAGGCAAAATATATTACACTAAACAACAAAAACATTTGAATCATTAGGTGAAAAAGGAAAAAAAAACGCGTTTTTAAAATTCGTAGGGAACGTTCACTATGTAATACAATATTAATAAGTTTAAAGTGTTCCTATCTTTCCTCACATTTCGTTTTGTAAGCTCCATAATACTTTAAAAAACTTAATAAAGCTATATGTACATGTACAGGGTGTTCCAAAACGTATGCGACAAACTTCGGGAGGTTATTCCGGACACAATACATAATTTTGAAACAAACATTTGTAAATAGAAAAGATATGACTTCGACAGTAATTTAGGAAGCCGCACTCTCTACATTGAGTAGCTTTAAAATTACATTCCCTTGAAATTCAATTTCCTACGCATTCGGCATCTTGCAGCTCCGAAACTAGTTGCACTAATGTTCAAAAAGTCTTTCTTTCGTGTCCGGAATAATCTTCCGAAAATTGTCGCATAGGTCTTGTAACACGTATTATTACAAATTATAACTTCCTAAGAACAAATCACTTAGAAAGGAGACAATTCTAACAAACCGCGAAATATGCTATTCTACTACAATAATAAAAACACCTGAATTAGTACGTGAACAATGAAATAAACACATACACGGGAACACACACACACAATATGTATATACTCTTGAAATTCATATACAGGAAACTTTCATTATGCAATACAATATTAATACATTTCAAGTGTTCCTATCTTTCTCCACATTTCGTTTCATAAATCTACAGTATATTTACATGTACAGGGTGTTACAATCAGTGGCGGCTTTAGCGGGAGGCCGGGTAGGCACGGACCCACCCAAAAATTTTGAAAAATATATAAACGCAAGAAGTTACAATAAAGAGTTTAATATATTTTCCATTATTTATATTAATGGTAGATAATTATTTAACAAATAGTATCAACCACTACTGCAAAAGTAATTTCCTATTGTCATTAATCAATCAAATGTGTACAGACGTGTTCAAATTATTAGACTCACGCCCGTAAAATGCAAAGCTCATGTTGCAGCCCTAATTTAGGAGTTCTAAAACATGTGAGTTAAGGGTTAAACCACCAATAGAGGATCCTTCATTTGTTTACTGTACAGTTGAAGTGATGATATCACCGTTGAACAGCAGATGACATTAGTGGAGGAGAAAGTTCTGAAAGTGGTGTTTCAGTTGTATACAGCGCAGAGACCTGCACGAACCGAATTTTTCGGCCCGGGCCCGATAAATTTTAAAAGTTTTATTTTTGTAACATTTTTCACGGGCACACTTCTTCAGCGTTTGCCTTTATTCTAATTATTGTTTAACGAAAGTCAATAACTATTAAAGAAATGCAATAATCGGCTCCAGCCCGGCCCGGCCCAAAGAAATAACAGAGTCCGAGCCCGGCCCGTGCAGGTCTCTAATACAGCGATTGTGGTTTCTATCAACAAGTTACAGTCTGAAGTGTTGTGGTTGCAGTCGTAAGCAGTCACAACATTCAAAGCGTTCAACAGTTCGAATGGGCCAGTTTAAAGTGATCGTGACGTGTTTTGTGTATTAAAATTTTAGTCTGTGAAGTCCTGTAATTGCTGCATAATGTGAAAACCAGACATCTTTCTCCACGTATAGTGGAAGTTATCAAAACGCTTCTGGCGGAAGGAAGATATACACAACGACAAATTGCTAGTAGAGTTGGTGTAGGGCAAAAATCTTTGAGTAGAATCTCTGTTGCAATGAGCAAAAAGCAAATGTATAAGCAAAAATCTTTCTTATTTTGGCCTTGCTTCTGCGCTCATGTAGATACATCCCTACTTTCTTCCTTGGCTTCATGCTGGGGACTTCAGTAAACTCTTGAAATGCACACGTCAAAAAATATTACACCTGTCACACAATACACACAATAATGCTGCTTTTCCTTGCCAGCAGACGTCGCATGCGGATCTTCCCTCGCGAACTACTTTATTGTATCCCTCCGAATTCTACTGTGGGTGGGGCTTAGGCCCTGTCGAACTTTAAGCACAAGATGTCGCTACAGTGCAGATAAACTTTACGCTGTTACAAGGGTTTCGTTTTCCACGTACAGTATCGATATATCAAAACTGACTTTACAAGTTATAGTGCGAGTGTCAAGTGCAAAGATCAATGCACAATTCCTTCAAAACGGATTTTTATTAGCATGTGGGGTTCTGGAGATAATTGCATGTGAAAATGACGTTTATTCCCCATTTTTATACCAAATTTACTCATTAAGGATGAAAATTTTTAAATTTTTGTTCTGAAGGATTTGTGCCGACATGTTTTGTGAACAATATAAAAAAGACTCCATAGTTCTATCTTTAGTCGTAACTGAGAGAAATGTTCAAAACGGAAGGTCTGTTCTGCACGTTTTTGTGGAGGTATGAAGTCCTCTTATCTGGTTATCTTCTTTGTTTTCGATAAAGAACCGGGGAAAAAAAGCAAAATCAATCGACATTCTCATTCGCTTCAATGTTGAAAGTCATGCTAAAATATGAGATGTTTATTTACAAACAGCATGCGTTGCAGTAAAACATTACACTTGTGTTGGACGAAAGAAGTCTTCGTACACTACTTATTATAATTCATACACTAAGTAATCAATTTCCAATTCGATGTGGGTGTGAAGTGTTTGTGTATTTGAATTCACGTCAAATTCTAAAAACTAGTAAAGGTAAACAAACGAAAGAAAGAAAAAAAAACACGTATACTTCTTTTGCTGTAAAGTCATGATTGAAATGTCTGTTCTGACACTTTTGATATTAGGAAAAGAAACACACATTTCCTCTTTTCGCTTCAAAGAGTGTTTACTTTATCATTTTAATAAAGTAAAGGTAAATTCATTACTCAGTTTTAGAGCTCAAGGGATAAAAGTAACCAAATATAATTGAACTGTGGGCAGACCAAAACAAGAGGCTGCAACCGGGACAGTTGCCCCGAGCGCTAGCAAACTATTCGGTGTGTTTATTGGTGTAGATGTAGATGAAGTGGGTGCTAATCGCAAAATTTGCCCTGGCACCAAATGTCTGGTTTCGTCACTGATCAGGCTACCATATTTTTAGAGCATGAAATCGGGACATTTTTTTTTAGTTTTTAGGAACACACGAAAATTATTGGCAATTTACTTTAAAGTGAAACTTAAGCTTCAAGAGCAAGGATTAAAATTTAAAGTGGGCTGGGATGGTAAATCAATGTCCTGTTGCAGTTCAGTTCCTGTTTCTGCGTGACGTTTGTCCCTTAAGAACATTTGTCCTTGTCCGTCACTTTTTACTTTTATTTATTTATTTATTTATTTATTTATTATTATTATTATTATTATTATTATTATTATTATTATTATTATTATTATTATTATTATTATTATTACAGTTTATCTACCAAACAACTATTTATATTATTATGCGGTATTAATCCAAATCTGGAACTTGTGATATTTATTTACTTTCATCATTCCATCCGGCAAATTAGTGTGATCTGTAAAAAAGGGAATGTTTTCGGGCTGATAAAATAAAAGCGCAAGACTTGCGGTATCCACATTTGCGGTACTTCGAGTATCGACATTTGTGGTACTGGGATATTTGCGGTACTATTCGAAATAGCTTCTTATTCTCCAAGTTAAGAAAGGATATTTTCGAGTGTTCAGTAAGAGGATAAGCACACACTATCAACTGCTATACAAACACCAAATTTTATAACATTGGTGTAGCCAGCAAGTTGTTCTAGGGGAGAATAACATAACTTTTTCAGGGGACTCGGAGCTTTTCTGCATACTAAAAGCAGACTAAAAATCTTCTTTCAGAATATAGTAAAACCATTATTAACTCACCATACATACAAACCTTTCTCAGAACATGTAAACCTAAGTATAAGGATCACTTATACAGAAAAGAAAAAAAAACATTTACTAGAATACATGGTAGTCACATCCAAAAGATGTAAACAAATTCTTGTTTTTGATTGGCCAAAACTAAAAAATAAATAAATAAATAAATCATTATCTGTGATTGGTCAAATGCCTGTCGATGACATTTAAAGAGAACTTTTAGAAATATTTATTTATTTATTTATTGTTTTCTTTTATAAGTTTCATTAACAGTTTTCCAATAACTATTTGCCAGTATTTATTTAGAGTTGAAATATAATATTCTTTTTTCTTCGTTTTCAACATATTCTAATTACGAGAAAGTATTAGAGCAAAGAGCAACTTGCCTGCAGAGTGGTTTATCATAAGTCACTCATTTTGCACACAGTTGTCCATTGTTATGAGCATATTTAGGGATTTTTTGTCAGATCAATCTCGGAATAAGTATAAGAGACAAAGTCAAAATTAACAACGTTCAATGAATTAGTATTCAATTAGTACACACGGAAAAGAAAGTATTTGCCAGTTGACAGATTTTCTTTTGCCAATAACTCAGAAACAAATTAATTAATTTGGATCTTTTTATTGTTATCCTTAGAATAGTTATAATTTGATAATTTGCCAAAATCGGTACTCTAATACACTAATTTATTGTCTAGTTATAAGGAAAAGAAAGTTTGTTAACTGAAGAATACTTTCTTTCGTGACTGTACATTAGAGACAAACGCATAACACTAACACATAATGCTAGGGCAGAACACATTCTGAGGCAGAGCCTCATCTCTGGAACTGATTTATAGTCATAGTTCCTTAACCTTCCTCCACTGATTGAAATGAAAATTATACCCACTAATGTGCGTTTCCTGCTGGAACAGTGTTCTTCGAGACGTTATTGCTGTATGCTCGAAATCCAATTTGATTAATTTCGGATTCCAATCATTAATATTAGCCTTCACCAAACTGAAAAATCCTTGATATGTCTTACTATCTCGTGCTGGTAAGAAGCCGAAGATCAACGGAACAATATTTGTTTCCTCCAAGTTATGCTCCCGTTCTTGAAATTTCGATACTGTATGTACTTAAAACCCTGATGAAAAGTACATGGTTTCTTCTTAGAGGTTTCGATTACTGTGATAGTTTCCATTAGGTGACCCGCGTGATCTCTTCTTATATATCCATAACCTACCAAAAGCAGCCAATCAAGATGAGTCGCATAATATTAGGCTATTTCATCTCCATACCCACCTCCTTTATTATTATGTTCATTCTAATTTAGACTAAAGTGGTGTGAAATGGATGCTTTTTTCGCACGATACACGGTGTGTTCCGCAAATGTCCCACTATCTAAGGAAAAGGTTTGAACAGTACCGCAAATGTCCCAGAAAAACTGGTTTTCTGGTTATACCTCAAATGTCCTGATACCGATAAAATTTCAGATGATTGCTGCCATGCTATAACTTTGAGCTTCACCTTATCTCAAGTAGATTCAGACATGTCGGAAGGTTTGATTCTTGTAGATTCACTAGTTCAAACTCTACCGAAGATGAGATCTGGAGAATATGACTCTCAACGAACAACATTCGAACAAATTTATCAATAATGTTTGGAGATATACAAAGAAACGGTCTTGAAATTCCAGAGCCGGAAACAGGTGGGCTATAGAGATTCCTCGTGAAAACGAACTAGATATTTGCCATCGAAATATCACAAATTCATTTTGGATGAATCTCTTCCTTCACTGGAGGCAGAAAATGAATTTTCTAAAGATAATATACTAAGAGATATTCTTCTACCTACTATTGATAAGGCAATCACTGAAATGGAAAACCGCTTTGGATCATGTAGCAAAATCGTTGGATCAATCACCGCTCTACATCCAAAAAGTGAAAACTTTCTAAATTACAACATCGTCTAGCCTATGGCGCAGCATTATGGAAGTGATCTGGAAATATTCAAATGTGAACTCAAAATCCTTTCAAACACAATTAAGTTGTATGAAGACGAGAAAAAAACAAACTTGATTCCTTGATGTATTTCGTTGATCTTTGCGTCTACAAAAATTCATTCCTAGAAACCTACAAGCTAGGTATCATCTTTGTGACTATATCAATTTCTAGTGCTACATGTGAGAGATCATTATCATGTTTGAAAAGATTGAAGACATATACGCAATTCAGTGACTGATGATAGGTTGAAAAACTTAGTTACTTTATATTGAGAAGAAAATTGTTAAATCGTTAGATCTTGAAGAAGTTGTTGATAAGTTTGCTGCTTCCTACAAGAATAAAAAGTACCTCTTTTAAGTAGAGGCATGAACCTATAAGTTATTTTCTTTACCTCTATAAGTGCATTTCCCTGCTTCCACTTAAATCAACCAACCACACATACATTAAACTCCGTAATTAAATAACTACTTACTTATATTTAAGTAAGTAGAGAAATCTCTGGGTAGAGAAATCACAGATGGTAAAAGGGATGTTCAGAGGTTTTTGTCAACTGTTGGTCGTACTATCGGGTTTAATATCTGGAGTTGCAAAATATTGTATTTTAACGTATGTTCAATATAAATTGTGTATGTACTATATTTACTAAGCACTGCATTTTCAACGTATCTTTAACATGTGTATGACGAACTAAATTAACTAAACTCTGATACAATTATGTAATTTAAATTCTGTTTAATAGAAAATACGTATTACGTACTACTTCGACAAAGCTTGCTGCAATTATGTATTTTAAATTATGTTCAATAGAAATAATGTATTGTCGACTGTGTACTCTCTATCACTGTATAGTTAAAAAAAAAAAAAAGAGAGAGAGAGAGATAGAGAGAAAACACTAAAGTCTTTGTTTAACATAACATGTTGTATTTTGTAAGACATGCTGAGATTTCCCCTTACGATAGATTTTTAGGAGGCTCAGCCCCTCTGTAGCAACGTCGCTGATTATTATTAGGTTATTACAAATACAATTGTTATAACATAATTGTATTATTTATGGTGAGCTTATGTCCGGTGAGCTTTCTGCCGTGAGTTTATGTCCGCGACCCCGTTTTTCTAAAGCAAAATGAAATATGTCTAAGATGCTTTCAGCCATTAAAAAAAAAAAAAAAAAAAAGAGATACCCTTTCACCAAAATTTCGTTTATCGATATTTCTGTGCTGCAAAATTTCCTGCACCGAAAGTTTCAGCACAATGGAGAGGGTTTGATTGCTTTCTTCAGTAAAAGAAAGTAGTATTCTTTTCTTTGTCCAAATATGTTTTCAATTTATATTTTAATATTCAAACTCTACTTCATATTAATATTCAAAGTCCAGTTTTCATATTTGTCATATTTTCCGTTTACCATTTTTCCGTTGCTTATTTATTTTATTCAGATTTATTTTCCTCTGAAATTAAATTAGTGAACCTATAAATGTAATTAGTTATCATTCTTGTATTCTTTATTGCATTCATTATCTTATAATACAATTATATTATTAGTGGTGAGTTTTTGTCCGCTTATGTCCGGAGAGGATAATGCCGGTGAGTTTATGTCCGCGACCCTATGAAATGGGTTGATTAATGGCGTACTCGCCGCTCCAATTTCCACCCCTGATACAGTTGTTAAAATTAATAGGAATTTTCTAACTTTTCCTATTTTTGCGACAGCCCAAACTACACCTATTAGAATAGATTTTTGTTAAAATAATGTTAGTCAATTTCGTATCGACTTCCATTTTTCCTGCTTACAGAATCTGCGTGGATAGAGTTATTAGTTAGTTACAAAATAATGTATTTTCTTATATCTAAATAGAAGTGTCTGGCACGTTAATATTGAAATTTTGTTAAAACACTTGCTTCACCAAAATGAATTTAACCAGTCCAACAAGACATATTGTTTATGCAGCTGAAATTTGCTATAGGCCTACTGCTGACTGATTAATTGATTGGTTGATTATCGTTTCCTTTCATCAGCGAGGCTATATGAGACGTGGACGTGGTACACAGTTTTCACGTGGAATCCGAACCACTGTAGTTCAAAGCTTCCTCACCGGGAATCGATCACCAAAGGCATGCTTACTAGTCACTAGAACAGTGAGGAAGGCTTGTAATAATGTTGTTCATTTTTTTATTAGGAATAAATTACATGTGATTTTATTTATTGAACCATTATGTGGTCGACAATCCAGCTTAACCTTCCTTGTCAGCCTCGCTCTGAACCTTGTCACCAAATCAGCCTAAGGCATTCAAAGCAGTGTTACCAGACCAGTCAGTTGGAAAAGCAGGAGATTCGAAGATAAAAAAACAGGAGAAAGCAGTAGACATATACAGTGGTGGCGTTTGAATGTAAATCCGGGGAGGAGGCAATAAAATTTGCCATTATTAAGGGGGCAGTAGTCAAAACAAGCAGTCCAGAATTCATTTCCGATTAACTACATTGAGCAAATGAAAGGGAAAAGTCCCGATTTATATTAATATTATTTGATACGCACATGTGTGAAGTAAAACGTAGTGAAAGAGCAAAGTGGAGTGGGAAAATGTTTTTCATGCACGTAGCGATAACGTAGTTATATGGTACAGTCACACATGATCGTAGCGTAAGACGATTTCTTGCTGACGATCGTGGAGAAATGATCTAAGCCACTCTTCCAACCCAAGTCCCAATCTAAACAACACTTACTTGTAATACGATAACCATAATGCATATAGAAGATGACGTACAGTTGTATTCTTTGGATTCATATTATATACTATAGCTATATGCTCTACAGAGCTTTGCGTATTATAACAGAGAAATTTCATCTTTTTATGTGAGGAAACAATAAAAATTCAATATTTATAATAATATATTTCTTCAACTTCTCGAAGTAAGGAAAAAGCAGGGGATTGTTCACTTTTCATTTTCTTCCGCAGTAGATCAGTAGAACGTAGAAAAAGCAGGAGATCTCCTGCAAAATCAGTAGATCTGGCAACACTGACCTCCTTCGTCCCATCCCCATTGTTAAGAAACCAACTACCCAACCCCGAGTCGGTGAAGCGGAAATCGACCTACAACCGATGCGAATTTTGTGGCCAGGAACTGCATCAATTAGTAAGTATACAACAAAACTAGTAAATCCCAGATGTGTTAAAACAGACCTTCACCTTCAAGTTTTATATTGTATTGCCAAGCCTCGAGGCACGTTCATTGTCGTGCTCTGCAGATAATAGCAATGTATCCGAAACCATGCTTCAAAATCATACCTGTAAATTGTCAGTCTTTTATCAAACTAATTTTGGCTTACGGGCGAAAGCCCTATCAAATAATTATGATGTAATCACAATCATCGAAAGTTTTTTTTTTTTTTTAACAGACTGTCATATTGATGGGCAATTCTTGATAAAAGATATCTAGTTTTTCGTCAAGACAGAAATCTTGAACTATCAAATAATTACAAAGGAAGGTTGTAATAATAATAGTATCAAAATTACAATGTATCCTATATAAATTCTTGTGATCTAAATTTTGAATATGTAATTGTCAAGCTCTCCAGTCACTCACTAAAAATGTTTATTTGTGCAGTATATTAATCCGAATACAACTGTAACGACATATGAATTGTTTTATGAATTATTGAGAGTAATGTCCCAATAGGAAGCAACGTTCTTTGCATAGGGGACTTTAATATAAATCAAACATGTTATAATTTTGGCCTATTTTCAACAGATAAATGCAAAGAATTAAATAACTTCATGTCCCTGTGTGACTAAATGTCCCATAATGTCCCATAATGACAGAAACATAAGACATAAGTTAACGAATCGGGTTTTAATTTTAGCAAAGCAGATTTCCAAAAGATGTGCATAGAACTCTAAAGTAAACTAGGATTGCCTTTTGCAATCGGATAATGTAAATATTGCAGTAACAAACTTCTATCAAATGATTAACAACATATTTTCTGTATGTGTCCCAACCAAAAGACATATCAGCGGAAGCTATCCATATGTTGGTTTACTTATAAGTAGGAAAATAAAATTCAAGACGTACCACCCTAACAAGTGGAAAAAGGGATCAATAAATGCACTTTATCATCGCGATCAATTTGTAATACTGCCTAAAGAAATAAAATCTGACAATATTAACCTACAATACTTTTATTTTAAACTCAGATTGATTTATCGAAAAAGACCCAAACCAGATCTGTTGTTTTATTAAACGCAAAACACCTTTGTCATCAAGCACCCTTACATACAATAGCCATGATATCCAACGTGCCAATGAAATAGCGCAGGCATTTGCACATTATTTTCATACAGTTTACAACAATGTACCTGCCACATAAAACGTTGACTCCGCTTTCTAATCGGACCGAATGTAATATATTAAACAATTTTCAATGAAATGAAATAAACCTCGAAGAAATAGAAAATTCTATACGAGCGTTGAAACCAAAAGCATATTGTGGTCCTGATAACATTCCTCCTTATGTTGTGAAAAGTTGCAATGATCTATTTAAATACCCACTCCGCATTACATTTAATATTTCTATAAATATTCCTTGCTTTAAAAATATTCTTATATATAAACGCAGCGGCGCAAACCTGTCTTCAACTTTCGGGGGGACGGGTAAGAATGTTCCCATAACATTTCTTTTATAGCGATGCTCAAAATATTTATGAAGTTGAAAAAGAATGCACAATGGAAGATGAAGGGAGCACAATTGTCGTCAACATTGGAAGGCGGGCAGATTTGATGCTTATTCTGGGAATGGGGGGAGGGGGAGATGAGACTCATATTACAGTAGATGAATCTAATAACTCTGTTGCATTATATATCAGGCGATATAGATGAAGTAGTGGTACATATCAGTGCCGTGAACACATTCTAAAATCTGAATATATGCATATTTATATTCTACTGAGGCATCCACAATGATCCACATTAAAATTTTATTACACTTGTTTTATAATAATATAAATAATGACTTCCTCGAAACTATGAAGAAAGAAAATCAATTATGAATGACACAACAATATGATGGTGATCTCAATAGCATTATAGCAATCGGAATTAAACAAATAGTTTGAAATAAAGTAACTAATTAATGACAAATTTAATGTAATGAAGTTTCAAATCTTTACATCATTAAGGTGAAATGGAAAAGCCTAGAGAAATCAATTTCATTTCACTTTCTTTTATGGCAGTCGGACACAAATCACACTTATCCCCAAAAAACACTTTTCAAATTGGATTATTGGGGGGACAGCACGTCAATTTTAAGATTGATGGGGACATATCCCCCTTCACCCCCCCGGATTTGCGCCAGTGTATAAATGCAATTTTGTTTTAGTTTTTATTTATAAATATTAAAATTATATAATACAGTAGTTAAATTTCAATGAACTATGATGGTGCAGGAATTCAACATTCTTAAGAGCTACTCTTGTTTATTTTGATTTAAAAAGAAGCTACAATTAGATAATACATATTTCGCTCGACTTTTCTATGAAGCCACAGCTTTATTAGTTGCTAGTATATAAATTTCCTACTTTGCAAGGTCAAGAAGTTTGCTTACTCTATAATCTTAATTTTAAAAAAACGGTCATGGAAGTTGCTACTAAAACAACAACAACAACAACAACAAAAACACCTACCTCAAACAAATACCAACCCCTCATAATAACCATGAAAAAGTCGTTTTTCTTTCTTTCTTTCTTTCTTTCTTTTTTTTTTTTTTTTTTTAATCGAAGATGTTTGAAGTCCTTTAAACAATAAAATGACAGCTCAGACCTCAAGAATGTGCTTTTCCTTTTTGTAAGTTGTTTCAATCTTCCTTTTCAATTCTGCACATGGAATGCGTTTCCTATCTTTTTGGCTCTGAACCAAATGAGTCCTCGTGAGTGCGAAGTGAGCGCGAGTGCCGAGCTCATGAGCGCCGGGCTCGCGAGTTTGGACACCTATAGTTTTAACTGCATCTTCCGCAGTACTTTCTCCTTGTCAATCACCAGTGACCTAAAATGATGGATGCGATCCCCTTGGGGAAACGACAGTAGTATTGAAGAATTAGGATTGGTTAATTAAACAACCTTATGGGGATAAAAGATTATTACGAGCCTGCCATTTTCTAATACTTTGATTTGTTGGCAAAAAACGCTACTAATATATTCACAATAATATAAGCATTTTGTAATATAAAGTTCTACCATTAAAAATAGTTTCTTTTATTGCAGTAACCCCTAAAATAATCAAAATAATGAAAAAACAAAAATTAAAAAGTGTTACGTAACAAAGGGGAGAAGTTCGGCCTTGGCGTTACGAAATTTGACAAGCAGGAGGGAGGGGGTAAAAATTGGTAAAAAATGGCGTTACGTAATATGTGACGGCTCCTAGAACAGGAAATGAGACATAGATGTTAATAAAATAATTATGTTTTTCCTTTTAGTCACGAATAATAAGTAAATATATTTGTCAGGAAATCTTAAAGAAAATAAGTGAAATTTCAAAGAAAATCAGCTTTATGTAGATTGAGGGCCTGTGTAGAAGGGCTTAAACTAAAATAGTTATGCACAAAGGTATGTTTGGTCCGGGACAGTAATTATTAGTTAAACATAATAAAAAGTACCTGGAATATAATTTATGAAAAAAGCGAATAATAATAATAATAATAATAATAATAATAATAATAATAATAATAATAATAATAATAATAATAATAATAATAATAATAAGCTAGAAACCAGTTTTTTTAGTTTCCCGGAAGGAAACCAAAATTTTTTTTCAGGCCTCAAAAACACTAGTTGCAACATAATTTCTTTTGGCTTTGTAGCTGCCCCCCCCCCTGGAAAACGACGGGCCCTTCCTACATAAACCTGCTGGCTACACCCCTGGTCCCACATTAGTTGACTGCGACTTAGAAAGCGACTCAAGCAAATTCCTGTGTTCTTTTATTGTATCGTCAAGTTCAATTTTTGGACACGGATGAGAAGTAGGTTCTATATGAGGAGAAGGTGTGCCGTTATCATTGTTTGTTACTATATATACCTATTCTCAAAGAACGAAAATCACCATTATGACAACATAAGGCTAAGATCTATGTTTACTAGACTGCTCGGGGTATCGCGCTACGTGAAATGTTGCCACCTGGCCAGACAATCTGCGCGCAACTTTATATTCTCACAAGTAAACCTTACGTTTGGGTGAATCGAGTTGCTGACTGAGACACATATGAGAAAGTAGTACTAAATGTGGTCAGTATTTCAGTGAAGTTATAGGTGCGAAGCTCCAGGGGTTTAGGAGATACAGCTACCAGAACATCACATGGAAGTACAAAATAGTCTTCATACAGTTGGAAGTAAAAGCTCTGTAAGACCTCTTGTAACGACAATAGGTGAATGACAAATATATGGGTACATATTAGGACTAGGGGGAAGTCATATAGTAAGGGTAGACCTGGCGGCGGCCATCTTGAAATCCGCCATTTTGAATTAAGGTCAAGTTTTTAAAATAGGAATAGGGTCATGTGATACATGATTTATGGCGCAAATTTAATCAGAAGAACAATGATGACGTTAATTTTGATTTACGCGCAATTGCTAAAAAGTTACAGGGAAATTAAATATTGTTGCAGCATGAGCATATGTATTAGTTCTTTACCTTACCTTGTAAATTTTGTGTTAATGATAATAATTAAATAAAAAGCAGGCGGATAAATACTAGGTCTATGGTAAGAGTTTCCTTGATGTCGGCCATGTTCAAATCCGCCATTTTGAATCAGACAAAAGTTTTAAACAAAACTCATAACATTGACACCTTATTAATAGCAAATTTTACCGTAAATCCAACGCTATAATCTTTTTTGCTTTATCATTAACCAGCATTTGTTATCGCATAAACAAGTTGCTAATTTAAGGAAAAATTACCAAAGTGGAATTGAGTCATAATTGAACTTGGGTCTTTCTTCCAGAAAAATCCTCAATTAGTACAATCAATATGTAGTTCAGAAAAGAGTGCATGACTAGCACAAATGCTCTGCTCACAGTGAGCACACCTGACAAAGGCAAACGAGTTACACTTGACACATTTGTCGTTAACAATTCCGTTAAAGCAGTAGTCGTAAGGAGCGATCCATTTAATTTTGTGCTGGTTAATGATAAAGCAAAAATGGTTATATTGTTGGAGTTATGGTAAAATTTGCTATTAATAAGGTGTCAATGTTATGAGTTTTGTTTAAAACTTTTGTCTGATTCAAAACGGCGGAGTTGAACATGACCGCCATCAAAGCAACTCTTAGCATAGACCTAGTATTTATCCACCTGCTTTTTATTTAATTATTATCATTAACACAAAATTTACAAGGTGGGGTAAAGGACTAATACATATGCTGCAACAATATTTAATTTCCCTGTAACTTTTTACCAATTGCGCGTAAATCAAAATAACCGTCACCACTGTTCTTCTGATTAAATTTGCGCCATAAATCATGTATCACATGACCCTATTCCTATTTTAGAAACTTAATCTTAATTCAAAATGGCGGATTTCAAGATGGCTGCCGCCAGGTCTACCCTTACTATATGACTTCCCCCTAGTCCTAATATGTACCCATATATTTGTTATTCACCTATTGTCGTTACAAGAGGTCTTACAGAGCTTTTACTTCCAACTGTATGAAGACTATTTTGTACTTCCATGTGATGTTCTGGTAGCTGTATCTCCTAAACCCCTGGAGCTTCGCACCTATAACTTCACTGAAATACTGACCACATTTAGTACTACTTTCTCATATGTGTCTCAGTCAGCAACTCGATTCACCCAAACGTAAGGTTTACTTGTCAGCTATTGGAACGTATACATGCAAAATTAAACATGTGCAGCCAGTGCTTATAAATCGGAAAGGTGTTACTCTGCTCTGGAAAACTCGAAACCACATTTTGCTCAGGTCACTCCTGTTACCATTATCCAATTTGTTGGAAAACGCTAATGTATCCTTTATATTTCTCGTATAATGCACTGTCACTTTTCCATTTGACCTATGCGTTAGAGCATTACCTGTGTGGAGAACAGTCCGAACCCTCAAAGAGGTATCTCATGCACTGGGCGACTTCCTTGTATTTTCCATGTACGTTCGTTTTACTTCGTGTTATCGCTTCTCTTTTTGTAGGGTTAAAACTAAACCTTGTGTACCTAATATTAAACAATGAACTCTTATGTTCATCCAGTGTAACTCTTAGGATATCTAATACTTTAAGAAATGCAGTGTTGGGTAAGTTACTTGTAAAAATGTAACGCGTTACAAGTTATTTTACATTCCCTTAAAATCTAACTGTTACTAGCGCGTTACTTGCCCCAGCAAAAGAACTGTTACCCTACTTCGAAAGTAACGCCTTACTTTTAGGTCCGAAACTTTGAATATATGAAAAAAGAAACCTTATTATTTCAATTTTCCGTACTATTACTACTAATGTCATTATTATTATTATTATTATTATTATTATTATTATTATTATTATTATTATTATTATTATTATTATTATTATTATTATTATTATTATTATTATTATTGCCGTTATGTAAATGCAAGAACAAATTCTTACTTGACAGCTATATGAACATTTTCATATAATGAAACACTGATTAAAATGCCATACTGCGTTACTCGTAGGGATGGTTACGAGCAAGTTTTCTTTGAAACTCGATTCAACTCGAAACAGACATCTTTGAGCTCGACTCGAGAACTCAGCTTGAAAAATTCCCTCGAACTCGACTCGAATTCGAGTTGAGTTTCGAGTCAAGTCGAGTCGAGCTAAATTCTGTATTTAGTTCCAAGTACTCTCTTCAAGTACCCTACATAGACAATATAATTATTATCAATGTTGCTACTACTACTACAACTTATTATTATTTTATTGTTATTTATTATAACAACGCTATGTATAAACATGAAGAATAGGTGGTTTGTATCTGAATACTTAAAAACTAAAGTTGATTTTAGTTGATTGCCAACCTCGGTAGTGGTGAAGTCTAGAAATCAAGGATATTGTTCACGAGCTTCTGAATTTGTGTTGCGGGTCTAGGTTGAGTATTCGAGCCAAACATTGTTAAAAGTCACAGGTCTAGGTTGAGTGTTCAGGCTCGAGCGCTGGCCAAATATATTCAAAACTGCTTGGCCCGGGTTTAGATTTGTCAACGACTCTAGCAGCTCGGCTGATAGCTCATTTACTATCTATCCAAACCGAGAACTGAGCCGAATCAACAGTTCACCCAACCAAGCCGGCTAGAACCCTCGGCTCAGTAGAGCCGAACCGAGCAGGTGGCTCATCCCAACGAAGCCGGCTCGAGCCCAAGCGAACCGGCTTGAGCCATCGGCTCAGTTGATCCGAGCCGAACTTAGCTCCTTATAAAAATATCTTGTGGTCTCATTATCGAGACAAGGCAAAATGCGAGCAGTTTCCCCCTCTCATGAGTAACACTAAAAGTATTCCATATTACTGCCTACATTTCTCATGGCTTTCGCTTTCCAGTGTAATCAGGCCATGATTTCAAAACGAGTTAAAACGAGCTGAACGAGAAGCCATTTATCAAACTTGTCTCGACTCGAAACTCGACATCAAAAATAGTGAATCGGCTCGGAACTCGACTCGAGAAAATTACCTTTGGCTCAACAAGAAACTCGACTTGAATTCGAGTCCCGTCGAGTCGAGTTTTAGGTCGACTCGTGCCCATCCCTATGCGTTAGATAAAAGTGACTGCTTATTATTATTCTGCTAAAATAATTATAAAAATAACAATGTTGTTATGTAAATTAAAAATACAGAATATAGAAAAGTGTTACACTACAA
This sequence comes from Thermobia domestica, assembly GCF_964235325.1. NCBI lineage: Eukaryota > Metazoa > Arthropoda > Insecta > Zygentoma > Lepismatidae > Thermobia > Thermobia domestica. Next base: position 142,597,755 of record NC_137460.1, read on the forward strand.
CTAATAAAATGAGAACAAAACTGAGGTGATCAAACCTTGCTAGAAACTCTAAAATCGATACATGCTTTTTAAAGCTAGTTGTTCCAAACTCTGTAATCAACGGGTGTCTAGGATACGCAAACTTATCTGAAAGAACTCCAACATTACATACCATCAACAAACTATTTTCTAGTAATAAATTAGGAATGCTCATCAGAATACGGATTATTTATATTAACCCCTTATTGTATATTGTTAATTATGGCACCCCAGTTGTTGGTAAATATTTCCCGCCGGGACACTTCAGACACTTTACTTTTAAATTCTGTCCATCATCATCCTCAGCTTTCAAGAAAAAACATTCTTTCAAATGTTCCAACCGGTGAACTCACTGATTGTATTAATTTGGAGCTGTCAAAATCTATGACAAAATCTTCCAGGTGCTTGCAATCAGTACACGTGATTTCCCTGAGGCTGTCCTCATCTTCAGAAACAGCAAGCGGCACTATGACCTTATCTGTTACTCTGTATCTCGGTGACTGTCGGTCACTGACATATGTAGTTCATGTCCCATTCCAAGAAATTCACTTACAGGAAAGTCACAGTTGTTTCCGAAAAACAAATGCATATATTGTAGTTACTTATCTGAAATGTAACGCAAACTAGGAACATTACTTACAAATTGTAACGAGTTACCGTTACAGTTACTTTGGATAAAATGTAACGCGTTACTAGTAAACGTTACTTAAAAAGTAACGCGTTACTTCCGTTACGTTACTTAACAAGACTGAAGAAATGTAATAATTTATATAAGTATGTAGTATTATAATTCATAATATCCAATATAACTCTCTTGATGCCTAATACTTTAAGCATTGTAATAATTTATTAAGGTATGTAGCAGTACAAATTCATAAAATACAATATAAATATTTTGACTTCTTAATACTTTATGTAATGTAGTAATTTATAAAAGTATGCAGCATTACATTTCATAAAATCCAACTCTTTGGGTACCTGATACTTTAAACACTGTAATAATTTATAGAAGCATGTACCATTACATTTCGTGTGTATGTAATACTTCATGTAACGTAATAATTAATAAAATATGTAGCACTACGTTTCAATATGTAATTCCGGAATCCTTCCCATAAAGATACGGGTGCCGTATGTAGATAGTAGATTATAACAATCAAAAACTTCTGACCTGTTTTCTTTTATATGTTTTACAGAATTATTCACTTTTAAAATAAAGATGGGAAGTGTGAACAATATTGATAAAAAGATTCCAGTTTGAGATCAATGTGTCAGCATAGCAACTGATCACGAGATGGTCAATTTTCCGGACGAACTACTGTTGAAAATATTTTCATGGATATCAGTTCATGATCTCGTTTTGAATATTTCACGGGTATGTGTGCAATGGAAAAATGTTGCTCAGGATCCAGTATTATGGGTTAATTCCACATTTGTATGTACCATTGACCTATCCCTTGAAACAATTTGTTATATTTTATCAAATGTCCCGTATTTACGAGGAGTGTACATAATTGCACACGCTGATACCGATATAATCTTAGAAATGATGTCTCGATATTGCAGAAATCTTCAAGACTTAGTCATTTATTCCCTTTCTCCTATAAAAGTTAGTTCTTTGAAAAACGTATTACAAAATTCTCCGCATCCCTTTAATTTCTCGATTGGTGGCAATATACGTATAAATGTACCATTTCGAACCTTATTTCAATATTTCAAATTTTTGAGGAAATTCTGTAGTATGTTGCCTGATATGTTGAACAGTCAGCTTCTGACAGAACTAATTGACACCTGCAGATATTTGGAAGAAATATATATACCACAAGAGTCTAAAATTACAGACTGGGACGTCCTTTACTTAATCAAGAAAACAAAGAACAACCTTGTGAGTATAGGATTAAATGGATCAAATTTATTTGACATAACATTAATTGCACTAAGAGAGCTTCGTAACTTACGTCATATTACAATCGTGAACTGTTATTCCATGACAGATGAAGTTTTACTTAGTATTTCTAACTTGCAATTAGAAACACTGTGTTTGAGAAAAGGAGTGGAGTTAACTTCCAGTGGCATGAAGTATTTTCTCATAGAAGCCGATCTTTCGAAACTGAAAAAACTTGATTTATCATGGTGTTACGAACTAGACGACGAGATAACTGAAGATCTGTCAATTCATTGTCCTTCGTTGGAATGGCTGTTCCTCCTTGGTTGCTCACGGATTACGAAAGAAGGCTTAGAACCCATCTTAAGACGATGCAAATATTTGAAAAATAAGCAATATATTGTAGAGCTTTCTACTGAAACTCCAATATCTAATATTTCAGAAGCTGACTAACCGAAAATTGTTTACAAGATTGCTTTAAATGTAAAAAAAAAAAAAAAAAAAAAAAATGGTGGATTTATATGTGTACATATAAACTATAACGCAAAAAGTTCCTATATAAATTGATAATTTCAAGCTATGTCTGAAAATACAAATTAAATTATATTGATGTCACTGTGAAGAGTAATTGAATTGTCTGTAACAAGTGTAAGAACATAATAAAAACAAAATTGGAAAGTAATTCATGTTTCATAATAACTGTCATTTACATGTGTCTGCTATAACTTTGAAAGCACTTGAGGCTCATATTGAATCAGATCAATACAGATCTCTTAACGTTTTTAATGAGAAGCGTGTCTAGACGCGATCCGAAAACAACATTGAGTCGGAGCAAACGTTTACAGACTCATTTAATAAGAATAAAAAAATTTCTTCGTCCACAGTCTGAATATATTTCCGACATAGTCTGGTGTATTGTGTTCTTTATAGCTCGGTGTTCAAAGCAAAGAGGCGTGTTCTCATTAAAGGGGTTAAAAAGATCAAGCTTTATCTATGTTGACTTTTTTGGATCAAAAGATCCAATATATTTCAATCAAAAATTTTCTTGTACGCCTTATATCCGGTGAAATACATATAGTGTAGCCAAACCCAAACTATCACTTAACTTAGTATGATGTGCTAATTCCGTAGAAAACTCGATTTAGAGGCCGTTCAAATATTTTGTGGTCTCTGATCCAAAAGCTAATTATTGACCAAGATCGCAATCTTTTGATCCATTTTTTGATCATTCCTAAAATTCTTGTTAAAAAAACAAGTTTTATCTATGTTGATGTTTTAGAAAAAAAGGTTCGAAATTACACAGTTCCACAAAGAAATTGCTTTTAACGAAGTTACGTTCAATATAACAATTCATCTGTTTTCAAAAGCTTTAATAGTATTTCTTTTCATAATGACCATTACTCCAAAGTACTGTATGTTGTAAATTCGTGTATTTATTATTACCCTGCCACATTACGCAATAAAACAACTCGCTCTACAATCCACATGTAAATTTGTAAAGTTACAGTGGCATAGGCTTTCTATCAATTCTGAATTATTTTAAACATTAAGTTGTTAGAGACAAACGAGAAACATCAAACTATGTTCTATACATTTTCAAATAGAACAAAATAAAATAAAATAAAAACAAAATCAGTGTATATTTTCTTCTAGATGTATTACTTTTGTAAATATATAAAACATATTAGTAAAATGAATCACGCAAATCTTAACAATAAGAAATAAATGCACACGAAAGTTAGATTTTGATTTTTTTTCCCTCTCCCATTATTACTGACTAACTTTCTTCACATTTTCCTGATAGTGTATACCATGTAGGCTACTTTCACAAATGAGACCAAGATTGATTTCTTCCCTTCTCCGCTTCCATGATAATACAAAATATTACAATATTTTGTATTATATTGACAATATTACAATACAAAATTATCTGCAAAATATTTACTAACGGTAACAACTTCAAGCTTGCAATATTGAGGTCGAAACATTTCTTGAATACTATAAAATTATATACTTATATTACACATTTTAATACACACATATACAATCAGCCAAAATATTTCTATCATGTAATATACAGGGTGTCCAATATACAACGCAATCCGGAGTTTGGGATAGTAGAACTTTTGAACCTGAAGTGATACACAAATAATGGTTATACCAAAATGAAGCCTTATTCATGCATATATTTTAAACTAGGAAGCTACGATTGAAATACATTAGGAACCACATAATATTGCTAGATGTAACCGAAGGTGTAAATCAATGTTTTTGCAAAACATGTAAATTGACTCACAACTCATACTTATGGATGTTCTGTCGTTAATTTTCATTTTGTTTAGTTGCAGTAGCTTGGAAACTATGGAGCAGAAAAAAGAGTTTTTCATTTCCACCGATAACTAATAGGATAAGGCCTCTGTAAGGGGGAACTAGGGAAATCGTAGTTTTCAAAAATTAACACTGAATTGGCAACCCTGCTGTTTCAGTGCATCGAAAGGTGTGTTAAGGATCTGTCTACATCATGCAATTCCTGAAAACAATGAAAAACAAACTTTGAAATTATCATAAGAAAACCTTTACTTACATGCACCCAGCAACACTGCTACTATCAGAAATGAGTTACCAGCTCTACAGCGGATGCTGGGAGTGTCCCCTGTTTTGACTCAAACACTGGTTCACACGTTTCACCAGGTTCGCAGCAACTATACGAAGATTAGACGTGTTAATGTTCTCAATGGCACTGCGAATATTCGTTTCCAGGTCTTGAATATTTCAAGAATTGTTCTTGTATACCTCTTGTTTTAAATAGCCCCATAGAAATGAATAGCAGTGTTGCCGAGTGCATGTAAGTAAAATTTTATCATGATAATTTCAAAGTTTGTTTTTCATTGTTTTCAGGAATTGCATAATGTAAACAGATCCGTAACACACCTTTTGATGCACTGAAACATCAGCAGGGTTGCCAGTTCAGAGTGTTAATATGTGAAAACTACGATTTCCCTAGTTCCCTCTTACAGAGGCCTCATCCGATTAGTTATCGGTGGAAATGAAAAATTATTTCTTCTGCTCCATAGTTTCCAAGCTACCCCAACTAAACAAAATGAAAATTAACGACTGAACATCCATACGTATGAGTTATGAGTCAAATTACATGTTTTGCAAAAACATTGATTTACACCTTCGGTTACATCTGGCAACACTGTGTGGTTCCTAATGTACTTCAATCGTTGCTTCCTAGTTTAAAGATATGTGCATGAATAACGCTTGATTTTGGTATAACCATTATTTGTGTATCACTTCAGGCTCAAAAGTTCTACTATCCCGAATTCCGGATTGCATTGTATATTGGACACCCTGTAGTACATTCCTTAGAAATAATACATCCTACGGAAAATAAATAGCTGTGGAATTATCTCAATTAATTTTAGTACTTTCAAAAAATTATATAGAAGAAAATAAAAATACTAAGTATAAATCTTGTTTATCTCCTTTACTTTATCGAATCATTTCATTTTATATATGTAGATACCCAGGATGACACATGAGACATTGAGAGATCACTGATGCTAATGCGATGGATAGTCGGTGCCATAGTGGATTGTCTCTAGCCCAATAATGGACATTATGTAGGTTGAGGTGCAATGTAGTTCCCTCGCTAAACAATATGTTGATACGTAGTTCCATTCTCTGTTTTCAATACCTCCCAACCATACACAAGATTGAACTCTAGCATGGAAATCATTTACTTATAGATTCTGTTGTAATATGAGATGGTATGGATACAACTTGTACTGTTGTAAAATACACAGTACTCTTCTTAGACTAAACCCACTACCCTGAGCCAAGTTCAAGCAGAGAAATAAAATACATCAGAAGATTGTGTGCGTTTGAGAAAGCATGTTCTATACTTCCGTGCTACGTCTCAAGAGTTTCGTCTACCTTCGGCTAACACTAACACAATGATAAGGCATCCTTTGATCCATTGTCCAATTCGTACTTGCTCACATTGATAGTTGTAGCACACACTGAACCAATATCAATGTAATTGTATGTCTGTTTTCTCGCATTGCAACACTCTTCACCACAGCACTCGTAGAAATCCTGTGCTGCTTGCTACTGTGTTCCACTCTTCTTCATGCAAGTATTCTACTACAATGTACACACACTATCATACTGATACATCCTTACTGCGACCTATATTTCAAGTCACTACCATCCTGATAAACAGCTAGACAATGAGACAGCTATGATGACAAAACCGTTGAACAACAATACTCAACGAGAAAAAACATTGATAGTCATGCTGCATTTAATATTTTATGAGGTCCGTGAACTTGGCCCCCCCACTTTGAGCACTAACGATAAAATTAGTGTCAATCGTTAGTGCATCGTTAGTGCTTCTTAGTGCACCAACCCCTAACGTTAGTGCTTAATTAGTGTAGGAGCTACAAGCAAAAAACCTTCGGGGGGGCCAAGTTCACGCTGCCCCCCACTTCAAGCACTAACGAAATAACTAGTGCAATTCGTTAGTGCATCGTTAGTGCTTCCTAGTGCACCAACCCGTGACGTTAGTGCTTCATTAGCGTAGGCTCTAGAGCCAAAACAATGGTACACGCTGCCCCCCCCACTTCAAGCAATAAGGAAAGGAATAGTGCCGTTCGTTAGTGCATCGTTAGTGCTTCAAGAAAATACTAAAAGTTTCGTTAGTGCTTCACTATTAGTGTAGATATAGCCAATTATAAGTCACGAAACTCCCATAAGAAATGCATGGGGAATTTTTCATTGCGTCAAATTACCGCCAAATTCCAAAGCACTATTGACCTCTTCTAGTGCAATCGTTAGTGCATCGTTAGCGCTTCTTACTGCAAAAACCGCTAACGTTAGTGCTTCATTAGTGTAGGAGTTATAAAGAAAAAACATTTGGGAGGGCCAAGTTCACGCTGCCCCCCTTCAAGCATTAACGATAAAATTAGTACCATTCGTTAGTGCATCGTTAATGCTTCTAGAAAACACTTATAGTTTCGTTAGTGCTTAAATATTACTGTGGTTATGACTTATTACATGTCACGAAACTCCCATAAGAAATGCATGGGGAATTTTTCATTGCGTCGAATTACCGCCGAATACAAAAGCACTAATGAATTCTTGTAGTGCAATCCTTAGTGCATCGTTAGTGCTTCTTAGTGCACCAACCCTAACATTAGTGCTTCATTAGTACAGGAACTACAAGTAAAAAACACTTTGGGCCTAGCGTGAACTTGGCCCCCCCACTTTGAGCACTAACGAAAAGATTAGTGCCATTCGTTAGTATATCGTTAGTGCTTCCAGAAAATACTAATAGTTTCGTTAGTGCTTCATTATTAGTGTAGATATAGCCAATTGTAAGTCACGAAACTCCCATAAGAAATGCATGGGGAATTTTTCATTGCGTTAAATTACCGCCGAATACAAAAGCACTAATGAATTCTTGTAGTGCAATCCTTACCCAGATAGCATGTAAGCTTAAATCAAGGGTCGCTTTCCCTTGATTTTGGCTTAGCAATGTACAGTTGATGCGACAAGCGACAATCAACGTTTATTTTAGCTTGTTTTTAACTTGAAAAGAAGCTTGAATGCGACAAGCGACAATCAACGTTTATTTTAGCTTGTTTTTAACTTGAAAAGAAGCTTGAATTTATCAATTTTCTACTAAGCCTATTTCAAGCTTGATTCAAAACGCTTGACGTTTGTCGATTGTTTAGCAAATGGAGCCATCTGTAGGATTGGTGAGTAGTCTGAGATTTGGCGCTTGATTTCTTCCAAAAGGTAAACAAAGGTAAGCTATGTGTATGAAATGTAATAGTAAGCCCTACTTTAGTTTTAGTTACAAAATAAAAAGGTGATTTTTATTTTAGACTAGTGCGCTGAGCGCTTTTAGGATAGTATTACTTTTCAAATATGGATGGAATTTTATGTTTATACCTTTTATGTTGTTTTCTTTTTTTTAAAGTGTGTTCATCCGTATAATGTATACCATATTTAGCCATTGGATTCTTTAAAGTCAGTGATGGCTCTTGACAATTAGCATCAGGATAGGCGCCCGAAGGGGAGGGGGTGGGGCCCGGGCCCGGGCCCCCTTTGGGTTACGAAAATGTATACGTAATATAGGAAATCATGTATATTAAATACCAGGCGTAATATAGCAACCATGGAGATGGGCCCCTCCCTAGAAAATTTTCCTCGGGCACCCCTGAATATCAGTACAAAAATTAGAGCGTTAACTTCAGCAGACGGCTTTATCATATTAAAAATTTATAGGTGGAATACTTGATAACTGTTAAGGCATTGCTTTAGCAGACGGCTGTACCATATTTATATCGATTTTATGGTCATTTTTCACTAGATTTGAGATAATACTGTTACATATAGAGAATTTTGGAACTTGGGGGCCAAAATCAGGTAAAACCACCGTGTTTACAGCAGAAATGAGTTGGTGTTACGTAACCGTAATTACTAACATAACTAACCAAACCTAACCTAAATCATCAAAAACAGAAAATATAGGAAGAAAGTACGAATTCAGGTAAAATCACCATGTAAAAATTATTGCGGATATTTTATGTATTTTTCCACTTTCCTCGTTTATGTGCATGTCCTCCGTCGCTGACACGCCTGCTCTCTACGGACGCATCCCCTCGCTCCGCTCGGGACTCCCAGCTACACTCCTGCCCTGACTCGGTTAGATGGCATTTGTGCTTTTTTTTGTGGCCACCTAGCACAAGTTGGTTCGTGGTTTATGCACTAGCTTCTCATTTAGTGGATATTCTACAAAAAGGAACCGGGAAATGCAATGTGTGAACATTTGGTAGAACCATCTCCTCGAGTAATGCCCAAGTATCTTAACCCAGCCTAACCTAAACTAACCCAAACTAACTTAACCTACCTAAACCATAAAAAAAATACAAAATATATACCAAGAAAGTACAAAATTTAAGCAAAATATTGCCACCCCCAGTTCAAAAAATATGCCGTTACATAACACTTTACGTAGCATAGCTGAGCGAACGAAGGGGAATAGATGCCCCGCAGGGCTCTTTTTTTCCCCCTACTTTTTAAGTTACACGCGTTTGGCATTGCAACCATTGCAGACGGTCATTTTCCAAAGCTTCATATGTACTTACTGCCATCTCATTCCTTGCTTGTATTCGTCTGCCTACCGCCTTGTCAATTAGATCCACCATAACATACTTAATTTTCCATTTCGTAGGATTCTATATAACAGATACGATTTATTAAGTCTAAACACATTAAAATAATTTATTTAATTAGGTAGAGCCATCTGCTAAAGTTAACCCCATATTAATAATGAAGGTAGTTAAATGATAATGTAAGTGTTTTAAACTCAATAAATTGTATGTGCAAATGAGTATACATGGGAAAGTAAGTATGTTATGGTGGAGCTATTTGCCAGGGCGGAAGGCGGTTGAATACAAGCAAGGAACGAAATGACAGTATTTGTATGTTAAGTTTTGGAAAATGACAGTCTACAATGGCTGCAATGCCAATCGTGTGTAACTTAAAAGATAAGGGGTAAAAACGAGTCCTACAGGGCTTCTAATCCCCTCCGCTCGCTCAGCTGTGGTTCGTGAAGTGTTTGTAAAGTAGTGCCTCAAATTTAGTTAAAAAATCAACAAAATCGATTTAAATTTGGAGAGCCGTCCGCTAAAGTAATGAAAATTACGTTTTATCTCTACAATCGAGGAGAAAACTGCTTTGAATTAATACATTGCCTAAGCTTTCTTGTTTTAGCTTTCACCGATACACTAAAAATTTTAACTGATGTGGCTTCCCCAAGAATCGGTACGGATGATATTTAAATGCAGCAAGCAAGCCTGGACATTTCACTCATTTTAGAATGCATCATGCTTATCTTTCGTTCCTTATGTTCTTCCATATTTATTCGGAGGTTGGGGGCAAAATTGAAGAATATAAATACTTATGTCCGACTTTATTTAGTAACAATTACTTATTCTAAGGTATACTTCATCAATCTTAGATTAAGTGATATCACTCATTTCATCGCTTTACAATAAGAGCAAGGAAAGGTTCGATCGGGTATGGACTTTTGGGTTTACGGTAAAAGAACGATGAATTTCGAAAAATTACTTATTAGATATTAATAATAATTCAAAATGGATTATTACGCGAAAATAAGTTGGCATATTAGTTTGAAATTTGTTAGGTAAGAAGTCGAGGGTGTAAGTTTGAAGAAAACTAGGTTTTTCGTTGCTTACATTTTTATCTTTTTATCCTCTAAAAACAGTAACTTCTGTCTCTTAATTGATTTTAGTGCTTTTGTTTACTTTTTTTTCTATCAGGTGAATGAAGTCTGGATCTAAAATCTCAGAAAAATATTTGCAATCTGAACGGATGTAATAAAGAAATAACGCTATTTTTCAGGATTGGCCAAAAACGTGTTTTTTTTAACTTTTTTTCACTTAAACCGGAATGTTTGCTTTACACCAGTTTTTTTTTTTTTTTTTTTTTTTGTTTAAATACGTTTACCTTAGATTAAAGTGGAGTAACCGTTGCCCCCTTTTTTAAGAGTAAAGGTAATTTGAGGCTGATGATTCGATTGAACAGGGTCGCAACCTCGAGAAATGAACGCAACTCGCTCAAACTAGAGGTCATAGGTCAACTAGTTCTGCAAATGATTTGCCATTACATCATAAATTATTCAGCAGTCTACTCCTTCAGCATTGGTTAAGCTTGAATTTTCCTTGTCGGAGGCATGATAGTCCACAAGTTGAGTGGGGGTTGGATTCGTGAAAAATACTTTTTTAACTTGTCTCTTTAATTGTGATTTTATTTTATCAAGTTTGGAGTTCCCGCCGAACTGCCTGTAGTGCGCTGCCACACTAGCGGACGGTCAACAAAACTTTTCCACAGAAGCTGATTAAGTGTCTAAATTTATAACATTGGAAAGTAGATCGACGAAACAGAGATTTCCATTAGGTTTGACTGTTGTTAATAATAATAATAATAAAAAGTTTTATTTAGAAAGATAGTATGAATGGTCCAGAACTATTAGTCACTTCCTGTATTGATTAGCAAATTAAATTAAGCCTATATTTCTGACTGACTAAATTAGATCTTCTGTACTATATAGTCTTTTAAAATTGTCCATTGATTTAATGTGTATAACTATAGAGTGATTCCATTTTGCAGTTCTTTCCCTTTTGGTTCTTAAGTGGCTCCTAAAATATTCACAAGTATGCAAGATCACTGCAACGTATTTCTATCAGTTGACCTCCGTGGATGATGGGTCTGTGGATTTATCGCTTTTGTTATCAAGGGATTCTGGTTTCGAGTTCAAATATCTCTCGAGTGCAAACTGAGTAGTGGTTCGGATCTCACTTTAAGCTGTAGGTCCCGTTCTTCATAACCCCGCTGTTATGTCCTTAACCATAGAAAGACGAAGGTGGGTCAAATTTGCCCGCACTTTCTTTTTCTCTTTGCCCGAACAAATTAATTTTACAACGTTTGAATTTTTTTGTATTTTCTTCTGTAATCTAAACTTAAATTTAGTTTTATTAGAAAGCACATTATTGTGGTAGGTTTTTTTTTTTTTTTTTTTTTTTTTTTTTTTTAGCGCAGGAGACTAAGTACATTTTTCTTAGCAACTCAGAAATGTTAAGAGGAGTACAGTTTTACTTTGAAAGGATCATGTAAACTTATCTATTCTTTGAATGGATGACTAAATTAACATAATCTAGTTTTATACATTGAGCAAACGTAATACTCTCAGGTTTAGTATAGTAACTTGTCTACACAGGCTAATGTATTTCAAGCTACTTCATGTCTGCTAACCAAATGCGGTAGTAGTCTGTATTGGGACTTAATATTTCCTATTAAAATAAAATTTCACAAGTCTTAAAATAATTTTACAACTCACATTTATTAGTAGCAGTCATTAAATAACTTTAAAATACATTAGTAGAGTTAAAATTGGAATTTACAACCACGAGCAAAATTGACCCTCCTTAGTCTTTCACGTGACCAATTATAGTTTAGTCTTCCTAGGGTTAATGTTAAGATACACGGATGACTAATGATAGTGAATGATTATGAAGGAATTAGTGGCGTGAGAACGGGAAAACTCTCACGAATATGATATTGTCCATCATAAACTCATGAGGCCGGAGATTGAACCAAAGATCCGTCGCACCAAAAGGCAACGTTCTACCTCTGAGCAATCAACCCTTTCCTTCCGCAGTGCTGATGAATGACGTCATACTCTAATGACCTGGTCATAATTCTGCAACATAGTGGTCTTCTACACACGTCTTCCTAATTGTTCCCCACTTTTCCCCCCAAGATTTCTGATTAAATGAACAGCAAACTCATATTTAAATAAAATCTTTGAGTTTTGTCCCACGGTTATGCGGGGCAGCCTAAAGGAGACGGTGATGATGAGAATGAATTAAATAATGGATTGAAGAAAGTGGAGGGGAACGGTAGAACCCTGAGAAAATCTACGCACACGGTGTTTGTCCACCACAAACGTACACCCATGTCCAAAATTATTGTCGCATGTCTATAAATATGTTGTTGTAGGAATAAAATTTGATAACGAATTCGCCCTGTATTTCTTATAATGTTGGTATGTGCATAATCGGCAAAGACATGTATGTGGCAAATTTCATGTCTAAAGAGCAGTAAATAAGAACAATAAAACGAAAATAAAACTTTCTTGTCCATTTGTTTTACTCATTCTAATTTACGTGCTTATAATTCTTTCCCTATAAAATTTTCCACAAGAAGACAGTTATAGATATGCGACAATCATTTTGAACATGAATGTACATTTAATTGTTTCAATGGTTTGTGAAATAATATATTTTCTAGTTATATTAACACCTTCAAAACAATATTTCCTAAAATTTATTGCAGATATCAGAATGGTATTTGGCCAAATGCAATCTACTTTAGCTGACCTTAGTGAAAGAGTATCTTCCGTCGAGATGAAGGTCGACACACTTCTAAGTAATGGTGTGAGTGTGAAAGCAGAGTCCATAAACGAAGAATCCGAACTTCTTGGCCTTCTGCCTCTGCGAACGTTCAATGATTTTCAAACATTTGAGAGAAAGCTTGAAGAACCTAACTTCGGAAAGAAATATGTAAGTATCCTATCAAAACTGTACAAGTTGTGAAGCAGGTTTCAAATCTTTGTTATATCTTTTAATTTACGTCTTTTTGGAACATCTCTCTTTTGACTAAATGTTAGCATCAACTCCATTTTTGCCAATTTAGCCATTATCATGTGCATTAGCTATGGACTATAATTTTGGTCAACTTGCCATTCATACTTGCTAATATAGTCATTTAGGCGGCAATTAAATCTTTTGCAGTCAATTTTTTTTTTTTTTAGAAAATATGAAAAACCTAAAAAAAAAGTAGTTTATCTTGGTATTTTTCTAATTCTTTTGTTTACAACAGCACTTACATTGTCACAGTAAATTAGATATCTTTTATCAGTCTCACCTATCCGTCACGGTAAATTGGGATTCCTGGATCTGGTTTCTCCATAGTCAATTTGTTTGATTAGTTTCTAGTGTATTTTTAGTTTGGGTGGAGTTTTTCTTGTTGAGATGCGTGCATGTGCATGTATATATTTTTGTGATAGATCAATAGTGTTATCAAGCCATACCCAGCATTAGAAGTTGAAAATAATTCAAGAGATTTTATTACTTCTAGTCAATGAAGGAACAAATTGTATTGTGAAACTGTTTGATTTGAAGATATCAAAAGATAAATAATATTAGAACATCTTTGTAAACTAGTAGACTTAAAGTACCAAATATTTAGTTGCTTTATTCCTAAATTCTGTTACCTATAAGTTAAGGTAAGTTGAGCCATTTTTAGCTAGTTTTTGTGCGTCATTTAGCTATTTTCTGACACTACTTGTTGGCAGCACTGATTAACCCACTGTTACTTGTTACTTTTGGAAGTGTATGTAATTTCCATATACATACACACACACAAACACACACACACACACACACACACACATATATATATATATATATATATATATATATATATATATATAGTATTTTTTTCTAATTCAAACGGACAATGGTCCTTTTAAATAACCGCTATTCCGATATAAAGCTGAAAGTTACCAAATAAATCCCAGGCAAACAGTTTTTGTTAGTCACGTAGCCCATTTGATACGGCCTTCCGTGAAACTCAGAACCCCACGCCTTTTTTTTTTCACACTTCACATTACGGTATCTAAAAATTAATCTAGTTTCATTCATGCTTTGTTTTTTTTCCACTGGTAGAAAAACATAACAATACGGACCCTTATATATATTGTTTTTCTTTTTGATTTCAGCATGCATTAGATCTAAATACTTTCCTTTCTTTCAGGTAAAAGTATTACTGTCAATTGGTGGTAAGGATTTTAAAAGGTTTCGCTCACAATGCAATAAGAAGAACTTTGTGCGACAAACTCGCAATGGAATTCTCCTACTCTGGCAGGAAACCAAGGATCATGAAGCAAAAAAGCACACCTTTGGGTCCAACCAAATGTACAATAAGATCAACAGTAAGTTGATTTGAAAAGTTGTACTGAAATATTTAACTTCATTTATTTATTTATGCTAGTAACCATACAAAATTCCAGTTTGCTAATTATTATCTTACTTCTCTCGTACTGGACGTGTGTTCTCATATTAGTATGTCCCAAGCAATCAGAAGTAATTCTTCAAGAATAAAGTATGCTTTGAGTACTTTAGGATTCTTTTACTGTCAAGTAGTAAAATATGTAAATGTGTTCACCCTTACTGGGTGAATATAACATCTGTGTAGAATGTATAGGAAATTCAATAACTGATCCAACACTCTATGTTGTAAACAAAGCTTTACTGGCAAAGTACATATTTAAACAAATCTTTGCTTTGAAAAGCATTCAAAAAGAATTTGTAAGGTGTACGGAAAATCTAAAACCAAATAAAATTCCAAGGTAGGAATGATTCCAGGGCTAAATAAAGTCAATAGTGTCAACGAATTTAAATTGAAGTACAGTGTAGGAATCACTACTGTGAAGTATAATTTTGCACCAGACTTTTCGTGTATACCTGTAAATTTGATACTGTCTACCACACGAATATAACTTTGTTGGGTTGGCAACACTGTTAGTCTGGTAGTATTACATAGTATGCCAAAGTGTCTCCCCTGCCGATATTTTAAAGGTGCAAAATTTCAGAGCTCTTTGTCTAACACTGGAACGCAGATAAAACACTAGAAGAACATAGCTTTCGAAGTTACCATAATTCCAGTATAAAAAGAGAAAAGTTGCAGGCTTTCAAGACGGCGAATAGTCAAACTTTCGTCTTTCTGTCGTCTTCATCTTTCAATTTATCGTGACAACGAAGGTAGCCAAAACCTAATGTGTTTTTTGTAGTGTTATTTAAGGTGACTTTAAACGTTGACTCAAAACCATATCACCACTAAGGGCACCGGGAGAAAGTCTTGTTACATTTGTATCGAAAAATGTAACTTTTCCATTATATAATATACCAAAAGTGTGGTGGAAGATAACTTTCTATAGTACCCTTACATAAAAATCACAAAATAGGGGCCTAGCTTAGGTGACTTGAAAAATAATATAGGAATTAGTTTCAGCTCTAGGTATCCATGTTTAGAAACCATACCATAATTCCGTAAAGCTATTTAAGAGGGAAATTTATTTCAAATGACAGTTTTTTTTTAAAGAATAAAAATCGCTAGTATTTGCTTGAAATTCTATCTTTCTTTTCAGCTGCTGTTCGTAAGATGTACACCGTCGCAACAGAAGAAACGGTGAAGGAAGTATTGGGTGTTTGGCTGCAGCAGGCGGAGCCTAGACTACTGCGTAGGTAAGTATAGTTTTACCTATTTTCCTTACAATCACGAGAGAGATTGGAAAGTTCTTACCATCACTAAATAAGCTAGGGATCTGCAACTTAGTCCATGGACGCGTTCTTCTCTACATACACGTTTTGTATTCACTACATTTCTCACATCTATAGGTCACTAGATCAATATCATATGCATAGAATTCTGTGGATTTGGAGGAAAATGAGATTTACAGCGTTTCAATGCCTCTTACTTTCCCGGACCCCAAGATATGAACATCTTATTATAATAATTGTAATCCTTCCCTTTTTCTTCCTTTTAGGATATGTATCATAAAACGCTTTTGTAATAATTTTAAATGAGAAGTTACTTCCATATTTCAAATCTTAAAAGATTTAGAGATATCGACATTTTATTAGAATAATTGTAATCCCCACCTTTTTTTTCTCCTCTCCACATCGTTTCTTTCCCTTTTTACTAGCATGTCAAAAAAGAAAAAAAAAGACCGAAACACGTGGCAAAGTATTTTAAATGAGAAATGGAAATACTGAACTTCAAATCTCTCACCTTAAGGGATTAAATACTTTACTATAATAATTATAATCCCCATCCATTTTTCTTTCCACCCCCCTTTCTTACCTCCGAGGCATATTTCGAAAGCGCTTAAATTCTTATCTACTTATTTTAAATAATATGAAAATACCAAATTTCATGTTTCAAACCTTCATAAATTCAGAGATTTCGACATCTTATAATAATTGTAATCCTCACTCCTTTTCTTTCTCACCTTTTCTTTTTCTTTTTTTCCTTTGTACTAAAATATCAAAAAGCGCTTAAATATGTCAAATTATTTGAAATGAGACATCCGAATATCAAATTTCAAGTCTGTAACCTTAAGGAATTCGGAGATATGGTCATATTTTAAAAATACGTCCCACACCTATTTTCCTCCCCTTCCTGTCGAGTTTGCAAAAATCCTTCCTTAGTGGTATCCTACGTAACAAATCCCATGTACTGTCCATATTTAACTTGTCTATCTTAAGCGATTTGGCCTGTGCAAAGATCTGTCGGTCACTCAATCACTTAGGTCTTTGTATTTTATATAGCGAGATGAGTTCATTTTTACGCACTCATGTATTAGTACACAGTGAAATGAGATGAAACGTTTACCTTGCATGTATTTATTATTTTATTATCCCTTATAATTTAGCAACTTGCCTGTTACTTTCCTCGGAGGATGGAAATTTTAACTAAAATCGAGATTCATTACTGTTTACATTTTTATTTTCTTGTCTTCTGGAAGAAAGTACCTCTGTTAATTTTATTTTTTGACTACTCCTATCTGCTGAATGATTTTTTTTTTAAGAATAACTTTTATTCCTTGATTAATTTTGGTGTTGATTACTTGTTTTCTATACTGCAGGAAATTTCATTTTTTGAAAACTGCGATGTCAGAGTAATAGAGAGATAGGCACTTACTGTTATATTTGCCTTCTAAAAACATTTCCTACCTGCTGCATGAAAAACAGAAAGCAACTAACCTATTTTTTTCTTGACTAATTTTAGTGTTATTTTACATCTTTTCTATCTACTGAACGAACTCATCTCATGAGAGAAAAACTACAATACCACCCTCTTTCTTGATTGATTAGAGTTAATTACTTCTTTTCTATACTAAATGAAACCATCTTACATTCTGGAAAACTCTGCAATGCCATTGTAATAGAGAAATATGCGATTGCAGTATCTTCCAGACGATAAGATTATTTCGTTTAGTATAGAAACAAGCAATAAAGTACTATAATTAATTAAGATACAGATGGTATTGTAGGTTTTTTTTCCTTCTCAGAAGATACGGTTTCATTCAGGAGATAGAAAAGAAGTAAAATAACATCAAAACTAATCAAGAACAATGCACATTTTCAGCTAGGAAATTAAAAAAAAAAAAAAAACTTTACTGAAAATTTACTGGCACTACAACATTGAAATAGGTAAAGTGAATAAATACCATGCAGTGGTACCAGTGATGAAACGAGTAACATACTTCGTGACTCGTGATCCCGAAGTAGTCAGATCCCTGACCCTGTATGACCCAGACAGATTCGTGCGATCCCGAGACGACTTAATATCAGACTGTGGGAGAGTATGTTGTAATTGTAACAAACGCGATTCTTTCCTTTCAAGTGTTTCTTATGAGTGATCGTCAAAATTTAATCAAATAAGGCTGTAAAACGTAAAATGTAAAATATAAGGGATGCCGCTAAACCGAAAGAGTGTTTGGGTAATGTTTGTGTATAGTAGTGTTTAAAATTACTTTATTAATTTTCAGTATGGGAAGATGAATTATATTGTATTTGACATAGTCAAGACACTTTGAATAAGAAGTGTCACACTACAAATCTAAATCTGAATAGGTGAGCTCGATTAGGGAATATTAATTCACTATAAAAAATTCTACCGTAATGCTATAGAGATCATATTTGGAGTGCTTCCAAGCCATGGATCACCAGATCTGAGAAACGAGTGCCAGACTCTGTTGCCTTGTGTGGCACTTACTTCAAAGAATAATAATGTATTTTAATGAAAGCGTATTTATAAGGTAAGCAATATGAATGTTTTCTTTTAACTGTGCAATCAATTACATGTTTTTCAGTACGTATTTATGATCGTTATTTTGCAGAGAACGAAGAAATTCAAAACCTGTAGTGGAAGGTCACACCGTTGAAGTTGAGGAACCCAATTAAGGAAATAAGTTAGAAATAATACAAAATATGTAAATAAGTTCAATAAATAACATTGTAATACAAGCTGATTGTTTTCATGGAACCTTATATCAGTTATTGCGTAGAATGTAGGGATAATTTATTTCAATTATGTAGCAGCAGGATGCGAAATCATAACAGTTATGATCGGGGAGAGATAGGAGTAAATAAATAAGTAAAAAAAAATTGCACTGGAAAGTTTTGAAATGAAGATTTCATATATTGAACATCCAAAATTATTGATATATGTAAGGTTAGGGATAATGCTTATCCACTAGGTTGTCCACTAACTGCACAGATTTACTGTAAATAGTTTGTATACTTCTGACAGTGTCGATGTCACCTCATCTCTCCAGTAAATTATTGAGGATGAATTTTCTTCCAACATTTTGAAGTATAGGAATGGCCATCCTCAGTATTTCGCACCCTGTGTAGCAGTGGTTCTAGGATTTAATTTATATTTCTTTCTTTCCTGAAAGCTGATAATTTAAAAGTTTGCTTAGCCCTTGACGTTTGTCTAGTGGTGTACGTCTTTGGTGCGCCTAGGGTCGTGGTCGATTCCCAGTGGAAGACCTTACAAACACTGAACGCATTACTGTTCGGATTCTACAGGTCAGTGTCTCATGTAAAACTTCGTGCTGAAACGGGACGCTCACCTTCAACATCAAACTGTGTTTAATGGTAAACTAATTGGATGCTGATCTGCCAGGTCGCATAGTATATTCACCAAGGAACTCAGGAAAAGTGTTGCTTTCTATGTTGAGATAAGATACTAATCTCAATAGACTGGAGTATGGGGTATATATTCAACACCAATGTTGTGTGAGACATGGATTTATAATTTAACATGATATTTCAATAATGTTACTCAACAGAAATAAACCTGAACCTCGTGCTGCAAAGACGCATAATGGACGAAGGAAAGAAGCATAATACAGATTGTGAAAGTATATATTATTTTGCTTTCATTTTGACCGAACACAACTATTCTTTTTCAGAACATTGCTTATGTAGGTTTAACAGTTCTTTCGTCGTCACCTTTACGTTTATTTTTGCAGGATTATTGTCTATATGAGGTTGATTTCATTTTGTATAAGGTTTGATGTGAGGCCCAGTAGTGTCAACCTTGATACAGATTTGTTTCTGCACGTGAGAAAATGATTCATCTGGTTGGCGTCATGTATAATGTTTGATGTGAAGGTTAGTATAATGTTCAGTGTGTAAGTTACATAAATGATGGCGTGTGTTCTTTTGCCATCTGAGGGTGTTTGGATATTGCCACCACTTGATTGGCATTCTTTTAAAAACATTGCAGAAACCATAGCTTACTACTATGTTTACTATTAATAGTAAGTATGGTATGGTTTCCCCTATATATATTTAAAATAATGCCAATAAAGTGATGGCAATATCTAAACACCTCAGATGGCAAAAGAATACACACCATCATTTATGTAACTTACACATTGAACATTATACTAACCTTCACATCAAACATTATACATGTCGCCAAGCAGATGAATGATTTTCTCACGTGCAGAAATAAATTTGTATCAAGCTTTACTGAGAAGCTTGCAATAAACGAGACATATTAAGCATGTGCTAAACTTGAAGTGGACAACTTGAAATAAGCTTGAGGCGACAATCCTGTAGCAAGCATTATGTACCAAGTTTGAGATAAACTTGAGGTAACAAGCCTGTAGCAAGCATTATGTATCAAGTTTGAGATAAACTTGAGGTAACAAGCCTGTAGCAAGCATTATGTACCAAGTTTGAGATAAACTTGAGGTAACAAGCCTGTAGCAAGCATTATGTACCAAGTTTGAGATAAACTTGAGGTAACAAGCCTGTAGCAAGCATTATGTACGAAGTTTGAAATAAACTTGAGGTAACAAGCCTGTAGCAAGCATTATGTACCAAGTTTGAGATAAACTTGAGGTAACAAGCCTGTAGCAAGCATTATGTACCAAGTTTGAGATAAACTTGAGGTAACAAGCCTGTAGCAAGCATTATGTATCAAGTTTGAAATAGACTTGAGGTAACAAGCCTGGAGCAAGCATTACGTATCAAGTTTGAAATAAACTTGAGGTAACAAGCCTATAGCATGCTTTATTTAACAAGTTTGCAATAAGCTTGAGCTGACAAGCTTGAAACAATCTTACAGTATAAGCCTACAATATGCTTGTCGCCTGTCAACTTCGTCGCTTGAATCAGCCTTGATATACGCTTACAGACTTGTCGTAACAAGCTTGGGACAAGCTTATATCCTTGTCACGACAAGCTTATATCATGCTTGTGGCAAGCTGTTTCTGCTATCTGGGTAGTGCATCGTTAGTGCTACTTAGTGCACCAACCCTAACGTTACTGCTTCATTAGTGTAGGAACTACAAGTGAAAAACCCTTTGGGCCTAGCGTGAACTTGGCCCCCCACTTTGAGCACTAACGAAAAGATTAGTGCCATTCGTTAGTATATCGTTAGTGCTTCCAGAAAATACTAATAGTTTCGTTATTGCTTCATTATTAGTATAGATATAGCCAATTGTAAGTCACGAAACTCTCAGAAGAAATGCATGGGGAATTTTTCATTGCGTCAAATTACCGCCAAATTCCAAAGCACTATTGACCTCTTCTAGTGCAATCGTTAGTGCATCGTTAGCGCTTCTTACTGCAAAAACCGCTAACGTTAGTGCTTCATTAGTGTAGGAGTTATAAAGAAAAAACATTTGGGAGGGCCAAGTTCACGCTGCCCCCCTTCAAGCATTAACGATAAAATTAGTACCATTCGTTAGTGCATCGTTAATGCTTCTAGAAAACACTTATAGTTTCGTTAGTGCTTAAATATTACTGTGGTTATGACTTATTACATGTCACGAAACTCCCATAAGAAATGCATGGGGAATTTTTCATTGCGTCGAATTACCGCCGAATACAAAAGCACTAATGAATTCTTGTAGTGCAATCCTTAGTGCATCGTTAGTGCTTCTTAGTGCACCAACCCTAACATTAGTGCTTCATTAGTACAGGAACTACAAGTAAAAAACACTTTGGGCCTAGCGTGAACTTGGCCCCCCCACTTTGAGCACTAACGAAAAGATTAGTGCCATTCGTTAGTATATCGTTAGTGCTTCCAGAAAATACTAATAGTTTCGTTAGTGCTTCATTATTAGTGTAGATATAGCCAATTGTAAGTCACGAAACTCCCATAAGAAATGCATGGGGAATTTTTCATTGCGTTAAATTACCGCCGAATACAAAAGCACTAATGAATTCTTGTAGTGCAATCCTTAGTGCATCGTTAGTGCTACTTAGTGCACCAACCCTAACGTTACTGCTTCATTAGTGTAGGAACTACAAGTGAAAAACCCTTTGGGCCTAGCGTGAACTTGGCCCCCCACTTTGAGCACTAACGAAAAGATTAGTGCCATTCGTTAGTATATCGTTAGTGCTTCCAGAAAATACTAATAGTTTCGTTATTGCTTCATTATTAGTATAGATATAGCCAATTGTAAGTCACGAAACTCCCATAAGAAATGCATGAGGAATTTTTCATTGCGTTAAATTACCGCCGAATACAAAAGCACTAATGAATTCTTGTAGTGCAATCGTTAGTGCATCGTTAGTACTTCTTAGTGCACCAACCCTAACGTTAGTGCTTCATTAGTGTAGGAACTACAAGTGAAAAACCCTTTGGGCCTAGCGTGAACTTGGCCCCCCACTTTGAGCACTAACGAAAAGATTAGTGCCATTCGTTAGTATATCGTTAGTGCTTCCAGAAAATACTAATAGTTTCGTTAGTGCTTCATTATTAGTATAGATATAGCCAATTGTAAGTCACGAAACTCTCAGAAGAAATGCATGGGGAATTTTTCATTGCGTTAAATTACCGCCAAATTCAAAAGCACTAATGATCTCTTTTAGTGCAATTGTTAGTGCATCGTTAGTACTTCTTAGTGCACCAGCCCTAACGTTAGTGCCTCATTAGTGTAGAAACTACAAGTGAAAAACCCTTTGGGCCTAGCGTGAACTTGGCCCCCCCACTGAGCACTAACGAAAAGATTAGTGCCATTCGTTAGTATATCGTTAGTGCTTCCAGAAAATACTAATAGTTTCGTTAGTGCTTCACTATTATTTAGATATAGCCAATTGTAAGTCACGAAACTCCCAGAGGAAATGCATGGGGAATTTTTCATTGCGTTAAATTACCGCCAAATTCGAAAGCGCTAATGACTTCTTGTAGTGCAATCGTTAGTGCTTATTAGTGCACCAACAATAACATTAGTGCTTCATTAGTGTAGGAACTACAAATAACCACCCTTTGAGCCTAGCGTGAACTTAACCTCCCACTTTGAGCACTAACGAAAAGATTAGTGCCATTCGTTAGCATATCGTTAGTGCTTCAAAAAATACTAATAGTTTTGTTAGTACTTCATTATTAGTATGGATATAGCCAATTGTAAGTAACGAAACTCCCAGAAGAAATGCATGGGGAATTTTTCATTGCGTTAAATTACCGCCAAATTCAAAAGCACTAATGATCTGTTTTTGTGCAATTCTTAGTGCATCGTTAGTGCTTTTTAGTCCACCAACCCTAACGTTAGTGCTTCATTAGTGTAGGAACTACAAGTAAAAAAAACCTTTGAACCTAACATGAACTTGGCCCCCAGTTTGAGCACTAACGAAAAGGTTATTACCATTCGATAGTGCATCGTTAGTGCTTGTAGAAAATACTAATAGTTTCGTTAGTGCTTCACTATTAGTGTAGATATAGCCAATTATAAGTATTTTTCATTGTGTTAAATTCCCGAACGTAATAGTAATCATTACACTAATATATTGTTATTAGTGCTTTTAAATTTTATTGGAAGAATTTTAGAGAGTGGAAAATGCTACGTGTCTAAATGTAGCTCCGCAGGCATCTCAAATACTAAAGAAACGTTTGACATGTTTAGTGCATCGTTAGTACCCATTAGTACACTAAACTCTAACGTTAGTGCTTTGATTCAACTCTATATTAGTGAACATTATTTGCAAGACTAAATTGAAATTTTTCTAATTCTACAATTATTGTCCTACAAAGGTGAGATAGACGTCAAAAGTTAGTGCATCCTTATTGCTTCCCGAAACACGAAGCATTAGTGTTAGCGCGATTATAGTTTGAGAGTTATAAGTGATTAACTCACTCTGTGCTAAATTTAATTTTAGCAAATTTTACAATAATTGCCTCACAAAAGTTGAATAAACGTCAAAGATGAGTACATCGTTAGTGCTCCGAAAGACACTAAGCATTAATGTTACTGCTATCTTAGTTTAGGGATACAACGACTCACCAAAGGTAATCGTTAACCCTGGTTCGGCTAATAATATAAGTAAATTTTTAGTGGTAGTAATTATTCACACCTTAAAATATCTTCCGTGATTACATTTACTAGTATTCTCACCTTTTATACTGAAATTACAAAACGATGATACGTATTAAACAATTTTATTCGTTGATTCTTTTTGAACGAATATGCACATAGACTGCCTTGCAATCGTACATGTTTGTTAGGTATCTATAAACAACTACATAGCAACTAATTATACAATAATGTATATATCTTATAAATTTTGAAAACATTCTTCTTTTGTTATTTTTAAATTAACATTATATCTGGTATAGTGCTTATGTAGAAGCACTTTCTGCCCAAAAATACAAGTAATTATCAATTTATACAAAGTATCTCGTTGTATAAAATGTCGCCCGACGATGGGACTGAATATAAAAGTTACAAGGGAGCTTGGTTTTTGTATTTAAGAACCACTGGTCCGTTTATAAGAACAATATTCCATTAATTATGTCCTATACATTTTGATCGACCCTCGCATATATATAACATTATTTATTTTCATTCATATAAATATATTTATAACAAATCTTTCATTTCATTATCATCTATCTTTTATTGCATTAATATATATTTTATTATTATTAAAACGTCGTCGCTTATTTATATAATTAACGAAGGGTACGAATTCAAAATAGTAAGAAGCAATTACATTTTAAAACATGAGTCACCATGATCAAGGGCGCATTATATAGTAATTACTTTGAATGATATTTTACAGTATGCATTGTATTAATTAGGCGTCAGAATATAGAAGAATCTTATTCAAGTAACATATAAGATGGTGCATGAAGACAGTTGTCGGATAATTAGCTTAATATAATGAACCTTATACTTAACATAATCTTTGACAATTAAGTTTCAACATAAATCAAATATACTATAAATAACCTTTGCTTTTAATGAATCGAACTATAATTCTTCATATTAACAAGAAAGAATTAAAATCATTTGAAAATTATCATTTGTTGAAACAAATGTGATAAAATATTTAACTACTCCTTTAATGTGTTGTACTTCAAAGTCATAAGAATTGTTTTCATTATTGATATTAACACATAAACTTAAAAATAAATGTTCATAAGAATCTATAGCTGGTATGGGTTTAACCCTTACTTCATTAATTAGAGTCAGTTTAAATTTGTACTTGCATATGATTCTAATAAAGTACATTGTACTGCACAATCATGATTAGATTCCGTACTATTTTGTACATGTATTGCGTCGTGATTCTGATTTTGATACGAAGTGCCATCTCTTGAACAACGATTATGTCTATACATAGGATTTGTAGCATTTCTAGAATTTCGCCATGTATTTCGATTGTTTTTGTGTCTACTTCGGTTGAGTGATCTGACATAATTATTGTCACGATTGGTTAGGTTAGGTTGATTCCCAACATAACTTTGCCTATTTTGCTCGTTCTGATTGCTTGAATTTACTCGGTTTAGGTTGTGTTCCGTATCGTTCACACTACGGATATTTAGATTCCGAACAGGTACAAAATGATCTGAATTGTTTTTAATTTTATCTACTCCCACTTGATGATTCGGTGGGAGTAATAAATGAGGGATTAGTTTCATATATTGCGATCTATCTATACACATTATATTGCACTCGTCCTGAAATTTTTCTAGGAAAGAAGTAGCATTTTCGTTACATTTACCAATGCATTTACTCATAACACGTATTTCACTCATATTTACGCTTAACTTTACCTTCCTTTTATCATTCCGTGTTCTTGTTGAGTGACCATTCCTATCTACGGCGTGATATGTAGATCCACCGTCTCTTTTCCGCTCAATTGTATTCTTCGGATGGATTTCTTCCAAAATAATGTCCTCATTCTTCGGATGGATTTCTTCCAAAATAATGTCCTCATCAGATACGGGTGAAGGCTCGGTCATCTCTTGTGAACAAGGAACTTCCACACAATCATTAACCATGTTGTTATGACATGCATTATCTTTAATCAGCAACGTCTTAATTTCTTCATATTGTCTGCTGGATTCCTCGTATTTCTGCTGTATCATCTGCTTTAATTCCTGCTTCATGGCCTCCATATCGTCTTTTAGGCTTTGTTCATGCCGCTGTAAAGCTAGTATGATTCTGTCTTCTAATGTCATTTCTGGTGCTGGATTTTGTTCACCGCTACCACTGTCACTGATTTCTTTCTCCATTGCCTCACCGTTCATTTTTCTTGTGATTATTCTACCACTTTTAAGTCTTGTCAAGTTCGTAGTCATTAACCTTATTACAGAAGTAAATTCACCCTTACTTTACTTCGGGATATGAATTTACAAGAATCCCGGGTGAGGTAAACCAAAATTTTTACAACGACTCACCAAAGGTAATCGTTAACCCTGGTTCGGCTAATAATATAAGTAAATTTTTAGTGGTAGTAATTATTCACACCTTAAAATATCTTCCGTGATTACATTTACTAGTATTCTCACCTTTTATACTGAAATTACAAAACGATGATACGTATTAAACAATTTTATTCGTTGATTCTTTTTGAACGAATATGCACATAGACTGCCTTGCAATCGTACATGTTTGTTAGGTATCTATAAACAACTACATAGCAACTAATTATACAATAATGTATATATCTTATATATTTTGAAAACATTCTTCTTTTGTTATTTTTAAATTAACATTATATCTGGTATAGTGCTTATGTAGAAGCACTTTCTGCCCAAAAATACAAGTAATTATCAATTTATACAAAGTATCTCGTTGTAGGGGTTAAAAATGAATAACTCGGGGGGTGGAGGGCTACTTTAGATCTTTAAATTTTGTACAATTTTACGCTAATTGTCTGACAAAAATGGACCAAACCAGCGTTTATTCCTCCGCTGAATAAGCACTAATGCTAGTGTTATCATAATTTAAGTGTTATTAACGAATAACACGCACGAGCCTAAATTCAAATTTGTCGAATTTTACAATAATTGTCAATCCAAAGGTAGGATAATCGCTAAAGGATCGTGCTTTTTTAGTGCTTCAAAAATACTAAGCATTGACGATAGTGCTATCACAGTTTAGAAGTTATCAGTGAATCACTCGGACGGAACTCAATTAAAATTTATCGAATTTTACAATAATTGTGTAAAAATTGAAAAACCTGAAGTTAGCCCCGCTCGAGTTATTTCGTAAAACTCCTAAACTGTGACGGCACTGACGTTAAGTGAATAGTGTTTCATGAAGCACTAACAGTCACTAACCTTCGGCGGTTATCTTACCTTTGTGGGACAATTAGTGTGAAGTTCGAAAATTTAAATTCAATCCTATCCGGACTATTCATGAAAGCACTAACGAGAATTCTTAATGTTTAATAGCTCTAGCAATGCTGTAAGCGCTTGTGTTTGTCCTACTTTTTTGTTACAATTAGTGTAAAACTGTTTAAGTTGAAAAACCTAAAGTTAGACCGGGTTGAGTTTTCATTAATAAGTCCAAAAATATGATAGCACTAACGTTAGTACTTATTATTTTTTGAAGCGTTAAGGATGCTATCCTTTAAAGTTTGTCCTACCTTTGTGAGAAAATTAGTGTTTTTCGATACTTTTAAACTCAGTCTCGTCCGAGTTATTCATTAATAATTCCCAAACTACAATTTCACTAACGTTAGAGATTTTTGTAGTATTAACGCTGTACTAACCTTTGACGATTATTCCACCTTTGTGAGACAATTATTGTAAACTTCGATAAATTTAAATTTAGCCCGGAATGTGTTATTCACTTATAACTCCTAAACTATGACAGCAATCAGTGTTTAATAGGGCTCTATTAATGCACTACCCACTGGTGTTAGTCCCACTTTTGTGGCACAATTACTAAAAAAAAATGTGTAAAAGTTGAAAAATCTAAAGTTAGCCCCGAACGAGTTATTCATTAATAACTACTAAAGTATGATAGTGCTATCGTTACTGTTTAGTGCACTAATGTGAAATTACTTAGCACTAACCATGTAAATAGTTTTACTAGCACTTGAGAATCGTGCGGGGCTAACTATACGCTAGCCAATAAAAGCATTCACGATGAGAAGCATTAATGTTCGGTCTTGGTGCACTAATGTTACACTGACTAATGGTGCACAGAGATCACTAGCAAGCAATAACGAAACACTAACGATGCCACTAGAAGAGACAACTACTGCATTTGAATTTCGTGAGAATTTGACCTAATGAAAAAATCCCCATGTTCTTCTTATGAGAGTTTCGTGACTTATAATTGCCTATACCTACACTAATAGTGAAGCACTAACGAAACTATTAGTATTTTCCATAAACATTAACAATGTAATAACGAATAGCACTAATATTTTCGTTAGTGCTCAAGCTGGGGGCCAAGTTCACGCTAGGCTCAAAGGGTTTTTACTTTAAGTTCCTACACTAATGAAGCACTAATGTTATTGTTGGTGCACTAATAAGCACTAACGATTGCACTACAAGAAGTCATTAGTGCTTTCGAATTTGGCGGTAATTTAACGCAATGAAAAATTCCCCATGCATTTCCTCTGGGAGTTTCGTGACTAACAATTGGCAATATCTACACTAATAGTGAAGCACTAACGAAACTATTAGTATTTTCTGGAAGCACTAACGATATACTAACGAATGGCACTAATCTTTTCGTTAGTGCTCAAAGTGGGGGGGCCAAGTTCACGCTAGGCCCAAAGGGTTTTTCACTTGTAGTTCCTACACTAATGAAGCACTAACGTTAGGGTTGGTGCACTAAGAAGCACTAACGATGCACTAACGATTGCACTACAAGAATTCATTAGTGCTTTTGTATTCGGCGGTAATTTAACGCAATGAAAAATTCCCCATGCATTTCTTATGGGAGTTTCGTGACTTATAATTGGCTATATCTACACTAATAGTGAAGCACTAACGAAACTTTTAGTATTTTCTTGAAGCACTAACGATGCGCTAACGAACGGCACTATTCCTTTCCTTATTGCTTGAAGTGGGGGGCCAGCGTGTACCATTGTTTTGGCTCTAGAGCCTACACTAATGAAGCACTAACGTCACGGGTTGGTGCACTAGGAAGCACTAACGATGCACTAACGAATTGCACTAGTTATTTCGTTAGTGCTTGAAGTGGGGGGGCAGCGTGAACTTGGCCCCCCCAAAGGTTTTTTGCTTGTAGCTCCTACACTAATTAAGCACTAACGATGCACTAACGATTGACACTAATTTTATCGTTAGTGCTCAAAGTGGGGGGGGCAAGTTCACGGACGTTATTTTATGGTATGACAAATCAAGAATTCTTACCAGGGTTGTTTTGTTTAAAATAAAATGTTTAAAACAAATCATTAAAACTTGTTTTAAACAATTGATTTTGTTTAAAACAAATTTTATATAGAGGAGAGTTACCAAAGAGTACGCACGCCCTAAGAGCGCGCAGCGTCAATTACGCTGAAGTGGTAACACATAGAATTATTATTGCTACGCTGTTTGAGGCGTCTTTGTGTGAGTGTTGATACGAAGAAAACAGAGGTTAACGTATAGCTCCAAACAGAAAATACAGATAAAAATAACTTTTTTGAATTCTTGATGTAATATTTTAGTACTCTTATTTAAGAAATTTTTCTGATATAATAGCTAACTACAGTACCTTTGTTGCATGGTAGAAAACATGAATGTAGATAGAATTGTTTGCCATGGCTTAGTTTCTGGGGTCTTGCATGTGCAGCCACCTGGATGAATTTCACTCGAATTGACTGCTGTTTCCCAAAGAGTGCGCGTTAGTGAGTTACCAAAGAGCGCGCGCGTACTCCTTGAGATAATTTCATTAAGAGTGTGTGTAGGTAACAACATTCATCATACAGACTATATGGTTATTCTCTGTGGTTAGTTAGTTTAAGAAAGCGGAGTGTAACAGAATATTTCAATGGATTGTAATTATTTGCAATTGTTTGTCTTCGATTCAAGCACCAACTGTAAATCTTCTATAAGAAGTATTTTCAATTTACAGAATTTCTTAAATTACAATGATAATGATGATGATCTGTTCTACCCGAAGATCTCCAGGTATGGTTAATCCATGGTAGTTTGCTATTGCCCTTCATGGTATGGCAATCCCATAGAAAAAGGGAAACGTGATACACTTACAGAAGCCATAACTTCAAACACGTCTGTTCATCCGAGATACATCATTCCAATTCCAAAACAAAAGAAATACGACAAACTGCACGTACCAAACTTCGATCTGAAATTTTTACTAGTGCTCCATTTCACAAGGTCCTTCAGAGCAAACGAATTAAAGGAAATATTAAGTCAAAAAGAAAACTTTTTCATCATCTCAACGAACCATCCATTTCAACAGAAAAACTGCAGCTGAGATCAACCAAATTTCAAATCCAATGTGTCACGAATTGTATGAAGAACCAATTGACGAGGACTGGATTCAGTGCATTAATTGCGAACGATGGTGACATGTTTAGTGTTCGTCTTACGAAGGGAATTTGGGTTTCAAGTATGATAGGTGTTGAGTGCGCCCTCTTAGGGACCACAAAACGCACTCTTTGGGACAGTGGTCCTTAAGAGTACGCATTTGGGTTTTTTCAGTTTTTAACGTATATCTCCATATCTACATTCATAGTAAAGTTATCCATTTCTTACAATGTAGCTTAACCTTCAATTAAAATTATATTCAATTTATATAATTTTTGCTTCATTATTTTTGGAGCTTTTTCAAGATGAATATTAAGTGCGTGCTCTTTGGTAACCTTCCTCTACGTTTTAAATACTTTGTTTTACACATGTGTATTTTTAAGACTTGTTTTAAACATATGTTTAGTTTTATTTTATTTAATTTCTGTAAAAAAAAATCATCTGCCAGATAAAGAAAATTGAGGAGTGTGTTTCCAAAACATGCTAAATCCAAAAATGTCCGATTTTGAATTGAATATGGAAAAGTATATTATGGAACCTCGTACGTTAAATTTTGTAATTATTTTTTAGTCAAAACATTATTTTCTGAGGTAAATACAGTTTGAAATATCACTTGCGGTTGTGTTCCAATGTAAAAAGATATAGTTTCTTGCCCTTTCTGAAGAATTCTACCAAACGAATTTAGCATATTTTGGAAATACACTCCTCAATTGTCAAAAAAGTGCACCCCATTCAGAAGATTATTTTCTTCGCGTGTGAATGTTTTGATTTCTCGTGGCTTCAGCTGGTCAATGTGATGATCTACAATTTATTTTGTCTCTTTTTTCCCCTTATTTTTAACGTTTATTGTATTATTTAAATGCTTATCAGTTAACTTGCAAGAAAGTGTCGTAGACGAAAGTTGTGCTACTTGTAGAACTGATATTTAAAAAGAAATAAAAGAATTATCACGGAAACAAGTTTTTGTGTTGTATTCAGAAAACAAGCAAAGGGTTCTTTGCTAAATTGCTTTTCTGAAATAAAAATATCGCAGTTTTTCGTTGATACAGTACATGTTGTTATCAGTCTCCGTACAACTTGGAATTGTTTAGCATGAGTTTTACAAGAAGAAAAAAGACATCATTTGGAGCAAATTTATTAAAGTAACTTAAACTCCATCAAATAAGAAAACGATCAAACGAGCTTGTTGCGAAACGTGTAACAAAGAAATAGTTGGTTTAGTTCAAAGAAGGAAGAATCATTATGATAAAGGCAATGCTGTGGAAAACCTGGAAACACAAACAGGTGGTAGAAGTGTTGATCTGGAAATTTCTTCTGATGATTCTAACGTCCGTGATGTGGTTGAGACGCAACCGGGAACTTCAGGTAAGAAATAATTTTCTATCACCAACTGTTTTTTACTTATATTATGAAAATTTTATTTTGTCTCCCTCCCTTACCTCCATTCTAAATTTTCTCAAAAACTTTACACCCTGGCATATCTTTTATTGAAGGAACCACGCGAGAAAGCGCAAGGCATAGCAGTCACCCGCGTAACTATCCCTTAAAGTGTGATACTTATTGTCACATCATTACCGGACGTCAGTGAAGCTTCTGGGACGACTTGATCTACATTTATTCGTCTGTCTGTATGTATGCACCACGCTACAGTGCGCAACTTTTAGTCTTTTAACATTAGATTTTGACTACGATCCGATGTAAAATTTCAAAATTAGTTGTTTGGACCCTACTTTAAACAATAAGCCGTCTCACATAGTCTTGCTACTGATGCAAAACTGTAATAAATCAAACTAAACAAACTTGGGTTGCAGGATAAATTTAGCTCCAACCTATTTTATTATATTTTATTTATTTATTTATTTAGATATGGAGATTTCAGAGCACAAGGGATCCAAGTCCATTTTCAGAAAGGTTCACTTTTCCTCAACAAACGTAGTATCTTCGTAGCCAAGAGTTTGAAATAAATGAAACAAAACCACGTGAAAGGGTGTAGGCTAGAATTTCGTAGGACAACCGCTAGATAATGGCATTGCTGGAAAGGGAGAACAAGAGGGCTAATTTCACCGTCCTTATTCATAAATTTAAGATATTAACATTATATTGGTCAGTTGGAAATCTAGATCACATTGCAATAAACGCCTGGGATGTTATGTAACCCGCATAATTTATATGGTGTGTGGGTTGCGTAGGCTCTCAGGTATTTGCATCTTAGGGTAGGAACATGCCGAAGATACCTCGCGATCGAGGTCGAGGTTTAAGTCGCGGTCGCACCCTCGATACTGGCACAAACCCATGAATTCAAATGAGTAAGCGCATGCCGCGTACGCTACATCGCGAGCTAGAGGTTGCTCGCGAGGGTGAATTAGTGGTCGCGATGATGAACAACTGAGTTTGTTTTTACATCAATGTTCAGCGGAAGCATCGCGGTGGGTCATGTTCTCATTGGCTCTCCCTGAAGCGTTACACGGAATAAAGTCTTCATTTGTTTAGAATTTCGTCTGCAGAGGATTGTGTGTGTCTATGCTCGAGAGGTTTTGCTGCACTATTATATTTGATTATGAAAGACATATTAATAGAACTAATTAGGAATGTTCCAGCAACATGAAATAAGAAACACAAACATCATAATAGGCATTTTATGATTATACGTATCATCAACGCGATAGAGAATGGAAATTAGAGAAAATTAAGAGAATGGAAGAAAACACCAACTGAAATGGGAATGTCAGATAAGTATTTTATTTGGGAATTATACTGTAGCTTAGTACTATATAAGGCAGTGGCGGTCACAGGGAGGGGGCTTTCAGGCTGAAGTCCGTAAATTGTAGATTAAAAAAAAAAAAAGCTACTGCTAATCATATCTAGTTATGCTTTAAAACTCCACGCCCCCCAATTTCGAGATTAATAAAAAGGGTTTCTTCTAAATCCGTTATTGATATAAGGTAAAGAAATACCTGTAAAGACAGGGACGTATCCATAGGGAGGAAACGTCGAATAATGGAATGACAGTGCCGAAACTTCATTTGCTGCAGGGGGCGCGGTGGCTCAGTGGTAGAGCGTTCACCTCCGGTGCTTGGGGTCCCTGGTTCGATCCCAGCTCGCGCCGTGTGGACTTTGTGGTGGACAAACACCGTGCTCGTGGGTTTTCTTGGGGTTCTCCCGTTTCCTCCCACTTTATCATTCCACCATTTCACTCATTTCTCATTATCACCGTCTCCTTTAGCCTAACCGGCATAACCTTGGGACGTTAAACTTAAAGATTTCATTTGCATTTTCATTTGCTGCAGTTAATATCCCCTCCAGCTCGAAACCTGAAGACATACCTGATTTATTTATTTATTAAATTTTAGTGGGAAACGATTTCTCGCCTGAGTGCTGAAAGAGGGCATTTCTTCACAGGAAGTTGAATAAAAGGTAAAAGTCTTTGATTTAGAATATCGATAGAGATGAACAAGAGATGAGACCTTGACATTTCTCATATCTCGTCTCGCGTCCATCCCTATTTATAAACTGTTTGGTCCTTTGAATTTCAAAATGTGGTTTCGCAGTGATTTTTATTCACTAGCGGAATAATTTCACATGCGTCACAGCAATGTTTCTCCTTAAACTGAGAACTTAACAGCGAGGGTGCGACCTCCTGTTAAGTTCTCCATCGCGACCTAAACATCGAGGTAGCAACCGCGAGTTAAACCTCGACTTCGATCGCGAGGTATCTTCGGCATGGATTTACCCTTACATTGAAGAGGAGTTTGCGTACTTGAAATTAAGGTTGGTGTAAAGGGACAAGCTTTGCCGGTAGATGTCACTGCAGTCTTGGTATCTCTCTCATGTATTTTTTATCTTTCACGAAAATTCACGATTTCTCTTACAAATTTCGACCTAGAGACTTCAAATTTTTACAGAAGAAACTTCATAACCTATTGAAGACAACAATCCGTGCCGATTTTTTTATTTAGAATTTTGTTCATTGTTGAAATAGTTATATTATTAAAGGTTTGGATATCCATTTCAACAATCAAGTCATTTCAACAATGAAGAAAATTCTAAATAAAAAATCGGCACAGATTGTTGCCTTCGATAGGTTATGAAGTTCCTTCTCTAAAACTTTGAAGTCTCTTGTTTGAAATTTGTAAGAGAAATCGTGAATTTTTGTGAAAGGTAAAAAATACATGAGAGAGATACGAGGAATGTAGTGACATCTATGGGCAAAACTTGTCCCTTCAAACCAACCTTAAGTGCCTTGTTTCAGTACGCAACAAAAAGCTAAGTATAGTTAGCAAAGTAAGTTGACCACAAGCGCTGCTCTACTGGCAATGTATATCTACACTGGTAGTCCTGCACAAGATGACCGGACATTGTAGTGTCTGTAGAACACGCAGCTCATCATATAGTATCACACGGACACAATGGTCGTCTTCGCAAACTCCAAAAACTGCATACATTTAATTATATACCGCTCGTAATAATGACCCGTTCGCGGAAACTCCGGTAGACCATAACATATTTGTCGATTTTAAAAAAATCTTAATTTTCCTGAAATTTGGAATTTCTTCAAGCAAACCAATTGGGGCATGGAGTCCGCACAAACATATTATTATTATTATTATTATTATTATTATTATTATTATTATTATTATTATTATTATTATTATTATTATTATTATTATTATTATTATTATTATACTTCCAAACTATTCTATATGAGTGATGAAAGCCTTATAGAGCAACTATGGCCATCCTATTCAGAAAATACGGTAAGAGACAAGCGTTTTTTTTTCAATCCATTCGGCGTCACAGTTCAATCTTCGCCATTAACTATCTATACAAACCGGAAGTAGCAGAAATAAACAATTTCCGGTTTCAAAGTTTATCATCATAGAACAAAAACTGTAATAGATAATGACAAGTGTTTTTTTGTAATCGATTCAGTGTCTCAAACTGAATTCCATATCATCGCTACACATAACACTCTATCAAAACTGAAAGTGGTTGAAATTTACGTAGTACTTCCAGTTTCAATGTTGATTTCCATAGACCGAAAGATCAGAGATATCAAATTTCGTTTTCTAAATCGATTTCAGGTCCGAATAATAAAGTTTATTTCCTTCAGTAAACCGGAAAGTGGTATAGGTTACCTTAGATTTCAACGATGATCTCCATAGAACAAGAACGCTAATAGATAGCGACAAGTGGATTTCTGAAATCGATTCAGTGTCTCAAGAGAACATTCCGTCACCAGTTTCAATACTTATTTCTAGAAAACGCAAACATCAAACTGTCGAAACTGTCAATAATCACCTAGGAACACCGGAAAATATGGATTCGACACTAATATCGATTCTTTTGAATTATTTTTATATATCACTCTTCCCAACTCTCGCCCCTTCAGTTGTATTACTCCCACTATATTTTTCTTCAGGTTGTAACTCATATGTTTACTAAATTTGGCAACTGCCCTCTAGCTTTAAAAGCACATGGTTTTTAATAAACTGCATACTAATATATACAGGTAACCAAGAAAGTTATGTCGCTTTTGTGGAGGTCTGTGTTCCATTGGCCCTCACACCGTGAGTTAAATGCAATTTGAGATAAGGTGAAGATCAGTTGTTGGTGTGGGTATATCCAACATACTACCTAGTTGTGACAGTTCAGTTACACCGTGAACTTGCGTAAGGACAAAGTGAACATGGGACCTCTACAGAGCGTCATAAGGGCGTGAATGCTGTACGAGTTCAAACTGAGGTCAAACGGCGCTGCAGCGAGTCGGAAGATATTCCAGGCCTTTGGTGAGCTGTCGTGACTACACGGACAGTGTAGCGGTGGTTTAACAAGTTTAAGGACGGTGACAAAACACTCGGAGACGCACCACGTGCTGGAAGACCAACACATGTACAAAATGAAGATCTTCAGGCAGTAATTGAGGCGAACAGTGACCAGACATGTGAGGAACTGGGACTACAATTTAATTCGGCATCACCTCCATCGACTTGGGAAGCACTACAAGTTGGGTCGATAAGTCCCACATGATTTGACTCCGGGCCAGAAGACAACGCGAGCAGATACCTGTGTTTCTTTGCTATCTCCTCTGAGGGAAGAGCCATTTCTGGACAGGGTGTTGACATGTGATGAGAAATGTGTCATGTACGAAGATTCACGACGCCGTCATCATTGGTTAGCACCCCATGAACCTGTTCCAATACAGCCGAAACCAGCACTGTACCAGAAGAAGGTCCTCCAGTGTATTTGGTGGACTGCTCGTAGCATCGAACATCGGGAACTGCTACCTGCTGGTCAGAGCATCAATGCAATTGTGTACTATCAGCAGTTGAGGCGTGTTCAAGAAAAACTCAAAACTCTGGAGGCAGCACTTCTGATTCGCAAAAGGAGCCCCCCCCCTTACAGGACAACGCTAAACCCCACGTGGGTAGGATGACCCAGGACACCATTCTAGCCTTAGATGGGAAACTCCCCGGACATTGCACCGTCCCATTATCACCTGTTTCATTCCTTGACAATCCCCTTAGAGTACGCCAATTCAAATCCTTTATAGAGGTGAAGAATTCACTTGATACCTTCTTCGCTTCAAGGTCCACCAAGTTCTGGAAACCATGGCCTTTCAGAACGTTGGCAGAAGGTCGTCGATGCTGATGGGAACTATTTTTGATCTTCCAGGTACGTCTTAGATGATATATCAATGTTTGAAGGTAGTGGGTGAGAAAGCAACAGAACTATCTTAGTTACCTTTATACTAACAAAAAACTCAATTTTTTATGTCGGCAGTCTTGTTACCCACCCTCCCAGCAAATTCTGAATTTTACTACTGGCTTAACAGTGTATTCTTTGCAATTATTCTAGTTCCTGGGTACTGTAGAAATATGATTTTATATTTAGATCCCCATTCACGAGATATGAAGTGTGTATATTTAAGAAGTGTGTGTATTAAGAAGTGTGTATATTTTCTGAATGATGACAAAGTAGAGCTAAAGACTCCAAGCTATTTGGTATGTTCTGACATGTTTACAAGCAAAGGAAAACTCCGTATTAATGAAACCATCATCACCCATTAAGTACGGGATATTCAACAATATCAATAGCATTTAACAAAATAAGAAAAGAAAAGTCAAAAGATGAAACATTTAACAATTAATAGCCCTCATTGAATTAAACAAAATGATATAATTGAGTATAAATTCTCATGTGCAATTTTCGAGAAAATCGACAAAAACCAGTTTGTTCTTTTGTAAACCTAAAAATGTATGCTGTACAATAATCAAGCTACCTGTTAAGATGGAACTGAAAGTGAAGTTTGCATTAATCAAGTTTTTCATTACGCCACTAGTTAGACGACAGTACAATTGACGGTTAATGAGATATAGCCTAAAATTATGATCAACTCAAAATTTGTACGAAAAAAAACTCGTACAATTTTACTATTAATCTATCTAACCCTGGTGTCTTGTATCTTTTAAGATTTTTAATTTTTAATTTCTTTCTCTGTATACAATTCCATTAAAATGTTAGCTGTCCGTATAATTTGCATGTATCAGAAATTTCACAATTAGGCAGATCTTATGTAAAACACTTATCAAATAAAATTTTGAAGTGTTCATATATCCGTAAGAAAATGTCAGTTTGTGATGATAGGCTAGCATTTTTCCGGATCAATTGTTTCTGTCGTCTTGCACTATGTTTAATCAACTGGTATAGCGTTACCTTTTCGTCAGGCAAGATAACATTATTGCTGCATAAATGTGGGAGTTTTGCATTTTTCTAAATATTGCACACCTCTGTAGGAAACACTAACATTAGTATTCCTATTACCATGAGAAAGTTGGTTGTTTCTGCTAAGCATTTCATGTAATAATTCATAGTACCGGTACTGTATAATTATCTGTATATTGTATTTTCCGAGCATACTGTATACAAAATCGTTTTATATCTATCTTAACATAGACTTTCCAC
This sequence comes from Thermobia domestica, assembly GCF_964235325.1. Classification (NCBI taxonomy): domain Eukaryota; kingdom Metazoa; phylum Arthropoda; class Insecta; order Zygentoma; family Lepismatidae; genus Thermobia; species Thermobia domestica. Next base: position 142,636,054 of record NC_137460.1, read on the forward strand.
CACTGTGTTGCTCCGAAATACTGCTACTTAACCCATAATTTCCATTCTTTAAAAAAAAAAAAAAAAAAAAAAAAGTAATTTCTTGGTATTATTGTAAGACCTGTGTGTTCATTTTCGAATAACATTTCCTATAGAGTCATGTGTCGCTCGACCATCTCCAAAAAGTCTAATTTTTCCACGAATGTTTATCCTATATCATGGCACTTCAAAACCACAATTAATTATTTTTTACAACATCCCATGGCGACACAGCGGCTGCCGGCATTTTGCGTTTTTTCGATTTTAGGCATTTACGTTGTTTTGAATATCTCAACATGTATTTGTCCTACCAAATTGAAAATTGCTGGACGTCTACAACTCGTGCAGAGCTAAAACCTTTTGCCTAAAACCACTTGAAGGGGGTGAAATCAGGCTCCACAGTAGCAACATTTTTGGACATTGAAGACATATTTGGGAAGAGAAAGCAACTGACGTAGAGGTCTGAATTTGTGAGTGCATGTAATCCGGGGTCATAAGTTAATACACAAAAATTTGCAGACCTGTAGCTGCTCCCAAAGGCCTGAAAAAAAATCGTAAAGTTGGGGAATTATGCCAATTTGGCATGTTTCACTGTCCAATATCTCCGATGGGCCTGGATGAAAAAAAATGAAATTTTAGGAATAGTTACTCCTTTAGTATACCATAACACACAACAAAGCGCGTTTTGTGTTTTCGAGCAGAAGGGGGTCAAAGTATTAAGGAATAATGTCATACTCTATTAGGTGTTTTGTTCACAAATTCAACTGGAAATTCGTTGTTATCACGTAAAATAAATTAGGATGAATGTTTAGTCCAGTCAAGGTTCTCAAGCTCGTTTCTTTCCTCTAGTTGTGACTCACTGTCTTATCACACCCACAGCAGCACTGGTGGAGAATGCAGCGATCAGCAGAAGGCGAGAAAAGTCAAACTGTACACTTGACAAAAGGTCCGTAAGTACTCATTGCTCTTGCTGCTTGCTATATCAATGATATTCAATCATGTTTATTGGGGCTGCGGTGGCTCAGTGGTAGAGCGTTCACCTCTGGTGCTTGGGGTCCCGGGTTCGATCCCAGCCCCCGTCAACTAGCGTTATAATTTAAAACGTGTTATAGAAATGTAAAAAAAACTTTCCTCGAGCCGAATTTGAACTCACGCCAAAAGGGATTTTTGTTACTAGCTTATAGCGCTAGCCCACTCGGCCACGAAGACCGACAGCAACAACCGTTTGATTTCTGCTATTTGAATACCACGTGGCAAGAAATGGATAACGCCAACCAATCAGAACTGTGTTTTTCGTTCCTACTTCCGGGAGCATTACTCTCCTGAGTTAGTCCTTTTACACGTACATACATCCCCCTTCTTTTTTTTACACTCTTTCTATTTTCATTTTACACTTCCCACTTTCCTCTACTTTTTTGCCCTGTTCACCTTGGTTTTTCGCCCTTTTTCCCTGTCTGAACTCCTTTCCTGACTTTGACTTTTTCCTGATTTTGACTTTTTTCCCGACTTGTGTCCTTTTCCCGATTGTGTCCTGTATTTTATTCTATTTTGTTTTTGAATCATAAATCCTCTGTTTGAGGTACACATTTGACCATTTTTCATTAGTAGCACATATGATTAGTGAGTCGGTGCACCTGCCTATTTGACCGATAATGGTCTACGACAAGGCAAGACAAGGCACTGCTTAGAAATTTTATGCACAATAATTGAAGGTAAATATATGTGTATTTACGTCCATATCCATACAGATAGAATGTTTGTTTAAAATTTGGTATTTTTATTTATCATATCAGATTGTGCAGTTGCTTGCATTGCTTGCATTGTGCAGCAGAAACTTGTATTGTGCAGTTTCACTGAGGCAGAGGCAGTAGAAACAAATTTTCAATTCTACGATAGTTCATTATATTTTGCGTACAGAATATTGGATTAAATTATAAAGATACGGTTAAACGTACTCTTCTTAGATTAGAGGAATGACTGAAACATTTTTCATTTGTCGAAACCCTTAATTTTTATGATTACTTTTATTACCGGATTCTACAGTCTTGCGTATATCATCATAGGTACTACGTTATCATTGGAAATCGCTTAACATAAATTAAAAAAAACTTCCATGTGTAACGGTCTTCAGCTTACATTTTCTCTTTTTTTTTCTGTGTACCAAGCTTTCGTCCCTCCCTCTTTTTCCTTTCAATTCTCTTCTAGGACGTCTGTCATACTTTTCTTTCTCCAGTTTCTTCTGTTTTTCAATTGCATCAAAAATCGTTCCTTGTACAGGTCTAGTTTCTGAGCCATAATTTATGTACTTATATCAAGAAATCGACTGCTAGTATCTTATAATTGTTTCGTATGAAAGGAGATGCATTCCTGGGGTGCAGATTCACTTTAGCAGGAATATGGGTAGAAATATAGCGTGGAAATCTATGAATATAAGTACAAATAGGATATATTTACCATGAAAATGACAGTACGTAGAACACGATCAACATATCACAAAACCAAGAAGTGTATGTAACCCAGTCAGTAAAGCTCGAGACTAGTGGACCAACGTGGGGTGCATCCATAGGAGCAGGCACGTCAGCGACGTTGGGTTTGTGCATATGTGAAAATAGTGCGAAAACGCTTTGTTCCTTATGTTACTAGTTGTCTTATCAATCGTTACGGACTGTATTGGCGTGAGAATTCAACTTATCATGTCTTCCATATGGACCATTACTTGGTTAAAAGCATACAGTTTTAATTACTTTTTTTCGTTCATGTTTACTTTTGGCGCACCTCTAGTACAAATTGTTGGAAAATTGTAATTCTTTCACTGATTTCCTTCTTATTGTCCCCTACAAGGTTTCCACTGCCCGACATGAAAATATCTCACTTAGCATAGATGTAATTCAAGGGGGCCACGAAGTTGAAAAGTTACACTTCTTTTACAATTTACATATAAATACGGCTTTTGGATGTGTAACATATTAACTACAGGGCAGGGCGAAACCGGTAGTCGGCGCGTCATCGATGGTGAGTATGCGCGTAGGTGAGAGTAGTAGAAAGAAGGGCGTTTTGGCAATGATACAAGATTCACTACCACTTGTCACGGTTTCATACTAGTAACACTCCAGTTTTAAACATAAAATACAGCTTCTGTACACTGTTCAGAAATATACCGCCGGTGGAAAATAGCATCTAATAGAGCCATCTTTTGTATGCACTCGCTTATTTTATTCATCGTAAAGTACTTGTGATGGTTTTATACTAGTAATCCTACACTTGTAAACCTAAAATACAGCTGTATTACTTTGTATTTTTTTCTGACGCCCACAGAAATCCGTTCCTTATAAACGTATCATTTCATGCAAAGTATTGAACTTTACCAGTAAGTCTTCCAGAATGTGGTGCACCAAAACTTCACCTGCACCACTTTTTTTAAACATTATTAAAATTGTCACAGCTAAGATTCCCATATTTTTGGAGTACTTACATATTCTTCTTCTCAAATAATATTAGATATTTATTCTGTAAATTTTTACTAATTATGGTTCCATAAACTAAACCAGCTCCTTGTTCTTCCTCGCCTCCCTTCTCTGTTCTTTCTAATACTTGCTGATCGGTTTTCCTTTCCACTCAGTAATTCTCTCGTGTGAAGAACCTCTGGTCTAAAGTTTTAGAAAAGTTTTATTTATTATTTCGTTTGTGTAATGTCCATGTTTCTGCTCCATGTAAGTAGTATACACGACACGTTTTATAAATCTTCTTTAAGTCTTTACTCAAAGACTCACAAACATGTATCTTCTCCCTAAATGTTTCTTTCGCCATTTCTTTCTTTTTATTTCACTTCATGTCCTCACTAATACCCATAGGCCTATACCAAAAACAAGTCCTTTTTTCTCCCTTCTTACATCTATATTCCATATAGACTACTTCTTTCGAATCAGCATTGGTTTGGCCTGTCCAACGTTTATTTCCATATCATATTATTCGCAGCTTTTTCTTATTAAATTTGTCTTAGAGGCTCCGTAAAAAGGGTCATATCATCTGCAATACAAACCGTATATAACCGTACCTAATCATGCCACCTCCCACCCAGGCCTGTATTTATATAGTGTGCGCCCCGTGTGCTCTAAATAATTTGCCGCCCCCCACTCCCTCGCACAAACTTATTTCTCAAACAAGGAAATAAGCCGTGATTTTACAAAAAATACCAGCTCTTGTTGAGTGGCAATTCACGTATTAAAAGTTACGAAAGGTACACTCATGTCCAAAATGATTGTCGCATATCTAGAACTGTCTTCTTGTAAGAATATAATTTGATAATGATTTTGCAGGGCACTTTTAATACTGATACTATGTATATAATCGGGAAATGTATATTTGTGATAAATTTCATAGGAAAAGAATTATGAATACGAAAATTAGAATGAGTAAAACGAAATGTTGCTAAATGGACAAGAAAGTTTTATTTTCGTTTTATTGTTCTTATTTACTGCTCTTTTGACATGAAATTTTCCACATACATGTCTTTGCCGATTATACACATACTAACATCATAAGAAATACCGGGCAAATTCGTTATCAAATTATATTCCTAGAATAACATATTTATAGACATGCGACAATAATTTTCGACATGACTGTACAACGTAATTTTAAATAGACTAATCCTCTCAGTGATGATTATAATGTGGTGTTCTGCCCGAAGGTAGGTGACCATTGTTGACGTCACTGTGAGACACCAATAATTATTGCTGATAAGCGATAAGAAAAATAATTGTTTACATTATTCACCATCAGTAATGGTTTAATAGCATCTATATAAGACGCGTACTCCACCAAAGAGATAAGGTCGAGAATTGCCATAGCCAAAGAAGCATTGAACAAGAAAAGGTCACTCTTAATTAGCAACCTTAATATTGGACCAAAGAAGAAATTGGTCAAGTGCTATATATGGAGTATTGCACTGTTTGGTTCAGAGACTTGGACAGTACGGAAGTTATAGAAGAAATATTTAGAGGGCTTCAAAATGTAATGTTGTTGGAAGATGGAGAATATAAAATGAACAGAAAGAGTAACAAACGAAGATGTTTTAAAACGGATAGGACAGAGAAGGACGCTTCTAGCCACCATACTTCGTAGAAAATCCAATTGGATTGAACACATCTTGCAAAGCAAATGTCTTCTTCATACAGCCATAGTAGGAAAGATGCAAGGAATAGGATGGAGAAGAACACAAGTGATCGATGATTTGAAAAATAGAAGAAAATATTGGCAGTTAAAAGAGGAAGCTAAAAATCGAGATACAAGGAAATAACATTTCCAGGCCCAAACTGAAAATTAAGAAGAAAAGAAAAAAATACCCTCATTCGTCCCAGGACCTATCAAAAAGCAGAATACTTAATAATAATATTAATAATACAATAAGCTGACTGTCTGTAGCACTTTCCAACTCGAGAATCATAATAGGTAGAAACAGGCACGGATCAAAGAGGGGCTATAGCCCTTCTCCTTGACACTCAATTATACACTGGATAAAATGGACTTCAATCCTGTTTTACTCTGGATAAAGCGGCGAACTATGGTTTAGCCCCTCTCTTGATCATATCCTGGATCCGCCACGGGGTAGAAATATGAAAATTTAATGTGATTTAAAGCTCTCAGAGAAATGATCCAAATGACCTGTTTCAAGTATCTAGGTCAGGCCTGAGCTGAGATGCGGGGTGCAATGTTCCCGTAAGAATAATATTGGGACATTTTAAAATTTATCGAAAACTACCAATATTAGAGTTGAATTCATAGTTTTGGGGGGTCGCTGAGATTGAATAGTGACAGTTTCAATCCAACTCAACTTCAAGGCCATACTCCAATCCGCAGGGAGGGAGCGAGATTTTAAAAGTAATCGAAAACGACAGATATTAGTGTTCAATTCATAGTTCGAACAGTATCAGGTTTCATGACGTTGGAGTTCATCCTCACCCCTTGAGGTAGAAGAGGATGAATATTTAAAAAAAAAAAAAAAAATCAGATAAGCTAGCTAAGTAGTAACTATTGTAATTACAGCGATTTAAACACGTTAACATATTTTCTCCCGCTTGCACAGAGCTCTGCGTTTTGCTAGTTTTAAATATTACTTTATTTTGAATCTTTAAGACAATCCAAAATTTTGCCGCCCTGTGCTCGAGCACAGAATAGCACTTACCTAAATACGGGCCTGCTCCTACCGGAACGCCATGTTCATTATGTAGACCGTTCTCTTCTTATTGGGTATAAGGAACTTTAAAATTTAAAACAAAGGAAACCAGTTATATATTACAAACCAGTTTTTAAGTAAAAATCGAGGGGTGCTGTGTACTACAATTGGTACATTCATTTGAACTCATCTTACCTAATTTAACAAAGTAAAACTGATAAATCAAGTAAAATGCCCACATTAATATTAAAAAAAGAGTTATTGAGACACAACGTTGTATGTGTAGTTGTAATGTTATCAATAAGGAAAGGATGGCTTATTTAGACTTGTGGAGAATACAAATGTAAAATTTGAAAATCTAACCACTGAAACTAGTTATGAATTCGAGAAGGAATTTCGTATGCAATACATGGGGTACAGCGTTGGAGTTCTGTGGTGCCGTACACTACCATTAATCCGCTTAACTTAACAAAACTTTTCTTTGCACCAGAAGACACTCAAGAGCCCCACAGAAGCATTCCCTTGATTTTTATCTATTTGCTTTGGATAGTAAAATCACTTCCAATATTTGTATTTCAATATTGTGACTCCCGTACACTCAATATACAAAAGTATATATAGAGGATTTTTTTTTTACAAAAAAAAAAAAAAAAAATAGTCGTACCACATACGACACTCAGAACGCACCGTGATACCCCTTGCTTTATCACAAAATTTGATTCAAAGGTACCAGTGAGTAGATTCAGAAATCTAGGCAAAGAGGAAATTATTTTTTGGACTATTTAGGCTAAAGCTGAAATAAACACTGGTTGCAGACCATTTTCTGAGAGTCTGTGTAAGCTGGTGGATGTTTTCACTTTCTGATCTTTGTTAAACTCCCTTCCGCATAAGTCTTTCTTATGGGTTCGAAAAGCCCAGAAATCGCAGGGTGCAAGGTCTGAGTTGAATGAAAGCTGATTTAGAGACTGCCTATCAATTTTCTCCGAAGCTTGAATTGCCTGCCTTGCCGTGTATGACGTAGCGTTATCTTTCAGGAGAAACCATTTTTCATTAACTAGTTCAAGTCTTTTTTTTAAATTTTATTTATTTATTTTTTGTTGCATATTATTTCCTTATAAACGGCGTCATAATCTCCATTTACAGTTTATTAGGATCCCAATACTGCTACTGTTTCACAGATATCAAGAAACAAAATCAACATTGATTTCTTTGAAAGACCAGAAACTTTTTAAAGGGCAGTGAGTCGTTGTGTTTCCGTACACTGGACTGCTGCTTTGATTTGGGATCATGATGTTTGATGTAGTAGTGATTATTCTAAGAAGTTAGGATATTGTTCCACTAGTTGACGGAATATCTTTCGAATTTTGTCCACGTTGTTCCTGCATCTCAGTAATCAAATATACAGGAATGGGATAGTGACAATGTTTTCAATAACGTGGTTATGACTTTCTCGTTTGCCATTTTTGAGGGATGAAAGCGAATGCATCAACAGAAAATCCCTAATACAGATTAAATGAAGCTACAAGGAAAATTACTAACTGGAAATGTGTATTTGGTCAGGAAGCAGATTGTATGGCGTAGTATTTAGGGGATCGGTACGCTGATGACCCGGCTTCAGTTTCCAGTTAAGCAGCCCTTGTTCATTCCTGAATTTTATCTGAATTTTTCATTGTGGCTATTTCTCTGTCTAATTCACACTTGGAAAAATGTTTTATACATTTTTAAAAAGCTAAGCGGTTTATATAGAAGACGTAAAATTGTCCGTATCATGAATCTTCAATACCAGATCAACAATTATATTACGAAGAATATACAATTCTTACCTTTACCTTCGATAAACATTTTCTAATTGAATTTTGATGTGCTATTGGACTGGGGATAGAACACTCGGGTCTCCAGTTTATGCTAGCCAGTTCTTCCACAGACAAATTAGACATTTTCCTCTCTGAAGCTCAATGCAGTTGCACGAATAATGAAAAATAGGAGTGGGAAACATTGGTTGCTGCCATCATTTTTTAAATTCGTATACATTTCCAACTACTACTTCTGTTTTGAGAGTCCTCGTCGAGAGATCTAAATTTCATACAATAATTATCTAATCCATACAACTTACTTTACATACAGTATACAAGGTTATCGGAAGTGTCCCTTGCTTGTTGTGAAGGATTTTTTTTTTTTTAATATAAATATTATTTTAAATAAAAATATTGGATGTTTAGGAGTGAATTAATCTTGTACTTATGAAGTGGTATTATGGTTGATTAGACTTCTTGAGACTTCATCTTCGTTGATGGAAGATTTCTAGAAACCCCTGACTTCATATTCCAGGAAAGAAAGAAATCAGGGTATAAAACTTGCGGTCGCCGTTGGCAACCAAATGATTAGTTTGGCGGAAAAAACAAAAAACAAAAAACAAAACAAAACAAAAAAAAAAAAGTTTCTGAGCTGCTGGATTCAGACTTGAAATTTCGCGCTGTGGCATAAACGCAACCTGAATTATAGCATCCGCTGTACATTACTGGAATGTACGACACGTTCCCCATGTTTGGATAGAAAAACGTCAGCACGAAAGAATCACTTTCATTATCTTTTATCCTTCAACTACAACATACGCACTAAGATGTAAAACGCATTCGATGAGTGAGTGGCATTGTGTTGTGGTACATACATCTCCTGAGACTTAAGTGGTGTATCAAAGAAAGCTAAAAGGATTTTACTAAGTCGGATCAGTTGCTGCAAAGAAGGAATAAATGGAATTTCGTGCTCTTATTATACGGTTATGTTTAAAATAAGATAAGGTCTCTGCGAACGCTTTTATTAATAGTAGTATGAAAAGAGTGGAAAACAAATTGCAGTGTAAAAATTTGGGCTTCATAGCAATTTAATACTCAGAAAGTAGGCTTATGTAAAGAAAGCGGACAGTGGCATTTGAGGAGAAAAATATCTTGCATAATGAGGTTTTGAAAGACTTGGGTTTTGCTCTAACGCATTTTGTTCTCATTCCACATATTTACAGATTGATAGTAGCTTCGCCAGTCCAGATTTTAAAAAAAGAACCAAATACATGTACTAAATATCACGTATGCAGGTATAGATAGAAATAATGTATAAATCGAATTGAGTATTGGTTTCTGATATGACGATATTAACTACACTTTTAAAATAGGAGATAATGGCTCAGTAGTAGAGCGCTTAACTTTGCTGAGACGGTACCTGGTTCGATCTGAGGATTATGAGAATTTGTGGTGAACAACATTTTGCTGGTGAGGTTTTTTTGGAGTTCTGTCGTCTCCTCCCAGATACTGATTCCACAATTGTTCACTTGCATTATCGTTCTTCTTTAGCCTACAGAACATAATCGTGGGACGTAAAACAAAGATTTCATTTTCAATTAAAAAAGTACGTACTGCAATTTCGTTTCATTTTAAAACTTGTTTCATAATATAAATGTTTGTAATGAGCAATTTAAACCTATTGTAAGTATACCTCGAGAAACGTGTTTTGCATAGCGTTGACATTTTTTGGAGTCAATTAACTGCGTTAAGCAGGATGTTGTTGTAGTACTTATTGACGTAATAGGATTCATATTAATGATAATAGAAGTAGAAATTGGTGTACTCACTGAAGCATCCAAATATTAAGACAGCGCACCGACACTACGATTCAATGACGACCTCGTCATGTTTATGTTTCGTGACTTTAGCCGCTGCACACCGATCTTCAAAATAAATGACCCAACTAGGAAGAGAGTGGACGATAACAAGAAAAGAAAGGGAGGGGGGAGAATGTAAAGTCCACGATTGGTATAAGTACCAAGAGATAGCTCTTCCTTCGGAATAATTAGTTGGCATTGCAATAGACAGCAATAAAATTAAAAAAAAAAAAAACCAATAGTAACAAATTGGAGGGGGAGACGTCTGAAATAGGAAACAACATCACAGGAAATAATATTTAACCTACCCGGTAAGAAATAAATTCAGGAACAAGAGTTAAATGACAACTACATCACAAAAAGTATGAAAAACTCCTGAGACAGTAGTAGGGATGCGAATGCTTCCATTACTCTATACGACACTACTAACAACATTAGCAAAGTAACACTATAATTACTCAGATGTACGCTTGGCAAATACAGAAGGAGAAACACTCTCCAACTCCATAGCACAGGGTAAATAAACGGAAAGCCAGACTGAAATAGGAATATCATTTTATATTCCTATTTTTAACTAACTGATTTGAGTATATTTTAATATACAACAATAATCGTCGTAGAGACCCAACTAAACTCAATTTTTTAGGTTTGTTGCAAGACAGACAGTTGCAATACAGACAATACGGAACTGTAAATAAACAAATTCTTCTATAAAATGCATTCAGTAACTATACCCTTTTAAAGTTGTTCTGTGCTCATTCATAATAAACTAACACATGCGTCATGAAAGTGGTTGCAAAATAACCCATTTGCAGAAATATTTACTTAAGAACAAACACGACTCAAAATAAATAACATTTATGAAACCGGTACAACAGCATTTCATAGTAACAGTTACCACTAACTTGTTAAATAATGAAAGTAGAAGAACCCAGTCTAAATTAAATAATAGGAACACATTTACTTTACTAGAACATTTGTAAATTAATTCAGTTTTTAATTACTACTTCACAAATTTGAGCATAGGGAAAATAAACGAAGGTGGCACATATAATTATGTCAACGAATTATGGTGAGTGTGTATTACATATTTAATTATGTATTGAGCATTGGGAACCGAGGATGAGAGTGCGGAAAGCAAAGCTAAGGATTTACTCCACAATACCAGTAGAACTGAGACATTCGGTGCTTAACTAAACGTATTTATACTGTACACTGTTACCCGGTATAACATGACAACTGGAACATGGGTGGTGATATGAAATTTTGCTGGAAAATTGATCTGCCATTTTTATAAATTATTAGGCCTCTTATTAGATTGCTCATAAGCCGATATAGAACAAAAGGATAATAGATTGCAATTTGAAGGATTAATTTCTGTATTGAGAAAGGTATTAAAATTTCTCTGTTTAACACCACTGAATTTGAAGTAATATTTCCAGAAGTCTTCTTATAAATATCTGATTTCCTTTTTTATTGGTATACTACTTGTAATCAAAATCAGAAGGGTTCTATCTAATGTCGTTCATTTAATTTGTATAAAATCACCCATTAAAAATTGCTTTGATAATGACACCTTTTCTACCAACTAGATCAAGAGTGCTTGCTTTATTACTATAAATCCATCATAAATATTGTAGTTCCTGACCCAAAAGTTGTCCCGAATTACCTGAATTTCTGTTAGATATGCTATATAATTGTTCGCCTTTTGTTATAGTTGAAGTAATGCTGATGGTATTTTGTCTTCGTAGGATGAGTAATGTAATGATGCAACAAGACCATTGAGTGAGAAGGGAATCTCTTCAAGATGTCAAGAGAGAAAGCAAGAAAACTGATACTTAATAGTTATGGTGGGTCCATAATCTTTGAAAATTCGTTGAACCATCTACCAGATGTGGTGCTTTTGAAAGTCTTTTCCTATCTTTCGGTTCGGGATTTAGTTTTCATCGTTCGTCGTGTGTGTTCGAGATGGAAACATCTTACAAATTGTTCAGGCCTGTGGCAGAATTCAACTTTCCTTTACGATGAGAATATATCTGCGAAAGGTGCTGTTAACATTTTAATGTGTGCACCTTTGTTAGAGATTTTGTACATCAAGGACTATGCAGATTATGAACAAGTTTTAAATGTGGCCACTACGCATTGTAAAAAGATTCACACACTAATATTTGAAAATATGTTTCGTGTGAAAGCTACAGCAATTGTCAGCGCTGTGAGAAATTGGCCGAATTTGACTGTTCTGTATATCGATAGCTTATTTTTCGATGTGTCGGACATTTCAACTAAAGGTCTGAGAAATGACGATATTTTTAATATATTTGCAGAATGTGTGAACCTTAAAAAGTTGAAAATTCCGCGAGTGAGCGATATAAGTGGATCTGATCTGAGAAAAATTGTTGATAACTGTATCTTGTTAGAAGAGTTGTATTTTGAATATTCTACTTTGATTAACGATGAGGACATTCTGTACCTGATAGGAAAGAAAAAGGATACAATGATTAGTCTTTCTTTATGTGGTCTTAAGTTGACAGATGCTTCTTTCAGTCAGCTGGGTCAACTGCACAAATTGCGAACATTGGAAATTCATGAGTGTTCTCAAATGACGGATGAAAGTTTGAACTGCATCAGGGAACTGCGTTTATTGTCTTTTAGTATAACCGGTGGCGTCAAATTGAGTTCTCCTGCAGTGGCCACTTTTCTTGCAAGAAGCAGCATGTGCAATTTGAGACGCTTGACGTTTTATGCTTGTAAGTCCCTGGATGATGAAGTAGCCATAAGCATTTCGTTACATTGCCTTCGATTACAAAACCTTTTTGTCGATTATTGTCCTCTGATAACAGAGAGTGGTGTAGAGGGTATTATCGAAAGATGCAATGAGTTAAAAGTACTTCATTTCGTAGGTTTACCTCTTCTGTCTGGAAAATGTTTCAAGCTTATACCCGTCCATCTTAGAAAGCTGGAAGTATTAGAACTAGGCTATACACCTATGAGACATAAAATTTTGAATGAAATTTCCGATACGTTGTCAGAAGTAAAGATCAAATTCCTAAATGAAGGAAGAGAGTTCTTTTAGTTACTTAGCCTAACATTGGTTGTGTCCATAAAGCTGTTACAAATACATTTAACATTTTGACGTTATTTTTGTGTAACTTATGAAACATTTATATGCTTTACGTATAACTGTGATCATTGAAATGAAGTTTCATGTCACATTACTTTCAACAATCGTAATCTATTTTTATTTATATCATACTTTGGAAGGTGGTGTGATGATATGAAATTTTTAATGCCTAATATTTATTTTTATGTACTAAATATAATTTACTTGCATACTAAACAGAACATATATAATAAATGTTGAACGGATTCACAAATAGACTTCTTACTTTGTACCGCTACCAGAATTTTGGGGGTGTGTGTCGCAGATTTCTTTGGAAAATTCCTAAACAAGTTCAATAAAAGTATCTTCATAGAAATTGGATCATCAAAGGTGTGATGATACATTTTGAAGGAGAGGTGGCCGAAAATTGGAAATACTTCATATTAAATTGTGATATATATTTATATGAAATACATTTTTTTTTTTTTCACTTTCTTGATGAGGATAATGTGAAAGAAAATAAGTGCAAGTTTCGGTCATAGATGTGACATCTGAGGCATTGAAAGCGAGGCTGACATGAATAACAAAAAGAAATTTTATGTATCCTTGTAAATGAATGTAAATACAGAATTAACAGTTGTATAATAAATAAATGCATTTAAAATTATATACGGTACACCGTCTGTCGGAAGAGTAACGGAACTATTTTTCTTTCTGGATATCTGCTCAATAAATCGAGACCACAATCATGAGAACCGATTAACGGAGTGTCAAGTTATAGCAAGAAATGTGAGTGTATCTGGTGTCACCTTTTAAAAAAAAAGGAGCAAAGAGCCAATATTAAATTTTGTTTCGAGTTAGGTGAAACATTTACACAAACGTTGGAGATGAGTGCTTATCTTGTGCACGTGTGTTCGAGTGGTACACGCAATCCCGGGACGGTGGTGAGTCTTTGGAAGACGACTCAAAACCAGGCAGGCCGAAAAACAAAAATCGCGATGAGTTGTTGGAACAAATGCGTGAAATGATCGCCCAAGATGCGAATTCGACCGTGAGATGGATGGCGGAGGAATTAAATACGACGAAAGACATGATTCACAAAATTTTGACAAAGGATTTAAAGAAACTGAAAGTCTGTGCTCGATTTGTTGCGCACACTTACTCGCAAGGACTTGATAAAAACAGCCAGACTAAACTCAACATTCCTAGAATCGATTGTAACTAATGAGACTTGGTGCTTCAAGTCTCATTGAGACCCGCAAACAAAACGCCAAAGTGCTACGTGGAAGTCTCCAGGTTCTCCGAAAGCGAAAAAATTGCGTTTTCAAAAGTCACGTCGGAAAACTATGTTGATTTGTTTTTAAGATTCCAAAGGTATTACACTTCGGGAATTTATTCCACAGGGTCAAACTGTTAATGATGAATATTATCTGGATGTTACGGAACATTTGTGGAAGCGAATCGTTCACGTAAGGCCGTAGTATTGAGAGCCAGGCAATTGGTCTTTATTGCACGACAGTCCACCATGTCACTCGCAGTTCGTGACTTTTTCGCTGAAAACAAATATTTCCACAACCTCCGTATTCGCCTGATTTATCGCCGTGTGACTATTTCCTACTCCCAAAATTAAAATTGTCCATGAAAGGAACATTTTATGACAATGCTACACGCGTCCAGTTTGCTGTGACAAGGGTCATTGAGGTGATTCCGGAAAAGGTCATTAAAAGCTCTATGCTAGCATTGGTCAAACGTGCCCAGCGGTGTACTTATGCGAAAAAGATGTATTTTGAATACAAAGAACTACAGTTGATAAAATGCCTAAGTCGTTTTGTTTAATTTTGGTTCCGTTATTTTTCCGGCATACTGTGTATACTGAAACTTGATGAGTAACAATGAAAAGTATTATTTTAGCGGAATCATATATTCCAAATGTTGTCTCGCATTAAGATGATGAAAGAAGATTAATTCCATATTAATCCACTATAATTTTATAGGGATTAAATCCCTCTTTCACATTAAAAAAGAAAAAAAAAGGTCAGTCCTCAAATTCGATCAAAATAATGAATTTTATTTGTATCATTTTTAAATATTTTTCACAGAAATATGCAACATCGTCTTTAATTTGCATTCCTAGAAATGTGTCATTCATTTATGAAGGATAATGTACCTCGAAGCGAACAAGGTATTAAAAGAGATATTAAATTGAGACTTTAATATACAACTGTGTTTGCTTGATATATTTATATAGAGAGAGAGGAGTAAAAAGGCGGAATATTTGAAATAGGGTGAGTAATAAAAGAGTCAAACCAAAGACCTCCCAATAATATTATCATTTTCCACGTAGGCAGAGACGGCATATGGAAACAGCTACTTTAGATGACGCCTTTCTTTGAATATGAATTAATCACGTGTTGTAGTTCTTTCCTTGTTTCTAAATATGAACTTGACTCGTGTAGAAATGAGTCTCTTTAAAGTAAATTACCAATAAATATAAATTTCGTAATGCTGTCCAATATATTACGTCCTTACCGAATAATTAGTTATAATATATTTTCCTACAAACGTAGTTCAGCTCTGCTTTAATAATTTATTATTTATTTATTTATGTGTTTATTCATCAGGAAATAACAGACGTAAGTCCAATAACAATTTCGTTTACATATAAAAACATTTCACTAAAACATAATAGTAATAATAATAATAAAATAAATAAAAAATATTAATCATTAATGCAAATATATAAAAAAGCGAGCATAAAGATATTAAACACAATAATCGCATATATTATAAAGTGTGACATCTGGTTAATTGTTTTTGATAATACTAAAATCTCTAATAAATATGGTAGTAAGATAAGAGTACTTGTTGGCTGTAGACACACACATCAATTAAACGAAATACCATATTTGCGAGAATATAGGCCGCACCTAAACTTTTGACACGAGATTATAGAAAAAGTAAATCTCGAATTTAGGCCACACTATTAAATTTATGCGAAAGTTCACAATTAGATAGTACTTTGAGTTTCATCTCTCTCTCTTCTTCCCTTTCTTCAACTCTCGCATAACTAAGGGTGAATCTTTAGTGCTTCACGAACATGACAGGTTTTGCGTATTGGGAGGTCTGGTGACGTGACTACAGTGTAAGGAAGTTCAAAATTGATTTATTCGAGAAAAGTTGATCATTTGGTTTCTGAGTAACGATAAAAAAGAAGCGTACTAGTTACACAGCGAAATTTAAACTTCAAGTTATCAGCTATGCAAACGAACACGGAAAGCTGGACGCAGATTTGATGTTGATGAGTAAAACTTCGTCTGTGGTGTACAAGCGAAGAGAAACTCGTAAATAATTTGAAAAGTCGGTGTTCATTTCGAGGGCAAAAGTGCAAATATCCAGATGTGGAAAGATTTGCATAATTTTGTAGTTTAAAGCAGGAAATATGAATATGCCGTTACAACTGAAATGATTCATATTGAAGGCTGCAAAATAATACGTGTACATGTCATTTTTAAACTGACGATTTATGATCTGAGGGAATAATCTCGATTATAGGCTGCACCATGGTTTCTCAAGCCAAAATGTAGGGGGAAAAAGTGCAGCCTATATTCGCGTAAATACTGTATGCACTTAAAAATTTTGTAATTCAGAGTAATTATGTAGAGAATATGCAAGTTTACAATACTAATTAGCTGTAGTTCATCAATTAGAATTTCGTTCAATAATTTAAGATCATATAAAGTTCTTCTTTCTGACAGTTTCAAGAGTCCAAATATGTGCCTGATTTCGTTATTAATTTTCAGTGTCAAAAAACTTAAATTTCCCGCGCAACCAGAAAAGAAATAAATTGGAATAGTAATAAAGGGAAAAGATAAAACCTGGTTACTAGACAAAGATTTACTTTCCTAAATTATCAAGATCGAAATATGTTAATATAAATCTTTAATCATTAAGAAAATTCGTATTCGAGCTTGTTAGAAAATGTGCTTATAAAGCTCTTTACTTCAGAGCCCAATTTCTTAATGTCTTTTAGACATCATTCAGTCCAACGGAACCCTATCAACATTCCTTTAGTCGGAATCCTACTGGTCTTCACTCCGAATCAGTTTCGACAACTTTCCTTCAAAAAACAAAGAAACAAACAAACGGAAAAAAAAGATAAACCTTAATGACTAAGGGCAGCACTCAGTCTGAAGAGATTCGTTCTTTTCTCGCGTTCACCTCTGGTGCTTGGGGTCCCGGGTTCGATCCCAGCCCCCGCCAAGTGAACTTTGTGGTGGACAAACACCGTGTGCGTGGGTTTTCTCGGGGTTCTCCCGTTTCCTCCCACTTTCTTCATTCCACCATTTCATTCATTTCTCATAATCACCGTCTCCTTTAGCCTAACCGGCATAACCGTGGGACGTAAAACTCAAAGATTTCATTTCATTTCATTTCGTTCTTTTCTCTGAAGAGGGGCCGCGGTGGCTCAGTGGTAGAGCGTTCACCTCTGGTGCTTGGGGTCCCGGGTTCGATCCCAGCCCCCGCCAAGTGAACTTTGTGGTGGACAAACACCGTGTGCGTGGGTTTTCTCGGGGTTCTCCCGTTTCCTCCCACTTTCTTCATTCCACCATTTCATTCATTACTCATCATCACCGTCTCCTTTAGCCTAACCGGCATAACCGTGGGACGTAAAACTTAAAGATTTCATTTTTTTTCTTTGAAGAGAAGAGCACCATTCTGGCTTCTCTGGCGTATAGTTTCCACTCCCACCATTCTGACGTTACTTTTTTCTTCATTTCAGATTTATTCAGAGATGAACAAAAAAGAGTATAAAGATTATCACTCATCCCAATAAGCCACCACTCAGACTTATTCCCCGCTGAATTATTTTAACAAAAAATCATAATATATTATCTCGGTCATCATTTCGACTGAAAGAAAATAATTCATTTCTTACTTCTAGTCATCATTGAGACTGCTAGATCTTTTCTACTTGAAGTATGCCCCTTCTGGCACTGCAGCCGATGTGTGTTTTCCCGTACCTTCCTCGAAAGAAGAGGGACAAGTTGCTGCGGCCGAGATCTTTCAATTGTTGGATGCAGAAGCGTTGTCACAGTGAATTATTACATGGACTTTGCTGTGCTGTCTTGTTAGCCATTCTAAGTAAAATACGATCTTTACTCGTCAAGACCAAACGACTGAATGACAAATTGGCAACACAGCTGAGATCATTCACTTCTTCTCCAGCAAAGGGTGGGTTTCCTCCGTCAGAGGGTTGTAGGTGTGTGGCCGAAGTATGTTTCGCATAATTTCCGAGGGCGCACCTGAAGTAGACAGGCTCAAGTTCCTGATACTGACGTGATGTGAGGAAAAGAAAAAGCTACAACCATCAATCTGGCCCAGAGAAATAATTTGTTCCCTGCTTAGGTAATCATTTAGATCGATCGCTACATAAGATGGAAAAGCAAAAGAAAAGTAAAATCAAGGCAGACCCTCAGCAAACATGTCAAGGAGGCACCACTTAGCTTTATCAAATCTCTAAATAACAAGGCGTTGATTATCTCTTTTACATGATCGGATTAGCTTTCTGTTTTTGCTGATTTTTACTTTCGCTTTGAAACTCCGAAGAAAAAAAAAACCTTCGGTCAAGCTTGCACACATACAGACATGAAAATATAAATCACATCTTAAAAAAGGACTGAAATTATTATGAATGAGTTAATATTCAGGACTATTCAAAATAATCTCGATTACAAATTTCAATAAGTCACGTTTCTAAACACGTACATTCATGAAAGAGAAACTCAAAGTTCTAGTATTTGGAAAAGCTGATGTATTAATTACGCAGCTTGCCGCAAGGGCGACAGTAACAGAAGATGGCAGCAAATGAGGACAGGAAAGCTTTTCGTGTGCTAAATTTTCATGGTAACCAGTCTATTATTAGTGTCCAAAGAAGTTTTAGAACTAAGTTTGGAGAAGAACCCCCTAGCAAGCACAGTATTCGTAAATGGTACTTTGATTTTAAAGCAAGAGGATGCATATCGCCCGGCCATCCATCTTTAATTGCGGAAACAGTGGAGCGTGTTCGGGCCAGTTTCACGAGAAGTCCACAGAAATCAATAGTGAAAGCAGGTAGAGAATTGCAGATACCGCAGCCTACTGTGTGAAGGGTTATCCGTAAGCGACTAAAATTTTATTCATACGGGTTGACATTGTTGCAACCCTTTAAACCTAGTGACAAAGATAAGAGAATTGAGTTCTGTAGGCTTGATGTGTGTCGAGTTACATAAGGGGCTTAAATTGTTCACCTGTAATCTGAAAAAATGATAGGTATACATAATGTATAATGAAACAAAATTTTTTGAGTTTCATTTGATATCATTTTCATGTATATGCATGTTAGTAAACGTGAGTTACTAAAGCTTGTAATCTGATGATCATTTTGAATAGCCCTATATGTGTGGACAGATCGTACCTATAATAACACAAATTTAATTATTTACAAACACCAATTACGGATATATATATATATATATATATATATATATATATATATTAGAAAAAATCCGTATGTCTTTACAAATATATCTTTATTATTACATGAAAACAGACTTGTTTGTAATAAATTCATTGGGACAAGCCTGCTGCGAGATGGTATCGCACTGCTTCCGTATCTCAGATATCTGGAGTTCTATTTCCTGCATTAATTTTCGTGCATCACGTAACATTACAAGTAACATTTTGTGATGTCCAATGAAGAACGTAGACTTTAAAGTCAGCATACAACTTAATAAAGATGTTGCGTACTATACATCGTTTGACAGAAGATTGTTCTTTATATGAGGTAAATCTTCGATCCCCGGCCAAGTACATTTGTGCACAACATCGTGTCCGTTGATTTTCTCATTCCACCAATTCTTCCATCATCATTAACTTGCTTTAATCATCGTCTCCCTTAGCCTAAAGATCATAATCGTGGGACGTTAAACTAAAGATTTCATTTCATTTTTCATATAAGGTAAATCGCGTACGACATTACTTTCTACACTTAGAAGCTTACTATTAAAATATTGGTTAATGGCGCCGATCGAACCACTTCGTTTAGCCGCGTTAAGATATGACACAACAGTTATAATTAAAAGGCTGTATAGATTATAAACACTGACAATTAACAGCACATGTTAGCAGAATGACGAGTCATGGATATATATATCCAGTTATGTTATAGAATCCGATATCAGAATATCTACAGTTTGTTTCAATATTCACATTTACAAATGAGTCAGTTTTATGTAATGTGATGCTGTAATCTTAATGTTTAACGTCCCACAGTATAGCAAGTTTGATGATATACTCAAGAAATATCTCATGCAGTGGCGGAATATCTTCTCGCTGCTATATGTAACAATTAAAAAATGGCCCATTTAAAATAAAATAATCTTTAATGAAGTTAACGGTAATAACGAAACAATACTTCTAGGTTAAATGAACTTTGATTCCCCATACGAGTAGAATACTTGACAATTTTTGTAGAAAATAACAAATATATCCAATTGAAAGTTTACGCCACTTGAAAATAACTATTAATTGCTTTGAAGCAAACACCCCCTTTCATAGTAATTAGAAAGTATAACATCAATAATGAACACTTTCCAGTTTCCATTAACAGAACTGTCACTTCACTAATTTTCATGTTTTCCATGCATTTAAATAACTCACAAAATAATGTTCACTTGAATTACATAATCTATTCATTGTAGATATATTTGCTTAAGATCACTCCGTCTTTAAGAATTCGAGTATTAAATTTTGTAGGATACTTTACCAATACAATTTTGTTCCAAGGTTCTCAAGACTTGTGATGTTAGTCCCATTCCCCATTTCAGTCTGAAGACTCGATACGCATTTTTTGTTATCGTGAACTGTGTAGATGTCAGCATCCACCTACATACAACCATATGATTGCTTGGAGGCCAAGTTCAAGGTGATTACCTTGACAACCAAGACTGCTATTACAGATAATAACTTCAGAACTCTATAACAACTTGATTTTTTAATTCTATGGATATTTAAATAAAATCGTGTAATGACGGTTATGCTAAAGGAGACGGATGATTAACGAAAGTCAGTGATTGTGAAAATTGGTAGAACAAGAATGTGGGAGGAAGCGCAAGAACCCCGAGAAAACCCACGGACGCAAACTCGTTGCCTAGCATGACTCTTGCACCAGAAGTGAGCGCTCTACTACTGAACCATCGTGCGACATTTAGAGTTCAAAGCAAGCACGTTTATCGGGAATCGAGTCATAGACGCAAAGCCAAAGAATAAACATCTTCCAGAGCTTACTGATAGATTACGTTCCTCAGACAAATATAAAGCTTGTTAAAAATGATAGTGCTTCTTTGAAAAAATAAAAAATGTCCATGTGTTACTACGGGATTTTTTTTCGTTATTCCTTTTGCATCTTTCATATAGCATTCGTCTGAACTATAACTGTCGCATGAAATTCGAACACCTCGTATGGGTATCTTAGCGAACTACCCTCACTCCTGTTTCCTTCACTCTAGGTCAAATATCAAGAAACGTTGGAACACATATTTAATTATTTTAAATGAAAAGTCGATAAGTACCAAATTTCATGTCTAATCTTAAGGGATTTAGAGATACGAACAACTTTTTATAATTGTAACCTTGCCCCTTTTCTTTCCTCCTTGGTTAAATATGAAAAAACTCTCAAACACTATTTAGTTATTTTAAATGGAAAGTATAAATACCAAATTTTGTGTCTCTAAACTTAAAGAATTCCGAGAAATGGAAACTGTATTATAAAATTGAACCCCCTTCTTTCACCGCCTTATCTCTTCCACATCAGATTTTCAGAAATTCTTCTTTAGTGGTACTTTACGTCTGAAATCTTAGCTTAAACTGTTTAGCCTATTCATTGATCAGTCAGTTAGGACGACTTATTTTATGTATAGAGATTGTGTGTATTAATTTTTTCTAAATCTCTGTATGATTCCACCTCATCCTCTGTTTTCTTCTGTGTGGTGATTTCAAATATGAATACGCATCTTCGGCGTGGGAGACCTGGGATCGGTTGCAGACGGGAGTTCATGTGGTTCGGGTTTCCGACGTTAAGCTGTAGATCCACGTCTTACATAGCTTTGCTGCTAAAAGGAACATTTAATCCCACTCCACTGCGATCAAATCTGAATACATCGCCTAGCACTTGAAAATGTTACTTGCCAATTGTATAACGAATAACAGAAATCAGTTCTTTTGAGAACTACATTCCCCAGAAAGTGAAATTTTAAAAACAACTCTGTATACAAAATTTTTTGAACTTAAATACATATTTGCTAATTATTTATTTAAAAACAAAAGAAAGAAAAAATTATATTGAATGAACCTTGCTTATAACTGTTAGAATACTCTTAGATACCTTTGTAGACGACACTAAAACACGCATTTTGTAACATTGGCTACACTTCTTCCACCAAAATATTCTAGCTACATCCAATTTCTAGCATGAACTTACCTACTAATTTTGCACCCTGTCAAAATAGAGAAAAAATATGTGCGCTACTTGTTTGTTTGTCCTCCTGTTATTTTACGATGTGGATTCTAAAATCTTTTAACAGTGGGAAGAGAAATACAGAGTGAGTCAAAAGTCCTTGGACACCTGCATAAGTTTGAAAACGACGGGAAAAGTAAAAAGTGATGATGGGAACAGAGATTTGATGAGGGACTGCAACTTTCGGAGTGTATGTCATTCATGGCCGCCATCTTGAAATCCGCCATTTTGGATTCAAGTCAATTCTTTTTAAACGGGAACGGGGGTGTATGAAACATCAAATAACACTAGCTTGAACTCAGGAATTTAGTGGTGTTATTTGTTTTGTTTTTGTTTTTGTTTTTTTTTTTTCAATCTTGTACAGTTTAGAAGTTATTAATGTTCAAAAGGTGGGAAATTACCTTGATACTGAATGCTACAACACATGTTCTACGTGTTGTCCATCCCGTGCAAGGCACAACTGTAGTCGCAGCAATCACTCTGACTGCACACGGAGGAGAATGTCTCCTGAAATTTGGTCACAGGCTTGTTGGATTCGTTCCTCCAGGTATCTCAAATCACGGATTGTCTCAGCATACACTATCTGCTTAAGATGTCCCCATAGATAAAAATCAAGGGGCGTTAAGTCAGGGGATCTGGGCGGCTACTCCACGGGACCACGGTGACCAATCTACTTCTCTGGCAGTTGTTCATCCAACCATTCACGGACACCAAGTCCATGGTGTGGAGGGGCTCCATCGTGCTGAAAATAAGATGAGAAAATGCCGTCAGCGTTCAGTGTGGCAGGGAACAGGTTCTGCAGCAGCATCAGATATTGTGGTGCAGTTAAGGTGTTGTAAATGAAAAATGGCCCAATGATGCGGATGTCCCATATGCCACATGAAAAATGGCCCAATGATGCGGGTGTCCCATATGCCACACCACACCATCACCTTCGCTGGACTATGTTCTCGACTCGGGTCTACCCAGTTCAGCTTTGCGTCACACCAGTATCTACAATTATGTCTGTTAACCTCCCCGTTCAAAGTGAAATACGCCTCGTCGCTGAACAGTATGCCCTTGGCAAACGCAGGATCCAGTTCGTGTTGTTCAGTTTATGTTGCATGTGTAGCTTGTAAGGATGCCACTGATTGGCGTGCAATATCCGGACAACGGAGGATTGGCTTATTGCACATGCTAGGGACACACGACGGGTACTTCGTTTAGGACTTTTCACAAACGACGCAACAACCGCCGTTGCAGTTTCCTCATTGGTGGCAGTCTTTGGTCGCCCACTATGTGCCCTATCTTGAACAGCGCCCGTCTCCCGGAATTTGGTGATCACGTGAGCCACCGTGCTGTGCGATACCGGTTCTCTGTCTGGGTGCCGTCTGTTGTAGTCAGCTTCTATTGTTCGGTAGCTGCGTTTCCCTGATATAAGGATGATTTCGATCTTCTGTTCACGTGTTAAACCCATTTTAGATCACCTGGAACAAAGAGAAAACTGGGTCAGTATCAAGGTAATTTCCCACCTTTCAACATTAATAACTTCTAAACTGTACAAGATAGAAAAAAAAAAAAAAAAACAAATTACACCACTAAATTCCTGAGCTCAAGCTAGTGTTATTTGATATGTCATAGTCCCCCTTCCCATTTAAAAATATTGACTTGAATCCAAAATGGCGGATTTCAAGATGGCGGCCATGAATGACATACACTCCAAAAGTTGCGGCCCCTCATCAAACCTCTATTCCCATCATCGCTTTTTACTTTTAGCTTCAATTTTCAAACTTATGCAGGTGTCCAAGGACTTTTGACTCACCCTGTATGTCACAAACTTAATGTAAGCTTCATAATGATTAATACTGAACAGTAATATAAGGTACCAGACGTCTTCGTTTCCCGGACTGTCTTTGGAATTTAGAGGATTTTAAAGTAAAATCCGTTTGGTCCGTGACTGAAGTTGAAAAGTCTTTCTGCATTCATTGAAAACAAATCTAGTAATCGTATGGTCTAGTAATATAGACAGTGGACTAACCACGAGTAACTCTTCTTGTTACTGGTTAACTGAGAGCAGTTAGTAGTTATATAAGCAGCTAGTAACCTGGTTAATTCAATGACTAAGAAGGACAGTTTCTGGATTACATTCAAGCCAGATAAAAGTGCATTTTGTGTCAGTTTCTTGAAATGTACGAGCACTTGCGTGCAAACTGTATTATTGTATTTTCGGCATCGAAGGAACAGACCGGCATTTTAACTTCAAAACTATTAATGTAATGCTGTAACTAACTTTATTGTGCCTCAGTATTTAATTGTATGATACTTTTTCATAGTGGTTTGTACACACCTTTGCTAGAGAAAAGGAATCTTTGAACCTTCAGTTACACGTAACAATTTAATAATTGCAACCCTCCTCCAGTGCGCCAAATAGAAAATAGAATATGAATATTTACTGCAAGACTATTCGACACAAATTATTGCAACTATCTTGACAAATATATAGAATTTTATGTACAGTACCTTCTCTTTATTTGGTATTAGAATTCGTGAAATTAGCAAGTAATTGTTTATTGTGTAAATACAACTATGCAGAAAAATAGGAACCAAAACAAGATAATGTTCAACAAAAAGTGAGGAAGGACGATGGATATGCTTGATGCCATCTTATCATAGTTTTATATATATATAAACCTCAAATGCATATTAACCCAGAATCTTGCATAATGAACATAAATATCATCTTACCTCAGACCAGTGGAGAAATTGGAGACTGGTAAACATCCAATGTTGACTCTGACAAAAGGCTTGTCAGTCGTAGAATGCCGAGTACATTTAATCCATTTAGCAGTATAATCTTTAGCATTGAATGAAGAAATGTATGGCTCATTAATATTCACAAAAATGGAGATTCCAGTGTTTTAGCACTTAAACAATTCCTAGGTTCAAAGTCGAAAAGCCACAAATGAAATTGGAAGAACACCGAGTCTTGGGTACAGTTTCGATAAGTTTTATCCTACGTAGGATGCATCTTGTGCTCCGAAATTCCAGCGAAAGTTAAGATGACTCATTGGAAGAAAACTTCAATTTTTCTGAAATGTCAAGTACTGTCTGGTCATCATTTTCTTGACAACATTTCCTTAGGTGATTCCTTGAGCCAGTTAGATCCTATCAATACTACTACTACATTTCCAGTGAAACTTTTGTGGGGAAAGCGAGACGTGATATTGTCCAGTAAGCTCTGAGAACACTGTAGTACTATTCATTTATAGCTATGAAGAGATTGCTCTGATGGTTTCGTTATTAGAACACCAGAAATGGTACCATTCTCTTCCAGCTAGCAACGAAGTCCCTCAGGAATCTACCATCTTCCGTTTTCAGGGCTTGCAATACATGCATTGTTATCTCAATCTCGAATACGGCTTTATGATAAATATTGATGCTGCTTCAAACTATAAGCTAAGTGTTTGAAGAAGTTCCAAAGCATCTCGAATCATTGTCATTTCATAAATAAAAGTCCAATTTGATAGCTTCTGATACAGTCGCAAAAATATTGCATGATCTGGAGCACTTCTATGCACATCTGTAGAGGCATTTTTTTAAATGTTCCTTTCAAACTGGATAGCATTTTCATAAAGATTGCACTAAACAGTATGAAGTTTACATCCATCTTAATAAAATATTCTGCTTATACGAGGTGTGGCAATTAAATAGAGACTGGTGTCATAAATGTGATGTATTGCAAAGAAAGTTACAATTGACAGTTATCCCCTTCAATATACTCCCCTCCCCTATCTATACACCGCTGCATGCGTGCCTTCCATTGTTCAAAGCAATGCTTGTAGGTCATCAGATGTCACTCTGTTCAACAACTCTGCCGTTTTTCGTTTCACCTCTTCCACAGACTGAAAATGTGTTCCCTTCAATGCACTTTTCACTTTTGGGAACAGATAAAAGTCACAGTGAGCCAGGTCTGGGGAATATGGAGGATGGTCGAGCACAGGAATGCGCTTGGCTGCTAAAAACTGCTTCACAGAAAGGGCATTATGGGCAGGCGCATCGTCTTGGTGGAGTATCCATGCATCGTTCTTCCACAAATCCGGTCTCTTCTTCCTTATTCGTTCCCTCAGCTTGATTAGGACTTCTTTGTAGTAGGTCGGATTTACCGTTTGACCCTGAGGCACCCATTCAGTCATGATACCCCTGATATAAAAAAAAAAAAATGATGAGCATTGCCTTCACTTTCGACTTGCTCATTCGTGTTTTTATTCTTGGCGAAATGGGAGTCTTCCAGTGCATGGGTTGACGCTTAGTCTGAGGGTCATACTGGAAAATCCATGTTTCATCATATGTGATGACACGTGTTAGCAAGTCTGGTTCTGCTTTTAGTCGCTTCATGACGTCACAGCAAATGGTCTTTTGAATGTCTTTTTGTTCCTGAGAGAGGTTTTTCGGTACAATTTTTGCACAAACTTTTGTCATGTTTAAATTGTCATACAAAATTTGTCTTACTGTCTCTTTGTTAATGTTCGTCATGTCTGTGATTTTCCGAATGCTCAGACGTATGTCTTTCCGCACAAGTTCATTAATTTTTTGAACATTTTCGTCCGTTCTTGAAAAAAAAGAGCGACCGGGTCATTCATCTTCAACCTCCTCCCTACCTTTTGAAAATCGTTTGTGCTATTCGAAAACTCGTTCACGTGACATAGCATTATCACCATACACCTCTTTTAATATTATACAACATTCTGTCCTGTTTTGTTTAATTTCACCAGAAATTTGATGTTAATGCGCTGCTCAACTTTACTGTTCACTATGATCCCGGCACTACTACAGAACACTGGCTTCTTCATGCAAACCTGCTAAGAAAAGAAAAACTCAGAATCATGAAACAAACAGTGGCTGCTCATGAAGGTTCAACAACACATCATCAGCTACCTTCCCTCCCCACCGATCCTGCGCGACAGGAGGTGGGCAGTCTCCTTATTTAATTGCCACACCTCGCATTGTAAAATCTAACTCTCTGGTTTTCTAAGACAGATTCTATTTTTGGTGACATTGAGTATAAACTAGTCTGTTGTAGTGTTGGCTGCTTTGTGTATAGCCAACTCAAGTTCGTGACTCATAGAATGGAAGAGAAACACATGAATGCCTAATTCCTTTTGCAGCACGGTACAGCACAGTTTCTCTTGCGTGTTAGTGCTCCAGCTGTACAAATAGCAACAAGTCGTTTTTGTAGTGCTGTTTTATAAATGGACACAATTATCTATGACTCTCTCACAGATTGCTTTCTTATTGTTTGTTCCAGTTCATTTAACTCTAAAAGTATATGACAACACTCCTTGTTTAAACACTGACCGAAGGTACACCATTAAAACATATTTATAGGACATTGTTGATGATTCATCCATCAGTAGTGCAAATGGTTCATGAGAAGTTGCCAGTTTTTTCTTCTTTTCAGCAGCTACAAAATCAATTACATTTGCACACGATACATTTGAGAAAGGAATTGTGCTGCGATCTACTCCATTTAATTGTTGTATTTGGACGAGGTGAGAAAGCATAGAAAATGAAAGTCGATTCTGAGCAATTACATAGGATGTTCTAAATATTTAGGGAGTCTTTTTGATAAAGTCTCATTAACATACTTCTACCTATCTTTGGCATTTGAAAGAGAGAATTTTATGTCTTCTTTTCGGCACTGTTCAGAAACTGAGACGTATTTCAGGTATGCAACAGATTTCTCATGTTCATATATCTTGTGAAGTAATTTCTTCGAAGTCTTTTCAGTAATTCCATTAACTCTTTCAATTTGGACACCTACTCATTTTTCTGCATGAAATTTTAGTTGTCGAACACACACACAATTATACACAACACAAAAATTTTCATTAACACATTTAGCCGCAACTCGCAGACGCTTGGTTTTCCATTGATGAAATTGAATTTTCTCACATATTAATGATCATGTGTCAGTTACAGAACCGTTCACTAACAGTATTTGTGTTTCATCGCACACAGTTACACTGGAACTGCGCAGATCACAGCTGAGTTCTTAACATCCTTCAGCGATGTTTGCGAAGTTTCTGGATTTTGTGTTGGATCAAACGCATGTTTTATACGTTTACTGACCGTTTCAGACTGTCATCATCTTAGACGAATACGGAATAATTCTCTTCAGGTAATTTCGTATATCCCTAAGCGCTGGAAGTGAGGAACATGTGATAAAATAAAGCTAGAGGTATGAAACTGAACTTGAGTTAATGTAGAGCAGAATAATGATAATAGATTTTGATTTAAGCTTGTCAATACAGATCAATCATTACAGCGAACCCTAAGTGATTTAATTTAATGATTATTTTAATTTACTTCCTACGCAAATTTTAGATTCCATCACTTTGAAAACGGTAATTCGTCACCAAAGCTTTTCCTCTTCAGTGCTCTCTATGACATTCAGTGCTGTACAAAGCAAATCAGTATAGCCGAATATCTCCGAACAACCTGTTGTCGAATCACGACCCCGAGAGACAGTGTAGGTACCACAGACGGTATCTAAGCGTTAAATCAAGGTAGTAAGTGTGAGTGTTTCGTAAGTGATAACGTCGCCAGTACTACAACCACTGACAAATGTTGCGATGCTAAAAGTCTATCAGAATTGTTAGAAATTATTCTTCCCGTTCCGGAAAAACAATAATTAAGTTAATGCCAGCAAATGAAAGCTAGAGAGGAGGATTTTCCTGGCTCCTCCCCTACACAAAAAAAGAAAAAACAACAAGCCTGCACTCTTCAGTAGCCACTCGATGAATGACAAAGTGCTGAAGTCCAAGAACTCACACCTCTACTTGTCTGTAACACTGCATTTTATAACATAAGTCATTTATATGAATAATAGCCAGCTGACTAAATTTCTCACCACAAATACAAAAATAAGGGATACATACTGTAATCAACTAATTCACAAGATTCAAGGCCAATCTGAATTCCACGAATTTATTAGAAACATATTACATAATAATAATGTTATTAGTCTTGAAGCTTTAATGCTTGTTTCACGGTTACCTGACAATCAAAAATCAAAGTATGCTCAAACTCTCCCTATTTATGGACTACCTCATAATTCACATTTCATATCTGATCAGAATCATACAGTATATTTACTTGCTAATAGTTGTCCACATAAAAACTTCACATTCATAATCTTTTTTTAAACTAACAGTTTTGACTGTAATAAAGGAAACAACTGGAACATAATTCTAAACGTAATGACACAACTAACCTGTATTTAACCATGCGAAATTATTTCACGAGCTAATCCTGTTTCAAAACCACAAATCGAAAAAAAAAAAAAAAAAGTCTGATTATTATTACGAACTAACAATTCTAAGTTAAATTTGGACGATGGCACCTTGATAAAAATGGGCATTGTTGTTATTAATGGTGTTATTAAAAAATTAAGTTTGAGTCAAACCTACCTGGCAATTCTATTCTTGTTCAAAAGTATGCCATTGAAGCTAATAGATCTTAGGTTTGTGGGAATTGGCAAGACACTGGTTATATTATATTCTATGAACTGTTTTCTTAACATTTGATGTACTTATAATTTGTAAACATTATTTTTTTCTTCTCTGTCTCACCGACTTACAATGTCAACTAAGTCTTAGGAGATGAAACCAATCTAATGAGACGTGTAGGAATCTCAGTATTTGACTGGCTTTACTAAGGGTAACTTAAATGGAGTTATTTTAACACAATTCAATGTAATCTTGTCTCACCATTATCATAGTTAGTCATTATGAAACGGGAGCTCTCTCGTGGCTAAGCAGTTAGCGTACCTGCCTTTGGCGTGAAAGACCCGGGTTCGATTCCCGGAAGGGGGCTTAGTGGTAAAGCGTTCACCTCCGGTGCTTGGGGTCCTTGGTTCGATCCCAGCTCGCGCCGTCTGGACTTTGTGGTGGACAAACACCGTGCTCGTGGGTTTTCTCGGGGTTCTCTCGTTTCCTCCCACTTTCTTCATTCCACCATTTCATTCATTTCTCATTATCACCGTCTCCTTTAGCCTAACCGACATAAGCGTGGGACGTAAAACTTAGATTTCATTTCATTTCGATTCTCGGCAGGAGTTTAAGTGACTCGGATTCCACGTTAAGTTGTAGGTCCACGTCTCATATAGCCTCGCTGCTGAAAGGGAGTCTAAATCAAATCAAATTATGATACGAAACCTACTCGTTTCTTAAAAGAATTTAACCATGTATAACAATGCCTTAATATCTATATGCGATAAATATATATATATATATATATATATATATATATAATGTACTCCATATTGTTGAAATAAAAAGTGAAGTAAATTATTACTGTTAATATAAATTTAAGTATGAGGATGATTTCTTTCGTTGATTCATTTGAATTGTCAAGAAACTTGTAGAAATTATGTATCTAGATATTTCAGTTTAACTATCCGTATTTCCACCGAATGAAAAATAAATTTGCCGTAGATATTCACTGTTGATGCTCAGAATGTAAATATGCTCTAATTATATTCTGTTGATGAGTAGCAAGTTCGATAGCCAGCAGCATGTTGTTGTTGGGGGTAATTAATATAGAGTATACTAGAAGAAAACGAAAAAGAATTTCTTTGAACACTTTTTACCATTTTGAGTCTTCTGCGTGTGATGAAAACACTATCACTTGTGAAGCGTTTGTGCACTCGTGAACTTAGGTACGCGTCATTGCTTTCTCTCCGTATACTTGGCATAGCATACTCTTACATCATTTAACAAAATTTGATGTTCACGTGCTATTATTAGTGTGTCATGTTACCACCCGGGCAGACTGCCTTAACAACATTGGAACCTTACCGTAATGCCTTTTGCTCCATTGTCTCTCTTATACTAGTATTAGCGTGTTTCTTAATATCTATGGACACATGCTATAATTCTTATGTACTAGTCAAAGGCACAGGACAGTCGTAGCAAATACAGCTCGATGGCAAACATTAAGTTTGGTTCATTGTCGCACGCTGAATCTGAATATGTAAACAGAATTTCTACATTGCACATAATTTTTGCAGCACAGCATGCTTACATATCAAGACATGCAACCCGTATGCACTATAAAAGGGACAGGATCAAAGAAAGTAACACCGCCAATGATTTAGTTTTATATGTGAACGCTGAATCGGAATCTGTACTCAAAACTCCTTTATCTCCCAGATTTTTAAGTGTTATGAAAATCCTTCATTACAGGGGAAAAGACTATCATCTGTTCTTGTCGTGTGTATGCTGAGAAAATAAATCGGCTTCTTTTGCATGTGCAACTCAGACTTCAAGGCATTTTCTGAAAAAATATGGGCAAAGTTGGCTAAAGATTCGAATGCCAGCATTAGGGAAATACGAATACCTAAAATAGAAATTTCACAGCACTAATGAAACTAAGTAGATTTGAATACCTAAACAAGAAATTTCTCAGAATTAGTGAAGTTAGTAGAAAATAGATTAGGTAACTATCCTGTGTTAATTCATTGAAGAGCTTATTCCTTTAAGAAATAAATGAAAAAGCATTTGCAAGGATTTCGAAGAAATCTAAAATCAGATAATTACCATTAAGATTCGTCGGACGTATTAATGGGATGAAATATGAAGTCCTAAAAAATGCATTGTTTGAACATAACAGCTTCCTTTGGTCCCACGAACCTGAGGCTATAAGTGATGAACATGGTAAGAGGTCTTACCAGGCTATTGCGAAAATATAAAAGCTTATCAAGGAAATTACCTTCTCCTTATGAGCATTACTTCTGAACTCGGAAGATAAATTTTCCTAATCACATATAAGACGGAGAGCATATATCCAAAGGTAAGTTGTTTTAATGTTTTCATCGCAATACCTTCTTGCAAATAGCCTACAGTATAGTTCCATTGCTCTGTCTTGTTAGAGCTCTGAATGATGGATTAAAGTTCTAGGCAGAAAATAAAATAATTTTGATTCCTATTGGTTATTGGTAGTATTTTTTTCGGCATTGGCATTATATTTTGTTGGATGTCGTTTGCACACAACCACTTTCCCCTATTATCCGTTACGTGGCACTCATACTGTTTACGAAAATTGGTCTTCCATTCTTTAATGTTCCATGGTTAAAACTTTGTAAGATTACCTTCTTTAAAAACTGGGAATTTCTCGAGAATTAATTTCGAATAACTTTGCTGTAGCTCTCGCAAGAATGTTTGAGAATGCAATCAAAATCGTTCGCATTCCTATTCCTAAGACGGGATTTTTTAAATTATTTTTATTTATTTATTAGATTAACATCTGCAGTTATGCCCTCTAGGCTAAAGAAAATGGATGATTAGTGAAAATGAATGATCATGAATTACTTTTTGTGCTCTCTCACCGAGAATCGAACCCGGGACCGCGTATACCAAATACACACTAGACCAGCGGGAAGGGCTATACTCCTATAAGTTCTTTGTATAGTTGTCTACTTATAATGATTTCAAAATGAAGTACTACAGTTGAAGAAGTATATTAACTAATTGTGTTACAGTTTCGGCATGACAAGAACTCTTTCTTCAGATTTATTACGACCTACACCTATCCTATCTCGGTAATAAACTTATTGTCATTACAGAAGAAATATGGACAAAAGAACCAAATACAATTTCATAAGGAATATGAAGAAAATAAGGTATATTGAAGTCGGGGAAGAATATAGTGAAATTCCATGGATTGGTGAAATTCAATTGGATATAATACAAGGGTAACATATAAATGATTCATTGAGTTACAAAACACTGTGTATTTAGAGATATAAGACCTACAAAGATGGGTGATACATCAGAGTACCCACTGTATCATGAAATCTATATTATAAAATTGAAAGTGACTATGTTTGCGACTCTTAATCTCTGGAGCCGCCAGACCGATCTCGCTCAAATTTCTGACGTAAATGCGGTTCTGGCCTGGGAGTGTTCTTAGCTATCCATTTTGACGGTAGAACTTAGGGGAGGGGAAATTATAAAAACATAAATAAAACTTAATAACTCTTGAACCAAACGACCGATCTCGATCAAACTTTCAACATAGATAATGTTCGGACCTCGAATGTTTTTTGTCATTTCACTGACGGAGCAACGTAAGGGAGGAGGAGATATACTAAAATCAATAAATATAAAAATAAAAGAGACTATGTTCGTGAGTTAATAACAATAACTCGTTAACCACTCGACCGATCTCAATCAAATTTTGAACATAAATGAGGTTCAACCTGGGAAGTTTTTTATTATTTCACTTTGACGGTAGATCTAAGGTGAGGGGAGGAAGGGAAATATATGAAAATGAATAAAACTTAATAACTCTTGAACCAAACAACCGATCTCGATCAAACTTTCAACGTAGATAAGGTTCAGGCCTGGGATGTTTTCTTCATTTCACTTTTACGGTGCAACTCAGGCGAGGGGAGGGGGATATACATAATATAATATGTTAAAAAATAAAAAAATAAAAGTGACTGTGACTTCATCACGCTTAAACCACCCGACCGATCTTAAACAGATATCCAACATAGATGAGGTTCGGACC
Source organism: Thermobia domestica (assembly GCF_964235325.1). Classification (NCBI taxonomy): domain Eukaryota; kingdom Metazoa; phylum Arthropoda; class Insecta; order Zygentoma; family Lepismatidae; genus Thermobia; species Thermobia domestica. The sequence continues at coordinate 142,670,105 of NC_137460.1, forward strand.
TGGGGTGGTTTTTATCATATCACTTTTACGGTAGAACTTAGTGGAGGGGAGGGAGATAGAAAAATAAATAAAACCTAATAGCTCTTGAACCACCCGACCGATCTCGATCAAATTTTCAATATAGATGAGGTTCGAGACCGAAAAGTTTTATATATATATATATATATATATATATATATATATATATATATATATATATATATTCACTTTGACGATAGAACTAGGGGAGGGGGAAGGAAGAAGATTTAAATATGAAAATAAATAAAATTTAACTCTTGAACCACCTAACCATCTTGATCAAATTTTCAACATCGATAACGTTTGGGCCTGGAATATTTTTTGTTATTTAACTTTGACAGTGCAACGTAGGGGAGGGGGAGGGAATATATATATATATATATATTTGTAAAAAATAAAAACGAAAGTGGCTGTCTTTGTGACTTCATCAGTCTTGAACTACTCGACCGATCTCGATCAAATTTTTAACATAGATGAGGTTCTGGCCTGGGATGGTATTTATCTATTCGCTTTGACGATAGGGGCGGGGAACAAGGAGTTAAAAATAAATAAAACTTAATAACTCTTGAACCAAAAGATCAATCTGGATCAAATTTTTAACATAGATGAGGTTCAGGCCTGAGATGTTTTTTATCATTTCACTCTGACGGTAGAACTAATGGCAGGGGGATAGGAGGGGATATATATATATATAAAACTTTATAACTCTTGAACCACCGGACCGATCTCGATCAAATTTACAACCTAGATGAAGTTTAAACCTGAGATGGTTTTTGTCATATCACTTTGACGGTGTAACTTAAAGGTGGGAGAGGAGACATACATTTAAAAATGATCGAAAATGACTGATATTAGTGTCGAATCCAGTTTTCGGAGTCGCTAAGATGAACAGTAACACTTCTGATGCCATTTAAATCCAAATTTAGCTCCGCAACTTGGGGAGGGAGAGGAGGCAATATATAAAAATGATCGAAATGAAAAATATCAGTGTCGAATTCATAGTTTTCGCGGTGGCTGAGATGAACAATGACACTTCCGATGCCGTACCCAGTAACATGTGGAAGGGAAGATGATAAATAAAAATCATCGAAAATGACAGATATCAAAGAGCGTTTTAGTAATAGAAAAAAGTAACTGACTAACGGAACATATTACTATTTCTTTCTTAATTTAACCCTGCGAAGTGGGTAATTGATGCTAGTTATAAATGAGCTGTGAATTTCGTGCACCGTGAAAAAACCTGGAATAAGCAGTGGATTTTGTTACCAAACCTTGAAAACCTAGAAACTTTTTAAATATGTAGAAGATTGAACACCTTGTAATAGCAAACCCTTGAGAGGTCAAGGCAAATTAATACTACTTACAAAAGAAGAAGCGACTTTAACAGATTTTTAAAGTGTCTTTCCTCGTTTCTTGTGTGTGTAATTAACATCGTAAGGTTGAATAGGGGCGAATTTCATTGTTCCATTACAACGTATCGACCGTCGCACAACGTCTTGAGTCCCGGCCACTTTTCGATTCCTCACCGGATAGTGTTTATTGTCATTTTGTGGTCCCTAAAGATATTTTTATAAACTTTCCGATCGTGAAATGGAAAATTTTTGGACCGTGAAAAGTTGAATTCGATTATTCAGTTCGAATGGGAACACAGTAACATACTCAGTTTTAGGTATAGTACATACTACAGATCTTCAATGTGGATGTTCACACGGTACACGTCCAAACGGTAATCCAATTCGCTCCATATGTTCAATATTATGATCCCGTCAGAACAGCAATACGTTTCTTCAGTTCGTGCACTGTTGTTGATAGTTCAGAACGTAATTTAAATACCGCCACTGTTAGTCTCTCATGAACACTTCTACGAACTAAATCAATCTTACTTGAGACTGACCGTAGAAGTAACAACAGAAAGATCATGTTCACTTTCGCATTTTCCTTTATCTCAATGGGTTTCCGAGATGCAAGAATCGAGCTTACTTTTCGGATATTAGTACTCTTTATTTGCTGTTCTGTCTTTACTTGAGTTATTTTATACCAGAGGTCCAGAAATATATGTTCAGTTCGGTGCGCTAACCTTATTTTGCATTGAAATGGAGAACAAAAAATTGTGTTCGGCTTAACACTTTCAATCCTAAGCCCAAGTAGGGACTCTGAATACCTTTTTAATGCAAAAGACCTATCTCGGGTATTAACGTGGGTCTCTCAGATACCTTCCGTAGGTGGTGGTCTTTTCTCTGTAGGGAAATTATTCAGGTTTACACATAAAGGAAAACATTATTTACTTGACATCTAACGATGAAATTGTGAACATCTTGTATGCTGATGTGAGTTTTCTTATTTCGCGGTACTTTGCTGACGAACATAGATATATCTTTTTGTGCTAAGGTCGTTTTATTGTTTTATTTTATTTATTTATTTTTGTAGTAATATATTAAGGAATATAAGTGGATGAAGAACAAATAACAAACTTGGTAGCAGTTTCACCCAATGATAACAGTAGTAAGCAAGTATTTCACCTTCAGATTATATTTTTGTTGTAAAAATTTTTTCATGTAAGTGAAAAAGCATAGCAATTCCACCCAACAGTACCAACAAATGTTATTTATCTTAAAACATAACGTTTAAAGATGTATTTATCATGTATTTCGCGTGCCTATTTATTCTTACTATTTGATACTCATCTTTTAAAAATACCCAGGAAGCTGGAATTTTCTAGGTGCATAAGCCCAAGAAAAAGTTAAAACGTTTTTAAAACAGTGGGAAAAAGAAACTGGCTCCGAATAGCATTTGGATATAATATGAGTAAAGACATGAACATTTGCGAAAAATTAAGCTATTTTATTTTTGTCTGAAAAAATTAAATTTACTGCATGAAATGCATAATTCCAATTTTCCATATCATGAAGAACATTACAGATTCAGCGGTTAATAAAATCCCCATATAGACACATTTAAAAATACTTCTGGGCTTAGACCATCTGTAGAAAGGTAAAGCTAGTACTTTTTCAAAAATGTCAGTGTCATTACGTTTACTCCACTTTTCATTATAATAATTGTTTGTGATACACACAGACACACGCACACATACTAACTTTTTATTCCATGTCTGTGTAAAATAATGAAATACTTAAAAAATAATTTTATTATATACTAAATAATAACTTTTTAAAAACTTATAAATTGCGATGCAAATTTAAATTTGTTTAGCAATTTACTACACAAAAAGCCAAATCTAAAAGGAAGACTGATATATGTATATTTATCAGGTACGTGGAATGTTCATTAAAGATTTCCTCTTACCTAGTTGTAGTTAATGTATAGGCTATGAGAAAAATTTCATTTCTTAACTCCTAGCTTTTTAAGTCAAAGAAAGTGTAAAATAGAGTTGAGTTGAGTTGAATTTGAGTGTAATGTCCCGTTCAGCAGCAAGGCTATATCAGACGTGGACCTTCTGATTAACGTAGAATCCGAACCACATGAGCTCCCGCCGGGAATCGAACCCGGGCCTCCTACTAAAGACTGGTAAAATAGAATCCCAAGCGGTGTTAGGCTTTTACTTGAGAAGCCACACACCAGAGGAAATATTTGATAAGATATTTATTGAGAGGAAGCTCCATTATATGAAGTGAAACATTGGCATCGTCAGTTTAAGTATGATCGGACTTGCGTAGAAACGGTCCTCATTCGAGGTCGCCGCCTAAGCATCCGCCAACTAGCTGAAGATGTCGAGGTAAGTGTACAATCTATGAGAAAAATTATCTGTGAACATTTGCACATTCATAACGTGTCTGCCAGATTAGTTTCCCGGCTAGTGATACCTTTTCAAAAGCAGGAACGAGTCACTTGCTCCCAGAAAATGTTGACCCTGTACCAGAAAAACCAGGAGAATTTTTTTGACAGACGAATAGCTCAGGATGAAACATAGTCCATCACTATGACCCGGAGACTAAGGCCCATTGAAAGCAGTGGAATCATACTCACCAACTCGAAACAGGTTCCAAGTCCAACCCCTAGTGGGCCAGGTCGTGCTGACAGGTTTTTGAGACCAGCATGAATTCTAATGATAATTTCCTGATGAAGGGTACCACAATTGCAATGATATATTAAACTTTACTGCTGCAGGAATTATAGAATTCTATCAAAACTAAGAAGCATGGAATACTGATCAAAGGTGTCCGTATCCTTCAAGACAACACTCTAGGCCACAATTCACATGTGTGTTGCCCAGACAGAAGCACAAGCCTGCGGCTATGAAACTCTTCCCCATCTCCATACTCTCTTCTGACCTTGTACCATCGAATTTCACCTCTTCCCGACCATGAAGTCATTTTTGAAGGGAAAGCATTTCCAAGGCGATGAAACCTATATTTCTGGAGTCAAATCGTAGTTTTTGGAATATTCTTCAACTTCTACAAACAAACGCTCCACAAGTCCATAAAGCGATAGGAAAAGTGTGTGGCTATTGGAGGTTCCTATATAAATAAGGACTAATCTCTGTACCAGATTTCGTTTATCTCAGCCAATGGTAAGTGGGTTAGAGGAAATATTTAATGAACACCCTCATATACAGGAAAAAAAGAAGAAAGCAGTAGAAGGGTGATGTGAAAGAGACAGGGAAGGAAATGCGATTTACAAACACATTAAGGAAATAGGACTGAGAAAGTGAAAAATAAAAGAGATAGAGAATAAAAAGAGAGGGTAAGAATATAATGAACTGAAACCATGACCTAATCATGGAGAAAGCTTTCATGGGAGATAGAAGGAAAATAAAACAAGAGAGCGCGAGAACATAGGATAGGATAAGTAATTACTAAAAGATTTAGGGTACAGAGGAGGTATTTAGGCATAGTATTGGCACTATAATGATTACCTACTTTTAGTTTCAATATATAGGTATATATTTCAGATTTATTTGTTATTATTATTTAGTTACAAAAATTGGAGCCACTCATACTAAATGTTAAATATTTGTACTGTTACGTCGATTGTATTTGTCGTTACATACATACACACTCGGAAGAAGAAAACATGTAAAGTGTAGTTGGATAATTTGTTGACTATAAAATTTCAACAAATGGCGACTTGTGATGGGACGGAAGACGTGACGTCTTCTTGTGGCATGGTATTTCTTATCAGGACAGGGTAGGTGTAAATCATAATGGCTTTGATGAAGGCGTTGTTATAATGCCGATTTCTTCAACTATAGTATTTTGTTCAGCTTTATTATCTGAATATAATTGATAATTGTTATCTGAATACAAGATGCGCTCAAATGAAATACAGGGTGTTACAAAAATGTGTCACAATGTTTTGGGAACAGATTCCTCACATCAAGTTAAGAAAAAAGTTCATATGGACCTGTGCTCAAAAGTGTATAGTTTCGGAGTTATAGGGTGCCGAAAACTGAAACAAGTGAACTTTAAAAGTTCATAGCTCCACTATTATGGAACCGATCGTAGTCGGATCAAGACATTACTAAGAAACTAATATGTGAACTATCCAAATATCCGTGTTTAAGAATGCTCCAGTACTAGCACACCAATTTTTAGAGAAATAGGTGGAGAGTGTGATCAAGTACTCCCAAACAGCTTCCCTAAAAATGATTGTTCAAGTACCGACGGTCCTGAAAAATGGATATTTAGATAGTTCACATACTTGTTCCTTAGTGATGTCTTGACCGGACTATGATAGTTCCCATAGTAGTGGAGCTATGGACTTTTAAAGTTCATTTTTTCACGTTTTCGGCACTCTATAACTACAAAAACATGCACTTTCAACCACATGTCCATATGAAGTTTTTCCTTATTTTGATGTGAGGACTCTATTCCCAAAATACTGTAGACACCCTACGGTAATGCACCTTTACTGGTCGCACACATTGTACAGTCAAGGAAAACTCTTGCTGTATCAATTTTAAAATACAATTAGTAAGAAACTGACTGGTTTCCTGTGTAAACAACTTTTCCACTACACGTCGGACTTCACGGTTGAAGCCAATACTACTCCTCTTCAGTCACTTGTCCTTTGTTTTAAGTTCATTGATGCAGTAGTCATAGATCACAGAGCAAATTATAGGGGATGTTCTAGTGTCTTGCAAGCAGATTATTTTAGTGTAGTTAGTGAACGTGGCGAAGGTCAGATTCTTGAAGTCTAAACGTGCCGTCAAGTATATAAGAAAAATCGGTGATGAAAATATTAATTCTACTTCGTGGGGCTTAATAGTGATAACCGTGGATGAAATGCATGACATTGTTCTTAGAAAATCTCATGAATCTCAGCAAAACGTGAAGCAGAGAGTGTGGGCATCTCGCGAGAACGCGTCGGTATCATGTAGTAATGACTTGGGTATGCGCAAGCTCTCGGTAAAATGGGTTCCGAAAATCTGCAAACAGATCAAAAGCATGGAAGAATGAGGGCATCAAGGGAAGTCATCTCCCATTTTGACCGCAATGCCGACTGATTTGTCGTGAATAATAACCATGGGCGAAACATGGATGTACCACTACGATCCTGAAACAAAAACAGTAGTCAATAAAGTGGCGTCACTCGGGTTTCACGTGCCCCAAGAAGTTCAAGAGGCAGAACTGGGCTGGGAAAGTGTTTGCAACATTCTTCTGGAATAAGGATGGAGTCGTCGTACTCATAGACCACCTGCCCAAAAGTCAGACATTTGACGCAGAGTGTTACATTGCATTACTCATAAAACTGAAAGTGCAACGCCGCAGAAAATTGAGAAAAAGAATTCTGTTTCTTTAGGACAATATCTCTATCTATCGATGCAACTAACACTGCATTATTTAGGGTTTCATTGTCTAGATCATTCTCCTTATTCCTCAGACCCCTTCAGACTATTAGTTTTTCTCCAAACTCAAACATCAATTAAAGAACGCTATTTTGGATTTGATATGGTGATGATTAGTGCTATAGAACAATGGTGTGAGGAACAGTTTTCAGATTTTTTTTTTTTTTTTAACTGGTCTCCAAAAATTGGAGCACTTTGCAAGCAAGTGTTTTGAACTTCGTGTGAATATGTAGAATAATTGAAAAATGTCGTCATTTCACGTGCACTCCTTCTGAGTTGGGATACGTACTTTTCAGCAGTTTCTCGTAATAAACAATAAAGGCCATTTTTTGAACACCTGGTGTGGAGTGCCTTGAGCAAAATATTAGGCCAATAGATTGGTAAGCAACAAAAGACAAAAATTACTTGCAAGATAATTATAACCCAGTTACTAGCAAGATAATTATAACACACTACGGAAACTAACAAGGTTCTCATAAAAACCACTTTATGCTTGAGACATGTCTTCGCCCTAATTACGTTATAATGTTTCTTAGCTCATGTCGAATATTGTACACGGTTTTCTTTCTCATTATTCCGATGGAATGTCATTGAGATACAGACTACGTACATTTTGCAACAGTTTGATGTAGTAAACTTTTCATACTTACAACTTTTGTATCACATGACACTCGTGGCTCTAAAGGATTGTAGCTGCTTTCACTGTTAGAATTTAAGTTCCTGTTCAGTCGCTAGCACTTTCAAGAGACAGTATCCCGCGACGGTGAAGTATTTCGGGCGCCCATCTTGGTTCGTGGATTGCGATTACAGCATACAGTAATAGGGAGTCGTAGGTTCGATCCGAGTCGCCTATCTTGATTTGTTTTCAGAGCGACATTGCTTTGCTTGAACCATTGGCCGTGCAAGTCAGACCCTTTTGTCATTGTGGTTTTTGGGTTGCCTATCCTAAAACTTGCAGACAAGGAAAAATAAAGAATGGTCATAAAAGAAATCTAAAGATCTAAAGAATGAGACGAAGTGAATAGTTTCTGATTTTATCGTGGAAAAATAAAATCTCACTAAATAAGTATTTGTACTGTATGGAGGTTTGGATGATTAAATCCTTAAATGAAATTCAAATGGGATGCTAGTCACGAGACTTCCTGCAACAAATAAGCACTCTCCATTAATTTCCAGGATTGATGCTGAAAACAAAAAAATAAATAAATAAATAAAATAAAATCAAAACCATAGGGACGACTTAGCAGCTGTTCGTGCTTGTCAGTTTCAAACTACTTTTCTATGCATCTACACACCGATTCGATCGCCATCACTGTAAGCAGTCCTGGAACACCTGTTGAGGGTTCCGCCGTAGTTCTCTCATCATGATATCGAGAATGTCTGAATGGCATCAAACCGTTTCCGTTTTAAACTCGATTTCAATGTAGGGAATAGGAAAAGGTTGTGTGGAACTCAGTAAGTGGAATGATTATCGGCGGGATGTTGTTTTTGATCAAGGAGTCGGACACCATTCCTGAAGTGTGATACAGGGCATTGCATGGTGCAAATGATATTGCCCGAATATAGCTATGTATACCTCCTTATTGACAGTTTAGCCACATGAAACAAATTTATAATGCACAATCCCGTACATGTCACAAAATCCAATCAGCAGCACTTTCATCCAGGATCTGAGTTGTCTGGACATTTTGAATTTCGGAGATCCAGGTGACTTCAATTAGGACATCATATTGACTTCGGGGTCACACCGGTAAACCTATGACTCACCCACTGATAATATTGGCCAGGAATGTATAGTTGGTGGCTGTTTCCTGCTAGTAGTGACACGAGTGTCCGTATCATTTGTGAGAATCCTCGGCATGAATTTCGCGATACATACTGCATCCATAGGTTTTCGTGTAAAGAATGAGGCTCATTTCCTATAGGCCATATCCCCAGCAGATAATCCAATGAAACATATATGTTAGAGTATTACTTGAGTTAATACGAGAAACCGTATTAGTTGAGCAAAAGGTCAAACAGAGGCGCGAAAATTGAATTTAGAATTAACATTATCGTCTATGGGAAAAGTACAAAAATAGGCATAACATTTCTTTTAACCACAATGTTTAGGTTTTTATTATATATTTTAATAGTACTTACTAAGACTTTTTAAAATAAGCCTACACTCGCCTTGAGGAAAAGTACCACTACCGAGCTATGGTCAGTCAATTTGGACGAAATTGGTATTTTAAACATAAAAGCCTAATAAGATGCCGCTTATCACATAAAACAAATGGTCCAGTTGTCAGAACAGTTGGACTGCATGCCAAATACTCTTTAGGAAAGGTCTTAAAAGCCTTAGTGGGTGGTATAGAAAATTGACCTCTTAGCCTTCTCCTCCCACTACATGGTAGTGAAACAGATATTTTTCCGAAATTCGGTGTTGTCAACAAAATTCGAACTGGACGGTAGCTCTCGTCTCAAATGTTTTGGCGAAGAAAAAAGTAGTCTGGAAACTCCGAGTGCTTGATGTTGCTTTGTTATTTGACACTTTCAACCTGGTTTCAACAGAATATTTCTTCTTCTGTTGAGAAGGAAAGACCCATATATGCAGGCAAGTTGTTTGTTCATTTCCCCCTTCTCTATATAGAAAAAAAAGAAATAACCCATATGTGTAAGTCATTAATCATAGTGTAATACAGACCAAAACTACGGCAACGTCGTTGGACACACATTAAGTTACAATGTCACTAATAAGAGGATATGACTGTTCGGACAGTTCCGATTACCACCCACTAAGGCTTTTAAGATCTTGCCTAAAGAGTACCTTAAACTTTTGCTTGGAAAAATACTTATTTTTATACAAATTACTACATTCTTTTGTTTGTATAACATAGACAACAGTTTAAGTCGTCTTGAACATAGTTAAAATGCAAACTTTATATTTTGATCGACCCAATGGTACAATGCTTCAAGCAATCGATCACACATTTTCTTTCAGCTAGACTAGCTTTGCACTATTAGATGAACTCTCAAATCGCTAGAAATAGCATACAATTATCTTTAATTTCAATTTTTAAAAAAGTCCCTTCGTCTCCTTACCTTTCCTGCATAAGCATACACGCTACCCATCTACATCTTCTGAACATTTGGAAGTGATGTATCATCATACACGTAAAAATTAATCCTCCTTCACATGCACAGACTGTTGCAGTTCCAAGATTTAAGAAAACTGAGATACTTCTTATTTCAATATTATATCAAAAACCCAGTGCGTGAGGTTAAAACTCCTACCAATTCCCCCTTCTTCAATACGCCACTGGTGTGAACCATTATTAAGAAAATCTCAGAATTCAGCATCTCTTATCTCCTACTTATTTTCTCATGACAACACTAGGCTTTAGGATAGCTTCTCTGTAAACAATCTATTGTAGTTGAATCAGCAGAAATGTAATCTCATTGCACAGGGAAAAGTAAATATTGGTCTTATTTTTGGTGCAACAAGTAATATTTATATTGATCAGAAAATGATACTTTTCAGGTCTTTAAAATCATTGTGAAGACTGTTAGAAGAATCTCTTCAAAAGAGGAAGCGAATTCAAAACACTGCTGGGAAACAGAAAAGGAACTACATGAGAGCAAAAAATGAATTGCCTGGATCGCAAAATATAGGAATGTGAATTGTAAGTATTATGTGTAAGATATACTTTTGTGTGTGTGTGTGTAAGGTATACTGTATATTCCTTTAAATATAAAGTTTGGTCTCAATATTTACATTTTTTCTTCATACAATATTTTGTACAGCAATAACCAGTAATTTTGAAATATTTGTAAGTGAAAATAGGACTCAAAATTAATCATTCGAAGTTCGACAAAAAGGTGAAAGTTGTACAGCTAAATGGGGATGGTGGAAACTGCATTGAGACATTTCCCTATCAGAGAAATAAGTAAAATTTTGTCAGGGAAAGGCATTTCATAAAAATTTATTGGAAACACCATAAATATACGAAAGTCAGTTTCTTTTCTTCCGTTCTTAAAAAAGCCTGGTAGTGTGTCTCATTAAAGAAATAGATCTTTCTTTTTTATTCAAGTTATTATCCGTTTTCAACTCTACGGCTATATAAGACACGGAGATGTAGTTTAACGTGACATTAAAATCGAAAGCTGGATTTTGTGCGGCCAAAAGAGAGAACGCTACCTATTTAGTCACGAGCATGATGGTTAAATATTTACAGGGTTAGCATAAATGATTAATCCATTTTTAAAAGGCTATATTTTCAAAAGTATTACACGTACACACATGAATGATATATGAAAAGAACCACAAACTCATCAAGTTTATACACCCTATACGAATGTTCAATATGTGCCCTTTGGTGACACGACACATGTCCAGACGATACTCGAGCGCATTCCATACATTTTGTAGCATAGTCCTGTCAATTGTCTGCACTGTAACACTGATGCGCTCTTTTAGCTCGACTAAGGATTGAGGTAGTGAGGGGTACATAAACAAGATCTTTAATGTACTCCCACAGAAAGGAGTCGCAGGGCGTTAAATTGGGAGATCTAGGAGACCAGGGGCACCAAGATAAGTCATTCTCACCAATACGCCCAATCCAGCGATGCGGAATGTGCCAATGAGGTAGTGTCCCTCCCCCCCCCCCCCCCCCCCGGTGAGTTTGTGGTTGTTTTTCATATATCTCTCATGTGTGTGTGTGTAATACTTTTGAAAATATAGACTTTTCAAAACGAATGAATCATTTACGCTAATCCTGTATATTATTACAGAACTTGTTATCTTATTGTTATAAACTGGTTCGTTGGGTTGGAATTTAGTATCACTTTCAGCATCGAGGCTATATGAGACGTGCACCTATAGCTTAACGCAGGATCCGAACACTAGCTCTAATGAAGAATGGATGGGAATCTCCGTAATGACCTTGCGGCGTTCGTCCTATGTCTGTGTGTGAGGACAATTAAGAGAGGTACTTAAGTGAAAGAAAGAGCGGACTCTGGCTACGGAAAACAAGGAATAACTGAGATTGAAGTTGCTATGTGCTGAACACACGTACCCACCTTTAAAAACGCTGACTGGATTGAATGAATCTCTTAGGGTCTGCATTCCAGAGAACTGAGTTAATTTCAATAGAAGAGAGATATTAATGTTAATTGTCATTTAGCATTATCATTCTTACAAACTGGAGAACTTGACGTCTTCATTACTTGCCTTTCTTTCCTATAAAATGGTCACTTTTATAATTTCTTGAAAATTGTTCACTCCAATAACCTTTTATTTATAGTGAAAAAAACAGACAGTGACACAGATTTTTCTGTACTTAAGTTGTTTTCTTTTTCTTAAAGTTGAATTTTTGCTTGTGCGATTTTTTTTTTCAAGAAAAAGAAAAGCTTTTACATCTGTACAAGTTCTAAAAAATAAGATTTTTATATTATTTTATTTGTGTGCTGTACTGAAAATGTGAATATGCTCTAAACGGCTTTAATGTAGTGTGTGCTTCTCTTTTCAGCATAGATTTACTTAAAAGTTTCAAAGAGATTAAATTAAAAGTGTATGTGGTGCTAATAGAGAGACTCAAGCTGTTGGTCAATGCATCTGAGATGACAACTGCTCCCAGTATTAATAGCTTACCGAATGAATTGTTGATGACAATATTTGCGTGCATGTCAGTTCAAGATCTAAGTTTAAATGTTGCACGAGTATGTGTTCGGTGGCAAAAGCTTGTGCGGGATCCATTGTTGGGACGTAATTCCAAATTTGTGTGTCCCCAGGCATTGTCCATTGAAACAATAGAACAGATTCTGTCAAATGCTCCTTATTTACAGGCAATCTTTGTAAAACACGCAGGTGTGAACGTCATATTGAAGATAGTTGCTCAAAGCTGCAAAAATCTTAAAACCTTGTATATTTCTTCGCCTTCTTCTGTGAAAATCAGTGTTGTGAAAGAAGTTTTGCAAAATTCTCACGTAGTTGATTTAGCAATTGAAAGCAGTATATGTTTGGATATACCATTTCGTGATTTATTCAGATACTTCCAGTTTTTAAGGAAATTACGTATTATTTCGTCTGATTTCGTAGACAGTAAGCTTCTTCGAGAACTAATTGACAGTTGCAAGTATCTGGAAGAGTTAAGAATACCACATGCATTCAAAATTGGTGATGCAGATGTTCTTTACTTAATAGAGAAAACAAAGCATAATCTGGTTGGTATAGAATTATATGGTTGTAACTTATCAGAATCAACATTTCGTGAACTAAAACACCTTAAGAAATTACGCCATTTAACAATCATGAACTGTAATTTCATAACAGATGAAAGTTTACTCAGTATCGTGAACTTGCGTTTAGAAATTTTGTCGTTATTGGGAACAAGGAACTTGACAACTGAAGGCATCATCAAGTTTATCTTAGAAGCAGATGTTTCAAGATTAAAAGAACTTGATTTAGGATTGTATAGTAGACAAGTAGACACGGAAATAATAATTAAACATCTGTCAGATTATTGTCCTTTATTAGAGAGGCTGGTCATAGAACCGTCCGTTGTAATTAGGAAGTAACGTATACAATCTATCACAATAGGTAGCAATTCTTTGAAACAAGTATTTATATTGTATCATTCTCCTGACAGTTTGTTCTACTCGAGTTTGTATTTTCAACTCGTAAGGCACATACATGTGAGATGTATATAACAATATGGCCATCACTACTTAAAGGAAAAAATTCAGTTACATGCATAGAGAAAAAAAAAGATGTAGTTTCTTAAAGAGTTCCATTGTTACTTAAAAGTTAAGTCATTTGGTACAAGATGTGAATTTGATTTATGGTATATACCAGATTATCTTAAAATAAGTATCGCTGTTCAAAGAACTCTGGAGACGTAACTACTTGACAGAATACAACCAAATGGTAGGAGTATATTTGGGAACATGCAGAAGTGATTGGTTTAGAAAACAAAATTAGTTCCAATTTTCGCTACCAGAGGTAATTATGGCGCTGTACAACGCCAATTAAGCGAAGCGTGGAAATAAAACGACATTAGTGATGCTCATTGATAAGAAAGGCTGTAATTACCTCTCCAGGTGCTTACTCACGCCTGCATGTGTTTCAGTAATACGGGTTTGGGCACCACTATGTGCCAGATGGTGATCCGATGTTTGCTTTTTTTTTTTCCTTCCCACACTCTTTGCCCTGAAGGCACTGCGGTGGCTCAGTGGTAGAGCGTTCACCTCTGGTGTTTGGGGTTCCAAGTTCAAACCCTGCTCCTGCCAAGTGAACTTTTTGGTGGACAAACACCGTGTGCGTGGGTTTTCTCGGGGTTCTCCCGTTTCCTCCCACTTTCTTCATTCCACCATTTCATTCATATCTCATCATCACCGTCTCCTTTAGCCTGACCGACATAACCGTCGGACGTAAAACTCAAAAATTTCATTTCATTTTTCATTTTCTCTTTGCCCTGCAATCAAGGGGTCTCGGGTTCGATTTCTAGTGAGGACACATGTGAATCTGATCCCATCTTAACCTGTAGATCCCGTCTTTAGAACGTCATCATCATCTCATACGCTACTATCCACCATGGGTTTTCCTTGCCTGGGACCTTCACGTCAAAGACCTGCCTTTGGGCAGAACCCCACACCACCATCACCGCCTATAACACATCACTACACCACGGAGTTATTAATAGGAGTACAAATCAATCCCACGGTTCGCACGAGGTGCATAATTAGGCCTTTATTTAATTGAATATCAATAATAACATTTGTCTTCCATACCACGCTTACCGTACTTAACACTGAACAGAAACACAATAGACTCTGGAAGCAAGGTTTGACACTAATCATTTCCTGGAATTTTTGGGGAGAGCTTGCAGTTTATGAGCACAGGAAAGACTAATATTTACTTTCAATTTTGTAAGATATCCAAGAATTTTAAAGGGACGCTTCAGCTCAAAGGCCCCCCTCTCCCCGTAAATCCGCCACTGACCACGGTGTAATAATAGCATTGGTAATCAATGCCACGAGACCTACAGGAGAGGTAATTACAACCTTTCTTATCATTAGCATCACTAGTGTCGTTTTTTCTTTCACGCTGCACTTACTTGGTGTTGTACAGCGCCACAATTACCTCTGGTGGCGAAAATTGGAACTAATTAATTTTCTGCACCAATCTCGCTTCTGCATATTCTCAAATATACTCCTACCAAGTTTGGTTGCATTCTGTCGAGTGGTTACGTCTCCAGAGTTCTATGAACAGCGATACTTATTTTATGATAACCTGGTATATATATATATATAATTCTAATCACGTTAATTACAAGTCAATATCTCATATAGTGCACAAAAACTTCTTTTAGTCGTGTACACTAATAAGTTCATGCCATGGTAATTGTAACATAATTCGTGTTATTTCTGTAAAAGGTCCGCAAACCGCTCGCTCTGTTTACAGTGTCCCTAAGAAGTGAAGTTCCTGAGTTGCTTACGAGTAACAAAGGAAAATGTGTAGAAGTTAAATCCAGTAAGAAAGGGGCAGACTGTGGCGTATAAGAATTGTACAAACAGTTAGTTACTGCCTATAGAACATAATTAATATCATATAACACCACTATTGACTGGATTCTGTTACATTTGTTTTACTAACACGTAACATTATGTCTAATGCTGTTTACAGTAATATGGTGTGATCCTTATAGGGTAGAGCGACTATTGTGTATTAAGATGCACAATAGCATTGGTGACCTGTTTATGTCTATTAACAGATTGTGAAATTTGAATTTAAAGTTTGGGTTAGTTTGTTGAGCTTGATATAAAGTGTTGATAATTATTTCTTCATCCTTTCCTGTGTGCATAATCACTCATAGTTTGGTCCTGGATGACATAATCAGAATGTTTATACTCTGACAGATACATAATGCATACAAACCTGTAAACAAACGTGATCTTACGTGGACTTGCCATCTTGGAATAAGTGACGATCGAGTTTGGAAACAGCCTTATGTAAACTAAATAAGAAAATATTGAACTATATGGAATATAGTAATAATAATACCTCCTTTTAATTGAAGTTATTATTATTTGTGAAATTTGTGAAATAACAAACTACGTAATATAAATTTATATAGTTCCGATTTTCAAAGATACAGTACGTAAAACAGAGAAGTGTAATGTGACAGAAGTCAGTATGAGGGCCCTTTAAGTATAGATTTTTGGTTGGAAAAAGTAACAGTTGGATTGGATAACCTAGTACAAATTAATTCTCGCCTAACCTGCTAAATTTTAATTATAAAACAGGGCTCTCAGAAAATTTAATTAAGTTTATTTCGAAATATTCCTGACGTAAAAGGTCACGTAAAAGGTCCATGTTCGATGGATATCGAATAAAATTCTGCTCATCGAAAAACCGGTTAAAGGTTGAATTTCATGTTAATATTAATTTCGTGTCCCAGCAGTGACAGAACAATGGAAAAGAGTTGATTAAAAACAAGTAACCTAGGATTGACATAAATATCAATTGGAAGGCCCAAGTTGGTGCATGGTGCCGCCATTTTGTGTAACCGAATCCTCCTCGGAGCTCTTAGCGAAATAATATAAACTTGTTGAATAGTTTTTCTTGGTATTCGAATAGTGATTTTCTTCTGTTGTATTTAACTGGTAGAAATGTCCTGTAGGAAAATGAACCTTAGCTAAACCGGCCTCGCATCCTCACACATGTCATAACATATTATGAGGGAAGGGAACTCTAAACACGAAGAGTAAGATCATGTAACTTATCCACCGTGTATGCTCATACATTTCGAGTAAATGTTAAGGCAAGGAAAATTGTCAATGATTATGCCTGAGTAGTAAGAATGCGAACTAATCATGCTCTGCTATTGCATATAACAGAATGACAAGGTACGTTGCCCGTGTGGCTACCTAGCAGGGTCAATGCATGTATACTATATTAATCTTGTTATGATTTATTTATTTTCTGTTCTGTTCTGTTTGTCCTTGCGTAGATTTTTGTTCTTTCTCCGCAAGAAGTAATTGTCGGAGAGATAAATTTAATAGGCATGATGCAGAGTCGTTCTGACGCGTGATTTAGTGCCATACTAAAGAGCTTGACTAACATGTTTTCTGTAGTAGTCAGGCCTTTAGTATGACGACTCTGCATAAGGCCCAATGTGTCTAATTTGCTATCCTTTAGAAATATCTTAGATTGCTGTTCTTTTTAATTATGAGATTGACTCCATATATAGTGCATCCCATATTTATTGCTTTCGCTGTACAAATATCTCCGTATCCATTTAAATTGTTACTCATTTGTATTTCTGTATATAATTTATCTTTACATTATTAGGCTAGGTTAGTTAAGTTTAGGATTTGTTTTATAATTGTGTTGTGTTTATAAGCCTTTTCGTTTATTTTTTCGGTGTAATATGTGAAAGAGAAATATTTGTAAAAAAATGAAAGATACAGAGAAGGCTTACATACTACAAGGTTGTTTTCACGAGTATGCATGTAAATTTGCAAAATAATGATTATTAGTTTAATTGAACGAAGAATTTGCTGGTTGTGAGCACAATAACTAATACATTTTAAATTGTGTACACAGAGATAGTATGGAGCCTAATCTCGGGATATTGCAAAATTGAATATATACATTTCTAAAAAGTAGCAAAAGAGGTGGTTCGAAACTGTAAAGATAAATGAAGAGAAAGTCTATAGAATTTATTTGAAAGCTTTATTGATTTTTTCCCCTTTTAAACACAGTTATTCATGATTAGATTTATGAGGACAAACATGTGGGATTTTATTATTATTATTATTATTATTATTATTATTATTATTATTATTGAAAGATTTAAAAAACGTTATACGGTGAAGGATTTTATTTTGTTCGAAGACCTGAAATGAATAAAAGAAAAGTGTTGATATGATTTCAGATGGGGTGAGATAATTAAAGAAAATAATGCACTATAAATAGAATTTCATACTATATGATTAATCGAGATTACGTAGGAAGGTTTCGTAGCTGAAAGGTCACTTCAGTAAGTTACTGAAGATCTGATAAAATAGATTAAATCATAAACATACTATGTACTAAAGATAAAGTTTAGTCCAGATCAAATTTATTAAGTTTAACATTTTTTTTTTTTTTTTTTTTAAGAAAAGAAAATTAATTGTTTTCTTTCTTTCTATTTCCCTGGTCAGAATTTGAGTTGATCCTTCCAATCCATTAAGGTAACCGTGTACTGGGTTGTGTTTGTGCGTGAATAGCGGTGATGGCCACATTGCCTTTCGGGCACTAGTGCAATCGAGTATTAGGCAACCAATGATAAGGGTCTTGGAAGGGAAATATCATCAATAATATTCATAGACTTTCAATTATGGGTCGCTAATATATGTATATAGGCGCGAATCCAGGGGGAAAGGGCTACAATCCTGCTTTACACTGGATAAAGCGGCAAACTATGGTTTAGCCTTTCCCTTGATCATATCCTGGATCCGCCACTATATATATATATATATATATATATACATTTATTTTTTATTATTTTACAAATTGGTAAAAGAATTTATTTAGCTTAATTCAGTATATTCCCATATTAAAATTTATTATTATTAAAAATATTTTATTTTTTTATTTCTATTTTTACAACTCCACGAAGTATGCTATATCGATGTAAATGCATCTGCTCATCAGTAGATCCTGTAGTTTCAACAAAGTGCAAGAATGCCTATTTCTGTCTTTTATCCACTGCTTCAAATAGTCCCACAGACTTTGCTTAAATGTTTCTCAAAATTCATTTAGAGTGAACATAGCAGTTGTCATCTTGGAAGACGGGAGTGTCCATTGCATATATTCATCATGAAGATGTTGGAGAAATAACAATACCTGGTCACTGAGAATGTTCAAATAAACTTGTTTGCTGACTCATTTTGACATTATCCTGTATGAGTGGGCTCAAACCAAAGTACGAAAACCACAATCACAGGATCCAACCTCAGAACCACACACAGAGGGTTAAAATGTTTCATTGGGTGTCAGTACACTTAATGCCTTTCATCACTGGAATACAGACAAAAAATAAGACTCCCCGGATCACACTACACATTTCTATTCCTCTGGAGTCCAGTTTTGTGTTCTTGATACCACTGGAGATGTACAACTTTGTAGTGAAGAAATGGCCTATTTCGTGGTGATCAACTCCAAATGTCCATTGCATGAAGTTCCTTTTGTCAAATGGTTGGGATACACTTGTATTTACGGACTGCTCCAATTCCGACTGGTTTGAAAGCTATTTTCCTTGAGGGGTGCGAAACTTATCGGCAGGTAGGGATGTTGCACAGTCCGCTTCAATACGCCAATAAATTGGGACATTTACTGTATGCCCATGGGCACGCCCAATAAACACAATAGTCCCTAGTTGCCATTTTGTCATATCTTTGTTTCAGCCTATCTTCACGAACTTTGCATGCAATCAACTGGCATGCGTCAACGGTGATGGATCATTTAGTCACATGTGTCCAGTGTGATTATAACGATAGAAGTGAACTAATGTTCTGGCAGGGGTTACTGATTTTGAGCCTGGTGTCCTTACTTGCAGCACTGTTTCTAGTGATTTGATGCTCCCTTCTTCTGAGAGCAGAACAAACAAATAGAATATGTTTCAGAAAATTTCACTCCCTTGAATCAATAAAGAATGAAGTACTATACGTATATCCTCGGAGCATTTAAATTAATGAAAGAAAAATGATTAAACGATGAGACTTCTAGTCAGTGTACAGGAATTCACGAATCCTACCAGGAGTATTACGTCTATATAATCTCTGTAAGGCGTTTTATTTATCTTATTAATGCTCCGCAAGCTTTTATTGTATATGCCCCAATTTTGTCTTAAATCATCCGTCCTATATTATAAACGGCTTCATCAACTGATAAGAGTGCCTACCTCCCTTGCGAGTTTCTTCATTTTTTTCTTAAAAATTTACATTTTGTATTTGTGTAAACTCTCATTCAGTTAAACTCTGTAAATAGCACTATGGGGGCATTCTATATTAAGCTCTGAAGAAAGCATTGCGGTAGAACAAATATACTATTATTAAACTAGGTTATAATTTCAGTATTATAGCAACGCCTTCACCAGATAATCATATTGAGGAAGAGAGTTCGAAAATATCGGGTCAGGCGAGTAAACTAACGTCTTTGTACATTATGACCATATTCAGAAGTTCAACTATGTTAGTTTTGTATGCGGGAGCATATCAGCTAACAGAGCATACTTGGTTAATTTGCCTCATATTTTCCACTTCAATGCATCGCTCCTTGAGAGGTAGATGTTTTACAAGTTTTGGAAATAGTCCCAGATAACTCTGTATCAATTATCACAATCTGTCAGGATTATACATAATGTTTCAATTACAAGAGACATTTACTTTTTTTTTAAAGGGTGATTATGTGTAATGCTTCCACTCCATGCTCGTGGGTTTTGTTTCAGGATTATAGTGGTGTATCCAACTTCATTTATTGTCATTCGTCTTTCAGAAATGCATGATAGATCTTTCGATTCGTTACCGTTTAGCATGGAGCGTGAACTCTTCCGTTCTCTGTAAAATGAAGTCAGCGAAAGTGGAATGCACACTTTGACACAACACTGAACAGCTCTAAATATTCAAGGAATAAAGTCAAAATTGAACCATGCATTATTATGTCAACCTAACAGGGTGACCAATATGCGTGTTCCAGGTTCAGTTTCCGTATAACAGTCATTTCCAACTAAACGGTCTCTGACGTTTGTTTTCTTAGCGAGGCAGGTAACCTGACGTTGATAAAAGACAATAGTGTCAGACAAACAACAACATTGATTGCGTACGTAATAGCTTTACAGGCATATTACTCGTGGGTTCGTGATTACGGGGTCATTGCCAATACTTGCTCATCTTTCCTCATTGTGTTTGTTTCTGCTTTTCTCAGATGAAAAACTGCGTTCCTACGCTATACATCGGCCAATTGGAAATGACTGCTGTAGAAGATGTTTGCCTCCTATACGAACCCGAATGTAATAGTTTGAGCAGAGATCCCGTCCAATATAGTATTAATTTGGGACAGGGACGTTGAATTCCAACCAACAATGGATGCAGATTCCACACAAATGTATTGATCGATACTGAGAAGCTTGATCAGTTTAACACGGAAAATATGTTCGGTGGACCAGCTTGGACTCGAATTCAGATCTTCCGATTGTCAGGCGGTTGCTCTTTGCCAGCAATCACGATTAGTTTTGTTCTTCGTATATCTACTGATCAGACAGTACTGATTAGATCAATTGATCTACTGATTAGATCAATTGTAGAAATATTTCAACAATTGTAAATTTCAATTTAGGATGTGGCGTGCTCTGTATATAATTTTTTATATTATTTTGTATGCACTCAGTACCAGTAAGCAAAGTTCAACAGTAAAGTATCCTCCTTTCAATCGGAAAATGAAAGTAAATACGAGGTGTGGCAATTAAATAACGAGACTGGTGTCATAAATGTGATGTATTGCAAAGAAAGTTAGAATTGACTGTTATCCCCTTCAATATACTCCCATCCCCTATCTATACACCGCCGCATACATGCCTTCCATTGTTCAAAGCAATGCTGTAGGTCATCAGATGTCACACTGATCAAAAACTCTGCCGTTTTTCGTTTCACCTGTTCCACAGACTGAAAATGTGTTCCATTCAATGCACTTTACACTTTTGGGAATAGATAAAAGTCACAGGGAGTCAGGTATGGGGAATACGGATGATGGTCGAGCACAGGAATGCGCTTGGCTGCTAAAAACTGCTTCACAGAAAGGCCACTATGGGCAGGCGCATTGTCTTGGTGGAGTATCCATGCATCGTTCTTCCACAAATCCGGTCTCTTCTTCCTTATTCTTTCCGTCAGCTTGATTAGGACTTCATTGTAGTAGGTCTGATTCACCGTTTGACCCTGAGGCACCCATTCAGTCATGATGATACTCCTGATATCGAAAAAAAAAAAAAAACGATGAGCATTGCCTTCACTTTCGACTTGCCCATTCGTGCTTTTTTCATTCTTGGCGATATGGGAGTCTTCCAGTGCATGGATTGACGCTTAGTCTGGGGGTCATACTGGAAAATCCCTGTTTCATCGCATGTGATGACACGTGTTAGCAAGTCTGGTTTTGCCTTCAGTCGTTCCATGACGTCAAAGCAAATGGTCTTTCGAATGTCTTTTTGTTCCTGAGAGAGGTTTTTCGGTACAATTTTTGCACAAACTTTTGTCATGTTTAAATTGTCATGCAAAATTTGTCTTACTGTCTCTTTGTTAATGTTCGTCATGTCTGCGAACATCCGAATGCTCAGACGTCTGTCTTTCCGCACAAGTTCATTAATTTTTTGTTCATTAATTTTTTGAACATTTTCGTCCCTTGTTGAGCTCAAAGGGAGGCCGGGTCGTTCATCATCTTCAACCTCCTCCCTACCTTCTGAAAATCGTTTGTGCCATTCGAAAACTCGTTTACGTGACATTATCACCATACACCTCTTTTAATATTGTACAACATTCTGTCCTGTTTTGTTTAATTTCACCAGAAATTTGATGTTAATGCACTGCTCAACTTTACTGTTCACCATGATTCTGGCACTACTACAGAACACTGGTTTCTTCATGCAAACCTGCAAAGAAAAGAAAAGCTTTCAGAACCATAAAACAAACAGTGGCTGCTCATGAAGGTTCAACAACACATCATTAACTGCCTCCCCCCCCCCCACCCGATCCTGCGCGACAGGTGGTGGGCAGTCTCTTTATTTAATTGCCACACTTCCTATGCCAATTCAGGAGATAGATTTATATATATATATATATATATATATATATATATATATATATATATATATATATATATATATATATATATATATATATATATATATATATATATATATGTGTGTGTGTGTGTGTGTGTTAGTGGGTTAGTTATTCCATTACTGTTCTGACTACTACAGAAAATTGTTTGGATTGTATCGAACCAAACTTGAAGGTGGATACTTACCTTACGAGAAACCTCGCTGGCATTACTGAGTGTTTTGTTGGAACCATATACTATGGAATATCACCCGACATCAAAATTTCCATTGGAGAAACTCTGGTGAAAAACTGGCAAGGAAATTAGGTCTCACTTCTCCCTGCAAACTTTCCAGAGGCCGGTGAGAGAGCGTGAACACCGATGTGGGTTGGGGACGTCTTTCGCACAGGTCAAAGCCGATGAAATACATTGGACTTTCATCAGAACTCTCCACAGGAAAGTCTTGAAATGGAATAACTAGTTTTCCTAATTTCCTGGTAAAAACGCAGACATATTCTGGCAGTATGATTTGAAGCCTTATTCATATGGGATCCTTACCTGGTTGGCGTCCGCATACAATTGGGGGATTGTCGATTCCAAAGATATGTGATAATGGATTCCGGGAATTATCTTGCATTCTCTTACACGCTGTTATCCACCTTGCCTATTAGCAACTTCTCTACATTACTGAATCAGGACCAACCACGCAGAAAATTTTCCCGCCATTAGCAAATAAAGTTGTAGCAGCCCTTGGCAACGCTGCCACGGAACGTCAAGCCCGAATGTGACCACGTTGGATCCCACCACTTTATACATAATTTTCAGCAGTTCGACCGAACTACAATGTGGCGCGGAAGCAGGTGATGTACGCGAATCTTACAAACTGATCTGAGAGTCGCTTACGAATAGCTGTGTTCACAGTTAAGGTGCGAAATTTAATTCCTGGCTCATCACAGAACTACGAGTGTCATTCTCTTCGGAGCCCTCTTCTTCATGTTTGCCATGAGCGATCGTCTCGCTACGGGCTTCTGGTTTGTGTAACGGGCACACTAACTTACGCAGTAGTTCTCCTGAGTGTCAACTCATTCTCCTGACACTTTTTTACAATATATCAATGTGGAGGAAAATTAGGGTATAAATGGCCATGGCATACTCTTCGTAGCAACAGTTTAATTTAAGCGTCATTTTCCTCGTGCAACTTCAGACACACTAGTGTTCACAGAGCACACGTGTCGGCGTTTCTAATTCGGTCCGATAGAAACCGAACAACTTTCTGTAGTACTTAGCGCATGAAGCGAACTTTTACCATTAAACTTTACATGAAAGTGTGTATCTTGTCTGTCTGTCTATTCCCCGGATACTATCCCAAAATAATTTCCGATGTTAGTGAAATTTCACATATACTTTTTTTCACACTTAAGGATTAATCTTATTGTTTGAAGTTTGAAATTCATCAAGTATAACGGGACAGTATCGACTTCTAGTTGTAAATTTGACCGTATATAGAATATCATAATAGAACGATTTTCCATCGCAAATTTCATTAAAATATTCAATTTTGACGCAGTATTGGATATCGACGGTGAAAGTGCAAAACTTCGTAACTCATCAAAACCAAACTTTTCAGGAGAACAATAAAACTGTTTTGCTTTCAATTTTTTCTACTTGGAAACACTTTTATAATTCGAGATAATACTTTAAATGGTTAACAAAGTATTATCTCGAATTATAACAGTGTTTCCAAGTTAAAAAAAAAAAAGAAGAAACCCTGAGCTTCGATACTGCATTCCAAAGAAGCTCACCATTTCTGTCCTTAACCAACTTGATCCAGATTCTACTTTTTTCATTTCTATTTCTGCGAGATTCATCTTAAGGTTCATGAATTTGTGGTAGATAAACACCATGAGTGTGGATCTCCTCGAAGTTCCCTCATTTCCTCTCATTTTTTTCATCCTACTATTACCATCCGTTTCATTATCACCGTCTCCTTTAGCCTCGGTGCATATTCGTGGGACGTTAGACAAAGATGGTCTTCTATTTAAACCAAACTCCGCCCTCCCCAAAAAAGTTAAATTTAATAGCAATTCTACCTTTTGCCAGGAAGAGAAATTTGGATGTTTAAAAAGTAAGAATATTGTTGATATTTCGTTATGTTAAAGTAACCTTTACGCATTTTATGTTAATAGTATCCGATGGCTGAAAGGAAGAAGCGATTCTTGCAAAAACATTTCAGTATATTTATATATATTCACGTGGCTTCGTACTTAATAACGATCTCACACGGAGATAAAAACAAATGAGAAATTTTGCACCTTTCCGTCTCTGAGATAGACCAATGTTAAACTAAAGGTCATAATTGCATTTGTGTTTAACAGCTACCTTTAGTTGTTTGTCTGAAGCTGATGTATCTACATCATATTTTCTTTATATTCAACAACTTAATGCAATACATGTTCCTGTATGAACCTAAACTATAACTCTTAACTCTGAAATCATCTGAACTTAAGGCGATTGGTACCTCTTTGCTGAGTCGAGTTTTCCTCTATCTAATAACATTGGAACATTTTTCGTGTTTTTTCTCAACAAGCAATGAACAAATCCTTACAAAAACTTGCGTGGAGTCAGGTCGATAATAAAGGATTCGTTATATGAGCTTATAATTTTACTAAAGGCCTCCAATTAAGTTATTCATTCCCCCTCTTTTTTTTCATGTGAAGATTTGCAACAGTGCGATCTCTGTTTCTCCCTGTTTGTGTTAGCAGCGTGAAGGAAATTCGAGCTAGCCACTTAAAACAGGTTTTTAAACTTTGTCCATATCACATCTGTGGAATGAAATTTTCTAGCCCTCTCGCCTTTTTCGAGGACAGATTTATGGCATTGAGAAGGAGTGGGCGCTCTTTATTTTCTTTCCTAAACCTATTGCTTTTAGTATATTCGTCTAGTCTCATTCGGAGTTTTTGTGGTTACTTTCAAACATAGCAAGATGCCTCTTGCATCTCATGTATTTCAGTCATATACCTGGTGATTGGTTATACAAATATAAATTAGCGGACGATTGTGATAGCAGATAAATTTCCTGTGTGGGGGCCGCGGTGGCTCAGTGGTAGAGCGTTCATCTCTGGTACATGGGGTCCTTGGTTTGATCCCAGCTCGCGCTAAGTGAACTTTGTGGTGGACAAACACGGTGTGCATGGGTTTTCTCGGGGTTCTCCTGTTTCCTTCCACTTCCCAGATAGCACGAATACTTGCGGCAAATTTTTGCTTCGTTTAGTGGAGGAAACAATCTGAAAGTTTGCGAAGGCAAAATTTCTTAATATTTATTAAAAGCTTTCAATATGATCTGCAAATTTTCGCTGATTTATAAAAATAAATTCACCACTGCAATTAATTTGCATCTTTTTTGAAAATATAGCGTCGAAAGTTTGCCGTCGCAAACAGTTTGCAACTCTGTAAAAAACTTGTTTCGAAAAACTTGCTGAAAGCAAATGTGATGATATTACCGAGTGCGCGCGCATGGTACCCAGAATTCACTGCGCTACATTAACTGTGACAAAACAAGCGGGAAGTGAGAATCGAGAAAAAACAATACATCAGAGGACTCCAGAATAAACTCACTGGTCTCTTATCAGATGTTTTTATTGACCCACGCAGTCTGACGTTATTTTGTGAATGTGTGTGAGAGTAAGTACAGGGATATGATCGTTGAGTAAGTAGATAAATTGCGATATCCTTTGTCTGTGCGTTTATCGTTCGCAGGTTTCTTATCTTTGGCAAGTAGCTAAAGATGTTTAATGCTTGCCACTAAGAAAAGACGGATCCACATTATAAAAATTTTGATGTTTCATAAAGTTAGGTTTCACTTTATAAATTTGCAGCAAACATGATCTTGCGATCGTGAAAACACATTCTGCAATGTTGCTGCAAACCTTTTAATATTTTCACCAAATTCATCAGCTCATTTTCGGAAATTTTGTCAAAGAAAATTTGCACAAAATATTTGCAGCAAAGTCCTGGTAAACTTTCTTGCTGTGCAGTCGCAAAGATTTCGTTTGTATTGGCAGATGTTTTCATTTTCTGAGGCAACTTTGCTGCAAACTCAGCCAGCGTCAACTTCGTTATTTGCATTGAACTTTCGGCAAATTTTCTCATTTGAAAAGGCAAGTTTTTTGCAAACTTTTTAGTTTGCCTTTGCAAATTTTTAAACATTTTAAAAAAGTTATCTGTGCTATCTGGGTTTCTTCATTCCACCATTTCATTCATTACTTATCATCACCGTCTCCTTTAGCCTAACCGGCATAAATGTGGGACGTAAAACCTTTTTCATTTCATTTTCAAATTTCCTGTGTGAAATAATAATAATAATAATAATAATAATAATAATAATAATAATAATAATAATAATAATAATAGGAAATTCGTGGCACAAGAGATTGTAACGAGCAAGGAATATCAGTGCAGCTTGGCACTAGTAACTTAGTTAAAATCTGTGGTCACCACATCGGTTCCTCCTTGCCGGTTTGTTTCCCTGACCGGAGACTGGCCGCGCTGCCGACACCAGTGGGGTTTTCACATTGAAAACACCAGCGCTCTTTGACTTTTGTAACCTCACAGAAACAGGTAAACCAGTGGAGATAGTATTTTGGAATAATTATATATATGTATATGCAAGTCCGTATCCAGGGGTCTAGGGGGGACTAAATTTTCGCTGGCCCCTCTAAACTTTTCACGGTAGGCTTGCAAATGAACTATGATATGGTTGGATCGGGCTCCCCTAACTTCATCCGCCCCCCCCCCCTACATTTTTGGGCTGGCTACCGGCCTGTGTATATGTATTTGAAACTGTGAATAGTAGTATAGAATGTAAATGCTAATAGTTTCATTTTTACCACATACGAAGGAAATTTAGAAATAAACTTTTTTTTTTTTTTTTTTTTTGTTTTTTTGTTACACAAATGTGTTCTTAGCGTGAATGATGTTTAATTCTATTCCTAGTGATGGCAGATTTTTCAGTGTTGTTTCAGTATCGTGAGGCAATTGGGAAACTGAAGAACTGACCACACATTACCCTTTTAACAGAGCACATTTGTAGGAGAAAGTGAAGTGTAATATCAGGGATTCTTTTACTACACAAGAAAACATCTATACATAATGAAATATGTACTGTTAATGTAGATACAAACGTCATTTTCTTATTATTACTTTTCGAAATATGAATAGGGACTTATTTCTTGATAACAGGGAATATGGACTTATTAGTGTTACCTGCTAATAGTAACCTTCTAACTTACGCGTTCTAAATATGAAATATTTATTTTCCAGATGGTGAACGCGAAATTTCATCTACAGCTACAACATATATACAAATAGTACAACGCATATTAACAGAATAATTTTAATTTTATGCATTATTTTTTCATGCTTCATTTTAAAATATAGGTCTTTTTTGTTGAAGTACACTAATTTGTCAATGTCATACATATTAAACTAAAACATTACCGTATAAGTATAAAAATATGTGATGGAATACTTTGTTACACCAAGCATTATGTAAATGAAGTTATTAGGAAAATAAATAAACAAGCAGTATAATCAAAATGCTAAATATCAGCGAAGCACTGTTCACAATTTAAATATCTATGAGCATACTCCAAAATCCCTAGGCAGGTTTCTACATTAAAAAAAAGGTAAACAAAATTCACAAGACCACACTAAACATAAATACAGGAAAAGATAAATTTAAAAAAATGTTATTAGTAAAATTTCTACTCTTCCCCTCCAAAATTATGTCTCAAATTAAGTAAGTAACTTGCTTAAATTATACTGGTCTACGACTTTTTAATTTTGTTGATAGGTGGCCAAAGTTACACTCGAAGTATTGACTTCAATCAATACAAATAAATCAAACAAAACACTAACATTTCACATTTATTTATACAATGAGTATGTCATAGTTTTTTTAAAAACAATTTTCATTTAATGTAACTCTTTTAAAAGAAATAATTTGGTTTCAAATGTTACTTTCACGCAAAAGAAAAAAAAAAGAAAGAAAGAAAGAAAAATATACTATGGCAAATTAAAGTGAGATTTATAGCATTACAGTAGATAAAAACTATTTTTTGTTATATTATACTATGTACACTCATGTCCAAAATGATTGTTGCATATCTATAACTGTCTTTTTGTAAGAATATAATTTGATAATAATTTTGCAGGGTACTTTTAATACTGATACTATGTGTATAATCGGGAAATGTATATTTGTGGTAAATTTCATAGGAAAAGAATTATAAATACGAAAATTAGAATGAGTAAAACAAAATGTTTCTAAATGGACAAGAAAATTTTACTTTCTTTTTATTGTTCTTATTTACTGCTCTTTTCACATGAAATTTGCCGATTATACACATACTACCATTATAAGAAATACCGGGCGAATTCGTTTTCAAATTATATTCCTACAACAGCATATTTATAGACATGCGACACTAATTTTGGACATGAGTGTACATTGTAAGATCAAACCACAAGTTCTCTAAACGTACACATTCCATTTTAAAAAGTAGTTCAAATAAGATGCTAACGAAATTTTGCTGACAACTCTCGAAACGTATCTAAGAAGCAACTTTAAAAAATTGACAAAAGTTACAGGTATACTTCATGAGTGAGTAAAGAAAGAATACAAATATACATAAAAAAAGAGATCTTTTTTTAAAAAAAAATCTGCAGTTAACAAGAATATAGTTAAACAAATCTAAAAGATTCTATAAAATAGATTTAAACAAATCTTCAATCAGATCAACTGATTTAGTGAATTCTCTTTGTATCGCCTTTTATATAAATATAAAAAATATAAAAATAAATGTATACAATATATATTGGTGTTGTTGTCCATTATTATGTTTGATCTAAATATAAAGTTGACTGTAATAGGTACTATTTTGAGCACTATTCGTTGTTACAAACCGTACACTTTATTTTAAATTGAAATATAATAAATAAAATACAAATAGTTCTCTTCGCAAGATACGTTACTATAAAAGTAGTTTTTCTTTTACCAGTATAGAAGTTTATTATAAATACCACATATATAGATAGAATGGGCACTGGAGTGAAGAAAGATATGTCTCTTCTGATAACTTTAGACGCTTTCATGTAATTCCATAAGATAGTAATACATTTCACCATCAGTTTACTATAGAACCAGGTAAGCAATAGCACAATTTCACCGGTTGCGTAAAAACAATCTGCTATTATACAAAACCATGGAACCAGAAATATACAGAAAATACCTTGGACATAACCCTTCAGTATGGTTAGTTGAAAAGAACTGGGAAAATAATAATTAATCATTTTACTCTAATAATTCCTTATTTATTCACCGAATAATAAACGACAACAAGCTCACAGACAAATTAATTTACACACTTTTTTTCTACTAGCAAAAAAAAATATGCACACACTTTCCATCCACTACATCTTCATGTTTCGAAAAAGTTATAATAATAATAATAATAATAATAATAATAATAATAATAATAATAATAATAATAATAATAATAATAATAATAATAATAATAATAAAGTGACATTCGCTTTCGTATACATTAAAAGTATCTATTCAATAGAGACAGTTCGCTTCTAATTGCTTACAACTTGTCTATACTTGACGGGGGGGGGGGGGGGGGAGCTAATGTAAAGAAGAATGGATCTGTTCTCGCTGTGTTTATTTTTTCTGCTTTCAGCAAAGAAAACGTACTCCAACGCCTCCTCACTGAAATGCCATAAATATGTCATTGTTGAAAAGGGTCCCTTCACAGCTGTGGACAATGTTCAAACTTCAAAGTAACCCTAACTCGCCGCAACCTGCTAGAAGAGAGAACACAGTGTCGTCAATGCGTTGTTGCAAATCTTCACATGAAAAAAAAGGGGGGATGAATAACTTAATTGCATGCTTTTAGTAAAATTATAAGCTCATATAAAGAATCCTTTACTATGGACCTGACTCCATGCAAATTTTTGTAAGGATTTGTTCATTGCTTGCTGAGAAAAACACGAAAAAAGTTCCAATGTTATTAGATAGGGGAAAACTCGACTCAGTGAAGAGGTACCAACCGTTTTAATATTGTAATATTCTTTCATGAATTCTTTTACATTCTCTTTTTGCCATGAAATTGTCTTGCACAACATTACAGTACTGTAATAAGAATTTCATAGCATGGATTTGGATATAAATAGAGTAAATCTTTGAAAATAGCTTTAGGGAAACGCGAATTGCACACTTTACTCCGGTCCTTTTACATATATTAGCAAAGGAAAGAAAAACGCTCAGTAACAAATAATCGAATGGCAAACTGCGCGGAAAATATGAAAATGGTTAAACCCAAAATCGGTGGTTCGAACCCACCCAGCGACTTTTATTTTATTATTATTATTATTATTATCTATATATTAAAATGCTAGGTTTATATGTTTGTGTCGATTATGTGATAAAAATAATAGAAGAAGAAGTAAATGAGAGGAAAATTAGAGAATGGAAGAAAGACAAAATTGTGAAAGTCTTAAAACTGCTATGGAATAATAGCATTTGCACAATATGTAATAAACTGGTAAAAATAAAAGAGCGTTTAAGTATAGGTTCGACATTAAGTCCAGTTGTATCTGAAATAGTAATGAATAGGTGGGAACAAGGTGATAAAAGGAGGTAAAAAAACAATATTGTATTGCAGGTACGTAGATGACTGTTTAGAAATATGGGAAGTAATAAGAAGACAACTGGAAAATTTTGTAAAAAGCATTGAAGATGAAGAGAAAGGGATAAGCCACAGAAGTAGAAAAAAACAACAGAATAAATTATTTGGACGTGACAATAGAAAGAAAAGAAGGAAAATTGCACACAAGATGGTATAACAAAGAAGGTGCGGCAGGGATTTACTGTCATAAAAGAAGTGACGTAGATAATAGCACGAAAAAGAACTTAATACGAAATATGGAGAAGAGAATAGAAGAAAGATAGTAAAGAAGAGAAAAAGAAAGAAGATCTACAAAAGTTTCACAATCTTCTAGAGAAAAATGGTTATAACATAAAGAATATAAAGAAAAGTAGAATCAAGGAGGACAGAAGGAAAGGTCAGAGAAAAGAGACAAAAGAAGAGGAGAAGAGAAAATGGCATGGGATAGAGAGCATTGGAGAAAAGACAGAAATACTAAAGAACTTAGTAAGAAAAGGAGGTGTGAACACATACCGAAAAGGAGGAAGAAGAATCCTAGAAGTGATTAAGAAAATGAGGAATGAGGAGAAGGACATAAAAGAACAAGATGGAGTAGTGTATGAAGTGAAATGTAAGAAATTAACATGATATATATATAATATGGGAAAAACAGGGGGGGGGGGGGAAAGCTTAAAGAAAGAGTAAAACAACATAAGGATGACGTGACACTTAAAACAGAAAATAACGCGATATATAAACATGTAAAAAAAGACGATATGATATAGATTGGGAAGGGGTACAAGCTTTAGAAAAAGATAATAGAACATTAATAAGAAAATGGAAAGAAGCGAGAATGATTAAGAAAGAAAAAAGAGAAACGTTAATGAATTGGACAAATGGACTTCAAATTCATGAATTATGGGATAGGTTGTTAGAAAAAATTGAAGAATAAAAATTCACGGATATTTGGCAATAAGAATAAAAGAAAGAGAAAAATGATAATAATAGTGATTATATATACAGTGTGTAACATAAATGCATGGCCAATAGTGACGAGCTGATTGCGGACATCCAAGTAACTCAAGTAGTAGAGCGTTGGCTTTGCATTCGGGAGGTTGCGGGTTCAATTCCCGCTACCGATCATCCTGACTAGGGTTTTCTTCAGTCCTACTAGGAAAATGCCGGGATGGTACCTACTAAACAGGCCCTGGCCGATACCTTCCCAAATCCCTTCCATTGTTGTTGTTGTTATTGTTAGATATCCAGTATAAAATGGCCTCTGAGCTGTATCTGGTGATTGTTAAATAAAATAAATATTTTTAAAAAAACAAGTAAAAGTGTTCCTATAAATATGGGTCCGATTCCGCTTCGTTTCAGAGATATAGGGTGTTCAAATGTCGAATCCCTCCAATGGCTCATTATGAGAAAGTGAAAGGAAATGTTCAATATTACAGGAATAATACAGTCAAGCGGAATTATGCATGTGAAAATACATTACACTAACATAGAGAATGAAACTAATCAACATTTGAGGTTATTGAGTTGTCAGTGTTGCCAACCTGGTACAAAGTGTTATGCTTTCAAATAGCATAGAGATCCATACGTTAGAATATGATAGCTGCTATCAAAACGTTCCTAAACATGGGGCAGATTCCGTTTCGTTTTCGAAAGACAAGGCGTCCAAATGTGAAGTCAATTAACGGCGTACAATAGGAAACAACGGTTCATAGATCATGAAAGTTATTGTGTCGTTACAAATGAATGCATATAAGAATAACTTACGTATGAAGTCACAAAGTAATTAAATGTTAAAAGCCACAAAGTAATGTTTTTGGGCAACAATGTTGCGCATCAGGTAATCAATGCTACGAAGAGTAGAAGCGTGTATATGCGCTGAAGGTGGTCACTTCGAACATTTCTTGTAATACATTTCGTCATTATCTTTACGAGCACTCTTCCAAAGTTTGTGTGGCTGTGGGCTCCATCGAATACCTTTCTCAATTACTTACCTTTGGAAACATGCAATAGTTGTGATCTATGAACCGTTGTTTACTATTGTGAGTCCTTAATTGACTTCACACTTTGACGCCTTGTCTTTCGAAAACGAAGTGGAATCTGCCCTATGTTTAGGAACATTTTGATAGTAGCAATATATGTTAACGTGTGGACGTCTAGTGCTATTTGAAAACATAACACTTTGTACCAGGTTGGCAACACTGACAAACCAATAACCTCAAATGTTGATTAGTTTTATTCTCTATGTTAGTGTAAATGTATTTTCACATGTATAATTCCGCTTGATTGTATTATTCCTGTAATATTAAAATTTCCATTCACTTTCCCATAGTGAGCCATTGGAGAACACCCTGTATCTCTGAAACGAAGCGGAATTGAACCAATATTCATAGGAACAGTTTTTTACTTATTTGGATGTCCGCAATCACCCCGTCACTTTTGACCATGCATTTATGTTACACCTTTATATATATATATATAAACAGTTATAATATAAAATTTTAAAATGAAACGGTAAATTATAACAATATTTTATTGTTATAATAAAAAATTAAATTATATAATTAGCAACAATTAGAAGTGTATGGAAATGATTTAATATTATGATGTCTCTATTACTTATATTAATATGAACATACATATTAACGTCTGAGGAAGATAACGTTACGTTATGGAAACTGTCACGAAATATTTTAAGTTTTAACAAAAAAATACATACTCTGGTCAGAAAAATATTAATTATTTAAATAATAATTCCAGAGTCAACATGGAGAAATTATTACGGAGTTCTGACTATTATTAATATTTTGTGATGCACAAACGTATAGTAATTTTTGTCGTTTGCTCGCATTTCCTTCTTTTCACCGTTTCATTCATTCTCGTCATCACCGTTTCCCTTAGACTTGGAGGATAATGGTGAGATACTAAAATAATAATAATAACGATAAGCTTAAATATTACTCACTAATCAAGTAACTTGGACGTGCGTCTTTGGTAGACGGGGTTCCGGATTCAATTCCCGGATTTGAAATTTTAACCATTACAGTGGTTCAAGTTCAACAAACTATAGGTTTGCGTCTCGTGTAATCTCAGGGCTGAAAAGGTACTCTGTCTGAATCAATCAACCAAAATTAACGAAGTCAAAAACATACATCGGGTCATTAGTTTAAACAAACCTTTGCAAAAATTATTTAAGAAAACAGGTAAACCTTGCCTTCTTAACGAGAGGTATTTTGCTTAGAAAACATTCTGATTACTATTCTTTTCCCACCCTCTGGCTGTTTCACAAACAATGTGATGAAGTTATACCTATAATATTTAGATCTTGACCCTACTTACTAGAATATGCATTTCAAGTTCTTAAAGATTCTGAATGTTTATACTTTTTCTGAAAAAAATGTAATCACGAAAACTGCATTAAACGTGAATCTGTTAATTGCTCGAGTTAGCGTTGAACTTCCCCTTTCAACGCCAAGGCTGTATGAAACGGAAAGAGAGATCTACTGAGCAAACAGCAATCAATAATTGTGTGAAGCGAATAAGGTATAAAATAATAAATAAATTGTTCTTTAATGTAAAACCCGACCCACTCTTCTCTACAGGCGCAGAAAGTTCGCACGTTAGCCACTGACCAGTTAAGGTATTCACATGGGCCTATTGTTAGATATAGAATCTAAACAACAAGTATTCTCACAGACTCAAACCCATGATTATCATGCCATAGGGCATGATACTGCCATTAAACAAACTAACTATTCACGTTCCTTTGCAAGATATTGTATCCCCATTAAATAGCAACTTTCAGTTTTGTCTGGAATTTTATTAGTAAGTCAATAATAATAAAAATGACGAATTACAGGTGGTGTATATCAGAGTTCTTAAGTCTTAATTTACGTTTACTCAATCTCTGAAGCCTGTAACTTGTTTCGTTTAAATACGAAGTTTTCGATGCTTGGATAAATCGATTTAGAAGTAAACACGGTTGGTTTGTTGATGAGAGTTTAGCGTTCCTTGCAACAGCGAACTTATATGAAACGTAGTTCTATAGACTAACGTGGGATCCGAACTACATGTGCTACCAACGGGAATCGAACACTGGCCTCCCTCGCCGAAGACGCGTACGCCAACCATATAGCTGCGAGGGAGCTCACTACAGGGCGGTCCGGAAGTGGGCGTACTCCTCCCCCCTTTAAGTTTCAACAGTATAGTGTTAGTTATGGTAGAATGTCTATACACAGTTACCTTGAAGTCTTAAACCTCCATAGCCAGCGTAGTCAATTGCAACATCAAGGTACGCGCGCGGAATTTCACTCCGCAATATTTATTTATCTCATTTTAATGTGTATTTTGTTTTGAAGCGTTATTAAATTGTTTAATATTTTCTTTGCAATGTTTTTGACAATTGCCCACGTATATTTTACAGCACAAACTCTTTTAACAGTTCTAGACTCCGCGGCGCGTGCTACGTAGGGTTAAGAGTCATGAACATAGGTATGATCACCATCCATGTTGTAACACAGCTGAATTCTGCGCCAAATTCTCGCAGATGTTTTGCGGAGATGTTCCGGAGTCACGAGGGTGAAGGCGTGTTGCACAGCTGCTCGTAATTCCTGCGTTGTGTGATACCGAGTGTTTCTTACTTGTTGCTTTTTGAAACCCCACACAGCATTATCTGGTGTCGTCAGATCGGGACTTCTTGGAGGACAGGCAAAGGGAGCTGGTGAAGATGCACAACCTCTTCCAATCCAGCGGACAGGAAACGTCTGGTTCAGGTAACTGCGCACGTGAATCGCAAAGTGCGCTGGTGTTCCATCCTGCTGTATCACAACAGTGTCTTTGATATAATTTTCTTCCAGTTGAGGTACCAACAACTCATTAAGCATCTCCAGGTAAGAATGTCCACCAACTAGAGGTACGCCCACTTTTGGACCACGCTGTAGAAGCATATAATGTGAGTAGAAGTTTTTCGCCCTTATTCCTCCTTCAAACTTGATCGTTTGGTTGATTTGTATATAACTCTGGCAGTGAGCAGTGATGTTATATATAGAATGAAATCTACATCTTAAAGAGGGGTCTGAAGCAGTGTAGTGCGTTTGACGCTCTCCCACTAAGAAATGAGTTTTTTACTGGAGACTTGGGTTCGATTCCTGGTGGAATTGCACGTGGTTCGAATCACACTGTAAGCTATAGATTCACGTCTCCTATACCCTTGCTTCTGAAAGGGACGCTAAACTCCAATTTAATCACCGGGAATTGAACTCAGAACCTCGCTCACTGAGGATGTGCGCATTAGCGACCTTCTTTATTATTTTTATATTTAAACAAAGACTTAAACACTAATTGTATATGTGTTTTCTTTATTTTGAAACATTTTCTCTCATTTTAATACATTAATTTTATACACCTTTGTTCTACTTTATATATTATGTAAAGACCGGAACATCACTAAGAAACACTGAGAACAGTTAAAAAATGTGCATGCTTTTTAGTGGAACTCGAACCCAGAATAAACTCCGCCTTGTAATCTGCAACCGAACGCTACAGGTCATTCATGGATACTTGTGACAACATCAACAAGGAGTTTTTTTTTTTTTTTTTTTCCTCAAACTTATCATTCATTGCTATTAAAAGTTGAGTAATATCGCTGGATTTTGAACAAAGTTTTCTGTCATATTAAATATCCAATAAAATTATTTCCATCTCCAAATAATAATACAATAATAAGTATTGATAAACCAAATGTGGCTATTGAAGGTTCTTTCACATTATTAGTAAATTAACATAAAGAACAACATTATCTTACTATTCCATGTCGAAGTCTGTTTTTTATTTACAAGTATTTAAGAGATAAGTAACGCCAACGTTTCATTAGCAAACATAACTAACAAGTTTTGTAATGCTAAAGTAAGCTATAATATAGATATAATTTAGTGACTATTTATTTTCTTACATAATGAAATAAAGAACAACTATTCGAAATTCTGAATAAGTAATTTCTTTGATTAACATCTTTCCATATTGCGTTTTGTTCAAGAATATACTCGTATATAAGACAAAGAAAAAAGCTCATTTGGCACATTGGCGGATTTCACGACGATGGGTTACAAATAACAGCAGGCAAAAAAAAAAAAAAAAAAAAAAAAAAAAAGCGTTTCGTCCGTAATTAAGTTTTACATCTGTTACCGTGTATTACACTTTACATTATAATGCTTGTAATTATTAATGATTAATTAATAAGAACAGCTTCTTCTATACTATTTATTAATACTTAATTAACATGCCAAACATACATGCATGACATGCCATCTCAAACCTCTTTGTCATATTGCTACGTAGTGTTGCTAGACACATACATTACAATACGTATACTACTAGTGTTGCCAGTTACGTACACTACAGGTTCAATTTTTTGGACTTAGTCTCTGGAAGGCAGTCTAGGTTTTTGTGACGGGAAGAATACAAACCATTCTACAACCTGGAGACGTTATCGCGTTCATGACTTGCCTTTCTTTGCTATAAAATGGCCAGTTTACTGTAGTTTCTGAGAATTGTCCAGTACATCAGCATTACATTTTTTTTTTTTTTTGGTGCTATACTGAGAAAAGAGAGAGAAAAATAAAACAACTTTATTTAAATTGATTCAAAAGAAAACTCAAGCAAAAAAAAAAAAAAAAAAAAAAAAAACTTGCTGAATTTTATTTATAATTTTTAACGAATTTAATTTACCAAATTTCTTTTATACAGTATATTTACCGTGTCCGTCCGTCTCGGGGACGAAAACTCTCAAGAACCACTTGACCAAACGTAACCAAATTTAGTCAAAATGTAAAGAGTCAAAAGTTGACAACCGAGTTCCTTTTTGGAGCCGATACTCAAACACCAGAAGTGGTAGAAATTAACCATTTCCGGTTTTAACCTTGATTGCTAGAGCGAAAATGGTAATGGATAGACAGATGTGGTTTTCTGCAATCCATTAAGGATCTCAACAATACTATTAATTTTCATCCTTAAAGTCTCTAATAAAACGGGAAATGCCAGAAATCCACTATGACTTCCAATTTCAGTATTAATCTTCACAGAGCGAAAACGCTAAGAGACAGCGAAAAATGGTTTTATGGAATCATTTTAGCGTTCTAAGAACAAGCAGAATCTACTCTCTTAACCCGGAACCAATCACTTTCGATTTCAATTTTAATTGTTATTGAGTGAAAATTGTAACAGACAATGAGGAACGGTTTTCTGTTATCAATTAAGCGTCCTAATAATATATATCCCATCTTCATGCTAATGTCTTTATCGAAACCGGAACTGGCAGAAATAACTTCCGGTTTTAACTCTCATCGATATAGAAAGAAAACGGTAATGGATAGCGAGAAGCAGTTTTCTGCAATCGATTAAATCTCCCAAGGACCACTCTAATCTCTCTATTAAAACCGGAAATGCCAGAGTATGAACCATTTCTTGTTTTAACAGTTATCGCTATAGAGTAGAGATGGTAGAATATAGACAAAAGCGGTTTCCTGTAGTCGATTAAGCGTATCAAAAATACATTTCGTTTCATTCTAGGTCTTTACTAAAACCTGAAATGGTATAAATCTACTACAATTTCCGGTTTCAGTATTGATTTACATGGAGCAAAAACGCTAAAAGATAGCGAAAAGCGATTTTATGGGAAAAAAGTAAAAACTAATAAATAGCGAGAAGTGGTTTTGTATAGTCAATTAAGAGTCTCAAGAATGTATTTAATCTCCACTCTAAACTCTCTCCTGAAATGGGAAGTGGTATAAATCTACCACCACTTCTGGTTTAAATAATGATTGAAAAAATATCATATGATACAAATCAAACTCCTTCGCGATGTACACGTGACACTGGTACTTCTTTATAAAGTAAAATTTTTGTATCTCTTAAGTTTTTAAGTACTGAAGAGTAAGATTTTTAATTTTCTACTTTGTTGTGTGTAAAAATATGCTATAAATGGTCTTAATTCAATGTCTACTTTTGTTTTCAACATAGGTTTACTTAAGGTTCCTAAGAAGTTTGAAGAGGTGAAGTGAAGATAGTGCTAATAAAGAGACTTCAGTTGTAGCCAATGTATCGAGATGACAACTGCTCCCAGTATTAATAGCTTACCGGATGAATTGTTGATGACAATATTTGCGTGCATGTCAGTTGAAGATTTAAGCTTAAATGTTGCACGTGTGTGTGTTCGGTGGCAAAAACTTGTACAGGATCCATTGCTGGGATGTAATTCCAAATTTGTTTGTCACCAGGCATTGTCCATTGAAACAATAGAACAGATTCTGTCAAATTCCCCTTATTTACAGGCAATCTTTGTAGAACATGCAGATGTGAACATCATATTGAAAATAGTTGCTCAAAGCTGCAAAAATCTTAAGACATTGAATATTTCTTCGCCTTCTGTGAAAATCAGTGTTGTGAAAGAAGTTTTACAAAGTTCTCATCTAGTAGATTTAGCAATTGGAAGCTGTATATGTTTGGATATACCATTTCGTGATTTAGTCAAATACTTTCAGTGTTTAAGGAAACTGCGTATTTTGTTATCCGATTTCGTGGACAGAGAACTTCTTATAGAACTAGTTGACAATTGTAAGTATCTGGAAGAGTTAAGCATACCAAATGCATTCAAAATTGGTGATACTGATGTTCTGTACTTAATAGGAAAAACAAAACATAATCTGGTTTGTATAGAATTAGATGGCACGAAGTTAATTGAACCAACATTTTGTGAACTAAAAAACCTTAAGAAATTACGCCATTTAACAATTATGAACTGTAATTTCATAACAGATGAAAGTTTACTTAGTATTGTTAAGTTACATTTAGAAACTCTGTGTTTAAGGCGAGGAGTAAAATTAACTTCTGAAGGTGTGATCAAGTTTTTCTCAGAAGCAGATGTTTCAAAGCTTAAAAAACTTGATTTATCGTGGTGTATACAATTAGACAGCAAAATAATTAATATTTTGTCGACTCATTGCCCTTTATTAGAATGGTTATGTCTAGAAGGATGCTTTCAGATTACGAAGGAAAATTTACAGCCTATCATAACAGGTTGCAAATATTTGAAACAAGTGTCCATTGTAACATTCTCCTGACTTTGTATGTGTTTGGGGTTTGTCTTTCAATCCTGATGCTATTACATGGCCGCCACCTAACTCCAGGGATCAAACTCAATACCATGCGCCCAGATAAGTTCCCTCGTTGCTTAGTAATTAGGTTTCAACCTTTGGAGCGAGAGGTGAATTCAGTTCGTTATTATATGATTGTA
Organism: Thermobia domestica; assembly: GCF_964235325.1. Classification (NCBI taxonomy): domain Eukaryota; kingdom Metazoa; phylum Arthropoda; class Insecta; order Zygentoma; family Lepismatidae; genus Thermobia; species Thermobia domestica. The sequence goes on from NC_137460.1 coordinate 142,710,775, forward strand.
AATATATCTAAGTGAACAGAAACCTTAAAAAGAAACAATCTGAAAGTGTTATGATTCATTGTATTTTCATAGATGTTTAATCTTGAACGCCAATAAATTCATGCTGTAATATTTATAATATCATTCATGTTATTTTTGATTTCTTATATGAAATTCATATTAAATGTATAAGGTCGACAAAGTGCTCACTTCGCTTACGTTGTCACTATTGTTTTCTTGTTTAGTCACTGAGCAGACAACTTTCTGACTTGCGAACGGCCAACATTGGGATTATTAGAAAGCAAAATGTGAAAGTAAGAAAACCAATCAGAAGGGGCAGACTGTAGCACGTAGTAGCAGCACAGTTTGTAGTGTTTTTGGTAAACTCTCTCCCAAGCATAGAATAAATAACAGAAATAATGGTTCTCCCAGAAATTAAAAGAGGAATTTTCACTCCCTTCAATTATTAGATGATGTCTGCACGATATTAAAACTCTCAATGATAAAAGTAATAATAATATGGTATACTGCATACACATTTCTAGGCTTCCAAAACTTCTGTCACTTTAATGATGTGGAATGCTTCTACTCCATGCTCATGTCTTCGTTTTAGGATCATAATGGTAATCCAACTTCATTTATGCCGTTATTCTTTTATTATTCTTCAATGCGTTCTGGAGTTGCAGGCTAGTTGAGTATTATACGAGTAGTCCAACCCATTGTTCACGAAACCACACCTCAACAACTCCAGCATCCACATGGTCATCGTGACTGGCAGTAATGGGTTCTGAGAGCGGAGAATATTGGACTTGGACATATCAGGAAATTGCAATTCATAGCCATATTTCACGGCACAAAAAAGACAGATTGGAGCGTAACTGCTTTGGCGTCCACCATTATAAAAAGGCCTGTTGGCCTGTTACTAGGAACAAAGTAGAAAAAAAAAAAAAAAAAAAAAAAAGACATCACTATTTTCTCCGCAATAGATGGTGGTAAACTGTTTTGGAAGTTTCAACCCGACCACGCGTGCTCAAGTTATGCAACTCGCGTCGGACTGTGATGTCGCAATTCCATGGTGATAATTTTCTTCTGTGCTCGGCGATCCTTGTCAATAAGGCACACATTTTCCATGGCTGTTAGGAAATATTTTACCATAAGTTCTGTAAGCATCATCTTGCACTATTCCTCGCGATATACTAACAACCTTAGATACACTCGTCCAAGTAAATGGCACCCACGATTTGGCCTTCTAGAAACTCAGAAAGATCTCCCATTTTGTATCGATATCGTCTGCCCACTCCACTATAAGCTTAAGTTCTACCGTACGGAGTCCTAAAACAGGACTCCTGTGGTCGTGTCAGGAAATTTTAGTGATGCATGCTGAAATTTATATTGTAATAATCAAAACAAATCCGAAGTACAAATTAGCGAGTCAAAATTACGATAAGGAAGTGAGTGTCATCAAGCCTTGTATTGTTGTAAAACTATTCTAGTTGCAAGTGATAATTTCGGCAACTTGTGCTATTTTCTTCTACGAAGCGTTAAGAACGGATTAGGAAATTTTTAGGAAAGCGTAATAAATAAATAAGGATTGCTCTTACTTTCCTTATTTCTAAATAAGGATTGCTTTTAAAATAATTAAACATGAGCATCAAGAAATATTGTTATAGTTTACAGTTGCGTTTTCTTAATTCAATATTTATCAGTCAAATTAATCTCTTTAAAAGATTTATTACACAATGTTAAAGCATACTTATTAGACCATTTGTAGTATTTAGAATTTCCTACCAGATCAGTATCAACAGCTTCGTAGAAGGCAATAGTGCAAGTTACCAAAGTAGTCAGTTACAATAATAAACAGCACAAGGCTAGTTCAAATTCACTGACAATAATATATGTTCTTTACGTACGATTACAAGTATCTGTAAGGCTCCAAGTTAATGTTTCGTTAAAAAAAAAATCCCTTAAACAGACTACAGAGAATGGCAAATTTTAGGCTGTAAAAAGTAGGCATTTTCTGTAACACTTTATGTAGATTACTCTATAACGATATCATTTGTATTTTTACCGTATGTTTCATTTAACATTTGGAACATAAATATTATTTTATCTGGCAATTGCAGCATAAAAGAAGAAAAAAATGTCAGAAATATTTTTTTTTTTTTGTAAATGTTTATTTTTCAGTTGTTAGTTGTAAAACCTTTTTTGATTGCTTGAAAAAATCAGTGATACGATTGTTAAAGTAACGTGTTTCGTTACTAGGATATATACTTATTATATATATATATAATAACATTTAAGGTATTAGTAAAACGAACTGTAACGGTAAACGGGTAAAATTGTAATAACTCTGGAATATGTAAATACTGTAATATATCAACACTGCCATTCATCAAACTATAACAAACCTAGTACTTCAACATGCAATTTTAAGCCATTACATCAGGAAGGTAAAATAAATAGCCTATAACGTTATTGAATCGTTCGTTATATATGGCTTTTGGTTAATTTAACGCTACGCCACTGTTCTGTTCTTTGCGTCAGACATGGTTTAGAATAATTCAACAAACTACAATGACAAAATTGTGTTCTTTCTAAGACACAACCGCCACAATGCACTGTTCTACCTAAAAGAGGATTTCACTTTTCGACCACATCTCCCAACTCTTCCGCTTTTTGTGCACCCGCTTTCCGAATCCTAGCCAATTGCTTATCTACTGTGCTTTTATGCCTTTTCATAATCCGCGCAATTTCAGAATTGATTTTACCACACTCACTTAATGTTCGAATTTTATTGGCTATGTCACACATTTTTCCCTTTCTATGTCCCATGTAAATGAATTGCACGACTTTTCTTCTAAAATGCACTCAGTACGAACATTTATGAAAGGAAAACAGAAATTTTAGGATACAAATTTGAATTTCACAACTGACAACAAGTTTCACTACATGTTTGACAACTTTAACACTCCATCTGCGTAATCTTGAACATCTGCCCAACGAGAATAGACATAAGAATGGTACTGCACAAATAAGAAGTTGATTAGTCGAGCGCGGACCTCACAGTAAGCTACACCGGGTCGGCCATGAAATGAACATTGAGAACGCTCATTTATGTTCCAATTATGTCAAATTTTGTAAAATACGAGTAACTTCTGTAACTTAATTTGTATTCTGCATAAACTTTCATTTCAGTTGATGTATATTTCATTGTATGTTTACACCTACTTTAGATTTTATTTTATTAAACCTCGTAAACGCATAAACTTATATCATGCAAGTGCTATTAATTATTGCAAAATTATTGAACCACTGACAGGGGCCTCAACATGTGCCTGTGTCAGTTTCACCTTAACTCTTAGTTTACAACGCCCGAATGCCCAGACTGCTTCACGGTAAGGCGGGAACACTTTGTCTGCCATGGGGGTGATCTGGGACCGGTATAGAGCTTTCCGCTCAAGCCGCGTCTGTCATATGTGACCGGCGTTTGAAGAGTTATAATTGAAGGTTTCATTTGGATACATGTATAAGGCGGTGGTCATAGTTGTAGATTCATTTTTCGTTCAGGTTAACCGGCCGGGCGTGGAGCATGACTGCATCACGCATGGCCCGGAGAAAAACTATAGGTACTTTTTAAGCTGAGAATTTTATACGCTAAACGTTTTATTTATTTTAATTTTAACATGCATGGCATGAATGGCAAAATTTCAAGATTAGGGATGGTGGTCAAAGTGTTAAATGATTTTTAATAGTCTGTAGTATATGAAACAAAAGCATATAATATCACTTATATTGTGCACGGAGACATGAAGTAAAAACTATTTTGTTGCCCAGGGTCTCTACTATAATTTTTGGTGGCATTTGAGATATTTTGTACGAATTCAGGGAGGGGGAGTCCCCAAATCCTCCCATTTTCGATTTGGTTTGTAGAAAGCTGTCACTATAAATGTAACTACAACCTTCCCAGTGCAAAATTAGTTTGTTTCAGGTCCAAATATGAAATAGTATTGTTACTATAGATTTTTTCTGACACCTTGCAAATTGAAAAAATGTATGAAATTTACGTAATTGTAATATCTCGCAATATATATATATATATATATATATATATATATATATATATATATATATATATATATATATATATATATATATATCGTTGATAAATGAAACCAAGTTATGAAATCACCTTTATATTCTTGGGCAAGGTCCCTGCTATAATTTTGGGTGGCATTTGTGATACTTTGTCCGAATTCCGTGGGGCCAGGGGAGACAAAAGCCCAAAATTGTAGAAAAAATCATAAATTCGGGGGGAAAGCCTCCCATACCCACCCGTTTTCGATTTGGTTTGTACAAAATTGTCACTAGAAATTTAACCACAACCTTTCTAAAGGGAAAAAAGGGAAGGGAGAGGGAGAAGAAAACACAGGCCTCTTTGTGTTCTGTTGCACCCACGCTTGAAACAGGTTTGGCGCAGAACTCATATTTTTTTACTCTACAGGACAAAGAAACATCTCCCGCCCACTAACATTGGGTGACCGAATTCTATCATGGGTTTTCCTTCTGTTGTCTGCACATGTGTCTGCTGCTCTCAGAGAGCCAGAAAACCAAACCGCACAGATTTCCATAAGATTTCTACCTGCCATAGACAGAGAGCCATAAGATTTCTACCTGCGCACAGTGGTTCAGAACGAGCAAAAACCTGGCCAAAACCTATAACCGTTTATAACAATGTACAAAATGCTTCTAATGCCTCAAATATGTGCAAATTGTATATTTATAGTACTGAGAATTAACGAACACGTTCATCGTTCGGTTGCATTAGCCTTATGTGCAGGAAAGAGTTAGTAGGAAATGGTTGTAAATACTGATAAAGTACTGCGTATTGGTATGCATTACGTCAGTACACTCACACATAAAAATCTGCACTACACTCATACATACAAGTCTTCATTATACTCACACGCATAAATGAAAAACGAGAATTGGTTTTGTAAACCATATTTGTACGTCAATCATCACTGTCACTGTCAATATCGCTGAATAAAAATGGAATGCCTTCATTCTGTTGTTTGCTGGACGCCGCGTTGGCTTCTTCTGCTCTACGCTCCGACGTCTTTAACAGCAGTCGTCCTTCATATGACAAGGAGCGTCTTTTCTTCCCGGTAGCCATGTGCCTAATACGCGAAAGAAAGGGATCAGAAGATACAAGGAGCATATGCAGCATATCCTGATTCGTAATAGTGCGAGAGAATTTGCGTGAGTGATCTTTCCGAAATGTTCGTAAGTCTTTATTCCGTCCCTCTTGTGCATCTTCAAAAAGCTGATCTATTGGTAAAATGGCATTCTGTAGCCGATCCATGAACAAGAATTTTATGGGCACTAGCAGACACATAGAACCAACTGCAAAGATGAACAAAGAGTTTGTCTGTCTCCAGTGCGTGACTGTCAAAAGCGTTGGGATCAATATCAAGTCCAGAATTAATTACAGATAGTATCACCGAAAAACGTGTAATCAGTTGTTCAGAAATCCCCATTATTTGCGAAGATCGGTGTGAGTCCGCAAAACATCTCCTAGCAGTGTTCCCATTGTTGTTTATTCCACTATCTTCTGCTTTAAGGTCTATTTTTGCTCTAAACTGTTTCCGCATCTCATGTTTTCGTGATTTCAATAGTTCTTTGTGCTTCTTTCGAACTTGCCATGTCTGGAAATCGAGTCTATATGCAATATAAAGGAGGCACTCATAAAATCGTATGTACGCATGTAATACTGGCAATCCAAAGAGAAATGTAGATGCGTCTATGTCTTTCATAGAAACTCTCTCCAAATCGTTCATTTCTTTGGGAGATCCTTTGCAAATATAAAACTTTTGAAGAGATTTGTTGTTCAGGAGTGCATTTCAACTTTTCCATCGACCATAGTGAGAATGAGCTCGTGATGCAAAGTAAATTGGAATCAATTGACATTCACAGTTGATAGGTGATCTTGAATCTGCTGTTCGATGCACTGGACTCGTTCAACGTTTTTCTACAATAAAGTTTGCGATTTAATTTCTGTACTGACATCTGAAACAGTAATACTCTCATCTGACGGGTAACAATTTTCTTAGCCTTGAGTAATTGGTGATAACTTGGATAAATGTCTGCGTTGCGTGTTTTGACACCAAGACGTAGACAGTTGTATTGGCTTTTGGTTAACTTACGATCGAGAAGCAATACAAGCGGCCTCTTCTTTGGTGCACGGTTGGAGTAAAATGCTCTGGTCATTTGGGCTCATAAACGCTTGTCTCATCTTACGAACTCTAGTCGAAGTTGTTTCTGTCACCTCACGAAGTAATTTTTCTGCATCTTGTTGTTCTGATACGCGAAGCCTCATTTTGGCAGCAAAAGCCAGTTCCGACGTACTTGCAGATGTACGTAAATCTTCCGCTTTCCTCCGTTTAGTTCGGTCAATAGATTCTCTGAAATCCTTCGATGGACAACCGCCAGGATTTGATCGATGTTCCATCTGTCTCCGGAATTTAAATGTCAATTCTTTATCAAACCATTCTGTATGTGTCTTTAGGAAATGTCATGATTTCTGCCACTCGTATACAGTTTTTGGTACACTTGGCTGCAAAACCTGGAAACAATTCGTCGAATGTCTTCACTAACGTGGGCTGGGTGATCACCAAGGTCCAATTACGTCAAAACCCCGGTCTGGACATTTGTGTTTGTTACCTTTGACAACGTCCTTACATTTCTCTCATTTTCTCATTGAGCTGGATGCGTCTTAGCATCATTGTGAACTATAGATGTCCTGCAAGAAAAAAGTAGGAATTATTAATTTCAGTGTCCTGTCACCACACACAATCACAAAGAAACACCTATTTCACGAATTCGCACCTAAACTTCCTGAAAAACAGTTCATCATGGATTATTCTTTTAGGCCATTTCAATAATTCTGCTGGGGAACGCTGGGCACTATACTAAATCTCTGTAGTTTGGTGAACCTTTTGCTAAAGCAAATTAATTTTGTCACATTAACAAATTTTGTTCGAGGAAACGTAGATATGGAAGATAGTGCATAGCCACTTTGGACAGTTGCAGTACTTGAGAGGTATGTTGGTACCATATACAACAAATGTTTCTTGTAAGCACATATTCTCAGATACCAAGCCATGAACTTCAATGACAAAAACTCTACTTGGCAGTTATTTCACAGATATGCCCACAATGGTTAACTTTCACCCTTTCTAACTCACACGTTACATGTTACTCGTGTTCATTATTTGTATATAATACACTATGGATATTTCGTAACCCATACACAAACCAATGTCCTTCTAATGCAATTTTCAAAAATTGGGTTTTGACCAGCTTTTTGGTTGTCCTGAACCACTGTGCTGCGTGTTAATTTTTAAAAAGTAATAACAAGCCTTTTTTTATTATTATTATGTGGAGCCGTAAATTGATTATTGACGCTTATCTTTAGGCATGAGTGTTTCGAAACATGAAGAATATTTTTTCTACGAAACTAATCAGAAACCAGCGGTTCTCAAATGCAGAAACGCGAGTATGAAGGAACCACATGACGGAACGTCATATGACGTCAACCGTACCGTGCGATTTTATTTTCTGTGTTATATGACGTCTCCCAGTTTCTAAGGGTTAATAGTGGCATGGTTATGGTGCATCAATTTTTAATTTTAGAAAGAAATTAGTTTCTCTCGAAAATTACGCATGAGGTTTTAGACATTTTATTCGGCTTTATGAGATCTATCGATTGGTATATGTCTCATCTTTGCACAATATTTTTTTCTGTTCAACACTAATAATGTAGATTTTCTGTCGTAGGTTGCCCTCTCGCAGTTGGGGGAGATGCTTGTTGTGAGGTCAATTACACTGAACTTTTAATTGTTCTTAAACTTTTTTTTTTTTTTTTTTTTTGTTTTCTGATTTTTCAAGCACCACTTTTATATATCCGTTTAATATATTTTATATAACATCCACTCCTTAGCTGTTTTGATTATATTCACATCATCTCTCAAACAAACCAATGTTACGTCTAATTTCTATATGCATATTGTAAAAATTAACCATTGTCGTAGGTAATTAGATCAGACTGACTTCTGGTGTCTTTTCTTCCTAACAGCTCTTCCTGCTTTTGTAAACTAAACACTGAGTTTCCAACTTGCTGCGGAAATTTAGTAGTTTCTACTCATAACGATATTTTTAAAAACAGAAAAGAAGCCTGTAAGTTAACATTTCGCTATGTTATAGCACATGCATATGATCTCCGCTTTTTTTTTTTTTTTTTTCTACTGGCAGTTCGTGTTTGTTATTGACAGTTTTAGTTTAATTATTCCTCAACGTTTCCATGACCTCTGAACAGTTTGAAATTGAATAAAATTATTAACATTTTCGAATAACTTATTTAAGGAAAAATGCTTGTTGTGGAAAATAGGGCACCGAACAATCAACAATTAGAACTCTCATGTACTGAAGCATTTGCATCTAGAACATTTTGAAGTTGTCAAGTTGACATGCAAAAAACAAATTATTTCATAAGTACAACTTGTCCATCGTTTATCAGCAACATATAGTCCTAGCCATATATTATTCTCGGATTTAAATACTGGCCCAAAGTTGTGGCTTAAATATTTGAAGAGAACTCTAGTGCCCAGGATCTAATAAGATGAAGATTAGATGCAACTCAACTGAGTATAAATGTGCCGTCAAAGCCAATAGACACGAATATCATTGCTTCTCATTCTTTTTAGTTATGTTTATGATGCGATAGTGTTAATAATAATTCTGTCAATGTCCAAATAGATGTTGAAGATTTGTCCAGAGACAAATTGAATCAATAACAAAAAAAAAAAGTGCAATCTTTTCATGCTATGTCTAGTTTAGTATAGGAAGTATAAAATAAAGTGGTCTCTATAATTAATGAAATAATATTAAAAAGTGCAGAGAGATTATATCCGGATTCAGTTTGTCTTTAGGCTAGGTCTTAAAATCTACGTCTTCTGTCTGGATGGAATATTGTAAACAGTATTGTGGAAAACTATTGACGATTGACGCCCCTTTACACTCACCTTAATACATCATGTAATTCGATATTTTAAAGAGTATGCAAAACGATTTTGATTTGATTTTCAGCTTAGCGTCCCCTTCAGCAGTAAGAGATGTGCACCTACAGATTATCATGGAATCCGAACCACATGCGCTCCCGCCGGGAATCGAACCCGGATCTCTTACGCCACAGACATGTACGCTAACCGCTTAGCCACAAGGGAGCTCTAATAGACACAAAGAGTTAGGGGGAACCTGTATGTCACAATAACAACTATTAAAATGTATTATGTAATGGGCAGTAGATTTACTCGTTTGGTGATTCAACACAACTGGTATCGAACGAACATCATCAAAAACTTATTTGTTCTGGATTGACATTGTCAAAACGACAGATTGCATTGAAGTATTTCTGTTTAAACTCAATTTTCTACCGAAGAATCCTTAGTTCATATGCTTATTAACGTTACACTAACAGCCGATTTTGTTGAAGACCGTTTCCCATTTTCTTTTGTGAGTTACACACTATTCTCTCGAGAATTGAAGTGTATTACAATTTCATACTAAGTAATTACGAATTATATATTTGGTAGTCTAAAAATGCCGAGATGGCTTAGTATACGAAATCTCAGCATGTGGGTCGCAGCGAGACAGGTCTAACGTCATCTGACAGCTAACAGTTGAAGCTACTAGATGTGAAAAAGTCTTAGAATTCTCAGAATCAGATGGAAGGTGTTGTCTGTGATGGTAAGTGAACTTTCCGCAAAACTGTACTACATTTTACATCTTATTTCGACAAAGATGCAAATGCTACCCAGGCCCTAAATAAATTTGTGCACCTGAAGACGGTTCAGTCGCTTTTCTTCTTGAAATTTCTATGTCAAGTTATTTCTCCTAGTGGGCGACCAATTACAGCAAAAGTGTACAGTATTCTGGGAAAAGTCGAGCAAGACCGGCATGTAAGCAGTCATGAGACATAGCCAATGATCCAAACATTCATCACCAAAGTGATAAACCATTTGGGGAATTTGGCTACAGAAAGCTCAACGTTTGGGTGCTATACGATCTAACTCAAAACAGTATTCGATCGAATTTTATCTACGTAATTATACTGAAACGTAACGAAGTCGCGCCTTTTCTGAAGCAGTTGATCATGAGTGATAGAAAGTGGATCGGATCGGAAAGTGGAATAACAATGTGCGAAAAAGACCGTCGTTGAAGCGAGAAGAAGAAAGCCCACCTGACGTCCGAGAAGGTAACGCTGTGCATTTCATAGGATTGAAAAAGCATCGTGCATCACGATCTGCTGCTGCCAGACAGAACGATAAAGATCCGGATCTATACTGTTGACACCGTGAGTACACCAAGCAATTCAAAAGAAATGGTCAGAACTGGTGAACAGAAAGGGTGCCGTATACCATCCTGACAACGCCAGACTGCATACATCTTACGAAGCATCAGAAATTAAAGAGAACTTGGCTGGGAGGTTTTAATGCATCTACCATATAGCTCGGATTTGGCACCATCAAACTATCGTTTGTTTCAGTTTCTGCAGAACTTTCTGAATGGTGTTAAGTTAGTTTCGAAAGAACTTTGGGTTCGAACCACATATCGTAGGTTTTTTTTTTGTATTTATTTATTTATTGTATTTATTTGCTTTTTATTGTGTAGCGACGGGACTAGGATGTTGCTGAAAAGAAAAAGGCAGAAGGTCATCGAATAAAATAGTGCATATGCGATTTCATAATGTTATTTTCAAATTACAATAAATGTATTCTCAATTTTTACTTCGAAAGAATCAATACAGTTTAGACAAACTGATATATATATATATATATATATATATATATATATAACTTCTCTTCCTACTGGCACACCTTTTATACTTGTAACATTTAGGTAAAAAGAAAAATAATCAAACGCACACATCGACTTATTTAGAAAAGCAATAATTAATTTATTCAAGTTTAATGGTAAATTATAAACAATAACAAAAAAGATCAACATCAAGGTAATCAGGGAAATAAAGTGTTTGAAACAAATGCAACAATCAAAAATAATCTCTCTCTAAAATTAAATAAAAGTTTTACAAGTTACACTTTTGATTTTCTTTACTTCAAAGAAACCCACTGTTTGCATCACCGGTACATATGATCATCCAATTTTGTGTTTTTAAGTTATTTTAATTATTTTTTTGAACAAAATTTTGGTTCTTTTTTCTTTTCTTAAACTTTTATGGTACTAACAATAGAAATGCCCATTCACTAAATTTAACGTACATAAACATTCTCTTCTCGAGTGCTTTAACCTGTAATCTAGGACATAAGATTAGATACTACCCCAGCCTTAATAAGGACTCATATTAATAGTGTTTTGGATATTTGTTACTGTTGTAGAAGTCTTTCTTTCCCAGATTATTTTCTTACGCTTATAAAATTTAAAGATCACAGTTTTGTTAAAAATTAATTTTACAGAAATACTTCAGACTTCGAAATATCCATATTACAGACTGGATAAAAAATACTCTACATCGAAAGTTGTATCAAAACAAAAATATGCCTCAGGTTAAGGGTTAAAATAACATTTTAATACTCAAAAGGTTTACTTATTCTCAATAATTTGTTCGAATCCTAGTCATCTATTATGTGTGAAATTATACTGCTGTAGTTTCCTTTATTTCCAATGTATGAATAAATATTTATTTCTATCACTTTTCCGCTCGCTGTAACTTCAAAGTAATAACTACAGAAGGTCGGTCCACATTTATGGAAACGAAGTGGAACGTCCGCCAAGGGCGCTACAATCGCACAAACAGTAAGCACAGCAGAGCAATCAGAAACCAGTTGTGTGGAGAATTCGGTAGCAGGAAGTGAAGTGCTCCGAGTGTAAAATGCCTTCAAAAGTGACCCCATTCTGAGAGGGGTACATCACCGTTCTTGTCGACATCAGATACAGCTACAGTGAAACAGTGTTCGTCCAAGGGTTTCACTATTTCCAATAAGGGTATTGTCAATGTACTCAAACGCAACAAATATGCACAGCCAGAGGAAGCGGGTGTGCGCACAGTGGCACGAAAACTACACCCCCGTCCCAAACGTAAAATGGATGTGGTTCGACAAGTGTGCAGAAATTTGTGACCCAGGAGAATCCGCTGCCACAACGAGACATTGCCAGGAGTGTTAAAAGATCCAAATCAACTGTGCAGAGAATAATCAGCCAGGATTTACGCCTGCAAGTGAAGCATAAGCCACGTGTTCACACACACACAGCCAAACACGTCCGGGAACGCAGGGTCCATTGCAAACGGTTCTATGAACGGTATTTAGCGAGTGACAAATGAAAATATGTGGTCACGTTAGACGAGGCCTGGATCTATTTCTCAAACTCCAAGCGGGTTCGAGCCATTTACTAACATCCCAAGGATGCCAAGGACCACGCCAATTGGGCCCGCACGTGCCGCGAAAGCTTCATGGTGGTTGCAGGTTTTTGCCATAAAGGAAAACTTCTCCTGCATAGAGTTGCACGAAATGTGAAAATTAACGCAGCATACTATCAACGACACGAACCATTATACCGGCAGCATATTCCGTCCGTGTATGGTGCTGAGGTGTCGAAAGTCTTCATTCATCAAGACAAAGCAGCCAGCCACACATCTCGAACAACTGTGGCATACATGGCCCGCAAAGCGCGTGAAACTGGAATTCATGCTATCCCATATTCAGACATCCCTGTCAAGTCTCCCGACGCTGCACCAATGGACTTTTGTGCTTTCGGGTGTTTGAAGCGAGAGATTTCCTTACGTCGCCCACGCACACTGACTGACTTGTGGCAAAAAGGAGTGGTCCAAACTTGATCAGATTCCTCTGAACAGAAGCCTACTCCAATGGAAATTTCGGTGTCGGGCTATAGTTTATAGTCAGGGTCGTCACATTCAGTACAACAGCTGGTGGAAATACGGCTTTACGTCTTAGCGTAGGGGACACAAATTCGTTTCCATAAATGTGGACCAACCCTCTGTAGTATTAGTTGAACATATTAGACACAAGATCTTACAAATAAAGATAGAATGTAAATGAATACCCATTAGAATTACAAGTGTGTAGAGGGTTAATACACAATAAATTTCCTTACAACACATCTAAAAGTTCTCAAGTTTTGAAACGTCAAGATTGTTTCTGGACTTCCATTGACCCCTCTCCCACACACATGCATATACTTGTTGCTATGTCCACTACAAGGGAAGGTACTGTACAGTGGAAGGAAAAGGCCAATGTTGTTGTTACTTACAATGTCTTTCAATCCCATGATTTTCTGGAAAATAGCAGATGTTTCGTTCACGATAGATTTAGCCAAGACCTTGTGGCAACATTTGAAATGGCGGATTACAGTATTTGAACATTGGGTATTTTGAACAGATCTTGAAAACATTCCTAAGAAAAACATGTATTCCCATTAGAAGCTGCCAATTTGAGTAGATGTAGTCATTCTCCTTAAATCTCCAACATGTTATTGACCTATGGAAAATCTTACTTCCTGCGATACGAGTACACACTTCCTAATACTTGGTGCACGATGTTCCTGGTTTGATCCCAGGCTATCAGAGTGTAATGTGGGAGTGTCCATGGGTTCTCCCACATTTTAATTTTATCAATTCACTTTTATTGATCACCCACTCTTTACCCTACAACGCAAGGAATCTAAAATTTCATTTCACATCGTAAGATTTTGAATAAGTATTCATTTACATCAAGATTCACTCACTATTCAGCGTAATTACATTTTGAGATTTATCTACCACACTGAAGTAATAATATAGTGTCCCAGCATAGGGGCTAATCCAAAAACACAATATTGGAAACCAACTGAAACAAAAAAGTTGATATAATTTCTGTTCACAGAAAAAAAAAAAACATCGGATTTTTCACTACACAAGTCATGTGATACACTTAAATTACTAAAAATATCCAAATTAGAACATATGATATATAAACAATGAAAAATCCAAGAGTATTCATATAATTATTTCTTCTTGATAAATATAGCATTATTACCATAATTTCATTGCACATTTTGATTGATAAACTAGTTAACAGACTGTAAAATTCTTAAGTTAATATGTATTATAGTTTCAAAATTGCTAATTTTGTCATGTTTATTCCAATGTTATTACCTATTTGGAACTTACTTTAACCCTAAAACTGCATGAGACATACATAAAAGACATTTTAAACTGAACAAATATATTCTGCAGAACAACGAAATTCGTTACGAACATCTCAAAAGACAATCTTCTATCAATTCTCAGAGAAGCAAAGAACAAACTGACCTTGCTCATGTGCCAAGTTTAAAGCAAAAGTAAATATTTTCAAAAGGAATACACAAGTTGTATTGTTAGAATGATAACTGCAATGCAACTTCAACGGTCAAATTATGTTGAGACTTCATTGAATTTTTCGGATCCAAAAATGTAATTTAATGGGTTTTATTTTGAAGTTTGATTGAAATTTTCACATGTGCAGAAGCTTATGTAATATCATACAAATAACATTGGAAATCATCATCTGACATATTCTATTAATTCTTAACATTATGAAAATCCATAGTGCCTTACAACGGACGAATACAAATGAAGTGTGGAAATCAATATCTATGTACTGAAACTATACTTGGTTCGTTCTTGTATGTATTTTAATCTTGAATCTATCGCTTCACTGTAACTTTACACCTGTAGTTTTCCATGTGCTCTTTTCGATCACAGGAAAAAACTGACCACCCTACACATGTCTTAATGGCCCGGCTAATTTAGAACTAGAAGCTTTTTTCGGACATCGTCCTAAGACACGGTACATTATACTATAATTCAATTATTATGCGAAAGCATGGGAGATAAAGCATATTGATATGATATTACAAATAGATCGCTGACAAAATTCTAGTTTCGCATTTAAGATTTTAATTTAAATTCAAGATACTCATAACAATGAACTGTCATGACAACAAGTGATTTTGTCTTAGTTTCTTATATGAAAAATACTAATTTTAACTTCGCTACTGTAAAACTTGAATTTCCACCTGTATAGTTAGGAATTGTCTGCTTACATTTTTCAGAGCCCTATTTCCCAGAATTCCCGATTTCAAAGAGCATCGTCGCAATTTTGTCACTTTTCCAACTCCGATGGAAGTAATCTTAGAGAATGTAAGCGCAGCTATCATGGGGAACAGGGACTTTTGACCAGGAATCTCAGGTTGAAGCGGCAGAAAAGAGGTTTCAAGTTTGGTGAGTGTGTTTTGACTTGTCAGTTGACACATGCCTCGCTAGTTATGTGGATAATTACTAGCAAAAATATTTTTTTAGTAGCGCTGTAGAAGTTTATATGTCTTTCTTTTTTGTCACTAAACTTTGATGAGATTCTGAATCCCAATACTTTCAATGAATGACTTATCCAATCGCCTTATCATTATTATTATTTTCCGCTAAGTGGACTTCGTGATGGACAATCACCGTATGCGTGGGGTTTCTTGGAGTTCTCCCGTTTCCTACAATTTTCTTCATTTCATCATTCTTCTCATTATTATTGTCTCACGTAACTTCGGTGCATAATCGTGAGATGTTAAAGTTAAGACGGAAACGCATTGATTTAATTTATGAAAAATAAAAATTCCCTTACGTGCATCTAGCATTAAAATAACAAATTTAAAACTATTTTTTAAAAATTTAAATATTAAATGTCATTTTTTGTGATATACAGCATCTAAATTTCATTCGAAATTTAATTATGGCTTCTGTATAATTTATTGTACTGTAAGCGCATGATATTGCTCCAAAACAAAATAAACATCTACTAATGCTGATACAGAACTTCACAAAACAATCATATGAAAAGCTATTTAATTATATATTAAGTTGTTGCGAATGAAATGTCCGCCCAAGAGCGTCAATTCCAAAGACCAAAGAAATTAGAACCGTAATACCTGGTTAATCAAATGAGTATGAGTCGCCGTCTGCAATATACACTTTTGCCATGGCTCAGGCAATGATTGGATTTCGAGCCGAAAGAAGTCTGAAGTCTGCGATGCGAATAAGACTTTAACAGAATGTTGCATCGTTTTCCTTTTCAAGCAGGGACTGAGATGCTGGAAAAGGTACTAGTCAATGGGAGAGATATCGGAGGAATACCGCGGGTGGACAAGGGTTTCATACTACAATCAAAAGTTTTAGGGATGGTCAAAAAAAAAATTGCGATCTTGGCCAATAATTAGTTTTTGGATCAGGGACCACAAAATTTTTGAACAGCCCCTAAATCGAGTTTTCGTATTTTCTACGGAATAAGCACATCATACTGAGTTAAGTGATACTTTGGGGTTTGGCTACACTACGTGTAGTTCTCCAGATATAAGGCGTACAAAAAACTTTTGATTGAAATATATTGGATCTTTTGATCCAACAACTCTTGGAGAGCCTGGATCATCCTTTGAATAACATGTGGGCGCGCAGTATCATGCAACATAAGGACACGATATCTGTTGGCCACTGCTACATCCTTGCGGACATATTTGTGGTGCAGTTCATTAAGTTCGGCACTACAACGATCTGAATTGATGGTTTCACCTTGTCTGAGAAAGACATAATAGATCACTTCTACCATAGACCACCATATACGCAGAAACACCTTCCGTGGATGAAGAGGTTACTTAGGAAACCTCTCTGGACGTTGGTCACGACCCAACATGATCCTAACCGTTTGCGATTTTTATAGCAGATCCATCCCTCATCTGAAGTGAAAAAAACGATGTAGGAAACTTTCCAGCGTATTACTCACATTCAGAGAACAGTATACCTCTAGACGGAGATTTCTTTTGGCTGGTGTAAACTCATTTGGCATCCATTAGTCCAAATTTTCACTTGCTGATTGCAAGGAACCGCCGAACGACACTCGTCTGCAATGGCACAGATTTTTTTCAAGGATCTGTTTCTATAGTATTTCTGAGGAGTTCATCCAAACATGATGTTGGTCGGTGCCCACAGGACACATTTTGCAATGCTTTGTGAAATTTGACAAACCAACGGCGAATGGTGCGTTCAATCGCAATTACTGGACCAAATGTACTTTTTGGCAGCATGTTGTGCATAATGTCCCAATTTGAATTCCTAACAAAACCTCGCAATTACGTATTCTCCATGTTGAGGTGAGTTTCATATTAGACATCAAAACGGAAATTTATTTGGACTAATCTAATATATATACAAAATAGTCAATTTTGTCTAATATATCAAAACAGTCAATATCATCTGAACATACTGTATAAGACATCGTGCTACATATATTCATTTTCAAATAATGTGCACATTTGATACTTAGTAAATTTATACACCATGTGTTCTTTTAAATAAATAAATAAATAAATACATAAAAAACTACAGAGATGTTTTGGAATAATTCATGTCCGATTATCATTACACTATTTGCATTAAGGTCATGCTATAAGCATTATGGGATTTTTACTATTGAATCTGTGACAACAGTTACCAGTTTATACTTGATCTTTACAAAGTGTTTGAACTTATATACATTCTCGGTTCCATCATTATTATCGAAGATTCGCTCTTAATTGCCAGTTTCTATTAACTTTCTTAGTTTTATCTGCTTACAGTACAACCGCAATCTTATATTTCTATACTTAATTGAGATATTTAGTGAATTACAAATTAGAATTAAATAGAGTGAACTAATACATGTTATACTTTTTCCTTTGTTGCAATGCAAATGTTTAGTATGATTTCACTTCGAAATCGACAATACTTTCTTTATATACATATATAGATATGGCTAAATTTCACAGTTATATGAAAGGAAGAAAAAAAGAATCATGAATACATTACACTTTTCTTAATAGGATGATGAATACTTTCCTTCGTTTGTTATTTAACAGTACACTTATAATTTCCAACAAATAACATTAAGTATTTCCATTTAAATTGCGAAATTTCATTAAATTTGAATGAACAATCACATTGTTTTTCGTAGCAATTAAGACTTGCCCTACAAAATTCCAAAATATGCATATTAAATACTTCTTCTTTCTTTTAAAGAACAAAATGTCTTATTTTTCTTTTCAAGCATACTTTTCCCCCCTTGTTTATTATTTTGAAAATTAATGTTAACAATTTCTTTTATTCCTTTCCTTAAGACCTCTTCTTTTTCTGCAGGTCATCACTAATCAAAGATTTTCTTTTCCACAGTAGAGCAAGATCTAACACAAAAATAAATAAAATAAAAAATATATACATTAATTGAAAATATCATCATCAAAGACCTCAAGTACAAAGAATGCTGCAAAGTCTGATATAAAGTTGAGGAAAAGTGTAAAGACTTCCGTATATAGAAAACGCGAGAAAGGAACTACGAAATTCTCAAATATTGGTAACTTTTCATTCTGTTTACTGGCAGATATTGCTAGTCTGATGGAAGTATTTGGACATACAATTCAAATGAATGGTGTCTTTTCATCGATTTGTCAAAGACATGTCTGAAAACAGTTCTTCATATAAAAACTGGTTACGTCTGACACTAAAAAGACCCACGTAGCAATACTTCTTCTTCAAAATACTGAATACAATAAATACAACTGGAAAATATCTGCTAATTTCAAGGCCATTGCTCTTCTCATTGGCTTGCAAATTGGGCACACAAAATTCTGCTGATCCCTGATAGCCGTGACACAGTCACTATATTGTAAAAGACTGATCTCGACTGAAACTTCTCTCGGAGAAAAGAACAATCTGAGGAACCTCTAGTAGAACCACAGAATATAATTCTACCACCGCTTTCTATAAGATCTGTGAAGAACTCTGTGAAGGGACTGGACAAGGGGAGTGGAACATGCAAATACCTGGAACAAAAATTCCGAAAAATCGGTGCTCCGCAATTAAAGATATTTTCATCGGTTGTCAATGAAGGATCTTCAGTTCGACAGTCTTCTAATAAGAGAAATAAAGTAAACTCGACATTGTTGTAAATTAGTCGCAAGAAACTTCCTGGGAAACCACAAAGACCCCAACCAGTTTTAAAATTCACTCTTTTCACAGTCATTTTGATTTCTTCAGCATGTAAGAGTCAGCTATGAACATGGTAAACGCTTTCACAAGAAAATATCTACATCGGAGGAAAGTTACCAGGGTGAATCGACATTACCACTATTAGCAGGCTACTGCCGGAACTTAAAAAAGAACACTTCAGTGCCTACAGAAGGCAATTGATGTCAAAAGCTTTCACTTAGATTCGAATGATGTTCGCTACTGTTTCATTATGTAGTAGCACTTTGAAGAAAAATTACAGTGAACATTGATGAAGAGATGTATACAACAGTTTCCCCTTTTTTCCTAGCATTTCATAACAATTGTTATTTTTGCTGTATTTAGTGACATTTTAGTATTTTTAAATGTGTAACTAACATTATCACCGTTCTATTTCGATTTTATGTAAACCAGAGAAATATAACACAATATAAATTAATCTGTAAGAATTGTAAGGATTATGATAATACATTTCAAGCTGCAAAACACGTTTCGGGATTTCAATGTTTTAGGAAAACTGTGGGTGAATACAGCAAATCTAGCTTCAGATTCGAACTAAGAAGGTTAACATTTATACGAAACATACTTTGGAGCAAGAAACAGAAAAAGATTAAAGCTGTTGTACAGCACATCAAAAGTCAACGAGCTGTAATCCTCCTTACAGAAATGTATTTATACATTTTAATTACTTAATAAATCAAACGAAACACCAACGTCAACTTTACACGGTAGTTTCGCTGAACATACAAAACATGTAAATGCACAAGACTATGTAGAGTTCATTCACATACCTTACAGCACTATGTAAAGTGATTTAACAATTTCAGTAAATGTAATAAAACCAGAATTTGATAAATTTTACATTGGCTAAATAAATACTTCTAAAAACTCTAACTGTTACATCTATTAGTATTATCTGCACAGAATCAATAACATTAATAACATAATTGTTTTCAGCTTCATTAAATGAGGAATCTGACACTTGAAATGAAAAGGAAACATATACAAATAAGTAGTTTAGTTTCCTGTCTTGTACCGCAACATTTTACTTCTCAAACTGTGAACGTTCACAGTAAGTGTGTTTTTCCTTATAAAAGAAACTTATTCATTTCTATTTAAGCTATGGATTTTAATATTAAGAGCCTTAAATGCTATTCCTATACAATTACTAGTTTCAATTTGACCTGAAAAATGTATCACTGCTTCAAGTACTGTTAATTTGATATACTAGAGTATCTGATTTCTATTGAATATGCTTTTAAGTGTTGAAGGTAACTTGACATTCTCACATTGCATTATTGAACATCAATTAATAATATACAAGTATATTTACATTATTACACAATATACATATCCTTAAAAAAAAAGTAAAGTTAGATACTTAAAGCTGGTCATGTAACTAATGAAACCTTCATTTGAAAGCAGAGGAGCACTTCCTCAACTTTTGAAGTCAACACTTACAATTATGAGATCTTTTGTAGCCTATTACCTTTCAATTAGGTTCTTCCAGAATTGAAGTTCTTTTCTTCTTCTTTTTTTTTTTCTGAGGTGACCATCTTGCAACTTTAAAAATTACTTCTGCTTCCTAGAGAAATCATCAGCATAAGTCTTTGTAACACTACGACTTATTGCTGAATTTCGCAAGTTGAGTTAGCACTTTCTCTTTCGAGCTATCCCTTCATGAAAGTGTACAAATAATTTATTAATGGTATGATGATTTACTCGCATGATCATTCACCGCAATGGCTTTGCTGAAGTTAACAATTTCAACGCACGTATCCAATATTCTGCATTAAGGCAACATAAATATCTGATACTTATGTTATGTGCGAAAGTCTCAAATTTGAAAATCTAATTTGCGATCTCGGAAGAAGAAGCGCTAAACTAAACAATATCTTCATGAAGATGACCTATCAATCATGTTTGTTAGTCGAAGATACGGAACAACTGTTTTACTGTTGTATGCAGTACCTGGATTATTTAACATTGTATAGCATGAATTATGTAGTAGCTCGAGCTTAATCCTATAAAATACAAATGAACACAATAACAGGTTACACTGACTTCGAAAAGGTTTAAAGTTAACACAAGATGTTACATGCTACGACAAAAGCTGGTGGTAATGTGAAACCGTTATCAGGTATGATGCATTACTCTATCTTATCATTCTTATGCACTTCTCTTAAGTGTCTTTTCAGATTTCTTTTATTCGTATATGATTTTCCACAGATAAGACAAGGATAATTCAGTTCCTGGATATGAGTTTTCATATGCTCACGAAGAATATTCTTCCTCCGGAAAGATTTTTCACAAACATTACACGAAAAAATCTCCTCTTCATTATGCGTGCGCATATGTTCATATAAATTTGTGTCATAGCGATACAATTTTCCACAGATGTGACACGAGTACGGCCGATCGCCAGTATGCATTCTCTTATGCCTCAAAAGATGCTGATTATCAATGAAAGATTTGCCGCAGACTTCACAGACAAACGGTCGGTCATTTCTATGAATCTGCATGTGTCTACTCAGTGAGCCTGTCTGGGTCAATGTTTTCCCACACAGTTCGCATGCATAGAGTCGTTCTTGAGTATGAATTCTTAAATGTACAACTAGTGTTTGTTTGTACATGAAATTCTTCCCACACACTGGGCATACATGTGTCTGGTCAGTGTGTGTCTTTAAGTGTCGGTGGAGATTAGTGTCGTGACGGAAAGTTTTGCCGCAAATTTTGCATGCAAATGGGCGTCCATCCAAATGGGTTGCCTTGTGTCTGCGAAGGTAACTTTTCATAAGGAATGTCTTACCACAAATCTCACAGCCATGTAAATATCCCACGGTGTGTGTCTTTCGATGTCGTAACAGAACAGCTCGACAAGAGAAATACCGACCACAAACATCACAGTAACAGGAGCATGCACCTGCATGTTGCTTATGTCGCAAATAATTAGCTATTTTGCTGAACCCTCGCCCACAAAGATTGCATATATATGGAAGTGTTGCATTATTTTTAACGGTTTCCTCAACCTCATTAGTGTTATCAACGTAGGACTCGTCGTAGAAGTCAGAAGGTTCTATTTTTATATTTATATGTTCCACTTCACAATCCTCAACGCTCGACACATTTTCTTTACCTTCTATTCCAAACGATATGTTCTGTTCTGTTTCACAGTCCTTGACGATCGACACATCTTCCTCTTCTACTATATCTTCTTCTTGTTCTATTTTAATCGATATTTTCAATTCTGCTTCAGTACTTCCTTCGGTATCAGGCATTTTAAGTATCCGTATATTCAACAGTTGAACTTCATGAGAATATAGTTGGTATTACCTCGTATCTATAGAGAGAGAGAGAAAAAAAAACGACTTTTTACATATAGTGCGCATGTGATTGGACAAAAACATTTCGAAGTGTTCACGGAAAACAAATAATTTATCAGGAAATAATGAAAACAACACTATCACATAACACAAAAGGAAGTAAACTATAAGCTCTTTCGTTAAATATTTTATCAAAGATAAGGGAGAAAAGTAGTAGGCAAAAAAGAAAAAAATGAATTAGAAAAATAAGTGCTAACTAGGAAGTGTGCAGCTGGGCACCATATTGACATTCCTTCCTGAAATGATGGCTAGGGGAGGTAGGTATCAGTATACTTCGCAACTGGAAACTTCTCACAGGAACAATTATTATTATTATTTTGAGATGTTCATTTTCTGTATTTCTCTGCTCATCTGGTGAAGCGTTTAAAAAAAAAAAAAGTTAAGTCAAGGTTATTTGATTTAAATCATTCGATTTTTTTAAATAAAATAGTTAAATCAAGTTCTGAAATGATTTCTTTGAAGTGAAAGTAAAGAAAATGTGCTTTTATTCGTTTACTAATACATTTTTTCTGCATAGAAACATGCTGGCATTTAGCGTAGACTATAAAACATGTTTAATGTTAGTACTAATTTGTCATTTATTTTATGTACATAAATTTATCATAATTGTGACCTGCACACGATAATATTTAGCAGAATAATGTAAGTCTCATATTCCGCCATTTCTGTGCATCTAAAATAGAATTTCCTTTTACACCTAACGTTACTGTTTATTCATAATCCTTTGATTTAAAAAAAAAAAAAAAAAAAAAAAAAAAACTGTACATATTGAACACTGAACTTTTCCGGCTCTTACATTAAAAAATACATAAATAAAAAGATATACTTTTGGCATGGTATTAGAACTTAAGTTTTATTCATTAATTAAAAAAAAAAAAAAACTCTGACGCCTTTTTCCGTGCTTAAACGATCTCTTATTTTTGAATGAGCTACATCGAAAGTGAAAATAATAATAATAATATTAATTAATTAATTAATTAATTAATCTTTCTATTCCTGCTGATGAAGTAGAGGCAGTTACAAGCTGAAGAACTGTTTGCAGCACGTTATCGTCAATAAGCTTTTCTTGCGATTTTTACCACTCAACTACAGACAAACTTTGCAATACTTCATTAGAAAACATGACAGTTGAAAATGGTCAAGTTTTAGCTTCAAACTTAACTACTGTAGGTAAGAAGAACGTATCATATATGATTGTTCAGCAAACTCTATTGCGGAATGACAGTCTTCCACTGTAAAGCTCTACTTCTGAAGCCTTGGGCATAGCATGTAAGCCAAGAAGTAAACCGGAGTTAAAGCTTATTTTTGTCTGTATTAACCCTCGGACTACCAACGGGGAGGTACTTTGTGCCCACCTCAGTATTAGTC
Source organism: Thermobia domestica (assembly GCF_964235325.1). Lineage (NCBI taxonomy): Eukaryota > Metazoa > Arthropoda > Insecta > Zygentoma > Lepismatidae > Thermobia > Thermobia domestica. The sequence continues at coordinate 142,734,637 of NC_137460.1, forward strand.
TTCTAATCGTTGCTTTAAAATTGTACGAAAATATTTTATTCCTCAACATGTTTAGCTAAAGCGTATACCTTACGGGGTTCAAACTGGACATTAGTGTGTCTCATAAAATTTGCTATTTTAAGTAGGTGGACACAAAGTTGGTAGGAGATGTGACTGACATTCAGAAGTGGCAGCATTATAAATAGCTGTTAATCTTATCCTGTGTACTGCTCACTTTAGTCCCCTCTAGAGTTGTGACAGAGTTTCTACTTTGTTTCTTTTGCAAGATGGATTTATTCTTAAAAGGTGGGCATAAAATGCCCCCCTCCCCCCATTGGTAGTCCGCGTTACAAAAAATACCTAGGCACTGCAAGGGTTAAGCTTGCACTTTAGTAATTAGGCGTTGAATTTTTGTTCAAGAGTATTTGGCCATGATTTAGCGACATCTTCAGGTCTGAGTGATTTTTCCACTAGTTCTTTCGGCACCCCTGCTTAGTGGTAGTGACTCAGTTGGTAAGCATTGGTCTAAAATTCGACTACAATTCAGAATGGATTCGAATTCTGGGGTCGGCCATCCTAACAAAAGTTTACTCAGTACCTCCGGGTAAGTACTAGGAATCGAGGATAATACATCCAAATAAGGTCCCGACAGACTCTTCTTTGCGCATTCCTGACTCCTTCCGTTGCGAACTAAACGTGATACCTAAAAATTACATTACATATAAATAGATAAAATTAAATTACACAAGGACAACGATTTAAATACAACCTCAATCCGGAAGTTTACCTATCAAAAGGTCATTTACATTGAATTCTATTTTCCAGTTATATTTTATCAGCTTACGATTCGGATTATGAAAGACAAAATGCCTGATTTAAATTTTAAAAAATAGATTTAAATAAATCAACAAAACTGACTTTTTTTAAAAACACTATTTTTTCCTCACCTTACACAGTAGTTTCCCTTGCACCCTTGCATTTAATGCATATATATATATATAGGGGAAAATTACACGGTTTTAGAGTATTATCAACTCAAAAGACTGAAACGCCCTTCAAATAGTTGCTTTAAAAATCTATTAATGTGAAACTAGCTCATCACTACATACCAATAAGAATGTGCACATGAATTAAGCCGATTTGGTGGAAGAGAAAGAAAAACAAGAGAATTAAAAACAGAAACAGACAAAATACATTATGGCTGAATCAGAAACTAGAGAGTGACTCCAGGAAAAGAAGAATCATTCAAATGTTTAAAAATATAAAATTAGGAACACTAAATTCAAACAAGACTGTTAATTCAACTAAAAGTATCTTCTTTTACATTTCGTGTCATCATTTCTACTAAACCTAATATGTTCATGAATGGCTAGAGGAAAAGACTGATCCACTCTGTTCAAATTTTTATATACGGCCTGCATAACTGTTACAATGCTAACGTTGTATCGTCTATATCTGTTACAGAAGATATTCAATTAAGGACAATTTTGGCAATAAGTGTTTTATAAATTGTATAGCAACAAGAGGAAAATGCATTTTTAAGTCACATCCACTGTAAATATAAATCCACCCATTGCCTTAACCTGTGTAGGCTACTACTCACTTGCTTCCGCTCAATATACAGTATAATTCCCATGCGCATTTTAAAGTGTCATTGGCCATAAAAAGCGCCCGTCCTTGCGCATTCGATCCCTAACCATCAGTGCTATTCGTCTGTTATCGTTCCTTCAAGCTCTCACACTTCCTGGTGGTCACAAAACAAATGCTCTCGTGACACCAAGTAAAAATGAAAACATCACAACAGAATAGAAGTTAATTATGTACTTAGCACAATATATGTATAGTCAAAATTATACGCCGCTATTGCGAATCTGCACATGGGAGACGCAAGATTATATATATATATATATATATATATATATATATATATATATATATATATATATATGCGTCGATGGAATACAATTTTCGCAGTCATTAGAGGACTTAGGACTTTTTTAAAAAATACTCTTATAGTTATTACATGGTGAGCCACTAAACTGTGCGGACAATAGAAGCACATAAAAATAAAATAAATTAATAATAATAATAATAATAAATAAATAAATAAATAAATAAAAAGAAAGTTTAGGTCCAGTACACTAACGTTTTTGATTAAGTTGTTACAGATCATTTCTGATTGTAACAAGTGTTTATTTGAGACAAATTTCTGTGACTAACTTTGTCCAAATAGATAATCATTGCCCCCAGAAATATGCCATTCTTGGATTGACCGATATTTTACGTTTAAGTTTGGAATTTAATTTCGATTTTTCACGTGCCATTATTGAGTCTATTATTCTAAGAATAACCTTTTCGTCATCTTTGTTTATTTATGTTGTGCTGGAATAACGAGTAAGTTACTTTGTTACTTTGTTAAATTTTTATTTGAATCTTGTCAAATTCGAATGTTTCTTTTTCTTCTAATTTAGAAAGAGAAGAAACTAAAATTTTATCTCGAATGAAAATTAATATTGTTTTAAAACAACGATAATTTAGTTTACAATTGTTAAGCTATAATCTCACTGCCTGATATACGTGGTCTATCATATTTCTATCTAGTTTTTGTCGATAGTACTTCTATATGTAAAATGGCAGTATGAAATAAATGATCTGCCAAGAAGTACAGGCCTAAATTCGTCGTGTTTGACCTTGGTGTCTGCCTTTTGACTGCTACATAGCAGGGTTGGCTGGTTTAAGCCAAGGTGGTTTAAACCATGTTTAAATCAGCTGTTTTTTTTTCAAAAAAAACCAACTGGTTTAAACAATAAAAAAGAAAGAAAAAGAAAAGAAAAAAAGAACGAAAAATGCTTTAAATTGTGCGAACTTCGTGGTATGTTTCCACATATCAAATCATCCGCATTACGTTTATCTACTTTTCACCTTTTAATCAAGGGGTCCCGTGTTCAATTCTCGGTCGAACCACAACCCATCTTTCAAGTGTAAACCAAGTAGCGATTCGAGGTGTCCCTTTAAGCGAAAGTCTTCTCCGTGATAACCTTGGTATTTCATAAGTATGTTAAGCCTAAACATACGAAATGAAACCAAATTATATATTTCTACTTGAATGAATGCCTGTTGCGGGAGACCCGGGTTCGATTCCCGGCGGGAGCTCATGTGGTTCGGATTCTACGTTAATCAGTAGGTCTACGTCTCATATAGCCTCGCTGCTGAACGGGACGATAAACTCAAAATCAATCAATCAATCAATGAATGCCTGTTGTTCTATAAAGAAGTCAAGGTTGCTTAAATATATTGATAAAAATTGGAAAAAATTATCAATTGCATACGTAGCTTCCGACATCAACTTGGATTTGACTTTAATTTTATTGAATGATATCTACATACCAAATTTGTAATTTAATACCTCAGTTTTAGCGTAGTGACTATGATACGTTGACCTTAAAATTTTACATACAAATACATTTAAAGTAATAACAGGATTTCCCCAATGGCTAAGGCGGGAGTTTCCCGATTTATATATAATTCTGGTATAATGTTTTTACTTGTGTAACTGTTTATCTTTTTGTCCTTTTGAAATGACTCTTGACAATTATATTAACAAGCAGGCCTATGTAAAGATCAGTACAACGTATTTTTATCAGGAATCCTTCGTGAGTGAATCGGCAATCGCATTTGTGACCAATTAGTCCAGGTTTCGTGTCCAAATGGACAATTTCTCTTGGATGTAAGTCGAGAAGCGGTTTGGATTCCGCTTTAAGTTTATGTGACCCATTCCAGCATAACCTTTCTGTTCATATCTAATATAAATACATAGAGTAAATTATTTAAACCAAAAAAACCTGGTTTAAACAAAAAAAACCGAGTTTAAACCAAAAAAACTTGGTTTTTTCAATAAAAAACCATGATTTTTGCCAACCCTGCTACATAGTATAATGTTATTCTTCGATCCGTCGATTGATTTGTATTACAGAGTTTTGCCAAAAGTAATTTGTCACTGTCTCCGGGAACTATATACAGTATAAGAAAGTCACTTTAAACAAGACGAATATTGTAAAATGTCAATGACACACGCCATGATGCTAATTTAAAATAATCATCCGTCTCATGTTACAGAAATTTATATTCATTTTAGTTTTGGTCTCGTTTCGACTTATTTGGACACTACTAGTAGAAAATAATCTCTTCTCGTAAAGGCATCTTCCTTCAAAACAATAATCAGTGATATGATGGAATTTCGAGTTTTCTGCACATATTCATAAAACTGTTGTCGGCTCACACTGGATCGGTTTTGTCGGTGAAGAAAGTGAAGTACACACAAAGTTCAAATGGTATCTGATTTAAATCAATTTCTCAGCCAGTAGAAGACTACAAGATTAAATCAGAAAGTTGGGATCTCTCAAAGAACTTAAAAGTAAGTTTTAGATAATCCTTAATCTTGTCCTCCCATCTGTGCCCAGGTGTTCTTAATGGTCTTTTTGCCAATAGATCTCCAGTTAAAATTTTGAAGGCGCTCCCACTTTCTTCCATTATGGGTACATGATCTGGTGATCTGAACCTCCTAGACTCAATGACCCTAGTAAAGTTAAGTAAATTACAAAGTTTTCCTTTACGACGTTACCGACATTCCTCATTCCTATCCCTCTTTCGCTCGAACATTCGCCTCAGGATTTTATTTGCAAATACTTTCAGTCTGCGTTCTTTCCTCAAAGTAAGTGATCGTGTTTTGCAGTCATTCAGCATAACTGGCATAATTATCGTTTTACATATTTTAAGCTTCAAATTCTTCGATAAATTTGCGACGAGTTTGGAGTGAATAATAACATGAATTCCCTGCTTTCTGTCGGTATTTAGTTTCTTCGTGGACATAATGTTTGTCTGTTGATATTGACGCTGGATATCTGAAAGTGTCCACTTTGTTGAAAGTATTAGTAGATATTTTAATGTATCCATACTTTGCAGTATTATGGTACGTTGAAATCACAGTATATTTATGTATGTCGCAATGTGGGAATTTTGTACTCTTTACGATAAGGTTTCTGGACGTTCCAAAGTTCTTGAGTTTAACGCCGTCATCATTACTTTCCTTATGCAAACTTTCGATCCCTTTAATCAATTTGCAAATGTCTTCTCGTCCTACTTTTACATTGAAATCCCCTAATAGAATTTTCATATGCATCGTGGAAATTGATCAAATACCCGTTTTACTTCGTAAAAACTTTTCTTTATATCGTCATCCTTACCTTCTGTCGGAGCATTTGCGTTTAACAATTAACACATTAATATAGTAGAATTCTATTACCTTGTACACTTCTTATCCAGTTATAACTGCCTGCTTTAATTACTGGAGCCATGAATTCCATGCAATTTCTTTCTTCGTTCTTTATTTTCATACATGGTATTCCTAAAGGAGAAAACATAAGTGCTTATTACAATATCTCATTAAAATATTTATTGATTAAAGCTACAGGATACATAATACATAAGTACAGTACACTTACCTTGAAGTTATCTTTATTTCAATTAATGATTTCGATCAACCTTTATCGACATTCGACCTCAAAAGATTGATTTAAAAAAAAAAAAAATGCGAAAAAGAAAAAAATATATATATACAAAATTCAAAACTTGCAAACTCCTTACCAAATCTTACGAAAGAACTGCCACGGTTCTTTAACGTTTATAAAGAGAACAACATATTTTAAAAAAACAAAAGTGATCGTCAAACAACAGTGAGTGTTTTAAGTATATTCTGCGGTCTCACTTTTTATTTTACAGGGCATTACATATGTGTAGGTAAAATGATGTGTCCTACAGGTAAACAGATTCCAGTAAACAGACACACGGAATGTCGATAAAGGTCACAGTGTGAATCGAAATTATTAACTGAAAAGAAGTGGTGGGTTCACTGTACTTATTTCTTTACAATATCTATATATCAAACTATCATCAATGTTGTATTAACCTTTACTATCCTTACATTCGAAACTCCTACTAAAAGTGGATGAGGAAGTAAGAAAATGAAATGAAATCTTTGAGTTTTACGTCCCACGGTTATGCCGGTTAGGCTAAAGGAGACGGTGATTATGAGAAATGAATGAAATGGTGGAATGAAGAAAGTGGGAGGAACGGGAGAATCCCGAGAAAACCGACGAGCACGTTGTCCATCACAAAGTCCACACGGTGCGAGCTGGGATCGAACAAGGGACTCCAAGCACCGGATGTGAACACTCTACCACTTAGCCACTGCGCCCCCATGAGAAAGTAAGATTAGCAATTAAAATATCCTTGCATATCCCTCGAGTTCATTGTTTAGAGAATTACATGAGTACTTGAGCTCCACTACTTTTATTACTCGATACACATATTCTTTTTATGCATCATATGCGAAGATGAGCTGCACTTATTTTCATCTAACTGCCTGTGTATTCTTTATATTTCTTGAACAATTGTGTGTTTCGTATTTACACTATTGGCGGGTTGGGAACTGTTACCGAAGACATAAATTATGAACTTCCGACAATTGGAAAACACTAATATGGTCCAATGAATTATCTTTCTCCTTGTTTCCACCAATCTAGGTTTGTATATGGTGGACAGGGTTGGCAAAATCCATGGTTATTATTGAAAAAAACAAAAAATAGTTTTTTTTATGTTTGTTTGTTTTTTGTTTAAAGCAGTATTTTTTTGGTTTAAATAATTTGCTCTATGTATTCATATCATATATGGACAGAAATAAGTTTGTTTAGCCTTGGTGTTATTACGCAACAACCGGGTTATCCTGGAATGGGTTACATAAGCTTAAAGCGGAATCCAAACCGCTTCTCGACTTACATCCGAGAGAAATTGTCCTCCATTTGAACTTGGAACCAGGACTAAATTGGCCACAAATGTGATACGTCTGCCGACTCACTCACGAAGCAGTCCTGATAAAAATACGCTGTACTGATCTTTAAGTAGGTCTACTTGTTAATATAATTGTCAAGAGTCATTTCAGAAGGACAAAAAGATAAGCAGTTGCAGAAGTGAAATCATTATACAGAATTACATACAGGCAATTTCAAAGTTATACAGAGTACAGAAGAACTAATTTAGTCCAAGTTAGTTAACAACGACTTTTGTTAGTCCAAGTTAAAGAAATACGACGACTTAATTTGCATATCAGTAAGAAAAGTGAATAAAGATACGAATTATTTGAGTCCACTTTGGCTCACTCATTTATACATAAATAGATACCAAAGATACTTCTCATTTCACTAAATGCCTCTTAGGGTTTGTATGACCACCCTTCCCCCCCCCCCCCCCACACACACACACAAAGTACGGCATTTCGATGTATTTTATCAATAGTAACATTATTGAAACGAAACAATATTTAGAATTTTCCTTTGATTGCAATTACATACCAATAATAATAAACTATAAAAAATCACAAAACAAACATTCATAAACTTATTAAAAAAAAAAAAAAAAAAAAAAGTTGCTTTTGTAGAATAATCTTTTTGAGTAATGAATGGGGAATTTAGGTCTGAATACAATACGAATAATATACGGGAGTGAAACGTGATAACCACAAATGTATGTTTATCAAGATTTTACATACACTTACACTTTTAAGAACATTTTTCGTCTTTTGGTTTAAACCAGGTTTTTTTTTAACAGCTGGTTTAAACCACCGTGGTTTAAACCAGCCAACCCTGATGGTGGACAATCAATTGTGTTTGGTGTGGGTCCGTTTTCATTATACTTCGTTGTTTAATTTAAGAAGCATTAAAGAAGAAAACTGTCTCATGTAGGTAAGATGATGGAAAATTTTCTCATGTTGTAAGATGATTATCCTATATTTATACTTATCTTTTGAGACACGTTAAATTACAAACACTGTTTTGCTAAATGTTCTGTAAAAGGCGACTGAAAGTAAAACGCTGAAATTGTTAGCCACATTCAGAAAGAATAGAACCAAACTATTGACGTGCTTTTACACCTGCAAGACGTGTCTTCACGTATTGTCCTAGGTTGCCACCTGTCCCGAAGTAGGCAGGACGTCCCGAATTTTAAGAAAATATTCAGCGTCCCGAATTACGACTAAGAGAGATGCATTATATGGCGGGACACCAAATTCTCCAGAAACATTTAGAAAATGTGTGACAGAAATTCTTCAGGACTTCTGTTAAATATTGATACACGATGTGTACCTCTGACTATCAAAACATTAGTATTGTTCTATCGCTAAAATTTTTCATATTCGCATCGGTTCAGTGGTTCATAACCTCTGTTCAACATGCTGATGTTACAAGTTTTCTGTTTCATATATTTATGGTGTAAATTTTCACTGGAATTTTCGCTCATGAATATACGTACTTCTTTCTATTGTTCTTTATAAATTGCTCCATACGCAAATATAGGTACAAGGAGCCGGCGATCTGTACATGTTCGATAATTGTGTCCCGCTTTAGGCTTACGAGTCCCAACTGTAACACATTATACTTATGCCACGCGAACCTCGATTTAACGGATTTCGGAAGGAACAAACAAAATCTGGAGCAGCCAATTCAGTTTCAAAGCCCCTGATTATAAACTACATACGTTGAATTTACTGTATTATAGTTTACAATGTACCAAGTATTTGACAATGTCAGATTCAGTAGTGGACTAAAAAACAGTAATTCCTTTTCCTTTGTAATGTAATTGTAAATGTAATTGTAGATATAACCACTGCAGACTTACTATCGGAACTTACGGACAATCTGCAACATCAGACCGACACTGCCCTCTTTTAGTCCGTTCAAACGAAAGAAGTGTGTATCTCTTTAATATTATTTGATGTAATACGTATATCTTCTTATGTGGAACTTTTATTATAGAAAATTGAAAATAATAATAATAATAATAAAACATATATTAATTTACTAACAATGAGGTTTGAAGTAAAGCCCAAGTAAGCAATGAAGCCTCATACATAACAAGAAAGAATAAATTATGTAATTTTCTCCGTTTCAAAAACAGAAGGTAACTTTCCCTCTTGAAGATATATAAAGGCGAGTCAAAAAAGAAACATACACTTTCAAAGTTTTAAAGAAAGGGAATCTTCATAATACGGCTGAAAACTTATACAATTGGAAGAAGATGTGTTGATTGGTTGAACTGACGCTTAGCATCCCTTTCAAGACCGGCTATATCAGATGTGGACCTACAGTTTACGGTGGAATCCGAGCCACCTTAGTGCATTCAAATGTCAACGCTCTACCACTGAGAAACGCGCGGACCAGCGTGGAGGATGAATATATTGGAATTTGACTAAGTTATTAGCAAGTTGGCGTATCTTCAGCAGAAGTTACCTGATATTATATCTGGAAATTCTTATTGACCAATATCTCAGGAACATGTGTTTGATGTACTGAGCGGCCAATCCAACGCAAAGGCAAATTTTCATTCAGAACTTTCTAACCCCAAGGTGCCGGTAAGCAGAGGGCCATCTTGGACAAACATGAAATTATCATTGTCTTGTAGTTAACGCAGCGACTACTCAGGTAACATGTATTACGGAGTTTTCTTATGAAAAAATAATGATCCATACATCTTTTTAGGAGACTATACACACACAAATAACTTTAGATTAATCCCTTACATGGTTCACAGCAGCGACCGGGTTTTCAATTCCCAAAACCTTATAACTGTGATAAATACATTGACACTGTATTCGTTTAGTTAGTTTATATTATAAGGTTAGTAACAACGTAAGGTTAGTTATATTATTTAGTTGAGCGGCCCTCGACCAAATGTTATCTTCACACGAGATTGTAGCTTAAGTCATCTACCTTATGGCAGTAATTAATTTTAATAAATTAAGTATTAAATAAATACTCTACATATCAACCACACAAACAAAAGTAAGCAACCAATACTACGTAAATATTATTAGTGTATCATCTGCTAAAACTATTACTACAAAACACACATATTTTTATATAGAAGTATTTAAGACCAATGGTGTTTAGGTTCAACTGAGGGATTTAGTAAGGAAGGCTGCGGCTCGCCCTATAATTGGTGCGGGAGCTCAACCCATCAGGATTCCCTGAATTTAATACCCAGTTGTATAATGATTGTATGTATGATTTTGAGTTTAACGTCCCGTTCAGCAGCGAGGCTATATGAGACGTGGACCTACTGATTAACGTGTAATCCGAACCACATGAGCTCCCGCCGGGAATCGAACCCGGGTCTCCCACGCCAAAGGCGCGTACGCTAACCGCTTAGCCACGGAGGAGCTCTAGTACCCAGCTGTAATACTACCTACTAGTTAAAACGACTTAAAAAAATCACGAAACATATCTTTCGCCACATGAAGAATTCAATTGAGAAGCAGTGACGAATATACAAAAATTATACAAATGAATATAGGGAAAACACATTTGCAGCATGAGCGTAGAAGAAAGTTTTCAAACAGTCAATAACTTCGTACCTCAGAAAAATTTTGCTCTACCAACGTCCCTGAAGAAAGATGAAGTAGTAACTGAATACTAGCTTACAAAAACTCACACGATTAGAATAACGTTGCCCTCTTCGTACATAAATCAATCTAAATTAACTTTTCTGGCGCTGCGGCGATAAATGAAATGTTACGACAAACCAAACGAACGTTCAACTAGACGTTGCAGCGTCAACGCAACTAACTTCAAAGCCATTATTTCTGGATATTTTTTTTTTTTTCAAGTCCGATATCTCTACTTTAAAGCAGGTCTCGAAATTGCCTCACAAAGCCAGATCAACACCAGATATTCTGTGGCCAATTAGGAATCAAACGAGGCATCATACACGTCAATATTAAAATGGTGGCAAATCGTAAATCTACAAACATAATAGCCCACAGTAAACTCAAAACTAAAGTAATATTGATTTGTAAAACCTTACCTTAGGACTTAGTGATAGCTGAATCAAACAGCAGCCTACAATGTTTCGTTATGCATATTTTGGTGTGAATTATGCTGAGTTTATACTGCAGCAGAGGTAGGTCGGTAGCAGCACTTCCCATTTTACTTGTATTAACCCAAAATATCTGTTTGTTCTAGAAAGTACATAAAAGAAGTAAAATTAAATTTTGAGCAAAAACAATGTTAGTTCTCTCACTCTCTCATACTCTTAAGGCTAAAAGTGCTAAGAAATTTCTAAATATCACTGAAGACTGAGCTCGGAGAATAATAGTATATAAATAATACTGAATATCTGTGTGCGAATTTCACTACTCTTTCGACTACCCTATGGTTCACTCCAAATAAGTTGATAGGAGATCAAAACAAGTTTTCTCCCACCACACTTATGCACGTGGCCTTCTGATGAACGTGAACATTGTGTTCCTCTTCTTCCACCATCCACCCCGCAGTCAAAGGTATGGAATGTATGTACATACATCTGAAAAATACTTATTAATTTCATAATAGCTGTATATATTTTAAAACACTTCATTAGATTATCCGTATTTGTGAAATAAGTAGCACTTATTAAAATCGCGTCGCCAGAAAAAAATCAATTCTTCCTTTAGTAACACATCTTTTACTATAATAGTAAATTTAAATGAATAGTTGTCATTTTCTGGATAGTCGAGGTTGTGAAATGATGGAATTGCAAACAGTAATAAGGCTGGGAACTGAGTGAGTATACTTATTGTATTTATACAATAATTTCATATTAATATGCAATCCAAGGGCAAATACAGTGTGTATTGGGAAAGTACCAGAGCGCTAACACGGAAAAGAACACGTGTCTCGCTTTACCTTCTTATAAACAGATATTCTTACATTGAAGAGAAAAAGGGGGGATGTAAAATTTCAATATGATTGGTTTGATTCACAGCCTCTCCCGATTCTTAAACGAAAAAATAATGGAAATGAGCTCTTTAACGAATCTGTCCTTATTTCTAGAAATTCAATTTTAAAAATACTACTACAAATAAAATCTTTACGTCCCACAATTAGGCCGCCTACATTAAAGGAGACGGTGATGATGAGAAATGAATGAAACAGTGGAATGAAGGTGGGAGGAAACGGGAGGACTTCGAGAAAACCCAAGCACACAGTGTCGTTACCAGAAAGCTCACTTGGCGCGAGCTGGGATCGAACCTAGGGCCCAATGCACCAGGGATGAACGCTCTTACCACTGAGCCACCGCGACCCCAAAAAAGTACTACTAGAGTTAAACCATTAATACACTATATATTTTAAAGACAAGAGTTTAAAATTCTAACGGCATAGTCCATATCAATTTAGACCAAAGGGTGTTACCTTGATAGTCTCAGGTGCTATTTAATTTAACTCATGTTAAAATTCATGAAAAATTAAGAAATTCGTATCTTTTTTAATGTTTTGTCCAAAATAATTCCTTGCCCAAGACAGAGGCTGCCAAAGAAGGCGTCTCAGGTACCATTTCTTATGTATGATTTTCAGCAAAATATTAAAAATACCAATTTCAAAAATTTTGATCCTTTTTTTAGTGTTGATCAGCACTATTCCCGGAAAAGAAGAACTCCCACTTCTGAGTTTAAGAGGTTACTTGAAGAATGTTCATGTTTTAACTTCCGTAGCTAACATCTTGATTCCATTCTTCTTATTTATTTATTTATTTATTTATTATTTTTTAGTCTCAGAAACACTAATCCTAAAAATTCTGAGAATTTTACAGGAGTTGTATCTCTAACGGTACTAGATATTCTGAAAAGTAGAACACGTCACTTTGATTCTGTAATTTTTCATAACGGTTTTGTAAAAAATCTACTCTCGGACCAATGTGCTCAATGTGATGGGATAAAAAAACAAATTAAACAAAGTTGTAAATAGTAAAATGTTTTTATTCTTCTGCCTTTTCTTTACATAGAATCTTCCAAATTATGAAAGGTCTTCTGGAACGATGAGTATTTTTTCTTGCCATAGAGCAGCTTTCTACAATTTGTTTTCAATATCATTATGACGTGTCAATTTTTTTTATTTTGTACTGTGGTTTTTATTAATACAAGAATATTCAGTTAAAAAAATACTCAATGTTTGATTTTAATTTTGTACTCTATTGAATTATACATAAGAAAAATATTTTAAAGCCCGCAGTTACTAGAACGACGAAATATTTTGTACTGTACGAAATTTATATGGTCTGCACATGTTCAGAACGTGTGTAAACACACAAAATATATGTTTCAAGAGTTTGCTTTTTTGTCTATAGAGCAATTTATTTTTGATACTACTGTTAAAACTATATAGATCACACCAGGCACCTTGTGTATTAAAGGCATGCGAGCTAGTCACTAAGCCAATGAAAAGTGCTAAAAGCAATATTATACAGATGTCAAGTCCGAACATAATGCAAAGTAAGAAAAGAAATGGTTTACAAAGTCTTCAACAGGTTTCCGAACACAGAATGTCGAGAAGAATTGAGAAGTCTAGAAAACAAACGGAAATATAGCAGTAGGGGAATGCGACAGATAATTTAAAACGGAATACTCAGAGAAACAAAAAGAAACAGAAACATTATCATGAAGATTGAGAATAGCCAGATATGAATAGCTCTTACATACTCCTTTTACGAAAGAATGAAAAACACTAAAATGTATTCTGTGGACAAGTTTACATCCTTAAGTACGTAATTATTGCGCAAGGGAATAGTAATCGTGAGCAACTATCTTTATTTTTGGAGTGTTTTGCCCAATGAACACCATATATAACTGTCATTATAATTAATTGTATGTAATGTATTTATATACTGCATACATACTGCATGCAAGAAGAAAGAAAACACTGGTCATGCATGAATTAGAAACTCCAACCGAAAGTAGGCTCAAATCTTGCAAACGAGGCGAGATATTGAGAAAAAAATAATCGATAAAATCCCCCCTTTATGATACGCCTTGTCGATCTTTCTTTTTTTATTTTTATTATTTTTTATTTTATTTTATTATATATATATATATATATATTTAATCAAGACGTCTTTTACTTGTGTCTGTAAAGGGACATGTTGAGATGTTGTGAGGAATGAGAAGGATATGCTCATATGCGAATGATGCGCTGTGAAGGGAGTGCAGGTTCAGCTAGTAATAATATTTGGTCTAGGAATTAATTCGTGCGGGTGGACAAGAGATGGCGCAACGAACGGTTCGTCCCACAGTTCCGTGTATCCACACATGTGTTGCAAACCCCTGTCATCGCGTATCGTTCGTAGTATAGGGCAGTGGATTAAAGCGTCAACAACACCAGTTTGTAGTTAAGTGAACATGGCGCAATTTGTGCCTGATAAAATGTTTTTGCGGGGTGTCCTGCTGCATTACTTTAACATGCAGAAAAGTGCGACTGAAAGTCATCGTATTTTGGTGGAAGTGTATGGTGACCATGCTCTAGCTGAGCGAACGTGTAGAAGTGGTTTGCACGGTTTAGAAGTGGTGATTTCGGCTTGGCAGACCAAGAGCGAGCTGGACAGCCAAAAAAATTTCAATACGAAGAATTGACAGCATTTCTCGAGCAGGATTCGTGTCAAACGCAGGAACAACTTGCAGCAGATCAAACAACAGTCTTCAAACGCTTGAAAGACATGGGAATGATTCAAAAGATGTCACATTGGGTTCCACATGAATTGAAAGACAGAAACGTTGAAAGACGAAAAACCATTTGCGAATTGCTGCTTCAACGACAGAGCAGAAAGGGGTTTCTGCATCGAATTATTACGGGTGATGAGAAGTGGATCCATTACGAGAACCCTAAACGAAAAAAGGCCTGGGTGAAACCAGGTGAACCAGGTCCATCACAAGCAAAACGAGATATTCACTGTGCAAAGGTTATGCTGTGCATATGGTGGGATATGAAAGGTGTGGTGTACTATGAGCTGCTGCAACCGGGTGAAACTATGAATGGAGAACGTTATCGACGACAATTAATGCGTTTGAAGCAAGCTCTGGCCAGAACACGACCAGAATGGGAGAACAGACATGATAAACTTATTGTTCAACATGATAACGCTCGCCCACATGTCGCAAAACCGGTCAAAACCTATTTAGAAAATGTCGGATGGGAAGTTTTACCCCACCCACCGTATTCACCAGACGTTGCTCCTTCGGACTACTACTTGTTCGATTGCATGAACAACGATTTAATTGGACAGCGGTTTACTTCTTCAGAAGATATCGAAACATGGGTCTCTGACTGGATCGCTTCCAAGGATGAGGACTTCTTTCGCCACGGAATCCGTACATTGCCTGACAGATGGGCGAAAGTGGTGGCTAGCGATGGACAATATTTTTCTTAAGGTATTTATATATTTTGTGTTTGTACTACAGCTTCAATGTGTGCGTACCAACCGCACGAATTAATTCCTAGACCAAATAAATCGATCATAGCATCAACCTAACCTCAAGGTTCCTGAACATTGTTAGTTACTAGTTTGTCGTCTCGTTCTGTTAATTCAACGACGAAAGTAACAACGGTACGTGACGTTTGGGCGCCGCCGTTTGGGCGCGGACGTTTGGGCCCCGCCGTTTGGGCACTGGACGTTTGGGCGCGAAGCCATTTGGGCGCCAGACATTTGGGCGCGAGTTAAAAAGTCGTTATGTTAGGCGCTGAGTACAAAGTTCGAATTAAGATATCACAAGGTGTCTACTGTAGTGGAAGTCCTTGAATTATACTGGATTTTGTTTTACATACTAGAAATACTGGAATTTCAAAATTATAAAAACTGAATTAACAATTAAATTTTGTAAATTTAAGTTTCAACGAAAGTTAAGTGTGCTTTTTATTTGATAACTTTTCAAGCCAAATGTAAGTCGACCAGACTACGTATGATTGACTGCATTACATACATAGTGAGCCTATTCCATTAAAAAACTTAAAGCAGGCCTTCTACTGTAGTTACGCAATAAGTGTGAATGTCAAACACATTTCTAGTGGCTAAATGACCAACATATGTACACTTAACTATTATTTTTCACTTTGAAATCGTTGTTTTTTTCTTCTTTCGCCACTTTCTTTAATGCAGATTAAATGCTTACAATGGGACGAAAAAAATGTGTGTTAAGTTTTGATTTTTATATTGGAATGTTAAAAAAAAAATGATACCAGAAATACGGCATACTACAGTTCCTAAACTCAATGTGTTAGACATCCTGTATGCAAAATATCTTTCCCTCAACTCGATTAGGATATAGGATTTTTAGATTCCTGGGATCTCGGCATCTAAAGCCATTTAGCCCGTCACGTTTGAGGGAGCACACTATCCGGGAAAAGGGAAGGAAGGAAGCGGCCTGGACCTATAAATTAGGTATCACCCCGGCATTTGCCTGATGTGAATGAAGAAAACCCAGGAAAACCTCATTCAGGGTGGCTGGCCTGAAAGAGCGTGTTACACTTTTTGGACCGAGTGCCCCCACCGGGAATCGAACCCGGGACCGATCGCACCGAAGGCGAGAGTGTTAGCGACTACGCTGCAATCTTTTATTGGTAGTTCTTTATTGGACTTAAGGAAGAGAAGAGTTTGGCAAACGTAATACGAAAGAAAACAAATTTTAATATTCATAAATATGTAATTATTAACTTTCTTAAAAAAAATACAAAAATTAAATCAATATGTTTTAATTAACATTAAGAAAATTAACAGTTCGTCTGATTCCTTTATTTCCTAGCTTTCTTATATAATACAAAAATTAGATTAGAAGTACAAGAATCGTGAACAAGCGAAAAATCAATCCATGACGAGGTTAGGCAACAAATGCCACAAACGCATTAAACTATTTAATTTAGATGAATAAATAAGATAGAGATAGAAAATATACAGATAAATGAGGTGAGATAAAGGTAGAAGTGTAGGAAATGTATATATCTTGATTGGCGCTTAGTTTTCAGTGCCTAGCTTACTTTATATGTCATAAATTGTGATTTTTACTATGTACCTCGCGCCCAAACGTCTGGCGCCTAAACGGCTTTGCGCCCAAACGTCCGGCGCCCAAATGGCAGCGCCAAAACGTCCGCGCCCAAATGGCGGCGCCCAAACGTCCTGTCCCGAGTAACAACGCACAGAAAAAAAAAAAAAAACTAGATGATGCTGAATAGCAGCACCAAAACAGGATTTCCAACAGATTTTGTTTTCTACATCGAAAAGCGACACAGACACACACACACAAAAAAGTCCACACACCTCTACTTAATCGTAGTCTTAACACCGTAACAGAACTTCACTTGAACAAAGATGCTTACTATAGATACGCCAGCCGCTGATCGCGCTCTTCGTTCAAACCCACGCGCTCTGAATTATATCGTTACAACAAATATCCCAGTATACTACCATAGTAAGCTAAGTGTTTCGTCAATAAAATACTGCCATTTGTGACAATAAGAAACTACAACCAATCGTTTAATTTCACTCTCTAATTTGCAGAAATAAAACACTGAACATCTGATCAAGACTGTACTATTCATAAAAATAAATACTTTACATGTTACGTTTCGATCTTTTAACCAGGATCCTCATCAGAGATTAGAGTGTATATCTGATGACGATCTTGGTTAGAAGATAGAAACGTAGCATGTAAAGTATTTATTTTTATGAATAGTACAGTCTTGTTCAGGTGTTCAGTGTTTTATTTCTGTTGTTATTTGCAAGACGTGTAGCAATGTCGTGGTATCTCTAATTTAATTTTTATTCATTTAATATTTTTATTTCTTCGAGTTATGCTACTGTTGGGAGATTGGAAAGATGTGTTAATTGAAATAATACTTACCAGATCATTGCAATGTAAAATTGTTGTTAAAAGAAGAAAAAGAAGGATATATAATGTGCTTGTTTGTATTGTAGTTTTTGAAGTTTTACAGAGTTCTAAAATGTATTGGTTCTGATATCTAGATTCAGTATATACGTTATAATTTATATCAGTTTATGTGGAATAAAAAATGGTATTAAAGTGCATATCTCGTATTTGCTAAATGAAATCTTTGAGTTTTACGTCCCACGGTTATGCCGGTTAGGCTAAAGGAGACGGTGAAGATGAGTAATGAATGAAATGGTGGAATGAAGAAAGTGGGAGGAAACGAGAGAACCCCGAGAAAACCCACGCACACGGTGTTTGTCCACCACAAAGTTCACTTGGCGGGGGCTGGGATCGAACCCGGGACCCCAAGCACCAGAGGTGAACGCTCTACCACTGAGCCACCGCGGCCCCGTAGTATTTGCTAATTGGTATTGATTTGTTTAGTATAAATTGTTTATATATGATAAAGTTTAGGTGTTGTTAGGCCTAAAAAATAAGCCTAACGTTATAAATGGATGATACTGCATAAATAACAATTAGAAACAGTAACTTAATGTTATTTTCAACATACTAACAGCTACACTAGATGGCTTGAGAGAAATGAGGGAATTTCATCATTAAGTTTTCATTATTTCTGACATTCAGTTGTGATTGAGACATTCATGCTTGACATTCGTGTGTGACATTCATGCTTGTTTCATTTTACTTAAGTTTAACGTCTCTTTCAGCAGCAAGGCTATATGAGACGGACCTACTGATTAATGTGGAATCCGAGCCATAAGAACTTCTGCCGGGAATCGAACCAGGGTCTCCTACGCCAAAGGCGCCCATGCTAACCGCTTAGCCACGAGGAAGCTCTCTTGTTTCAGTTATTCATTTGTTTGGTTTAAACCAATTAGTAAACCACGTGCAAACCAGCCAACCCTGATTATAATACTTAAAACACTGTTAAAAAAAAAAAAACGCGACACCACGCGCTTTACAGACTACTGAAAGAGTGTCAGAAGAAAATTTCAAAGGCGTCCACACTATGTAGTTCAAAATATTTGACTCTATAGGTATCATTGGTAAAATATTGAAAGAAAAGTGTAAATTCTCATTGTTACTGGTACGCAATGGTAGTATCAGAAGGATGTAGAATCTTGTCTAATCAGAAACAATGTGCCACTGACTTTTGACCTTTCAGAACTACTAGCTTCAATCAATTTAATTTTGTATTTTTTTACTTTACTATCAATTAAAGCTACGCTTCCAGTGTACCCTTTAAAATGTAATAAAGAAATAATGGCCATGTTTTTTTTTATTTTTTTTTAAATATTCAATTAGAACTAGACAATCTACCATAATTTCCAATTAAAAATCAATGAAAACGTCATCTTTGTAGAACCTGTAGTTCCCTAGATCTCACTGTCGAAAGGATTGACCACAAAACACATAAACGTCCACAACATATAGTTTAAAAGAACTCGGAAGATGGAAGCACAATTCACGTGCATTGATTTTAGAAAAGGCTTATTAAAATACAAAGGCTTTAAACAATAATTTTAAAACATACACTTTATGAAAAAGATCTAGTTAAGTAATTTATTGAAAGTACACAAACTCAAAATGTTTGTCTCTATTAAACGTGAAATCACACATAACCGTAAATGAAAGATTTGAAAGCCAAAATTATAGGTTGGAGCTCAGTCGCTTTTAATTGCTATTGTAGCATTTTAATAGAAAGACTACCTGAACCTGCGCTCTCTACACAGCGCATCATTCACATATGAGCATGAATCTCCTTGTCATTCCTCACATCTATCTGTACATGTTCCTTTACAGACATAAGTGAAAGACGTCTTGATGAAAATAGGCAAGAGATACCGTAAAGGGGATATTTTTTTCGATTACTTTTTCAATATCTAGCACCGTTTGCAAGATTTGAGCCTACTTCCGATTGGGGCTTTTAATTCATGTATGATCAGTGTTTTCTTTCTTCTTGCATGCAGTATGGAATAAGCAAATACATTACACACACAATTAATTATAATGTCAATGATATATGGTGTTCATTGGGCAAAACCTCCAAACAATAAAGATTCATGTTCGACTGGAGAAATGGTTATCCATCATTTTGATTATAATTTTGCCATTTAACAAACGCCTGAGAGATATGAAACTCCTGTATACAATTATGTGATGTTGGAATGTTTAGTGCGTAGGATATGATGCTTTAGTTTTTTTTTTTAATTTCAACACTTTCAGTGTATCCGAAAAATGTAATAAAGAAATAATAGCCATGTTTTTTAAAAATATTCAATTAGAACTGGACAATCTACGCAAAATTTGCAATCGATGAGTGAAAACGTCATCTTTGTAGAGCCTGTAGTTTCCGAGATCTCATTGTCGAAAGGATTGACCACATCATATAAACGTTCACAAACGTATAGTTTAAATGAACTCCAAACATGGCAGCACAACTCATTTGCATTGATTTTGGAGAAGGCTTAGTAAAATACAGAGGCTTTGAACAATAGTTTTAAAACATAAACTAGAAAAAAAAAAAAAAAGATATGTTTAAATAATTGATTTAAAGTACACATATTTTAAAATATTGTCTTTTTTAAACGTGAAATCACAAATAACCGTACATCAAAGGTGTGAAATCCAAAGTTAGAGGTTGGAGTTCAGCCGTTTTTGTAGTGTTTGTAGCATTTTAATAGATAGATTATCGCTGATTTCATATCAATATATAGAGTATACATATTTCGTTATGTTAATGGGACACGGTGGCTTAGTGATACAACAAGTTCCTAGTTCAATCCCGTCACATGTTCCAAAAAACATGAGATTAAAGATGTCATAAATTCATTTGCTGAGGATGCTAACGGCTATAAGTCTTCCAGCAAGAAAAAGTCTCTGACAGTTTGCAGCGGCGTTGACACTATTCACATCTCAACGCTTAAGGACCGAACGAAAAAGATGCCATAAATAAACACGTTTACCTAAACAAACAGGCGGTATAAATCACCTAGACTATGAAATTGTTACGACAGAATAAAACGTATTTATGTACAATACGCAACTATAATATACCCAAAATGCGAAAATCCAAGGACATAACGAAAGATAATAGCCATCGCAACACAACATATGTTATTATAAAAAGAAAAAGCGTTTCAAGATTTTTCGTTAATTTCATCTTGTATTTTTTTCTTTCTTTCTTTTTTTAACATTTACATTGGCTTCTAATGCTTATGGGTAGGAAAGGTGCGGACAAGAAGGAGAAAATATGTAGCCACGGACTTTTATCAGTTGATATCGTTTCATCTTTTGCCGAAGGGAAAATCGTTTAAACTCAGTCACAACGGCCAGTGTTTCTTCCAGACATGTTTTGGGGGCATTGACCCCCGGAGTTCTGAGAGTGCCCCCCGTAGCAAACCAAAATAATATGTTTATAATATAATAATAAACAGAATAGTACCGCGTAAAAATAATATATATCCCTCCGAATATTAAGTACGCTTCCCGGAACATTTTTTCTGAAAGAAACACTGACAACGGCTAGTCCCGAGTTTCGAACCCACAACATCTCCAATGCTTAGCCAACACTCTACCACTGAGCCACGGCTGCTCGATTTAAATATATATATATATTTGTAAAAGCAAATAAAAAGAAAGAAATTCTTATTGGTATTAATGACTTACCTCCTTGATTTCATTCAAGCGGACTCACTGCACGATCTTCGTATATATCTGATTCCTCCAGGTCCTTGTCTGTCTCGTTTTCACTGCTACTGTCACTGTCTCCCACGGAAATTTACAACTTGATCAACGGTATCTTCCAGTAACCCCTCTTTCTTCCAGGCTCCACTTATTATTGTCCACGTATGTTGGACGATGTCGTACCAGTTCTTTGCTATTATGTTGTCAATTGCCTCGCAAGCTAACTTTTCTACGGCAGTTAAAGTAAAAATTTTTGTTTTGATCGGCAACGTAGTTCTTAATTTGAGCCCAAATCAATTCAATTGAATTAAAATGATAGTGGTATGGTAGGAGGGAAATTACTTTGTGTCTACGCGATTTCACAATTTCGTCTATTTCGTACTTGATAAGACGTGATTTGTTTTGTTTGACAAGTTCCAAAAGTTCGGCTCGCTTCATATCACTGTTGTATTCTTATATGTTGTTGTTCTTCAACCAATCAAGAATTTCTCCTTTCCTAGAGTTGCTTGTAGGAGCTCTATTTTTTTTTTTTTGTACAGAATAATATGAAGCATTGTCCGTAACCAATACAGAATTTTCTTTTATGTTGGGTAACAGCTTATCTTGGAACCATTCTTTGAATTTCAATGCTGTCATTTCTTCATGATAATCCCCGGTTTTCTTTGAGCGGAACATCATCATGGCATTCGGCACAAATCCATTAACAATCCCCGCATGAACAACTATAAGGCGCCCCCATTTCCCAATTGGGGCCTTCACCGTACCATCCGAAGTATCGTCAGTCCAAGCCTCTGGTCTCGTATGCCTAATATTAATCCAAGTTTCGTCTAACCAAACGATATCTGCTGAATTCATGTAAAATTTCGCGTAAGAAACGACATCTTGAGGCAACAATATCACTTCTCTCCAACAAAACAGTTCGCCTGGAGAACTATTTCCACCGAAATCCAAGTTTTTTTTTTTTTTCAATATCAAACTAAGGCTGCTACTTTTACTGCCTTCGAACAATCCAGCGTCTTGAAGTGACAATAAGAGTCTGTGTAGTGTGGGATATTCCTTTCTTGAATAATATTCATAAATATGTCGTCGAATCGAGTCATTTTGAAAGGCATCCATAGCGGTCTTTGTACATGGTTTTGTCTGCGTCTTCCCAGGCGTTCGGAGCACTTCAACCGTTGGAACATTGAGATTGTTTGGACATTTCTCCCTTGTTATTCTCTTCACTGCTGTTGTGCCAATTTTGAGAGCTGCAGCAACTCTTTCAACTGCTTTTGTAAGTGGGATCAAGGGGCCACCATTGTCTCTTTCTTGCTCGAAATATGTCCGCAAATTAAAAATCAATTTACGATATTGACTGTTCAAAGTAGCACCTCTGCCAAATTTGCTTTTCTTGCTATTAGAGGCCATTGGAAAATATAAACGAAGGTAAAACTAACACGAAACACGATAATACACTGAAAATGGAAGTAAATACAAATACGCCAGCAAGTATGAAAGAATAACAAATCACACACCAAACACTGACGGCTAAACTAGCACAGCCACTTAAAATAAATATTTGAATATTTAACTTAAAAACAACAAAGGATAAACAGCTATCTTTTTTTCTTCTCACTCAACTAGGAGAGTTACACATAAATGGCAGTGAGATAGATAGGTCTGAAAACCGGCAACGTTGTAACATTTGTTTGGAATTTTGGGTAGAAACCAGCTTTTTTTCCGAGTGTTGCCAACGACACAGTAAACGTACTAATTCTAGGATCAGATACGATATGACTTCGTACTAAGCTGAAGATTAGTGTGTTTTATTGTGCTGAAATCCGTCAGTAGCAAATTGTAGCTGTTCTTTAAATTATCGTTGTGAATTTATTACAATAATAAAAGTGATCTTATTTTTTCTTTAAAAAAAAGAAAGAAAAAAATAGTATATTTCCATAAGTTTCCCCTCTTTCCTGTGCTGAGAAGTTTTGCCAAGAAGAGATAGGATGTGGAACGAATAATGCTGCGAAGTGGCCAGTTGAACAAAAACAGCAGAGTTTGAGGGATCGAGGGACGGTCATGACATGCCGCTTGGTATTGTTTCAAAAGCCCCCTGCTGCATTAGGTTTCTTCCACCCTCCTCGTCTTCTCCACTTCTGAAAGAAAGTTTACTACAAGATGAGTTCGTTTCCAAGCAACTGATAATGGCAGGCTGGTGCACTGATCTTCATCTTTGGAAGATTTGGAATTGAGTTGTAGTAGTGACGTACGATGAAAAAAAAATCGCTTGCTTAGTTAGCGGAGCTGTGAATTTGGAAAGCTTCATGTTCCGGTTGAAGAATTCAAATCACACTCAAACCTGGCCATCTTGACTAATGTTTTCCATAGTTCCACCAGGGAATGAAGGGACGGTACCCTGTCCGCAGGCCAGAATAACCAATTGACGGGACGTGTATAACCCCACAAAAGAAGGACGAGTGAAAAAGTCTGGATAACCCATAAAAAAAAAAAGTTTTACTATTTTAAAAATATGAATGCACTAAAAGGAGCCATTTCTTTTTCATTTTCCATCATGCCATCAGTAAACAACAACAATAAAGCACTTTTTAAATTATACTTTAAAAACTCAACAACGAAGCCAAAAGGCCTGATTAACGATTTTCCAGGGATTCACTCAGTCTCATTAGGAAATGGCGGGTTGGTACCTCACTAATAATAAGGCCGTGGTACTTCCGTCGTTTTCCTGCCCATGAACCATAATAGCCATTGATGATAACACAGCTAAACTAATTTTCTTGAGGCCATAGGCACTCATACGGTTTTCCTTCGTAGGATGTAAAGCTTTACACGAATCGCAATAAGGAAGTACTGTATACAGAACTTGAGTTTTTTAATTGCACAAATAGAGCTCTAGAGCATTAAGACTTTATATATATGCCTGATGGAGGTGTTCCCTGTTCTGTATTTATTTATTTACTAGCTGAAATTCCACGACCGAATAGGTTTATAGAAAGCATTTGAACCCTTTCCTCCTTAGCATACATATTATAATGAAAGTGTAATAATAAATCTGTAATGTCCCCCATTTTCACCCCGTCAACTTCTCATGCCAATGGGGAATGAATTTGGACTTGGGAAACGGGATGGATGACGAGACGAGAAGTACTTTTTTGAATTTGAGACGAGAAATTTCTTGAGATTCGTAGGCAGCAGTAGTTAACCCGTCTTACACCCCAAACACTACTTTAGAGCTCTCTCGTAACTAAGCGGTAAATGTATGCGCCTTTGGCGTGGGAGACCCAGATTTGATCCCGGCGGGAGCTTATGTGGTACGGATTCCACAATAAGCTCTAGGTCCACGTCTCATATAGCCTTGCTGCTGAAAGGAACGCTAAAGTCCAAATTAAATCAAACCAAACACTGCTTTTGTGTTATATGGATAATAGTATTAAAAACTACAAATTGATAAAGTGATTGTACGAACACAATGAAGAGTGTATCAATGATTAAAAATACGCAAGTTATTACACATTACACTGCAATATCAAATTTAGTTTCTCTCTTCCTGGCCTCTCGTAACACGGAAGGATTCTGATGAAATTAAGAATAAAATCAGGATATATTGCATATACATAAATTTACAAACCGAGACAAGAAGATAAAGTTTTTATCGAGAATTGAGACGAGATAAAATTCTTCGAGAATCAAAGCGAGATTTTTAGAAAATTTACGAGACTAGACAACAAATCGACTCGTTTCGTGATTGGGGGCAGCGGTGGCTCAGTGGTAGAGAGTTCACCTCTGGTGCATGGGGTTCTGGGTTCAAACCCTACTCCTGTCAAGTGAACTTTGTGGTGGACAGACGCCGTGTGCGTGGGTTTCCTCGGGGTACTCCCGTTTCCTTCCGCTTTCTTCATTCTATCATTTCATTCATTTCTCATCTTCACTGTCTTCTTTGGCCTAGCAGGCATAAACGTAAAACTCAAATATTTCATTTCATTTGATTTTTTCGTTTCGTGATTAACACTAATTGGATGTGTCAGTAATCACTTCACAATCAATTATCCCAAAAACTGTGAATTGGAAACTAATATTAGTAGTTTTCGATTTTTACATGTCACCTCTTCTTACCCTCACTTCTGACTCACATGCCGATGGGAAATGAATTTTGGACTGACGGGAACGTCATTATTTATCTCAGCGACCACGAAAGCTATGTATTCGAAAACAATATCAGTAGTTTTCGACTATCTTTGTATTACCTCTCCATTTTTTCGGAAAAAAGATCCCCGCTGCCCCATTTTAATCAAAGCAGTATCATTTTAATTTTTGGGCTCAGTAGTTATTGCATGATTTGATTTTATGTAGAAAGTATCAGGGTTGGCTGGTTTAAACCAGCTGTTTTTTTCAAAAAAAAAAAAAAAAAAAAAAAAACAACTGGTTTAAACAAAAAAAAATAAATAAATAAATGTTCGTAAAAGTGTGTTTGTAAAATCTTGATGAACACACATTTGTGGGTTATCACGTTTCATTCCCGTATATTATTCGTATTATACTGAGACCTAAATTCCCCCATTCATTACTCAAAAAGATTATACTACAAAAGCAACTTTTTTTTTACAAGTTTATAAATATTTATTTTGTGATTTTTTTGTAGTTGTTATTATTGTTATGTAATTGCAATCGAAGGAAAATTCTAAATATTGTTTCGTTTCAATGTTTACTATTGATAAAATACATCGAAAATGCCGTACTTTTTGTGTGTGTGTGGGGGGGGGGTCATACAGACCCCACGAGAGGCATTTAGTGAAATAAGTATCTTTGGTATCTATTTATGTATAAATGAGTCTGAGCCAAAGTGAACTGTAATAATTCGTATCTTTATTCACTTTTCTTATTGATATGCAGATTAAGTCGGCGTATTTTTTTAATTTTTAATTTGGACCAATAAAAGTCGTTGTTAACTAACTTGAACTAAATTAGTTCTTCTGTACTCCGTCGTACTTTGAAATTGTTCATATGTAGTTCTGTGTGATGGTTTCACTTGTGCAACTGTTTATCTTTTTGTCCTTCTGAAATGACTCTTGACAGTTATATTAAGAAGCATGTAAAGATCAGTACAACGTATTTTTTTTTTTTTTATCAGGATTCCTTCGTGAGTGGGTCGGCAGACGTATCGCATTTGTGGCCAATTAGTCCTGGTTCCGAGTTCAAATGGAGGACAATTTCTCTCGGATGTAACTCGAGAAGCGGTTTTTATTCCGCTTTAAGATTATGTGGCCCCTTCCAGCATAACCCGATTGTTGCATAATAACATCAAGGCGAAACAAATTTATTTCTGTCCATATATGAATATATAGAGCAAATCATTTAAACCATAAAAACCTGGTTTAAACAAAAAAAAAAAAAAAAAAAAAAAAAAACCCTGGTTTAAACAAAAAAAACGGTTATTTTGTTTTTTTAAATAAAAACCAAGGTTTTTGCCAACCCTGGAAAGTATGAACCCTACTCCTCTTAAAATGTGTAATTTATTCAATTTAATATCATAAGAACCGAAGAGGTTGATAATCATGTCACGTATCATTTTAATTCGTTCAGTAGTTATTGCATTATATGATTTTTCGTATAAGGCATGATCCTTCTCTCCGCTAGCGATATGCACTTTAATTAATTTAACATAATATGAACTGTGGGGTGCCTAAGGTTGATAATGATGCCAAGTATCATTTTAATAGGTTCAGTAGTTTTGTGTGATGCGATCAGAAGAATAAACTTATATACGCTTTTATATACTAATCAATCTTGGAGTTTTACGTCTCATGGTTGCCGGCTAGGCTAAAGGAGACGGTGATGAGAAATGAAATGGTGGAATGAAGAAAGTGTGAGGAAACGGGAGAACCCCGAGGAAACCCACGCACACGGTACTTGTTCACCACAAGGTTCACTTGGCGGGGGCTGGGATCGAACCCGGGATCCCAAGCACCAGAGGTGAACGCTCTACCACTGAGCCACCCAGGCCCCTTTTATATACTAGACTTACTTATTTATTGAGCAGCATATAAAGTCTGTTCGATTCGAAGGTAAAAGAAAATGAAAAAAGAAAAAATCGGAGAATCTAAGAAGAAATAGGACAAAAAGCATATGAAGAAACAATATTATATGAGAAGGGAGTAAAAGAATCTTTCTTTTCATCTATATTAGCAGTTTCTTCAGTGGAGTAAATCAGACTGACCGTGATTGATAACACTAGCGTCAAACTAGCGGCTGCAATTTCCCTCCGCACGTGGTAAGAAATGTCAGAGACCATCTCTTACTGGAAGCCCTCTAACATTAAAATGCAAGGATATCGGGCCGGTCCGTACCAATGATACAGTTAGCTACTGCCAGGGGCAAACGATGCAATTAGATATGATTGCAGCCAGAAGGGTCGCTGATACCATTTTCGTTGCATTGTGGGAACGATTTGAAAATGAAATGAAATTTTTGAGTTTTACGTTCCACGGATATGCCGGCTAGGCTAAAGGAGACGGTGATGATGAGAAATGAATGAAATCGTGAAATGAAGAAAGTGGGAGGAAACGGGAGAACCCCGAGGAAACCCACGCACGTGGTGTTTGTCCACCACAAAGTTCACTTGGCGAGAGCAGGGTTTGAACCAGGGACCCCATGGGAACGATTTGAATTTTCATTGGGTGTATAGGGAGTGGTGAAAACTAGTGCATGTGGGTGATCAATGAGATAACTTAAGGATTGTATTGTATGAATGTTTCACAATCCGCACCAAACCACACCACTGATGAAAGAATATTTAAGATAATAATATAAATGGATTCCAGTTTACTTGATTGGACTATAGATTTGTAACATTTACAGGGAAATATTTATTGTTATTTCAAAAAAGGAATATATAACTAATCAAAATGCAAGGGAACATTGCTTCTGACATCCCTAATAATTTTAAAACAACGTAATCGCAACTATATGTTTTTAACCACATAATAGTCCGTAAGGAATCCATGATGAATTAAGTTCCTATGTTAATGCAATAAGTTGGGCAACAATTCGTCACGATAACGCTGTCCGACAGGTAAAGCGCCTACTAAACAAGAGAAGAACGATGTTTCTACTAGCCTTACGGACAAACCCACCGTTGCTGACGTGCCTGTTCCATTTGAATGCGTTCCCGAGCGTGCTCGCTGATTTCGCCCCGCCCTGACTGTTGGATACAGTTCTTGCTTTTAGTTGCCAACTAAGAAAGATCTTATGGCGTATGTCTGCAGCTGTAATCACACCCATACCAGTTAATCACTTTTCAAGTGAATATGCACCCAGGAATGCAACTTCTGCCAGAAGAGATAATGTTTAAATGTACTGGGAATATATTTCCCGAAGAAAGAAGTTAATATATCACTAATTCATGTAGGGTTCCATAAAGTAAACCTACACCTATATAATGATTTTTAATATAATGCTAAGTAACTTAGCTTGGCAGAAAATATCGAATTATGATTATAAGTTATGACTATGGCCAGTTCAATTATTACAGTAGCAAATATATTACTTCATGTGAGAATCTATTTCGCCCTAAGATAAAGTAATTTACAGGATATTCAGAAATCTTTACAATTCACAACTTACGAAGTTATAATATATTAATAGTCTACCAGTTCATGAGCACTGATAAAAAATCTAAGAACTGACTGAAGAACAAAACAAAGCAACAATTGAAGGTGGAAGCGCGTATATCTGAAGTTATTTCTAATCCACTAGCGCTTCTCTACATATCGTTCCGTACACGTCTCGAAGCAGCTATATATTCTATTCATAAGGATTAATAATAATAATAATAATAATAATAATAATAATAATAATAATAATAATAATAATAATAATAATAATAATAATAATAATAATAATAATAATAATAATAAATTTCACAACAAAATTACACAGTTCATTTTATCTAATAACATTTATTTGTCACAGATTGAGATGTGCCAAAGTAAAACAAGAATTCAGTTAAACTATTATTTTGGGAAGAAAAACTAATTTCAAATCCAAGTAAATGCTCATATTTTCTGATAAAGGATGAACCACCAAAGTAAAAATCGAATTATATTATTTATTTGTTGGAATTTTGCGTCCTCTATTAGTGTCGAGGCTAAATGAGACTTGGAACTATAGTTTAATGTAGAATTCCAACTGCCGTAATTCGCTCAATGTTCTCCCACCAGGAATCGAACCCGAGACATCATGCATCAAAGCCACACATGATGGCTACTGGATCAGCGGAAAGCGTGCAGATGAAGTTCAGGTACGACACTTGAAAAAATGTTGAAAAAGTAAAGTTATTTAACTAATTTCCTTCTTATTGTCCTTCAAAAAATTTGCGCTGGGCGACATGACATTAGCAATTTTGCTTAGATGAAATTGAAGGGGTCGCCAAAAATAATTTTTGAAAACTAACAGTTCTTTTACGATTTATGTATAAATACAACATTCGGAAATCTACTATAGAAACTAATGCAAAAACACAAACTAACCTGTTCTAGGTGGTCACTAAAATGCACGAATACTATCTAACCAAATGAAGGCAGCTCGAAGCTGGTAAGCCCACGTGATACTGCGAGAGTGCGTCCGCAGGAAGAAGGAGATGGAGAGTATACGCATAAACGAGAGTAATGAAAACACGTGGGTTTCCACAATGATAAAAGTTCTAATAGCGCTTGTAATGGTTTCACGCTACGCTACACTTGTAAATCTAAATGCAGTTTTGTTAAATAGTATTTAATTCTTTCGCCTGCAGAAATTTGTTCCTTATAAATATATCTTTCGAGTAGGGTCAATTATAGCAATTCTGAAACGAAAACTATATTTTTGAGTGCACAGGAAAAACTGAGATTTAGAAACGTAAAAAATGCAGAAAGTAGAATTTCAGTTGCAAAAGAAATTGTCAACTTTACAAAATATAGCTAAAGGGCAGTAGGTGGCATTAGCATTGCTCTCACGCCCTTGAGTGACGCCAGTGCACAAGATGGTTGTTGATTGATTGTCTCGAGTTTAGAGTCTCTTTTCAGCGACGAGTGTACATGATAACGGTTGGCCTTTAAATAACGGTTGGCCCAACGTTGAAAAGTGGTTGTCCAGTTGATTGACTTTCTGTTGAAAATTGGCTGATTGAAAACTTTTAGCGCAAAGTGGATTTCATCAACGTATTTCCAATCGCTGAAAAATGGTGATCACAACCAAAAATCAATATTTGACTAACACTCATTTGATTACTTTTGCATGTACCACTAAAAAGCACGAATGTTACCTAATCGACTCAGGGCAGGAACGCAGTAGTGACCCTCTTATCAATGGTTCGTAAGAAGCAGGCGCGTCAGCGACGTCGCGGACGCATGAACGATGATAATGGAAAAGTACTTCATATGGCATTCAAAAGACATGCCTTATGCATGGCAAAGTTTTTCGACACTTCTATGATAACTTTGTACAGTACCTTCGCAAAGCACTTTACTTCATTATGTCTTCCTTATGAAGTACTACGTGATAAAGAGTACACTTTTCATTTCTATCTTATTATACATTTGAGAGTAAGATCCTGATATATTTTGATCACTCATGCAATCCTATTGCGAAATCCAGTAAC
The DNA here is from genome assembly GCF_964235325.1 of Thermobia domestica. Lineage (NCBI taxonomy): Eukaryota > Metazoa > Arthropoda > Insecta > Zygentoma > Lepismatidae > Thermobia > Thermobia domestica. The sequence continues at coordinate 142,765,728 of NC_137460.1, forward strand.
TATTTCTCCCTTAGATTTCACAAATTTATGCCCCCCTCCTAAAAAAGGATAGCACTAGGATGGAAAGTGTATGATGCTCAGTCGTTTGCAATTTTGAAGTTGCATATAACATTTGATAAAATATTCTATTTCGAGCTTTATGATCTCTTTACATAAAACATCAAGATCAACCGTCGGATCTCACGTTAAGCTATAGTTACACGTCTCATGTAGCCTTGCTGCTGAAAGGAAGGGTAAACTCTGATCCATCCAGAAAGATCAACCATTCACAACACGTGAATTTGAATCAACACGAAAATAAAATTTAAAGCAAGATGAGAGCTTTTAAGGTAAGCTTCGATAATGTTACGTATAACTTTGTCGATTTTCTTAATTTTATATGCTATACATAGTTTTATGTGTTTTAGCAAATTTTAAATCTGGCGCTCTTCTACGGGTGTCTCTGGCAAGAGGACAGGGAGGATGCGTCTCCCCAATTTTTGTGGAGGAAATGAGATGGATCAATGCTGAGAGTATTTAGTTCTATATGAAAGAAGTGAAGGCAATCAAAACAAGTAAAAGTTATAAATGTGGTTTAGTATTAAGTTTGTGTGATTGAAATGTCCCCAAATGACTTGTGACATTTTTTTTTTTTATTAAGCTATGCCTCTTGGTTAGTCAAAGTAGCCTCGGCTCTAGCCATACACTTTTATCATTCCTCAATCAGCAACGATAGGATTCCATTATGAAGGAAGACTGGAGAAGTGAAAAGAATGTATAGAAAGTTGATCTGCGAATTACGAAGAGAAACCTACAAAAACAGGAAAGTATACAATAGAAGTAAAGAGGACAAGACGAATTAAAAAGGATAGAGAAATTAGAATAATGTACACGAAGATAGATTTCGTGGAAATAGAAATCTGGCAGTGGAGAACTACTATGACAATATAGAAACAAAAGATGGAAATTAGCCTTTAACCCTTTGGGCTCTTAAGGTACAGATCTGTAGCATGGCGTCGACCTTGGGAATTTGCTTTATAAATCTCTAGTAAAGCTTTTCACACCGGGTTTTTTGGAGTCATTAGAGATAAGCATGAGCGAGTTTTCTTTCAAACTCGACTCGACTCGAAACAGACATCTTTCTGCTTGACTCGAAATATTTCATCCAACTCGACTCGAATTCGGGTCGAGTTTCCAATCGAGTCGAACCAAATCCTGTGTATAGTTTCAAATACTCCCTTCAAGTATTCTACATAGACAATATAATTATTATCAATGATATTAATACTACTACAAATTATTATTATTATAACGACACCATGTATAAACATGAAAGATAGGCGGTTTGTATCTGAAAACTAAAAAGTAGTTGACTGCCGACCTCGGTAATTGTGAAGTCTAAGAGGCAAGGACATCATTCACGAGGTTCTGAGTTTGAGTTCCGAAAGAAGTATTCGGACTCGAGCCAAACATTGTTAAGAGTTATAGGGTGTCGGCCAAACATGTTCAAAACTGCTCGGCCCGGGTTTAGGATTGTCAACGTATCGACCAGCTCGGCTCACAGCTAATTGACTATCGAGCCCAACAAGGAAGTGAGCCAAGCCAACAGCTCACGCAAACGAGCCGGAGCAAGCCCTCGGCTCAGTTGAGCCAAACCAAGCAGATCTCATCCCAAACGACCCAGTTGAGCCGAGCCGAACTAAGCTCGTTATAAAAAAATCTGTTGCTGTCTCATTATCGAGACGAGACGAGATGTGAGCAGTGTCCCCTCTCGTGAGCAACACTAAAAGTATTCCACACTACTGCTTACATGGCTTTCGCTTTCGATTATAATCAGGACATGATTCCAAAACGAGTTAAAACGAGCTGAACGAGCGAGCAATTTAACAAACTCGACTCGGCTCGGAACTCGCCTCGATAAAATTACCTTTGACTCTACTCGAAACTCGGCTCAAATTCGAGTCGAGTCCAGTTTTAAATTTAAGGCATTTGTAACATTCGCAGGTTTTCTCATTGCTTCTTTTACTTACGACTTTTTCTGTTTTCAAAACTAAGGACAGTTTACTGGAGAGTGGAGATTTAAAATTAAGTCAAAAAGGGCTCTAATGTTTGGTGTGAGTTCAATTTCATATGACATAAGTCGATGTCATTAACAGGCTGTAACGTGGTATAAGTCATATATCTTGGTAAAATCCAGAAGGATCCTTTTTTTAGGGTGGATGGGTGGTTGTATTTCCTTTATGGAAAATTTCATGGAAACGGACTTCCCGGACAATTTTGTTCACAATTCATAAACAAATAGTTTACTTGTAACCGTTATATGATATAATTTTAATTTAATATGTGGGAGCGGGAAAGCTTAGTGCGGAGAATTTTACCTTGTATTAACTTTTATTTGCGTAAAATATTCGATTAGGAAAACTGAAGATATCAAAGGAAGACCATAGTACTATTGCATGGACTGAACCAGGGACTTGTGCATGTGGATATGATTTAGAAAAATGAAATGAAATCTTTAAGTTTTACGTCCCACGGTTATGCCGGTTAGGCTAAATGAGAGGTGATGATGAGAGATGATTGAAATGGTGGAATGAAGAAAGTGGGAGGAAACGGGAGAACCCCGAGAAAACCCACGAGCACGATGTTTGTCCACCACAAAGTCCATACGGCGCGAGCTGGGATCGAACCAGGGACCCCAAGCACCGGAGGCCACCGCGCCCCCCAGAATAAGATTTAGACTTGACAGAGATGACTTAGGGTCGAGTAATAGGCTAAAATCGGTCTTCAAGTAAATATGAATAAGATGAGGTTCTATTCAGGAAAACATAATCATCAGTAATAATAGTATTGTAGAGACAGGAATAATAATAATACAGACCCCACGAGAGGCATTTAGTGAAATAAGTATCTTTGGTATCTATTTATGTATAAATGAGTCTGAGCCAAAGTGGACTCAAATAATTCGTATCTTTATTCACTTTTCTTATTGATATGCAGATTAAGTCGGCGTATTTCTTTAATTTGGACCAATAAAAGTCGTTGTTAACTAACTTGAACTAAATTAGTTCTTCTGTACTCCGTCGTACTTTGAAATTGTTCATATGTAATTCTGTGTGATGGTTTCACTTGTGCAACTGTTTATCTTTTTGTCCTTCTGAAATGACTCTTGACAGTTATATTAAGAAGCATGTAAAGATCAGTACAACGTATTTTTTTTTATCAGGATTTGTGGCCAATTAGTCCTGGTTCCGAGTTCAAATGAAGGACAATTTCTCTCGGATGTAACTCGAGAAGCGGTTTTTATTCCGCTTTAAGATTATGTGACCCCTTCCAGCATAACCCGATTGTTGCATAATAACATCAAGGCGAAACAAATTTATTTCTGTCCACGAGTGGCCACGAGTAAAACAAGTTGGTGCACGAAACAAAATTAATGTGTAATTTGAACTTGGTATTCTTTCATAATCTTCTTCAATTCTGGACGGATAGATAAACACACCCTCATGTTTGTTCCGGAGATAACAGTTGTGACCTGTTCTTACACTGTATTGTGTATCCTCGTCGCCATAAGTGCCTTTACATCGCAGTGACGGGTATGTGACCGCGCAGTACTCCAAGGATGGGATGGTTTTATAAGAATTTGTGATTAATTTTGAAGAGTTTTTATTTTGACTAGGGAATTAACATAGGTGAAGGGAGTAAAGACACAGATTTGAAGCATCAGTTCACTGCTATTGAAGCATCAGTGCACGAAAAGATTCGTATCCTCAGTTTTTCTATTTATTGTTTTATATGTTAAGTTAAACACCACAATATGTATCACTGATATCGCAGATCGTATTATTTTTTAAAATCGTGTTTGTAACCTATTGTCAAAACATTCACCTCCAGACATGATGTAGAGGGAAGAGAAAGAGATACGACATCTGTAATATATGTATATGTGATTCACTAAGTAACTGTAGAAATTAGTTAAAGGACAGATAAGAGAGCGAAAAGGAGCTCTAGAAGTCTGAACTTTTTAGAAACGTCCTAGATAGGTGAAAATATAGTTAAAAATTGCCAAAGGTATCAGGTAAATTACCTCTCTTTTCTTATATTCTAGTATACTTTTCCTTTCACATCCAAACATCTCTATTCAGAATTACGAGATAAAGGTGGAGAGAGAAACATTCCCATTTCAAGAATTATATCAGGAAAAAAATCTTTTGACTTAGACTAGATTCGAACTCGCAACCCTTGCATCCATGGCTCAGCGCTCTACCGATTGAGCTAACAACTACTGTTGGAAAAGCCACATTTCTACAACTACCGGTTGCTGAATGGTGTGTATTAACCAAGTTTGCCGTGATAATTGCTTCATATAGCTATAATAATAATAATAATAATAATAATAATAATAATAATAATAATAATAATAATAATAATAATAAAGCAGAAGAAGAACAGAATCTAAAAAGTCACATATGTTAAAAGTTTGACGTGCAGAGTAAGTCCTAATATGAGATTTTATTAATTATATATAATAAATGTAAGCGTGGTTTATTCGTGTGTGCTACTCAAACTGCGCAACTCACTACCTAGTCCCATAAGGGTTGTACGCTTATGGTACAGTAGCCTTGCGTCCTCCAACCGTGAAGAATGTTTCTGTTTGAACCTATGCGTGCCCAAAGAGGAAGGAGATTGAAAGAAAGAAAAGTGGTTTAGAAGCGTGTCTTTCAGCTACTACTCTATACAAGACGTGCATCTACGACTTAACGTGGAACCCGAACCACACGACTCCTGACGGGAATCGAAACCCATATCACCTCCAGTTCTATCATGGGAGACACAGGAACATGTAAAAATAATCGAAAATTTCTTCTATCTTTCTGAAAAAGAAAACAAAGTTGATACCAGATATAAATAACGAAAAAACATATGAATTTAAATGTAAAATTTGAGTCCAAAATACCCACTTATAAACAACTGCTGAATTTTAGAAAATAAAGACATGTAAATTGAAGTTATGTGATTAACTTGGAGCTTCAAAAACCAACACCCAGAAACCGCCGTGTAAAGTCTAACTGATGCAAATTTTTTTATTGCATAACTTGCTTTCGTCTAGGCGGGGAGTCCGCCCCCAGACGCTTGCATTTGCTCTTTCTCCGACCTCTCACTTCTCATATCCCTAAGACCTCTGATCTTAAGTGGTTTCGAGATATGGCTATCTTATTGTAACAATTTCAACTCCCAACTTTGACTTCCTGCTGTTTTTCTTCTAACCGTAATATATATACTCTTAAGGGATTTTGGAATATGGCCAATCTATTTTACCAATTACAATTTAAACCTTTTTTTTCTAAGGAAAAATGAAAAAACGCAGAAACATGTCTTTAATTGTTTTACTTGCAAAACCTAAACACCAATTTTCATTCCCGGCGGGAGCTCATGTATTTCGAATTCCACGTTAATCAGTAGGTTAACGTTTCATATAGCTTCGCTACTGAATGGGACGTTAAACTCAAAATCAACTCAACCAATTTTCATGTCAATAACCTTAACGATTTTCGAGTTATGACCATCCAATTATAACAATTGTAACTTTACCCTATTTTCTTCCTTTCTAGGGCAAATATCATAAAAACGCTTAGATACATATCTAATTATTTTAAATGAGAAGTCCATATACCAAATTTCATGTCGTTAACACTCAAAGATTCCAAGGTATGGGCATTTTAAGATAATTGCCACTCCTCTTTCTCTCTTTTCCCTTCAAATTTCCAAATATTCTTCTTTTAGTGGAACCTTACATTACAAATCATATGCCCTTTCTAAACTTCAAGTTTCTAGCTTAAGCGGTTTGGCCTAGCGTTGATCAATCAGCCAGCCAGAACTTGTTATTTTATATAGAAAGATACATAATAAAGCAAATTAATGACAAAAATATTACTACAAAAGCAATATAGCAAAGAACTCATATACTGTGTTAAAATATGTAGATATTCATTCATTTGGTAAATTTCATAAAACTAAGGGCACAAGCTGAGCGTACGTGCGTTTGGCGTGGGAGACCCAGGTTCGATTCCCGGTGGGAGCTCATGTGATTCGGATTCCACGTTAACCAGTAGGTCTACATATCATATAGCCTCGCTGCTGAACGGGATGTTAAACTCAAAATCAGCTCAGCTCTGCTAAGGGCATAAGCAGCGTGGACCTACGGCTTTTTGGGTCCAACCACAGATGACAAAATTACACTCCTATTGCTTTACAATTGCTGTAAATCTCCCTGCTTTGGAAATGAACGGAACTTGACATTCGCTTCACCAACTTTTCTATTTCGTGTGTTCATTTTAAAGCCGTACACAGCGCATGAGGGCATTGCTAAAGTTTTCAAAGTCAATGTAAGAAATACAGATGAGTTCTACTTACACAATGTGTACAGTAGAAAATATTCAATAATATTCCACATAGAAAATATCATACACAACAGTGTGTAAGAAATTCATCAAATGTTTAAAAATCCAAGAAAACGTACTTCAACACAAATGCAATTAAAACCTGACTCTGAGAGCGCAATAATGTTATCTTGTTCGAAGGGTCAGTGATTTTGTGCCGAACAGGCTGAGCGTGGGCTTACCCTGCCTTATGTTTCGCAACATTGCTCTTGGTCAGGTGGTTTATTGCTTGTGCCTTTAGGTATTTGCCCTAAAGCTATACAGCGAGTTGTGTGCGTTCTTCCTTCCCTGCCCCTCGCTGGCGAAAATATTATTTGCTTTTCATGCATTAGGATAAGGGGCAAGACAGCTTGCGACCTTGGAAGGGAGCTTCAAGCAACCTTGGGAAGGGAGTAACATATAAAATGATCGAAAACGACAACCGGTGTTCATGTAGAGTTCATAGTTTCGAGGTCGCTGAGATGGTTAGGCGTAAAGCTATCAGCTATTTTCTGTTAGTGATTTCTTCATATAACCAAGTTAACGAATCAGTGATAGAACGTTCACCTCTGGTGCTTGGGGTCACGGGTTCGATCCCAGTCCCCGCCAAGTGAACTTTGTGGTGGACAAACACCGTGTGCATGGGTTTTCTCGGAGTTCTCCCGTTTCCTCCCACTTTCTTCATTCCACCATTTCATTCATTAGTCATCATCACCGTCTCCTTTAGCCTAACCGACATAACCGCGGGACGTAAAACTCAAAGATTTCATTTCATTTCATTTTCAAGTTAACGAACCTTGACTTACCTGCGTACAGTGATTGGTTAGTGTGTCCACGATGGCTATTTTTACTTTTTCCATGATCATCCCATACCATACAGTATTTTTTATGTTTTGAAAAAGCTTGATTCTATCAATTCGTTAAACAACAATGTTTATTTTTTTTCTAATCATGTTTCTTAGTATTATCCTCTTCATTCTAACTAATTTAAATATTTTCAATAACTCAGAATTTAGACTAAAAAATGTTACAATGATCAAGAATTGTATAAGAAGAGGACTCTTCATTTCTAATCATTGTCATAACCGGAAGGAAAAGCTTTAAAAAAAATTGAAATAACTTAGCAGACGTAGAAAATCGACGGAAATAATAAACATCAACTATTAGTTGACTCTTAGAAGTATAGTATATAGTTCTCAACCCAAGTAGAAGATGCACTCTTTGCTTCATGAAAATAATAAACATTTTCCAAAAATAATTACAGAAAAGTAATTTCATGACATTTACTGAGCGAACTTAGGTTACTGGTTAGCGTTGACCTTTGTAATTGGGAGTCTCCAGGTTCAAATTTCGATACGAGGCATCCTGACTAGTGATTTTGCAGTACCACTGGGCGAATACCGGGATACTTTTAATACATAAGCTTTGGGAAAATTTCTTGAAAACTTTGTTCTTATGTTGTTAATGTTTCAGTGTGAAATGGCATTTTGCTGCATGGAAAATATTTTTAGTAAACAAAATATAGTAGATGAATGGTTAGTATAACGGACTCCTACTTGTTTTCTTTAGGTTCAAATCCCGACTGTTCTTATTGATTTTTTCTTTTAGTTACGCTCATATGTTGCGCTCCAGAAGTTCAATTTTGAATTAAATGTAGTCGCAGCTAGTTTAAACTGAAATTATTTTCAAAACTTTTTGCTATTATATGTTTTTGTTTTACTTGCGATGTTTCAACTTTGATATTAGATCTTAGACCTTAATGCAACTCATTTTCCTACGTCATATTTTGATGAATGTTTTCACAACAACGATAGTCGGGCGGTAATACAGAATTCCATTGTTACTGCAGGGCCGGATCTTGAATCCTGCGAACTACGCGTTCGCAGGAGGCGCCAGGTGAACAGGGCACCAAATTAGAAAAATGAATTTTGTTTTAAATGTAAATATTCATTTTAAAAATGTTATGATGAAAAATTTTCCTCATATAGCTTCGAATAAATATTGTACAGACTGAGATACAGACAAAATACATCAAAAGGACAATAAAGTCGAATCTTCGCTTGGTTGGCTGTAAAACACCCCTTTAAAAATGAAATGGACTCGCACATCAATTTCTTGCTGTATTGTACTGTGGAGTTACAACCACAGTTATTTGCTCAATTATCAGTTCTTTACTGAAAGAATGTGGGGATAGCACTTTGCATGGCAAGAGAGAAAGTACGTGGGGATCTGAGCAGTACAGCGCTGAAGTAATTAATTGGGGATGAATGAAATGAAATGCATGTTTTCTAATAGAAGAAATCACAGAGACACAAAGGTTAGGAAAGGAAAGGGTTTTACTGTACCTCAGCCATTTCGATATGATGAGCCTCTTCAAATATCGGGTGAAGCCTTATCCTCCAATTCGTTGAGTGTTTCCGTCTGGTATCGATCCCGGACCTCACGTTCGAGAGTGAAGAACCTCTCGACCTCAGGGCAACAGCTCCCAGATGTCCTGGCCTCTTCAGAATGACACCTCTGTCATGCAATGGTTGGTGAGGGCCCAGGCGTGCCGACCGTCTTTCGATTGCTGCTACGACGACTCTTCTGAAGAGGGGTCCAAAGTGTGTTTCTGGCGGCTTCTGTCACACTTCTCACCTCGAGGGTCCCGTGTCCCCTGGTTTTGTTCTACTTCTTTGCTTTCGCTTCTTCCTGGTGCTCCGCACGTGGGTGACCAGCTCATCACAATTATCTTGGTCAATAGGGAAGTTTGTTAATTGCTGAAACGGCGTGGCTGAGCTTGTTTTGATGAAGTTACGGAAACTAGGAAGAGAATGGTAAGCATGAATTTGTATTGGGATGAGGTGACAACATAGGGAAATCTCTTCTTTATTATTTAATAATTACAATTTCTTGTTTGAAGAACAATAACAACATACAGGGAGAATTCAAAATAGGCGCTAAGCCTGATATCCTCTAGAAATTGATGCCAATGCCACACTCACAAGAGATGCTAGTTTGAGGAAAATTTCCATGGCACAGGATAGATCTTTTAAAGAGGGAAAAGGGATATTTTACGAATATGAGATAAAATCAATGTAAATTTAGCTTTCCAATAGATGTTGTATTAAGCACTATGACCGTAGAGCTAAAGACTGGTATTCTTTCCCCAATCCCACCATATGCACAAAATACAAATATAACAGACTCTTCATTCCTTTCTCAACAGTTAAGGGTTGAGAAAGATCACCGTAAATGAAATGCACATTATCAAAGTTGAAGCAAGCATGGGCACCCAAAAGGGGACGAAAGGGCCAGGCCCCACCTGGCTTACGATAAGTATAATGTATATGTATAATTTCTTAAGATTTTCTTAATACAAATAAAAATACCAAACGTCATATAGTAACGAGGGAGATTACCCCCCTAAAAACATTCTTCGAGCCCCCATGCAAGCAAGTAGGCTTTCTTGTCCATTCGTCCAGGGAGTGGAGCGAATACTAAGAAAAGACGGGCGGTACAAATGGGTTCTTTAAAAATCATTTCTGAGGGAAATTTTAACTTAAGTTCCTAATGACTCACAATCGCTGTCCAGTGCTTAATGCTCACTTTGTTAATATCTATTAGTCATTTGTCATTCGTCAACATTTTCATTTCTATCCTAAGTCATTTTGTTTTTGTTTATATTTTTAATTTATAATGTTGTGTGCTTTCACTTTTTAATAGTACTTTGTTTTTCATGTAATAATAATGACCAACAATATAAAACCAAGTGAGCATTTTATCGGAAAAGAAAGCTACAAAACGTGAAAGAAGATAAGAGGCAACCGAAGGCTCTAAAAAAGTTTCTTTCGAGTGCTGGACAAAATTAGACAAATATTGAGGTGGGGAGTTGTCAATATCAGTCACTGTTAACGAAGCATTTGCAGGTCGACATTCTTTTGAAGCTGACAAATTTATTTTAACCTGATTGCAGTAATTTAATTGTTGAATTAAAATGGAACGATACGGTCATTTCGGTTACGGGTCTGAATTAAATTTCATGTATTTCAAAATTTGTTTGAATACAATTAGTTTTCACGTGGCATATAAGTATATAACTTGAAAGGATATAATCGAAAGCGACGAAAGGTCATTTGGATGACAAGTATTTTTTTTCAGTACTCTCACTTTCAATCACAGCAGCGTATACAGATGCTCGTTTTATTATGACAGATAACAATAATTATTAATCCATTCTCTGCTAATAAATTTAGATGGAGCGATATTTTAAATTAGTAATAATTCTAATGCAAAGTAGAGTTTTGATTATTAGTTACTTGTGTTCAGGGATGTAACGACATAGGTGCTACGGATGCGCAAGGGGCCAGGTCGAGACAGAAATTTCCAGACAAAATTCGAGTCGAGACACGGCTCTTCCAATAGAGAAATATACATTTTTCGAGTCGAGCCATCACTTTTACAGCACATTTTCGAGACGAGACAGCCACAAATCTTGTATCGTGCGCATCCCTAATAGGTGCAGTTTTCTATTCACAAAACATCTTCCGGGGGGCACACTTAGTAGGGCCACTGCTGGTACTCTTTTATTTATTATTATATTATAGATGTATTATTTTGATCTCCTCCCGGGGGGAGTGGCCCCCTAAAATATGTGTGGACGAAACACTGAACAGGCAGTCTGAGAGTCTGGATCCCCCAATTAGCATAATTTCAGGGGGCAAATACACAAAATTATTTGCATTTTGTAGGCTATTCCGAAAAAATCTTCGGACCTCAATGGGTGCATCATTACTTGTGTTTACATTGTGTTACTGCCTGATTTCGAACGTCTATGTTGGAAAGAAACATGAAAGAATTGAATTGTTCTATAGGCATAAGGGGTCCTGAAAAGAATTTTTGCGGAGAAACATGATTTTAAAGTTCTGCCACTGATCGGGGACAAATTACATATAAATTAAAACACACTTTTGTCATTTGTTGTGTATTGAACTAGTTTAACTAAAATTAATAAAGAATTATTTGAAATCAAGTATATCTCAAGAACGATTAAATGGACTAGCTTTGATGGCCATTGAAGATGACATTCTGAATGAAATTGATATGGATGCAATAATAAGAGATTTTGCCAAATTGAAAGCCAGAAAAGTGTCTTTATAACATGAACTTTACAGTAACAAAGAAAACGAGAAATTAAGCTAATTACCATATTTGTATCGCTAGAAAACACTATTTAAATATGCTTTTAATGAAGTGTAAGAGCATATCTCTTTGTCAAAATCAAACCTGTGATAATGTTAGACTTGAAGCTCATTAGTTTTATTCTATTTCGACTTTTATGTTTCAACTGTATTTGTCAAAATACATCTTAGGTATACATTTTAGTTGTTTCCTGTGCTTATTTAATAATAATAATAATAATAAAAAGATATAAATTATTAAAACTGGAACTTTGGTCATGATTCATCCACAGTTAATTAGGTTTAATTTTGCCATCTTCCTCTAATACTCACTGGAAGACTGAATTATTATATATTGAAGAAATTTGTAATTGTAACAATTATCTGAAGAATTTTTGTCCATTACAGCATTCAATTCTTTTATTATCATATAGGCGGGGCGCCTAAATAGTATTTGCTTACAGTTACGAAATGTCTACAACCGACCCTGTTACTGTTATATATATATATATATATATATATATATATATAGAGAGAGAGAGAGAGAGAGAGAGAGAGAGAGAGAGACAAAGTTTTGACTCAGAAAAAGTACCGTTGAACGTACGATGCTACATGGGCTCCTGGAGGGTGCACAATTTACCCCTAAAAATGCTTTCGATCACTGAAATAAATTCCTGCCTACGCCCCTGTAAAGCAGTAAGAATGTTAGGGACTGATCAGGGGGTAATGCCTCCCTGGAGCAACGACAGTTCCCCAGAAATCATACGTCTGATAGGTCCGGATGTGACACCAGTATTTGTGTGTTACCACTCTTCCCTCTCAGTGTACTGAAACTTAAGTCAAAGGAACTGTTCTGAAATCTTTACCGATTCTCTCCTCTGAAACCACATGCGAATGGGGCCGACCTTGGTCATATACCACATCTGGAATATTACTATTTATGTCAGAGATACCGAAAAATATATATTCGACACAAATATAGGATGTTTTGATTTTATTTTATTTATTTTTTACCTGTCACCCTCCCACTCTGACCTCCATGCCAACCAAGGCTTAACTTCTACCTAAGCAACATCGACAGCGTCACTATTCATCTGCGACCACGAAAACTATGATTTCGATACTAATATTGTTCATATTTGACTACTTTTACATGTCCCTTCCCCCTTATTACGAATGACTTCAGTGTCTCGCCTCACTGGAGCAATTTCGTCAAACTTAAGTATAGCTATAAACCACCACCTGTAAAATAAATGTGCGGGTGATCTTTTTCGGAGAGGAATTCATTAGCTGCTTTTCCAATGTGGTGGCTTTATTCGCTTCCCATGATAAAATTGCCAAAGAGTTCAACTTTATTTGCACCACTGTGCTATGAATATAGATTTTAATGGCATTTACTTTACTGAATGCTCGCTTAGGTGTTGCTCCCGTCACAGGAAAAGTGAGATACTGTTATAAATGAGTGGGGATATAAACAAATACGGAAAACTATTAGCAATGACACCACTCGAAATGAGTTTTTGCAATATAATGAGGCAGTATTTTATTCGAATGTGAAGGAAATCATTGCGTAAATTGTCCCTTCCACTCCTTAGAAGTCTAAGCTACAATACGTATCTAATAATTTTGAATTAGAAATATATGCATCGAGTTTCATATCCTTAACTTTAAGGTGTCCTGAGTTAAGTAAATGAATAAACTTCCTGCTAACGAAAGAGTAAAGCTTTGGGCTTTAATAGTATCGGGAGTGTAATTATGCATTTCAGTGACCCCGAAAGCTATTGAATAGCCACTCATATATTTCAATTAGGAATTTTTAATTTTCACCCCTCCTATTAAACCTCCATACAGATAATGCTAAAATTTGATGTGAACGATATAGAGGGTATCATACATAATTCATGCACTCAAAAGCTATGGATTTAACATTAATAACGTTCATTTTCGATTATTTTTACATGTTCCTGTGTCTCTCATGATAGAACTAGAGGTGATACGGGTTTCGATTCCCGTCAGGAGTCGTGTGGTTCGGGTTCCACGTTAAGTCGTGGATGTACGTCTTGTATAGAGTAGTAGCTGAAAGACACGCTGAACTCTATATCACCTCGCCTCGTGAGATATTCTACGTTTGCATAATTTCTAAACCACTTTTCTTTCTTTCAATCTCCTCCTTCCTCTTAGGACACGCATAGGTTCAAACAGAAACATTCTTCACGGTTGGAGGACGCAAGGCTACTGTACCATACGCGTACAACCCTTATGGGACTAGGTAGTGAGTTGCGCACTTTGAGTAGCACGCACGAATAAACCACGCTTACATTTATTATATATAATTAATAAAATCTCATATTAGGACTTACTCTGCACGTCAAACTTTTAACATATGTGAATTTTTAGATTCTGTTCTTCTTCTACTTTATTATTATTATTATTATTATTATTATTATTATTATTATTATAGCTATATGAAGCAATTATCACGGCAAACTTGGTTAATACACACCATTCAGCAACCGGTAGTTGTAGAAATGTGGCTTTTCCAACAGTAGTTGTTAGCTCAATCGGTAGAGCGCTGAGCCATGGATGCAAGGGTTGCGAGTTCGAATCTAGTCTAAGTCAAAAGATTTTTTTCCTGATATAATTCTTGAAATGGGAATGTTTCTCTCTCCACCTTTATCTCGTAATTCTGGATAGAGATGTTTGGATGTGAAAGAAAAAGTATACTAGAATATAAGAAAAGAGAGGTAATTTACCTGATACCTTTGGCAATTTTTAACTATATTTTCACCTATCTAGGACGTTTCTAAAAAGTTCAGACTTCTAGAGCTCCTTTTCGCTCTCTTATCTGTCCTTTAACTAATTTCTACAGTTACTTAGTGAATCACATATACATATATTACAGATGTCGTATCTCTTTCTCTTCTCTCTACATCATTTCTGGAGGTGAATGTTTTGACAATAGGTTACAAACACGATTTTAAAAAATAATACGATCTGCGATATCAGTGATACATATTGTGGTGTTTAACTTAACATATAAAACAATAAATAGAAAAACTGAGAATACGAATCTTTTCGTGCACTGATGCTTCAATAGCAGTGAACTGATGCTTCAAATCTGTGTCTTTACTCCCTTCACCTATGTTAATTCCCTAGTCAAAATAAAAACTCTTCAAAATTAATCACAAATTCTTATACAACCATCCCTTCCTTGGAGTACTGCGCGGTCACATACCCGTCACTGCGATGTAAAGGCACTTATGGCGACGAGGATACATTGCAGAAAATCCTGTTTCACTTAAGTAGCATGTAGAAAAGTGAACGAGAACTTTCACAGCCTTTGTGGAAATAGCTGAATATTCTCGCCGAGAGAAATCCAAAATGATGCCATGACTTACTGCGAAGCGTCAAACCTTGGTCATTCCTCACATCGACCAATTCACTTTCTTCCCGGATATTTAATTCTGCTAACTGTAGGAAAGAAGGCGCAAACGGGTCCCTCACCTAGTCAAATGAAGTCAACTCAAGCGTAGGAAAATATTTCTCAACATTGGTACACAACAAAGAGAATATGTCTGAAATGAGTGTTGAGAAATTTGTGTCAATTTTAAAGCACTTTGTAAACTCAAATATATCACATTCGTTTTGTTTTCTATTTATGTCCTCCCAAAATGAGAGTTTCTCCCTAAATGAGCAAATTTTGTCCCCCGCGTGCTTTTGTTCAGCGCATTCAATGTTTGGAAATGTCGGCAAGAAAAGCAAATTCATTACACCAAGAATCATCACTAAGGAAATCGGCATATTCACTTTCTTCTGACAGAAAGAAAAGAAGTTGTTCTTTAATTGCATAAAATCTTGACAATACGTGACCACGAGACAACCACCTCACTTCTGTGTGAATAAGCAACTAAGTGTATTCTTGATCCATTGCAGAACATAGACCTGAAAATAATATTCTTTTAAGAGGCTTGTTCTTATGTAATTAACCATTTTTACAACTAGATTTAATAAACTGCTATAGGATTAATAATTTTGCTACGAGTTCCTCGCGGCACACCAGCGGCCCATTCGCGGCACACCGGTTGGGAAACGCTGCTCTATCGGGAGTCCCTCAAAGATCTAATTTAAGTCCTCTATTGTTTCTTCTTGTTATTAATGATATTCCTCTGTGTATTAAAACTTTTCGTTTTTTTTTTTTTTTTTTTTTTGCCGACAATCTGAAATTATACTCCAAACTAAGTTCAATTGATGACTGCGTGAAACTTCAACAGGATCTACAAAGCGTTCAAATATGGTGTGATGAGAATAAATAAGTCCTGAATGTGTCCAAATGTAAATCTGTATCTTTCACGAGGAAAGAAAATATTATTTATTTTACCTATACAATAAGAGGCACTTCCTTGTCTACCCCCAAAACATCAAAGTTCTAGGAGTAATATTTTATAGGAAATTAACCTTTGCTCAACATGTTGACGCAATAACGAATAGTGCATATAGAAACCTAGGTTTAATTAATAGGATAGGACAGGATTACTACAAAGAATAAACATTTATAAGATTATGTTTTTCGTATGTGAGGTCAAAGTTAGAATACTGTTGTACTGTTTGGACACCAAATGCCACTAAATACTTTGATGCAATAGAAAATATACTTTTTTTTTTTTTAATTATTTTTAGAAATGCTTGCATAGAAGAAAACCGGTTTCTACCCAAAGTATGTCCCCTACGAAGACTTAGTAACGAATTTTAGTTTTCAAACATTAGAAAAAAAAAAGATGGATGTCGTACATAAATTATTAAACGGTAAAATGACTGTTCACAATTAGTTTCAGAAGTGTTATTACGTGTCCCAACAGGTAAGACTAGAACAACAAACAATGGACTATTCTATTGTAAAAAAGCAAGAACTAACATATTACATAAGTCTCCTCTATGGATGGAGAATGTGTGCTTCACATAAGGAAATAAGTAGACTTCATGTAGTAGATGCATTTAGTATATCCGAAAACAAGTTCAAAGTAAGTGTCAGGCAATAACTTCTGAATTATTAAACGACGTATATTTGTGCGTGTATAATAGTGTATGTTAGATAAGTATGTACACGACACTATAATTGGACTTTAAGTCTGTTGTGTCCTTATGAAGTAAATAAATAAATAAATTTTACTTAGTCGTGGCCTGATCATTATTAAAATATCTGAATTAACATTATTTTTTAAAAGTAATTTACCAACATAGTGTGAATTCCTTGAATATTGTTGATTTGTCGTCCAGGTGCCCCTGGTTGCGGCCGGTCGCCCCACCCACGCGACGGTCCTGGCTGCGCTTATCATGGACCGAAAGGAAAAGGATCGAAGACGTAAGCATGCTTGGCCATCTTATTCGGCACTCCGATTGAATCACCATCAGGGGTGTAGCCAGCAGGTTTCTGTAGGAGAGGCCCGTCGTTTTTGAAAGGGGGCCAGCTACAAAAAAAAAAAAAAAAAAAAAGTGTTGCAGCTAGTGTTTTTGAAGCCTGAAAAAACTGGAAAATTTTGGTTTCCTTCTGGAAAACTAAAAACACTGTTTTTAGCATATTATTATTATTATTATTATTATTATTATTATTATTATTATTATTACTTTCTTAATTTATATTATACTGTAGGTAGTTTTTATTATGTTTAACCAAAACCTGCTGCCCCGGACCAAACATTATACCTTTGTGCATAACTATTTCAATACACAGAACCTATCTATCAAGGTAGCCAAGAAAGTTCTATCGCTTTCTCACCCACCACCTCCGAACATTCATATGTCACCTAACACGTACCTCGAAGAGATCGACAACCTTCTGCAAACGTTCTGGAAGGCCATGGATTCCATCGCGCTAGAGGTTAGTGGGCCGTGAAGCGAAGAAGGTATCAAGTGCATTTTGCACCTCTACTAGGTTTCAGCTGGCATCCTTTAAGGTGATTGTCCAAGGAAGGGAACAGATGATAATCGGATGGTGCAATGTCCAGGGAGTATGGCGGATGCAATAGTGTTTCCTATCCAAGACGTAAAATGGTGTTCCGGGTCATCCTGGCCACGTGAGACTTAGCGTTCTCCTGTAACATAAGGACCCTTTTGGGATTCAGAAGTGCTGGCTCCCGAGTTTTTAAGTTTTTCTTGGACACGGCTCAACTGCTGATAGTATACAGTGGCATTTATGCTATGACTAGCTGATAGCAGTTCCCGATGCACGATGCCGCGAGCAGTTCATCAACACACAGGAGGACTTTCTTCTGGTGCAGTGCTAGTTTCGGCTGTGTTGGAACCGTTCATGGGATGCTAACCAATTATGACGGCGCCGTGGGACTTAGTACAGGACCCACTTCTCATCACATGCCAACTCCCTGTCCAGAAATGGCTCCTTCCTTAGTCGAGACAGCGAAGAAACACAGGTGTATGCTTACGTTGCCTTTTGATCCGGAGTCACATTATGTGGGACCCATCGACCCAACTTCTAGTGTTTCCTCAGTTGATGAAGGTGCTGCCGAATGGTTTCGCCACTCACACTGAATTGTCCCCATGCCGTAAGCGTTCGTGGACCACAAATGGGCAAATTAGCGACATCTCGCCAAACATTGGCGGCGCCGCAGCAACGATCCCCGGTGACCCCTCTTCCGTTTTGAAAATTATACCACCAGGAGCAGAAACGCAACAAAGCGCCAATAAACCACAAAATTACTCCAAAATATGTTAAATCGGCTATGTGTGTGATTGCTTTACATTAAGGTAGTCAAAAAACACTAAAAAAAAGTATCAAAAAAATTACGACTCGAACCATCCACCTTATGATTACTAGGCGAGTGTTCTTTCTACTTCGCTACGAAGGCGATGAAGGAAACGTCGCTTGTAAAGGGATTAATCGTTAAGATCTTTTTAATTTGGTCAATCAGAGTACTCCTTTAACCGTGTATATTCGACGATAACTGTTTGGGATTAGATAAAATGTGTTCGCCATGTAATTTTGAAAAAAATATGACGCGTGTCTATTTCATAGTTCTCGCATACTCACTTGCCAATGATCGACGACAGTTGTAATCTAAATTCATACAATTATCGCACTTATCTCAAGATTTTTCACTTCATGATGTTGAGGCAGAGGTTATTCTTGACCCTCGGAGCTCACTTTAGGAACAATTCGTCAGGAAAAATAATATATAATAATAGCCGCATGCAGATGACTGGCGATAGTTCGTGTTGGTCCCTTCGCGATTCTCCGCGAAGAATCTAAAAAGCGAGGACCAAAACGAAGTTCTCCCTGCTACGCGGTGGAAACTTCAACACCCCGACTAGACATATATATTTCGACTCGACTAAACACTGCCGCCAGTGTGACCCTAGCGGCAATTCTTGGACGCGTCGCTATAGCGACGATCGACATTTACCGCAAGTTGACCACTAGGTGTTGACGACGTTTACGGCATGAGGGTAGTGCAGTTTCTCTCACATCTCTGGCAACTGTTCGGCTAAATTGCTGTCTGAAGATCTACATTTTGTACATGTCTTGGTCTTTCGGCACGTGGTGTGTCTTCGAGTGTCTCGTCACCGTCCTTAAATTTGTTAACCACCACTGCACTGTCTGCTCAGTCACGACACCCTCACCAAAGACCTGGCATATCTTCCGCCACACTGCTGCGGCGTTTGACCCCAGTTTGAACTCGTAGAGCATACACGCCCTATGACGCTCTGTGGTGGTTCCATGTTTAGTCTGTCCTTACCCAAGTTCACGGTGTAACTGAACTGCCACAACCAGGTAGTATGTTGGATATATAAACACCAAGAACTGACTTTCGCCTTATCTCCATTCACATTCAACTCACGGTGTGAGGGCCAATTATCGCAGACATCCACAACCAGCGACAGAACTTTCTTGGTTACTTTTATATATAAGACTGATTTTCTTTGAAATTTCACTTGATTTATTTAAGATTTCTGACAAAAATGTTTATTATTCGTGACTAAAAATACTGAAATAGCATTTTAAAAAGCGAATGAAATCCAAACTGAAAAAACTGAATAAAAACGCTGTTTTTCACCAAATTTTCCATCTGATAAAAATGTTCTCTTACAACACTAATTACAGCATATAAATAATATAATGTACTTACAATTTAGTTTAGTACCATTGTTTTATGGCAGAATTTATAGTACCTTGTCCAAACGTTTGTCTTCAAACTGTCAAATACAAATCGCCGTAAATTGTGTAATCTGCTGTCACAAAAAGTAAACCATATTATTTTCGGATCGCTATAAGGAAGAAATACCACACTATTTTGTGATCGGTATGGTAAAATACTATTTTCCCATGCTATTTTACCGTAATTTATTAATTATATGTAGACTTTGTTATTTTTAAATGTCTGAAGCGAGGTAATTTCACGATGATGTTTTAACATCTGGTCATTAGGGGGGCCAGGAAATCATTTGGGGGGCCAGGCCTCGATGGGACCCCCGTGGCTACACCCCTGATCACCATGTTGAAAGGTAGAAGGAAAACCAGTTAGAGGAAGATCAAGGATAGAATATCTAGATGCAGTTAGGAAGAAGAGACTTGGTCAGAGCATAAAACAGCTCTCCCAAGAGAGAAAAGTTTTAACACTTTCGATCCTAAGCCCGAATCAGACCCGTTTTGTCTATTTATTCCAAAATGCCGGAGCCCGAGTCTGTTTTATTTTATTTTATTTTATTTTATTTTATTTTTATGTAATAGCCTCTATGTAACTTATTATGGGTTCCAGTCGGTTATTGACTGTTTTAAATACTTACTGAGACTCAGTTCTTGAAGAAATATTATTCACCTGACATCTAGCGAATTTGCAGATTGATTGTTGTGATCAACTTTCTGCGTGTGAACCTCAGTACGTTCGATAATATAGTGGAATATTTTGTTTCGAAAACTATTTAATTTTACAGAAGTTGTCTTGTTTGAAGCAAGTAAAATGAATATAGAAGAAATATCAAAGATTTTAGAAGAGTACAGTTTAGATCCCGTGTGGAAGGTGAAATTAAAGATTCAGATTTAGATCCTGATTTCGAAATTTAAAAAAGTAGGTGAATACATGAAGAGTGCTGTGCCGTGGAAAATCAGCGCCCGGGGCTAGAGTATACATCGGTGCCTTCCCCCTGTACATATGAGTGAAATCAACAGACCGCCTGCGAAGCGCCACCATGGTTGGCGCAAAGCGCAAGGAAATTTTCAAGAATAAACCCTGCTTTTCCTTGATTTTGAGCACTTTTTATTACTTGTTTCTTCCATTATATTCTTTTTTCCTTCCGAATTTTGCACCCCCTTACTTGGCGGCCAGGCCCGTCGCCCCACTTGGTCCCCCTACAGCACGGCACTATATTGTACATGAGAACGCCCATATAATAATGTTTGTGTGAGGCTCATCCAGCAAGTAACTTTCCCACGCATCCCATAGCTAGGAAACCATATGTGGCGCGCAGCGACTGCGTTGAAGTGAGATAGTAAGGTCCTAGCTTGGTGCATGCGCTAATGGAACCAGCGGTGCCAGATCTAGTATAATAATGCTAGATCTAGCATAATTTGCATATCTTTAGCATCTAGCATCTTGCTTTTAGCATCCTGCCCAAATCTAGCATAATTTCAGCAAGTTTATCAAAAAGCTGCAAAACCTGGAGATGAGAAAGAAGTTGGTCGTGGGAAGAAAAAGAATTGCAGAAATATATCCTCTCCCATTGATTCATACAGTCGGTAAACCACACAGATAGTTTTATTGTTCGAAGCAAGTTTGAAACGTCGGGAGGTCATACCTTTACGGTACGGATGCCTTTAGAGAAGGGGCGTGGGAGTAAAAACAATTTAGTGTTTCTGAAAATGAGTTAGAAAACGATATTTATTGGAGGCGATAGCTTCTTGACGTTAAGATGAAGCATATAGCACACAACTGCAGGTGATTAGGTCAAAGGCCTTTTGCCATGTTTGACCCAGTCCATCCCAGAGATGCATTTTTGAATCCACCCAGGGTTTTCTAATCCTTTGACTGACCTAATCCTTTTCTAATCCTAATCCTTTGAGGTCATTTTCTTTCAAAATGAAAAAAAAAATCAAAAGGTACAAAAAATTCTAGTTTCCAGAAATTTTAATGTTTGTTTTTGGAACTTCAATCATTTTTTTAAAAAAATAGGTTAGTATGAACATAAAAGGAAAAAATAGAAAGGCTTTTCTACATCCTGAGTTGTTATTTCTAATTTTGGAGATTTTTTTTTCTTTAGAAACTCCTGAATTAGTAATTATGAGGACCTAGCATAATTTCGATCAGGTTTTGGAATAATTCCGAGCTGTGAGTCTGGCAACACTGAATGGAACTTTTCTAGTGCTCTCACAAGCATCGTGGCAGTGGTTGAAGATGGAAGTGGTTTCCTGTTCCAGCTCCCGCCGCGTGTGAAGT
This sequence comes from Thermobia domestica, assembly GCF_964235325.1. NCBI lineage: Eukaryota > Metazoa > Arthropoda > Insecta > Zygentoma > Lepismatidae > Thermobia > Thermobia domestica. Next base: position 142,787,724 of record NC_137460.1, read on the forward strand.
GCGAGCAGTTACAAAGTTTTTGAATGCACAAGGCATAGCGCCGGTTTAAATCCATCATTAGTTGTGCCAGGTCTCTATGGACCTAACGTCATGAGCAAGCAGATGGTGCGTTACTGGTGTAGACAATTTGCAGCAGGACGCTAAAATATGAATGATGAAGAGCGCAGTGGGAGGCCAACCGTCATCACAGATGGCTTTGTGGATCTTGTTCGGGAAAACATCATGCAGAATCGTCGCTTCATAATAACGGAACTACTGCGGTCAGTTCCTGCAGATTTACCGCTCCTTATTACACACCATTGTCACTACTCGCACTTCACACGCAGCGGGAGTATTATTTTTCTATTGATTTTTTTTTTTTTTTGTTCAAAAAGTACATATTTCAAACAGAACTACCTCTTCTTACATCACCTGTTTGCAATGTTTCTAGTGCTTTTATTATTGTTTAGCAATGTGTTATTTTTTAAATTTTTTTAAAGGCCTAAAAACCCCAGGATGCTGTAATAAACAAGGTCAGATCTGCCCAGGATCGAAAGTGTTAAAATTTCCATGTTGCCCACTAACCTATGGTTGAGGTGAGAAAGGAGACACTTCAAAGGGCAAAGTTGTCATGAACATTTTGCAGTCTTGTGTCCAGGAACTCAAGGGGGGCTCATACACATAAGCATGCACACACCAAAAAATCCGGAATCTAGAGATTTTATTTTCCGAAGCCGGATTTTTTTTTTTTTTTAACTTTTTGGATTTCGGAGAAAATCCGGATTTAGATGAATCCAGATTTCGAATAAAATTCGGATTTGGGGTCGGAGCAGTTCTCGTTACTTTAATTTTTTAAACACATCTATATGTGTAGGAACAATTACATTAGACACACACACACGGAGACAGATATACAGGGTTAGCACAGAAACAGTACCTGATTTTAAAGTGCCATATAATTAACATTTAATTGAATATTTACATGAAATTTTGTACAGAGCTCAGTAAACTCAAAGTATTTTCCCATCTATCTTTTCAGAATCCTAGTTCCGACCAGGGCTGCTAGGGGGCAGTAACATCGAAAATGGCGTTCACCCCACAGCAACGAAGCTGGTGCGTTTTAAAATGAGTTTGTATATAAATTTGTTATTTCTTTTAATACTGTGACAAGACCAATAAAATTTGACGCAGCTTGATGTACTGAAATGACTTACACGTGGTTTGGTACTGCTCGCCAATCTTGTAAATGAATGTTTTTGTATATTTGGTATTGCTTGAAATATTGCGATCAAACCAACGAATGACATACAAATGCAGTGGCGTATTTAGGGGGGGGGGGCTTCCGGGCTTAAGCCCCCCCGAAATCTTACTTACTATAGTAAAGCATATGAAATATTTTGCAAAAAATTCACATTTTCAGGCAAAGCCCCCTCCGAAAGTTAGCAAAGCCCCCCCGAAACAAAATCGTAAATACGCCACTATACAAATGTAACCATCACGAATACGTTACAATAGGGCCACCAACCTTACTGGTGCGTAAAGTTCTCTATACATGAACTACATATGACAAAATTACAAAAATATCCGAAGGTATTCAACTTTTGTTTAGCAGTATGAGTAGGAAATCAGAGTTGTGCTCATCGCATATTCGTTATATTCACGTAAATGATGCCGAGAAAACCGTGACAAACGTACATTAAGAACATAACATATATGTGTTATTACCGAATGAAATAATAGTTGAAGTGAATCGAAATTTACTTGTTCATTAGTTTTCCTATTGTTTCTAAATACATAATAAAGAAAAGTATATGTATATTTAGATTTGTACTGTTATGAATGACATAGGTTATAAGCGGCCATTTTGGATTCAAAGTGGCTATAGATTTTCAATTAAGCTTTTGTTTTCATTTTGACCCGCAATTTTGGACAGGGTTGTCGTAGAAAGTCGAGACTTGCTCCATCTACTTTAATTTAACAAGAGCTTACAAACGATGAGCTACTTATCTCCTCTTGCCATTTGAAACTTTTTAGTTGGACCCCACTTGGGACCCTGGGACAACACGTTTTAACTTAAATTGTTGTACTTTGAAAATAATGCCACACTTCCTTTCCTATTTTCACATTTGTGTCACCGTTTCCGATTTATACGGGTGACCATTGACTTTTCAATTGTTTTTGTTTACATTTAGACCCGTCGTCGTTTTGCACAGGGTTGTCGTAGAGAGTGGAGACTACTCCATTTTCTTTCATTTTACAACAGCTCTCAAACGATCTTCTACTTAACCTCCCTTGTCATTTGAAAATTTTGAGTTGAACCCCGTCTGGGACCCTGCGGGGAACCCTGGGACAAAATTTTTTATCCGAAAAAGTGTGTCCTAGAAAATGATGGGATACGTATTGGCCGAGTTTTCCATTTGCCCAACCGTTTCCGAACAAATGATTCTGCTCAAACTATTCTGCCAGCTTTGTATCTTTTACATTACAAAATATGTTGTACCGTAACTCACGACATTCCGCCCGGTGGTATGTATAACTTTGGAATTCGTCTAGTTATAACATATCAAATGCAAACACAATTGTCTCGTTCGGATCTCAGCGGAGCCACAGCGTGACCTTCCCTTGTGAGTAAGAAGTGCAAAGAGTACGTAGTTTCGACGGTGGGAGAAAGAAGAAACAGGAAAGTGCATGCACGTCTTTTGACCTGATGTAACTTATATATATATATATATATATATATATATATATATATATATATATATATATATATATATCGAAGCGAAGACCCTACTTTACTCGCTGCATATTGGAAGAATTCCATTTCTTTGCGAGTGGTTGCTCAACGCGTGCACAAGTTTACAGTGCTCAAAACGGGCAAATCCGGACGTTTGAGGAAGGGTGAATTCGGATACGTTTATTACGTTAAGCTGAATCCGGAAAATGTGGTTAATGAACTAAGAGGATTCAGAACACTCTCTCCTCTCTCTCTTTTCACGTTTATGAGTGTGGAATAGTACGGAGGTCTATTGCTTATATCTAGCGTCTATTCATTTTTGCCATAAATGGACTCCGAGGAATCACCAGAAAAAGCTATAAAATTATCTTAGGATCTACAAACACAAATGCTAATCACAAGGTGTTCAAAAATTCTACACTACTGAATGGCTACATCATCTAGCATATTCCCATTTGGTCCGCAATAAGTTCGGGAACATGAATTTCTTTTGTCGAATGAACTTGATCCGCCAGTAGCTGGAAACAATTCCTCTTCTCTGTCATCAGACTCAACCTCAAACACGTCTCAATCGACTTCAGAGCCCTCAGTTAAACAGTTCACATCTTTTCCTGCTGTTGCTTCTTCCAAATCCACATCCCAAAAGTCAGGTGTTGCTAAAAGATTAAGTGTCACGTATTGCAGTTTGTTTCAAACTGTCTCCTCAAACACAATCAAGGTATGGATGAAAACAACTGTGGATTTTGTGGGAAGAATCATTATGCACCATCATCAAGCAAATACGGTTCCTGGGTGTCCTGTACTGTGTGTAAGACCTGGTTTCATGAAAGATGTGTGGGAGGTGATAAGGAACTGTATTTTATCTGTGGACGATGTGTCTGAATTATGACTAGTGCTTCAGGAAACTGGCAGACGTCATTAACGCAAAATAAATAAATGCTAGTCTTAGTGCACACATATTATACATTTTACTAATTGGGGGCGCGGTGGCTCAGTGGTAGGGCGTTCACCTCCGGTGCTTGGGGTCCCTAGTTCGATCCCAGCTCGCGCCGTGTGGACTTTGTGGTGAACAAACACTGTGCTCGTGGGTTTTCTCGCGGTTCTCCCGTTTCCTCCCACTTTCTTCATTCAACCATTTTCACTCATTTCTCATAATCACCGTCTCCGTTAGCCTAACCGGCATAACCGTGGGACGTAAAACTTAAAGATTTCATTTCATTTCATTTTACTAATTATCTAGTTGTTACTAGCAAAAAATAGTAGTACAATGTAGTTCTAATGGAAACAAATGCGATTACTATGTTTAATGATTAAACACAATAGTGTTAGTTACACTACTGTACATTTAGCTTACAGTTTCAACAGTATTTAGTATAGAAATTGCTGTTAGTAATTTGTATGTATTTATCATGTATTTGTATTTATATTCTGTACTTATCATGTTAGAATGTTAGTGTAACAAGATAGTAAGCCAAAATATAACTATCATTTATATATCTTCCTTCAAAGTTCAGTGTCCGGAATCGCCAACCTACTGTCCGGATTCACCCTTCCAAATTTGCAAATCAAAGATTTTGTCAATTTTTAGATTTTTTTTTTTTATTTCTTAACATGCTATTCCAGGAAAGGGAATACAGTTCGAAGCTGCCTAAATAAAACCTAAACCCTACTTCTGGGTTAAAGAAAAAAAAAAGACTATAAATAATATAGCTGTTAGTCCTAGAATCCTGCAAACTTTTCTCAAAGCAAAGCAAAGAACTACAGTACATTCATCCCAGCTGACTTGAACTTACAAAAGAACAATGTTTCAAACACAATGAATGATTTTAGGATGACATGTGCGGAAGGAAGTAATCACCAACTCCAATTAGTGATTATTTCACAGCCTTGTTTTATTATAAGTGTAAACTCTTTTATCAGTGGAGAGGAGGACGTGGATCATTGGTCAGAGTTGATGACTGTGTTTTGGTGAGTAGTGGATCAGAGTGGGTTATGTGGGTCACGGTGAGTGGTGGGTCATGGGTCGTTTTCATTGACCCATACCATTTCTGGCAGCAACGTACGCCACGTATGTAAAGAAGTTTGGTTTGGTTGTTGGTAAACACACTTCCGTAACAACTAAATTTTACCAAGCGTAGGCTTAAATACATCTCAAATTAAATGAAGTATATTTTAAGATGAATAAATATTTGAAACTAGAAAAATAAATAAATATTTTTGTCGAGTAGAAAATCATTTTAGTTTCATTTTAGCGTTGTATTTCACAAACAATTAGTATTTTGAAACCTGAACATTATATGATCCGCTAATCTCAAAAACACTGTGGGTTGTCTATAAAGCAAGGACGAAATCCATAATTACTTCCATTGCAATACGACGGTCACTACGAAAGTTTTGAGATACGCATTGTTGTGGCACAGTATTTGAATTCCAATAATTGCGTTCGGTAGTGGTATCCAGAGTGAAGAAGCGAAGCAAGTTTCAACTCGCCTCGCTTATCGCCGTGGCAGTATCGCCTTCACTTGTTTGTTGATCTGAGTAGTATTCGGCTGTCTAGAATGGAGCTCGAAAAGGACCATTTTCGGGCAATGATCCTTTACGATTTCAAAAGTGGTTTGAACGAGACACAAAGCCTTGACCGTTTGCAGGGGCATTTGGGGACCTTGCTCCTTTCCGTGCTACAATTTTTCGGTGGTTTGGTGAATTCAGAAGAGGCCGGACATCGCTTAAAGATGAAGAGAGAGCTGGACGTCCGGCAACAGCTGTGTTAGATGAAAACATTGCCGCTGTGGAACAAATGATTCGAGAAAATTCTTGAACAGCTTTCAAGGACATTGAATCTACAGTGAACATTGGATCGCCAGCAGTAACAAAAATTCTTCATGATCATCTTTGGCTCAGGAAGGTTTAATCTTGTTGGGTGCCTCACACTTTGACTGAACAGCAGAAGCGCATGCGTGTGGAATGGTGAAGAAATGCTTGCAAGATTTGATGGAGGCAATTCTCGACGCGTCTCTGACATTGTTACTGGTGATGAGACTTGGATCTATCAATTTTACCCTGAAAATAAACCCAGTCTACAGTTTGGATCTTTCCAGATGAAAATACACCCACGAAAGTGAAGGGACCGCAAAGTGTGGGGAAGAAGATGGTCGCAACTTTCCTCTCCAAATCTGGCCATGTTGCAATGTTCCACTTGAAGAATAAAGGACTGTTACTGCTCAGTGGTACACCACTGTTTGCCTAACAAAAGTGTTCCAGAAGCTTCGGGAACGGCGTCCAAGAAAGGGATTGCGTGGGATCCTGCTTCATCATGACAACGCGTCCGCACACACGGCCAACATCACAATTCAGTTCTTAGAATCTACGGAGGTCAAACTTATGACTCATCCGCCGTATAGCCCTGACCTGGCCCCGTGTGAATTTTTTCTGTTCCCCAGGATCAAAGATCGCATGCGTGGGAAGAGATGTTGCAGCCCTGAAGAAGCTGTAGTGGCTTACGAGAATGAACTTTCAACACTTGAAGAAAAAGACTGGCAACACTGTTTCCAAAAGTGGTTTTCGAGGATGCAAAAGTGTGTACAGTATAATGGTGAATACTTTGAGAAAATGTAAGTGCTAAATTGATTTTAAGTATGTAAGTTATTTCACATCCCAAAACTTTCGTAGTGACCCTCATACATGGGGAACCGATTTTTGATTGTCTGTATCTTGGGATCAACTGGATGGATCGTCTCCATCAACGAATTCAATCCCTAAATTTTGATCCTCTACATTCTGGCCAAAATTGATAATCATCCATTAAGAGACCTAATCACTGAGAAATTAAAATACCGCTAATTTTACAGTAATTATGTGATATCTTCAAATAGATTTTTAAATTTATCTAGGGCCTCAAAAATTAGATTGATAATCAGTTTTTGAGATTTTGTGTCTCCCGGACGTACACACAAACAAGCTAAGGATATAAAGGAGTTATTGACAAAATAGACTGCTTTGAAAACGTTCAATTCATATAATTGTCGAGAAACACTGCAATCTTGAATAATACAGCCACTTAAAAAGAAATAAAAGTTCTGTGCACCGGGCGCCAGCGTACACGTTCGATGTATTTTGTTACACAGAATCCAAATTTCGAAACCCCAGGACAATCGACCGTGTGAATTTTCTTTTATGGCCGAAAAGCGTATGTGCTGTCTTAAATACCAAAATTCGCTGACATTTTTCGCCCATAAAAAAAAAAAAAAAAAAAAAAAAAAGGCACGGTCCATTGTCTGGGGTTTCGAAATTTGGATTCTGCGTAACAAACTACATTGAATCCATTCCCTGGAGTCCAGTGGACAGAACTTTTCTTTTTTTTTTTGGGTGACTGTAATCAATTATTGTTTATTTTATTATCAATTATATTATGCTTAACTTACGTTAGCGATGATGTGTTGTTAGTATATTTTCGAGTGATTCGTGATTTTACTACAGAACCTTAGTTTGTTCTTGTAAAGATTCCCTTTTGAATGCGACTTTGCAGAAGATCGCGCAAAGTACTGTGTAGCCTATCAGTTTGCAGTTAGATGATGAAAAATCATCATGTGGCGAGATGAGATATACGGTATATCCCAAAGGTGTTTGACGGTCAGAGTCCAGTGGTGACCCTTTGGTCACGATGGACGGGTCGCTTGGTTGTTTGGAAGAAAGTTGCATGACGAGACCTGACCTCTCTCACCTTAGTTGCCTCCTCCATCCACGTGGTTCTCACGGCGAAAAAGCCCTTCGTACTCTTTCTCTCTCTGATCGCATCATGGAGTCGTGTCCTCTTTGTTGATGTCCATCTACACAAACTTTTCTTTTATAAGATATCCACTCATGTATAGAATATACTTGGATGGAATAGTTGCCTAGATTTCTTTCTTGGATGCAAAGATGGTATGTATCCACGTATTTTTGAATATTTTCAACTTGTGACTCAGAATCTTCAACTTTGAAGATTTCTTCACACGAATGATGTCCTTTCTTTCTTTCTTTCTTTCATTTTGGTCTACTTTCATATTGTTAATAGTAGCTGTGGATAACAGGAGAAAATGCACATAACACCCTTTTTATACTCCAAAGACACGTTAATCTGCACAAAATGAGATATCCTCTGAATTAAAAAAATGTACATGTGAAACTTCTATATATGCAATAAGATTCTACAATATTAGCGATTAACGGGTAAAAGAAATCTCCCAACGTAAGTCATATGTCAATTGATGATCTTATTAAACTCAACAAAATTATATGGGTGATGCTAACTAAGCCCTCATACGTACTTTTCGAGAAAATTGAGAAGAACATATTAATCATAAAAATTGGTGCTATACGATAAGAATGTAATCTGTTAACATTAACCTTTCTACATTCGCCAGAGATTTGAACGAGTAGCCGGTCGTATAGATGTTGTATGTTTGTCTGGGAGATGGTCATTGCCGAGCCCGACTGCCGGTCAGGTGCCGTCCCACAGTGCTCAGTAAGGATTAGATCCAGAGACTTAGCAGGCCAGGGAAGGATATTTCGGGTAGAGGGTGATCGAGTTTATATCTGTGGTATGGAAACACGTGTTGTGCTGATGAAGATAACTGCCCAGATAAGCTCTGAGAAGAGTAATGACAATACCACGATGGTAGGACGTGGTAGTGATATTTCCTTTCAAGAAGACGGTATGTACCCTACTTTACATTATGTGCTCCCTCTTTTACTGAATACCAGGAAGTCTAGTGTAGGTTCTATATGACAAATGGGAACACGGTCAATTTTCCCGTTCATCTGAATTTTACATATGAGCACAGATTCATCACTGTGCTCAAAACAAAAACTACTCTCATCACTGAATACCACAATCTCCTATATGCCTCGACACTGCAGTTCCTCCTGATAGCACAGATGATGTTCTTGGCGATGAGCAACTGTCAGGAGTAATCACGCGGAAGAAAAACGCAGAATGGTAGATCAATCTTCAACAATTGAATGTTGAGTGTTCGTATGATCATATGGAAACCATGGTAGGTCTTATTACATTGCCAGTAGTCTTGTGAGTTTGAGCGACGGAAATGATTCTTCTTTCAAGGTACACATCGGCTATGAAAACCCTCTCTCTCTGATCGTGTATATTACCGATTGATCACTGTCGTTATGCTAGTGGCAGTTCAACGGAACGTTTAACCATCCTCTCTGTCCCAGTATACGGCTACAGCTACGTTCGAAGACACTTAGTTGTACACTAGGCGTTTGTTGGCATTGTTCAAGGATTGCAGACATTCAATATGATCACACTTAACTATGCTCGTCTTGTTCTGCGACGATTACTGCTAACACATGCCCTCTATAGATACTATGATCTGCCGTTTACGGTGGCTGGTGTCTGTATTTTGCTCGAATTGGGAGATGTACAACATAAGGTAGAAAGTAAAATGCGTTTCCACCAGTATATTTTCACAGCAAAAATTGAAATCAAACATGAAAGAGATTCTGTGGACGATGAAAAGGAAGTAGAAGAGTTAAGTTGATTTTAAGTTTAACGTCCCATTCAGCAGCGAGGCTATATGAGACGTGGACCTACTGATGGTTAACGTGGAATCCGAACCACATGACTCGGGAATCGATTCCGGGTCTCCCACGCCAAAGGCGCGTATGCTAACTTCTTAGCCACGGAGGAGATCAAGGAAGTTAAAAGTTTAATTTGAAAGGAGACAGCGCAAACATGCAATTAGTTCACATTGAGTAAAACAGGTGAAACAATGTAATCATAAATGTGAAAACAAGAATTTTAAGAATGATAAAAAAAGCATCAAAAGACTGCGATCTTGGCCAATAATTAGGTTTTGGATCAAGAGCCACAAGATTTTTTGAATGGACCCTAAATCGAGTTTTCTACGGAATAAGCACATTATACTGAGTTAAGTGATGGTTTGAGTTTGGTTACACTATATGTAGTTCTCCAGATATAAGGTGTACCAGAAAATTTTTGATTGAAATATATTGGATCTTTTGATCCAATAAATAATCCAATTGTAAAATACAGTCGAGATTCTTAATTGCTTCATTTTTAAAAAACGTTGAAATCTCCATATCTCTCATGTTTTATTATAATTATTTTCACATCAAATAGAGACAAACTTCTTATTGGTATATGCTGGAGAAAACTTTCGATTTAAAACATGTAATTTTCTTTGATTATTTCTTGGAAGATAATTCTCTTGTTTCCTAATATTCTTAGATATTCTTTCAATTAAAAAGGAGACAGAATATTAAAACAAAGCCTTTTATTCTTACATTGAACTTTACATGATTTGTCTTTTTTATATATCACAAACGAAAATATACTACTCCTCGAAAATCTCAACTTTCAGTGCAAATATAATCCTCTTTACACGAATCAAGTCATTGTACGAATATAATACATTAAATCCCTAGAATATAAGCAAAACAATTAACATTTGATACATTCTTTAAAAATGTACAAAAATACATTTGAGATTTTTTTTGAATGGCATATAAACTTAATATCTTATCATCATTCTATGCTATAATAATAATAATAATAATAATAATAGATATAAAAATCTTAAATGCCACTCTCTAAAATATACCAATGATATAAACCTGTATATACTTCAAACACAAATAACTACAAGTATCACTAGCAGTTCTGAATTTAATTTACTCACGCGATACATGAACTTTCGAAATGTACAAACCCTTGAGATCTTACTTTTTTTAAAACCCGTACTGATGTCTTATACTCCGCAATTAAGAAGTATGATGAATTACAATATTAGCATTAAAATTGAATTCTATAATTCATTGAGACGTTATTGCCAAGAGATGCTTAATCACAGAGCCAGCACTTTGTAAAGATAGCCATACTTACCACCAAAATAATACTATCGAAGTTCAGGTATCTGAAATTATCTTAAACAAGGGCATCAGTACATGTTACAATATTTACAGGATATTTCTGTAACAATGTTACTATATGTATATCTGTTCAGACGTAATCACCATTCGAAATATAAAACAAAGGGTACGGTAGGAAGAGAAAGACGGCAAGATTTTTTTCACCTGACTATTTGTGGCGACAATGGTATACTTTACGGCATGAGAATATACAGTAAATTACGTTCATCGAGTTATGTAACATATTTTCATATTTCTTAGAGTATTATAAAATTAATATAGAAATATTTTAATATTGTTTCAGAACTCATAAAATTCGTGGTGATAATTTGTATTCTTATTATAAGCTGCTCATTATTAACTCGTTAAACCTTTCAATACTTGCACCTTAAGAAATGTTTGAACGTTAATTGTTTAATCTTGTATATCTTTTCGATCCCGATAACTGTTGTGAGCTATATCATCAAGTAACAACTTGTTTTCAGATTCTGATATCAAAAAGTTTCTCGAGATTATTGTTACATATTACAAGTTCATGTACAATTTTAATGTGTGTCATGAATATACTCGTATTAACAAGATTTAAAATCTAATGAAACATAATAAACATGCTATAGATAATTATCATAAAATAAACTTTAATACAAACATAACTCTACATAAAGTGAAATTTACAGCCTTCTTTTAAAAACACTATATTACTCTAAGCTAAATTATCTTGCACAGTACTATTTTAGAAATCACTGATAAACGTCAGTCACAGTGCAAATTTCTGTGATAAACTAAGCATGACTAACATATAAGAGTCCAAACTGCTGATCAAAACAAACTCTGATTCATCGTTTTAATTGAGCCTCTTTATTCGATGGAGGGAAAAACGCATGATGTTTTGTGCTAGTGGTCCTAGTTCGATCACAACCAATTAAGAGACCGTGGTGGGACATTATGTTTATGGCTTTCTTCGAGGTTCTCCTACCTTCTTAATCCATTCATTCTTCTCTTATCATTCATTTGGATTTATCATTCGTTTCCTTTAACATACAGAGTATAACCATAGACACCAAATTTAAGATTTCATTCTTCTTCTTCTTCTTATTATTATTATTATTATTTTAATTTAATAATTTTAATCACTAGTATCTCCTCTACTGGCCAGTTTCCGCACCTGCGACTGCTTTTCTGCTGCTGAAGCTGAAAGCTCCAGATAATGAAAGTAACAAGAATCGCTTAAAGTTCTGTAAGACAAACGATAGAATCCTAGAAATGTTTTTAAACTTGCCAATGATACTGACTTCATTGTTCAAGCTCTCAGATTGACTGATGTTTACGAATTAAAACTAATTTATACAATACATAGTTTTTAAAAAAATCAATCTAAAAATTCAATGATTCGATCCCGTTTGGATTGTCTCCGGAATGTCCGCAAATCTCGAAATAGTGTTCTGATTAAATATCTTGCTCTAACAACAGACTAGTATAATTCATAAAAGAAATTACATTCCAATATGTCTGTGATAACAGCATCAACAGATTAATAATATTAAAACACTTACAATAATAGCTATATACCGTATAAAAAAAATTCATACTTCTGAACATATTAGAAACACTTTCTAATTACTGATACAGAAAAATATTATCAATTAAATTTAAACCTCTGAAAGAAACATAAACATCTTTAAAATAAAACTCAAATATATGTGACAAGTGCACAATGATTAAAATTTAAAATGGGCAACAATACACATACATAAATCTTCTGATTACACCATTTTAATTATAGAGCACTGTAATTTATCACTTCTACTTCCAAGCATCACATACCTATTATAACATTAGATTTTTGAAAGAAAACCTTAACATGTTTGTCATATTATCAAACCAAAAGAAAGAATAACAAAAATATGAAAGATCCATATAAATGTAAAAAATAGATCTATCAAAGAATAAGGCTACAAGATAGTAAGATATCAGTCTTCATAATAAAATGGTAGAGTCTGTAAACACACAACTCGTAACTCTCTCGCGGACAATGACTAAAATGTAAACGATAAAAGATAGTTTCTTCTTAATCTTTTCCAGCGCTGAATATAAATCTTTTTAATGGTCCAACATAGTAAAGGTTTCTATTTTTCAGTATGTTATGAAGGCAGAGTCATGTTTCTTTTAAACTTCAAAACTCAACTGTCATGAAAAATAGATCTTATGATAATATTACCACTGGTTGTCTTGTGATAAGATTAAAACTGCTCTTTAATCTATACAATATATACAGAAAATATCATTCGTCGTAAAAATCGTTAATAAATTTGACTTTCTTCTCTCTCTTTTCAAAAGAAGTTTTTTGTTACTTTGACCTGCTTCATGCACCATACTACTTACTAATTACTAAAATGTTTTCTATTATCTTCTTCAATCTGGATTTCAAATATGAGAACATGTTGTTGCATTTAAAAGAATCTAAATAGTGATTATTAAAAAAAAAAAAGAAAAAAATGTTAAGATTTACTTAATGAAAGAAATTAATTATTAAACCAACAACCGATTTCAGTCGTATTAAAACTTCTAGTTTCTTTCAGCAAGCACTAGAACAAGATTGGTTCTTAACATTCAGGTACAAAAACCGTCCACAAGGCACAATTATCTTCTATTAACGTAGTGTAATGTGCTTCTAAATGGAATGAATATATATCACACAAACACACACACACGCAAACGATACGCCCTTGTTTTATCTCTCTGATCTCCAGCGCGGTTTCTCTTCAGCTGGGGCTGGAAAAGTAGGAAAACATGAAAATTATCACCACTAGTTTAATAGTGTTACAGACAACCACTGTTTATCTAATATATAAAATTGAAAGTGACTTATATTTGTGACTTCATAACTCCTGTACCACCTAACCGATCTCGATCAAATTTCCAACATAGATGAGGTTCGGGCCTTGGATTGTTTTTATTATTTCACTTTGACGGTACAACATAGGTGAGGGAGACGGGGGGGGGGGGGAGGGAGATATAAAAAAATCAATATACATAAAAATAAAAGTGACTATGTTTGTGATTTCATAACTCCTGAACCACCCGACCGATCTTGATAAAATTTTCAACACAGATGGGGTTCGGGTCTGGGAAGTTTTTTTTCTCATTGACTATGCAACTTAGGGAAGAGAGAGACATTTAAAAATGTTCGAAAATGACCGATATCAGTTTTGAATCCATAGTTTTCGGGGTCGCTTAGATGAACAGTGACACTTCCAATGCTGGTTTAAATCTAAATTCAGTCCCGCAATTTGAGGAGGGGGAGGCGGGAGATATATATTAGTGTCGATTACATAGTTTTCGGGATCGCTGAAACGAACAATGGATATTTCCGATGCCGTTTAAATCCAAATTTAGCCCCCACTGTCCTTTATTTCCAAAATGCCAAAATGACACGAATTCTCCCCGTGCGAAGAACGGGAAATGGCTGATATATATATATATATATATATATATATATATATATATATATATATATATATATATATATATATATAGATAGATAGATAGATAGATAGATAGATAGATATACTAAGTATATCGAATGTTCGGAGCCATAAGCATTATGAGTCAAGATAAGAAAAAATGGAAAGAAAGGAAAGTCGAAAGTCGATGGAAATACGAGATTTTCAATCTAAAGTAGTGAAATTTATCCCATCACACCACCAGTTTAGGTTCCATATTGTTAAGAAGTTTTACGTTGAATGAAAAAGCAACGTTGTCAGTTCAACAGGGTGTTTCCCTTGGGCCTTCACCATACTAGCAGTACACCATTGTTGCCAAACTGATTCTAAGTGATCTAGGTTCCCCTCACACAACCAGCGTCATTTTTGTGTGCTTTTACGTTCCGCTCGTTCCGCTGGATTTGAAGGTTCTTTCACTTAACATACGGCACCTTACCAACTAGCGTGGAGCCCGAACGGCTGGTGCAATTGAAAAATTTCCATCATTTTAGATTCAAAACAGTCTACTCCAACGAATTTCCTGTCTTTTCATATTCTCATATCTTTCCTCATAGCGGAGTTGGTTCAAGACTCCGGACTTAGCATACACCATGTTTAAATGTATGGCTAAAGTAAAAGTCCACAACGGACATGGAAATGTTATTTACCAGGAATAAGACAAAACACATATTAGAAAACGCAAAAAAGGAGGCGAACTAAATAAAATTAAGTTCACTGCCACATTCGCAAAAGCTATCCATTGGCTTCTGTTCTTAGCCAATCGGATCCAGTTTCTACTTTGTATTCCTATTTCTGAGAGATCCATTTTAATTGTCCTCCAATCTGCGCCTAAGTCTTCCTAATGTTTTTTTCCCGATTGGATTTCCAGTTAAAATTTTGAAAGAGTTCTTACGTTCCTCCATTCTGGCTATATAACCTGCCCACCAAAGCCTTCTGGACTTAATTATCCTAATATTATGGCTAAACGGTGTAAATTATGTAGTTCTTCGTTATGAAGTTTCCGCCATTCCCGGCTCTCTTCGGTCCGAATATTCGTCTTATGATTTTTTTCTCAACTACTTTGTCTACGTTCTTCCCTCAAAGTAAGCGACCATGTTTTACGACCGTACAGCAATAGGCATAATTATCGTTTTATATAGTTTAAGTTTCAATTCGTGAAGACAAATGATTTTGGACGGGATCTAACGTCAAGGATATAATGTTTATGGACACACAAAATAAATGGATCATAGGAGTGGTAGCAAGTATAGATTCACATGTAGGTCGAATACAGAATTGTCACCAAGCAAGTGAAGTCGTGCAGTAAAATAATGAATTGAGTAAACACATATGAGTGCTGTCAGCAAACTGAGCAAAAGGTGGACTTGTTAAAAGAACAAGTCAACTCACTGAATGTGCAAACGAATCAAATTAAATTAATGAATGGAAATGTTACGCGTAATTATAGTGAAAGTACAAGAGACACATATTCAGTTTCAAAGTGAAGCGTGAGAAGATATCCACCAGTAAATCTTTTTCGCAAGTATCAGATAATGAAATCGATAATTATAAAAACAAGAGTATTATGTCCGCAAGTGAAAGTGTAAGATGTGGACGGGATAAGCTGCGAAAGGGGTGAAGTGTACAGAGAGGAATTAAAATTGCCTGACGTCAAACAACTTACGAAAGGACCCTGTGTAAGTTCTCGTCAAAAATAAAAGTTTTATTTGCCTCGCTTTTTTGCTGTATTCGTATAGATATAAAGGCAACTCTTTAGGAAAAAAATATTTCGACGACACTGATAACGATTTCAAGAAGGTAGGGCCAAAATACGGCAAATATTTATAATGGAGTATATGGGAAACTACATGTTATATTCGGATTTTTGTAGGTACCGTCCACAACTCTGAGATCAATGATTTGCACATATGATGTGCATCAGAGTACGGGACAAATAATAGGTAGAAACGAAAGTGGTGTTATGTTTCCTTTGGCTGATACAGGGTGTTGAAATTGGGCACCATCCGGTAGTTTAATAGACTGTATGGGAGAGTATTTGGTGGCTGGAAATTGTATTACGTACCATCAGCACCTCCGAAATGCACATCAAGATGATGTGGTGTTCCTCCCGAAGGCAGGGCTGTGACCCGAAGGTCCCTGGGCAAGGTGAACCCACGATGGTTTGCCATTGCCTGCCATGAGATGATGACGTCCGAAGGATGGAGCCGCAGTTGAACAAGGGATCTGGACTACCTCTGTCCCCACCGGGAATCGAACCTGAGATCCCTTGATTACAAGGGGAAGAGCTTATCCATTCATCCACCGGGGACACATTCTTACAAATAAGACCATTGTCATATTATGATATTTAATATTAGGAAATACTCAGAAAACAAAAAGTTTGCGTCTGTTTCACACACGCACACACACACCGACACACACATACACAGACACACAAATAAGGCATCGGAAACATAAAGGTCACAAAGTGTGAAATTCTATGGGAATAGACAATATTGTCCTTAGATGTGAATGACAACATCACGATTAGTGGTCAAAATGTGCCGCACATCACCTTATAACCAAAGTTAAGTCATGCCTGGATCTTCATTACCGTGTATGTCCTTAGTGTCGAGAAAAATACCACTTAGGTGCGAAGCTGGAAAATGAACAGTTTCATAACGAGCAACACCAAGATACCAAAGAACGGAAGCCACATGCGAGCAACATCCAAGAACACGAGCTCCACTGGGGCATTTGCAGTACCATCCAAGAATAGCGTCGGCTCCTGATTTTTCTGGATCGTATTCAATGAAAAGTGTGTACTGCAAACTCTGTACATGTCGAGATTGAATTTCAAACCTCAGGATGTGTGGAGTGATATGCAAATGGAAAAGTGAAAAACTACCATCAGATTTCATGTGCTCTGCTGCATATGCGTGAGCATTTTGGATTTGATAAATTCCAAGCGTGATTTTGAATAAGTCTTCTTCTGTCAATCGAGGGAAGTCAGTAATTGACGATCCGTCACACGGTTTCCAAATCTGTGCTGAGCGTTTGTCAATATCACCGGATGTCTGTAGTTTCTTTTGTAGTTCATTTGTTAAACGAGAACGTGATAAGATTTCAATACTTTCTTCAGACTTTTCTGGTGCATCGTTGGTCAATGGAAGCGCAAACTGATTCTCTAAGGCACCTGCAATGAGTAAATACTCGCGTAAGTTTGGAAGAGCTGCAATTGGAACCCTATCCCTGAACATCTTGTACTTCATTTTGAGATGGCCATTTTTCGCTTCTACACACCACCTCCCCTTTGTGACAATACGGGATTGGTTTGCAGCCAGGCAGTCATGCTGCTTCTTTCCCTTTTCTAAAAGACATGGCATTTTCGCAATGATCCCTGCCTCCTCCAACACCGTCATGGAATCTCGGAATCCCCTGTCAACCAAAACGCAGTCCCCTGGTTGTAAGAGCTGGTTTAAACCATTTGCTGTGTCGGCGAACAGAGTTTGTAATACTAGCATCATTATTTACACCAACATATGGACCAACAATGTCAACAATGTACCCGCTGGGTTTAACGATCATCATGGGTTTCACTAAAGGACGTCCTTTTTGCACACTATACAGACGCCTTTGCAGAGTGTAGTTCGTCGATTTTTCGGTGTAAATGTATGTTCCGTCAAAGACTAAAACCAGCTTGTCATCCCCTACCCCATAAAGTTTGCGGGCCCAAGCTGGAACCTTGCTCAGAAGAAACGAACGAGAACAATGCTTTGAACCCAATACGGACGGTACAAACTGACTTATCAAAGCCTGTCTAACTGATTTCAATGCATTTGACACACTTCCGTGGCATGGATATCCAAATATTGCTCCCAGAAAGTCATTAGAAAGGTCATGCCTGAGTTTCATTAACAACATGCCCAGTCTGGTTTCAACGCTTGTAACACTGCTGTTATGTAAGGTGTCACAGAAGCTGCACAGCACAGTCAACTGTTCATTGTTCAATCCCGTGAACACTACTAATTGTTCTTCAGGAATTTCTGCGAGGTTTACCTTCATGTGCACAGGCACAGTTGACGTATCTTCAACGTTGAGATCCGATCCCTGACTACCCATTTCTGGTTGTTTCTGCACGCTTCTCACATAAGAACTTGCCTTTACGTAGCATGTTGTACATAGTACTGTTGACGGACCGAAGCACTGGAACGACTTACCTTTGCTCCCACGCATGTAACTAATCGCTTGTAAGAACTCACTTCCACACACCGGCCGCTTTCTTTGCCCTCTAAACCATAGTTCGAACACGGAACATTGCCGATGTTTATCAGTGTTTCCACCGGAAGCCATTTGTCACACACGTCACCAAATTGTTTTAAAATGAATAATATGGCTTTTGCATTACGTTTCCACACTGGCGAAACCTACCAGAAAATAACACCAAATAGTACACAACAACAAAGTTCGCATAAATGTCGCGAGAAACAGAACAACAAAAGTCACTGGACGAAAGCATGCAGGAATTGCAACTTCTTGCAGGCACAATGAAGTAGGCACAACAAACGAATCGATCACCACCTACTTGCAGTCACTAAAGACGAGTAAGCTACCACAGAAATCAACACCTCCACACTGACGAGTCTACTGTACTTCCCTCGATAGAGGCAGCCTCGCAACAGACAGATAGCGAATATGAAGCAAATGTTTGCATATACACAACCTCAAACGTCCGGATCGGTCAAACAGAACATAATGCCAATGACGTTTTCAACTATTATTTGCCCTTTACTCTCCTGTACATCATAATATGACAATGGTCTTATTTGTCAGAATATGTCCCCGGTGGATGAATGGATAAGCTCTTCCCCTTGTAATCAAGGGATCTCAGGTTCGATTCCCGGTGGGAACAGAGGAAGTTCAGATCCCTTGTTCAACTGTCGGTTCCATCCTTCGGACGTCATCATCTCATGGCAGGCAATGGCAAACCATCGTGGGTTCACCTTGCCCAGGGACCTTCGGGTCACAGCCCTACCTTCGGGAGGAACACCACATCATCTTGATGTGCATTTCGGAGGCGCTGATGGTACGTAATACAATTTCCAGCCACCAAATACTCTCCCATACAGTCTATTCAACTACCAGATGGTGCCCAATTTCAACACCCTGTATCAGCCAAAGGAAACATAACACCACTTTCGTTTCTACCTATTATTTGTCCCGTACTCTGATGCACATTATATGTGCAAATCATTGATCTCAGAGTTGTGGACGGTACCTACAAAAATCCGAATATAACATGTAGTTTCCCATATACTCCATTATAAACATTTGCCGTATTTTGGCCCTACTTTCTTGAAATCGTTATCAGTGTCGTCGAAATATTTTTTTCCTAAAGAGTTGCCTTTATATCTATACGAATACAGCAAAAAAGCGAGGCAAATAGAACTTTTATTTTTGACGAGAACTTACACAGGGTCCTTTTCAGAAAGAAAATGAGAGTCAATTTTTATAAGATTTTGGTGAGGAAATGTTATTTGCTAATGGGAAGTGCGAAACGTTTGTTTTATTTACATGGTAAAGGATGCAAATCGTATGAAAAGTGTGTGTTAAAATTTACATAAGTTTTTGAAAGTCCAATAGTCAAAGCTCGTATTTGCGTGATATGCATTTTCAATATTTTGATCTAAACTAGATTTTGTAAACAAGCGTTAGAGACATATTAAAAGATTGGAAGAACATGAAGATACAACAATTATGCTGATGCATATTATGACCTTGTTTCTAAAGCGGTATCAATTGTCAATGATGGATTGGATGCCAAATAACATTGCTCAGTTTCTTGCGAATGTACAATCGATAGAAGGTTTATGTAATTTGAATAGTATATATGAAAATTCGCGTTACAGGCAAAGACCACAAGGTGACTCACATTAGTGCAAATCATGTGAATTTTGAGCAAAATGATAATTACAGTGTTAATAGTGATGTAACAGCGGAAACTTTTATGGGAGTAGAAGAGGTAGTTTCAATCGTTATGTCGTGGAGTATATAAGTGAACAACAGTGTAATCAAGGCAATAATAATAACAGAAACACAAAATAATGGAGATAGTGACAGAAATGAAAATGAAATGAACTATTTCATTTAACGTTACACGATTATACTCTTTAAGGCTAAGGGAAACGACGATTAAGGCAAGTGAATGATGATGGAAGAGTTGGTGGAATAAAAATGTGGAAAGAAAGAGTACCCCGAGAAAACCCACGGACACGATGTTGTCCACCACAAACTTACTTGGCCAGGGATCCCACACACCAGAGGTAAGCACTCTACCACTGTTCCCCCCCCCCCCCCGAAGTAGTGATAGACAAGATAGCAGCAAAAGTGTGCAAAATTATGCAAGTGCTCCGAATCAGAATATCAATAGTGGACACGATTTTAGTGCAAATGAAAATGTTAACTGTAATGAAGTACCACCGTGTTCCATGTTTCCACGTGCACAACAGATATTTACACAAATAGGTTCAACATCTCAGCGTAAGATGAATTTAAACTAGTGAGTCCTCCACTTGAGGGAAAACGGGGAAGGAGAATGTTTATATAACGAACCACATTAGTTTTCCGGACATGAACAATAGCGATAATATTCAAGGTGATAATATGGTAAGCGTAACAGATGAAAAAGTAATTAAATGTAATTTAGGTAAGAACACCATGCGAATCAAAATTTCGTTAAACGAACAACCTAAAAATTATCTGGTAGACAGTAGATTAGACTTGTTATTACGGAATATTTTTCATGAAGTTACAAAGTGTATTTGAAATATGCATTTGCAAAAGGGTGAGAATATATTTTTATGTGATTTTCTAGGAAGAAAGAAGAAGTATTTAAAGGGGAAAATAATTTTACATGTAAGGATAGAAAGTATTGAAGTTTTGGTTGAGCTTTATCAGAATTACACGAGAATATATTATATTTGAAGCAAACTTTCTGGAGGAAATTAAGTGTGTTATGAATTTGAAACGTCACAAACTGCGTGGTGAATTTAATGCAAGTAGTGGTGAAGAACTTTTCATTCAGCGAAATAATGACAGTGTTGTAAATGTGCAAAGAAATTAGTGTGACCTAGGGCCTATTGTTGTTTTATCAGAGGTCAAGGATCTTAATGATTTTTATGAAATAAAAAAAAAGAATGTATTTCAAAATAAAAGCACTGTCACATTGAATGAAAGTGATGTTAATGAGAAGGCTGAAAACTTCCCACCGGATCTGTATTTCACGGAAGAAATTAGTGACGCGGTTGCACGTGCAATATTGTTTTTTAAAAAATGCATCTCCTCGTATAAACACATTGGAAGGTTTCCGTTCAATTTCCTGATTTATATAATAAATTTTAATATCACTTAGAAGTGAACACAAATGAAACTTACAGAACATTCAGAATTAAAACGAATCGAGTCTGAACTTTATCATTCACCCTGTTGGGAGCCACGTTGTAATAGCTTTATTTTACGTTATTTTGGATATTACTTTTATTTTAGCAAAGCAGACATAGACATATTGGGACAATTTTCTGTGCAGTGGAACGCTTTTCTCATTTTTCTTAATAATGTAATACAAAGACACAATGTTTCCCGTTATCTCTTAGACCATACGATAATCTTCACATGGATGATCTTAGGCCGCTCGCTGCCCGAAGCTGAACTGTAACAACCAATAGGAGCACGCTTGTAGACGGCGCAAGAATAAAGGCTGTAATAGTTTACGTATTTGACAATACGATTTTCAACGAAAACGCTCTAAGTCTGAGACTCAGCGAAGTGCGCAAACCGGAAGCTGTCATCATGCAGCTAAAGTGCATCAAATTATCATGTCGCGCGGGAGACCCGGGTTCGATTCCCGGCGGGAGCTTATGTGGTTCGGATTCCACGTTAATTAGTAGGTCCACGTCTCATATAGCCTCGCTGCTGAACGGGACGTAAAACTCAAAGTCAACTCAACTCAAATTAACATGTCATAGCAAAGCGTCCAGCCTGCATAATCTGCACAAAATTTACGAGGGTAAGCCAACAAGTAACTGCAATATTTTTCTATTTCTTTTCAGTTGGCTCTACGGCATTTGTGCTCCCCAGACGCTAGGCGTGACGTCTGGCTTCGCCTGTGGTAGATTGCAGCCGTCATATAAGTCCGCTTTCGCTGTTGTGAAGTAAAGATGGCAGCGCCACTAACAGCGTTCTGTTATCCGTTTTCTGTGGTCTGAAAGTGCAGCCGGAGCGAAAATTCATAGAAGACTTTCAGCACAATACGAAGCCAATGTGTTACCACAGCGAACGAGCGAAGGATGAGGAAAGAGCAGGGTGTTCAGCTACAGAAATAACTGGTTATTGAAATCCGTGCCTTGATTCTGAATAACGGACAAGTGACTGTTGATGAAACGGCAATCCATATGCATATTAGTCATGGTTCTGCATGCTCAACTTTCACAAAGTCTGTGCGAGATGGTTTCCGAAAAAACTCGAAGAGCACAAACAAATCTGTCAGCACCTACTGGACTGTTATGCTAATGAAGGTGAAGCGTTTCTCAGCCGAATCATCACTGGAAATAAAATGTGGATTCATCACTTTGAACCAGAGCAAACGCCAGAGTAGCCCGGATCTCCACTCAAGAAGAAATTCAGGAGTCAACCTCCTAAGTGTTGCTCACAGTGTTCTAGGACACACAAGGGCTAATCCTGGAACATTACTTGGAAAAGGTAAAGCAGTAAAAGGTACAGTGATATGCTGGTAACCAAGTTCAAGCCTGCAATTCGTAATAAACGCCCAGGTCGATTGTCGGAAGGCGTTCTTGTGTTGCATGACAATGCGCGTCTGCATACCGCCGCCCACACCGCTCAAATTATTCAGACGCTGCGTTTTGAAGTCACCTCCTGTATACAGCCTGATTTCGCCCCGTCGGATTACAATCTTTTTGGTCCATTCCACTTAAAATGCTCTCACAAACCATCGATTTAGCTCCGATCAACACGTGAAGGAAGTGGTGCTTCGTGTCTTGCTGCGCAACTAATTTTATATATATATATATATATATATATATATAGATAGATAGATAGATAGATAGATAGATAGATAGTATCAGAAAGCTTGTGCAACGATGGACCAGATGCATTGAAAAGCAACGTGATTATGTTGAAAAATGATATACATAAGAACATTGTACACTTATAGTAATAAATAATAAAAATTGATTGCAGATACCTTATTGACTAACCTTTGCATATTGTGTTATTATTCATTTATTTGGGCCTTATAATCTGTAAATGTGGTAGTTTAATGACATGTATTAAAATTAGTCCATGTTAAATGAAACTGATCCAAGTTAGATTTTGATACATAATTTTTCTATGTTGGAATTGCATGTGCGTGCGTGCTTAAATTTCCTGCTACTTCTCAGTAAACCCTCAAATCAAAAATCACTAGACTTTCCAGATTATCTCAGGCGTTCATTAAATTTCCTGATGTTTCCAGAGCTTCTTACCAGTA
Organism: Thermobia domestica; assembly: GCF_964235325.1. NCBI lineage: Eukaryota > Metazoa > Arthropoda > Insecta > Zygentoma > Lepismatidae > Thermobia > Thermobia domestica. The sequence continues at coordinate 142,811,392 of NC_137460.1, forward strand.
AACTGAATTCTCTGACTTTTTCAGATTTTCTACGACTGTAGGAATCCTGACTAAATTTTCACTATTGTTTACAGTTATGCATTACATCACGAACGTAGAGTAACCGATTCATTTATCTGTAATTTATGACTATTTTAGTGGTCTCCTTTCACTCCTCAAAGCCACTTTTTCATTCCCATTAGTATTTATTTATTTATTTATTTTTAATAATCACCACAACATAACATAATTTAATAAATAAATAAATAAAAAAAAAACTTGAAGACATAACGTACACTAACAAAATTAATATATATTTCCACAATGCTTTACGCAAGTGTTTGGAAATTGTTTTTCCTATACAATGACTTTTTGAGCGTTCCACACAATATACAATTCACCACATAGACACCTAACTTTCACTGAATAACATTACATGTTTACGAAGAAGCTCCACATAGGATCTGATACTACCATAAAACAAATAATTTCAAAAGATTGTCACTACAGTGCATTATAACAAATGACGCAAAAATATTTACAAAAATAATTTGAATAAAAATAGAACATTCCAGCCGACATATCGAATACAATACACGACTTTAAAAAGTGTATTTAGATATCTTTCCTATTCTTTACAATTTCTGTCTCTCTCCTATTTGATTGTATAATTTCGCAATCTGATGTTCGGTGTTTTCTTGAACTTTGGATTTCTTGGTTTTAGATTCTTAGCTTCAAGTTCTAAGATTGGATTTCTCAGCTTAAAGTTTTTAGATTTTTTGAGCCGCTGTCTTTTGCTCTAATTATTCCTTCTTTAATTGATGCTTTTGAAGATGGCTTCTTGCTATGCTTTCTTTTTTTTGTGATGCATTTCACACATAATGTATCATGTGCTTCGTACTTTCGATGTTCGTAATGCCTCCCAATTTCAAAATACTATCATACGCAAGATGCTGTACAGTGACACTTCTTGAAGATTAGCTAACATGATATCTTTGCTTACTGAGAATCCAGACTCAACAGAGGCCTTTCCATGAGATATAATAAAAATCTTCTTCCCAAACTAAAACAGTTGTTTATCTTATTTTTCTCCATAAAATAGTACAAAACGAGTTTCATTGCACGGATCTGATATCGACACTAAATTTTCATGTCCTGACACTTGAAACTCGTGCTGATAACTCTGGCCTGTTCTACTGAAAAAAGCCAACTATTATTGAAGTCACCAATCCGGAGAATATACTCTTCTTATAACAAACTATGTGTCGAACACAAAGAAATTCATATCTGTAATATGAACTATATATGTAAGAAAACTATTGTAAATTTAAATACACCAACACTATAATTAGGCTTATGCCTGTTGTGTTGATGACAAATAAATAAATATTCCTCTTTACATTTGAGAAATTGTAGTACAACTCATGTAATGTATCTGTTCCTCTTGAAAACGACTCCACATTCATTTTCAAAACTGGAAATTCTACGAAAAGTGTGCATTGTCTCTTGACCTCAATTGCAGTGATTTGTTTTTGTGAAACGAAAGCTTCAGGAAGAAAAGGCAATCTTTGAACCGACGATGCTGGCCGGGTAAAGGATTCAAATCAATGGGTCTTTTGGCCAGCTAATATTTCACGGAACTACGATCCTGAATCCTACCAACCAGTTTCACTCTTTATGGAATACTAAGTGTTGTCATTCTTTTACTTTCGCTTTCTTCACAGCAGCTATTGCAGCAAATTCAATATCGCACCCATGGTAGAGCAGCTGTTTTTTTTTCTTTCTTTTCTTCAACACATCTACTTTTCCTACTGGTTTACTATTAACAAGTTACTTTAGAAAAAGCATAACTAAATCCTTCATTATATATATATATATATATATATATATATATATATATATATATATATATACAAAAAGTACTACTGGCTTGTCTGTCTGAAGAGTGACAAACAAGGGTTAGAATTGCCCAGCCACAGAAATAAAGAACACCCAATCTTACTCCAGGAAATTGTGATTCTAAGGCAATGTTACAATTTTGTAGCTATTACATGTTGACTTGTGCTGAATGTTCAGTAATATTTCAAGTACTGTACAGGCTGCACATGCACTTTTCAGGCAGCGCATCCTGCAGAACTTCTTGGAAAAATTATTTTAACCAAAACAATGCACATAGTTTCCTCTCCTTGGAGGTGAATTCTTGAAGAAGTTGTACAGTCAAAATACGAAGTATAGTTCCCATTTCACTTTCTTGAACACAAAACGAAATGCTCCATGTATAACATGCAGATCACGGCACGATCACTTTCATCATCTTTCATGTCTTCCTGCAGTAGCTCCACGAACCTGAAGTTAGCATTAGGACCATCCATAGAAATTTAGAACACTTCATGCATATCTAACTCACAAATCAAGTTTTCGAAACCACTCAGCACGTGTTCAGCACTCGTATGGTTAAGGAGAACCAAATTAAAGTATCTTGTGTTCATTGTGTGTTTTGAAATCTTTGAGTTCAACGTCCCACGATTATGCCTGTCACTTGTTAATAGGCTAAGGGAGGTGATCATTAAAGCAAGTGATCGACAATGGAAGAATTGGTGGAATGAGAAAGTGGGAAGAAACGGGAGTACCCAGAGAAAACTCAAGAGCACGATGTTGTCCACCACACTTACTTGGGTAGGGATCCCACGCACTAGAGGTAAGCGCTCTACCACTGAGGCACCGTGCCCCCTAACTGTGTGTTTTATTCCAGAAACGAAGATGTATATCCATCTGACCACGGTCAATTACTTTGTTCAACGACTCATTGAAACACATAAGAAACTAACGAAATGCCTCAAAGATTTTGTTAAATGATCCTTGAAGAATGAAGCAACACCATACACAATACAAGAAAGTTCGTCTTTCTTCAGTTCGAATTTGCTAGCTATTTGGCTGTCAGGGAATAATTTTCTTAAACAACTAACTCAGAACAATTGTTCAAGTATCGCAATGAGGAGTGACTTATTATAACTTTAAGCGAAAATGGTATCTCTTGTTTTTTTGATTTGTGTTGGTGGGGGTTTCACCATAATTTTAAGGAAATTGGTCTCTGAAGCCAAATCAATTTTCTTTTCGAGTGGGTCTAGAACACTAAAGATATTGAGTGATGGACTCGGGGTTCTCCCGTTTCATCCCACTTTCTTCATTCCACCATTTCACTCATTTCTCATCCTCACCGCCTCTTTTAGCCTAGCCGATATAACCGTGGGACGTAAAACTCAAAAGTTTCATTTCATTTTTCATTCCCAATATAAAAGTCCTGGGTAAAGATTTTTCCTTGACCCATAACGAATTCTCGAACTTTCCTTGACCATAGAAATTACCTGATTTTCCCCTTGCCGGCAGCCACTGTGTATTATATCTATATTTGATTTGATTTCCATTACTATTTCTACGTTTATATCACTATAGATAGCATGTTTATACTTATTTTTTGCCTGCATAATAGTCATTTCAGTTTTTTGTTATATTTTCACTGAGAACATGATAATGTTATTTTATTTTGCATTCACTTAATTCAATATTTTCATATCGACATAGAGGTAGTCTTAATTCTTTGTTCTGTTTACTTCACTCAATTTATATATATGTAAGTTAGGCCATACTTAAGTCTATATTTTGAGGGGCAGACTGGATTTTAATATGTATCCTTCTTGTAATAATTACTATAGAACACACTGTCTAAGTATCATTTTCAGACGATTATATTTTCTGAAATTTTTAATAATTTACAATGCTTAACCTTAGTTATTTATACATGTTTAGAAGCACGCACATATACTTTCTCTGCAATTATTACGATTCATTCTATCTAACAGAACTTCTATAAGTCGATTTTTCTTATATACGTCAATTCTTTTTCTAATAAAAAGTGTCAGAAGAATTTAAACATTCTTCTATATCCGTGAAAATCATCTATATAAACTTAGGCGAGAATCGATTCTTTAATCCTTCAATCCATGCCATCACGATCTATCAATTGGCATCCGACAGAGGGATCACTAATCCAACCGGAAGAAAAGAAAAACGAATTATTGATATGAATTTTCTCAAAGTACGCGAATTACAAAAAACCCTTCTAGAACCAGTAACCACAATACCATGGACCCTGGACACGACAAGTTTGTTGGGGAGCAAGCTGTAAGAATCATCTTTAAGTATTAAGTATTTTATCTGAAATGGAACAAGGGCTATGTTTACTGAGTTGATGGACCTAACCACAACATCGAATTTTACGTAGAAAAGCATTTATTTCATTAACAGTAATTTTTCTCAGCCAACGTTATCTAAAATGTATTCTTTTGCTCTTCACTTTATTTGCTTAACTTTAGCCTTAGTCGTAAGAGCCGAGCCATTGCGTTTATGATAACCTACTGGATATGCTTGATGTGGCACCGTTTGCTTTTGACTTGATTTATTGAAGGATATACCACGTGGCTTGGGTTTTATGTAAATGAAGCACAGTTCCCGCTACAGGTACAATACATCAAAATATACATGTGTACCTCACTTTGTTGAACCTGTGAAATGTGCTTTTCTTCGCGAGTTCTTCGGTATATATTTTATTTCAATTTATTCTCTCTGTGCATCAAAATAAAGAGCCTCTACAAGTCACGTATCGTTTAACTGTTCATTTCGAGGACACACAATTCTTACCCCTTCTTATTTTTTGCCATCAACACCTAGCTAAACACATTTATCAGCTTCTCTTATATTACGAAATATAGAAGATATTAAGGCTGCAAAGGTCAATCAGCGACTCCTTATAAATCAGATGATGAAGGAGAGACATTCTGGTTTTATTCTTTATGTACCATCAGGATATAAAGGACGGCTCAAAACACAAAATATGAGTCTCGGAACACAGAACGAAGTACACTAAGGAGAGCCAGAGGCGTGTTTTAACAATTTGCTTGCTTTCAATTATAATTAAAGATTGAAGCAAGTATGATGTATCTCACGGATAAGACTTAGATTTTTTAACGTTATGGATTATTTACTTTATTCTGGCTACAATCCACATGATATACCATTGTAAACTTATTTCTATATAAAAAATATAAGTAAATAATAATAGCTATAAAATATATATACCTTGTTCTAGAGTCAAATCTGCAAGCTGGTGTATCAGTTGATCTAGTCTCTCAGTAATTTCCGCAGTAGGCTCTATACCAGAAGCTGCTGGGTCAGGGACGAACTTAACTCCTTTATAACCACCCCGCTGCTGACAGAACAAAATCAGCTCACGCCAATATTTGTCATATTGAAGAACATTCGGGTTTCCAACGACAATCAACAATGATTTGGCTCGAGTGATGGCAACATTAAACCGCTGTTAACGAAAACAGAATGAAACATTATTGTAAAATATCTTCTTTGTAGATTTCTTTCATTACTCTTAAAAGAAACTCAAACTATAAGAATAAAGCAATGAAAAATATTTCTGTTTTCACATTAGTAGTATTTTAACGTAAAATCTACGTTAGAGAAATGCATACAAAGTACTGCACTATTTTCTCATCCAGCATACCTGTATTGTTGTATAAGTGTTACTAATGTGCACCAATAGGTAATATCACTGTCAACAGTTGTGTGGTAAAACAGTGTAGAAAGTGTCACTCTCTGTAATCACAAAACAGAATGTGTAAGTAGATTGGTACGTGTGGGTCATACCTATGTCGTGAGAGCTGAAATCACGTGCAACGGGTTTCCGCTTTGCTAGTTGCTCTAAATCTTGGTCTGTAAAACACGCGAGATTTACACGGTATTCGTGGAGGCCACCGGACAGTCATGACAAGACAATCTACTCTCCTTCACGATAACGACCTTATTATGCATACTCCACTTACTTGACGGCACCGTAGTGTTCGATATGGAGCCTGAGCGAAGAGCTGCACGTCTTCGACATCCTGCTCCAAAGATCCAATATGAGCTAGTTCATCAAGCTGTGAGACGGCATCAAATATGGCCATCTTTGCCACCACTGTTCAAGGCACTGAGACAGTGAAAACATCCTCATGAATTTGTGGAATCTTCCTGTCAACTTGTCTGCACAGAATTCGCCCTTACGACACCAACTCTAGAGTGCATTGTCCCCCCTGGTCAAGGATTATAATCTTATTTCCAGAATGATACTAATACTCGGATGGTCTGTACTGTCAATAACATGATTCCCATCTACCATGCACAGGACCAGTTGAAATGGGGAATGCAACATCGTTGAAGTGCACAACACATCCTGAAGGATCTCTCTAGGATTATTGTACAACAGGTTATGTTGAGTCATCGACACCATACCTAACATATCTACACTCGCGTCAAAGATCGTGTAAGTCACTACTGACAGATGTGCGAAGATTAATTTTTCATTTGTTGAAGTTTAGTTTCCCTTTTTAGCACCGAGTCTATTTGAGACGTGAAACAAGTTTTAGGTTGAATTCGAACCTCCGAACGAGATCAATACTCTCCCACCAAAAATCGAACCTGGGACAATGTGCAAACCAGATGCGCGTACTAGCCACTAGACCAGCGGGCAGGGTTATGCAAAGATTAAGTCGGCTGCGACACATACCGCAGTGTCGGCACGCCTTTCTGGTTATATTCCCAGTAATTAATGCCGATTTAATCAGTCATATTTTTATTTCTATCTGATCATCGTATCCTGCAGTTCAGGTTCTATCAAGATGGTGCAAAACTGTTTTCTTTATGTTTCATTGTTTTGTGACTTTTTGCTTATTCTGCCCGTGTAAGTATACAGCTAAGTAGTTTAGCCACTTCAGCAGTGAACCATTCCTGGCTTTTTTCTTTCTTCTGAATTTTCCCCAACTGACACAAGAAAAATTCCTAATGATACCATTAAATGACCAGACCTTAGTGATTTCCCTATTTGCCACTGTTAATGTCCTTATGAATCATATTTACTCCCTGTCAAACTTAGTAACCAATATAACTAAATCATGTAATACATATTGATTTCCTTTTCAACACTTGACTTTTTGTTCTGTGAATTTCGCCTCTCTTTTTATTCAAAGCAATTGTTAGTAATTAATCTATCAGGTTGTTTTAATGGAATTATCAAATGGCGCTACGACACATATTTACATAACTGCAATCTTCTTTTGTAAACCTGTTCCTATTTTCTAACTTTATTTAGTTTTTTTTATTTTTTTTTTTCAAGGATGATTACGACATCAAATAACGAATATAAAGTCTGAATCCATATTTTCATTTTCCTGGCGTGCAAAAACTATCCTAATTTAAATGCCTACCAAAATCATTTCATTAACTTCTTGTATTACTCAATACGTTACCTGCTGCGGTATTCTGCCAGTTACTGAAAGAGATGGAGAGAGAGAGAACAAAAGTTGCATACAATTTCTTAATTCTACGAATTAAAAACTTGACGGAAAATCCATTTCCTCTACTTCATGTTGTTGAGAATCTATCCCCTTTCCTGCCTTACAAATAAGACCATGCCTTACCTTCGGATTCTGTAGAAATCCTAGATTAAACTTGCGATCGAATTCCATGTTACTAGGAGTGGAGCGAACAGTAGAAATAATTATCACTCTTTTTTCTCGGCCTTGGAACTCTTCAACTGAACCAACCTCGACCGAATTCCACTTCAAATCCGTAGAACTTTTCTTTTTCAAAGCTGTTCGGAATTTTTGCACCTGAAAAAGGAAAAATAAATAAATAAAAATATTATACGAGCGTGCCAAAGCATAACCTAATAACATACTAACTATACTGCGTGGCGTTATTAATTTTCTTTTAATTTTCTGCAAACTTGGTGATGGACTACAACTCTACTAGGTATATCTGTGGATGCCCGATATTATATATATATATATATATATATATATATATATATTCCCATTTATCCTAATTTATCGTTCTGTCACCATTTACTTGTAATTTTTTTCCGTCTCTATAATCCTACAGAATATTATGACATAATTCATATGAAATAACGCACAAATGTCAATTAAACATTTAATAACGTGTTGTTTTCTGAAAAGTTGCGCTATTGAATATGGCTATCTCAGTTAGGTTGCATAAGATTGAGGAGAAAAAAAGAGTCAATCCAACATTTGCAGACTAACAAGCAATGATTTTGAGTTTTTTTATCACCAGTATTAGAATGATCAGTGTACGTTAAAGAAGGCTATTATTGATAATTTAAACCTTTTCTTCTTCTTCTTCTTCTTTTTAAATTCCATAATCAGTGTAGTATCATCACGCACACACATTCTTTACGAAAAGATATACGAAAATCAGAACATTCTACACATCTTAAATATAATCTGGTTCTAAATGTAGTACTTAATAATAATAATAATAAATTTATTCATCAGGAAACAACGGACATAAGTCCAATAACAATTACCTGTACAATAAGAAAATTGCACTGAAACATAATAATGAAAATAAATAAAAATACAAATCAATCGTTAATACAAATAAAAAAAAGGCATGCATAAAAATATCAAACACAGTAATCACTGCATCAAAAAGCTTAATCTTGAAACTGTTTCTTAATAACACCAAAATCTCCAATAAATATATCGATAAGATGAGAATAATTATTGGCCGTAGACACTTATAAATAGGTACATCAATTAAACTAGGTACACATAAATTTTGTAATTTTTAGTAGTAGTTTAAGAAATATGCAAGTTTACAATATTAATTAACTGTAGTTTACCAGTTAGAATTTCGTGTAATAATTTAAGATCATATAAAGTTCTTTCTGATAAGTTTCAAGAGTCCAAGAGTCTATTTCATCTGTAGCTTTGAATGACAAACTTAAATTTCCAGGGCAACCAGGAAAAGAAATAAATTTTAAACAGGTTCAATAGTATTATAAAATACTGTGCACATCTGCTCCAAACACCAGAACAATATTCAAAATTACTTCTAACATCAGCGAGATTAGGGTTGCCAGATTTAGTAAACGAAAAACCAGGACACCAAACTCAGGCTATAAGGTCAGGGCTCCTACTCACAATTTTCCAGTTCATTCTATAAACAGTTAACACAAATGAAGCTCCACAAGAGATCTATAAAGAATGTGAAAAGGTACCGTAACATGAGAAGAGCTGCCTGGCGTTCCTTATTCCGAATTATTGTGTTTAACAGGTCTTAAATATTGCGCGAATTTACGACACACCCTTCTATTTATGATTCAAGAGATACTTTTTTCTTTGTTATGTCACCGCCTGAGTCAGAAACGTTATCCTAAAAGAAATAAAAAAATTTAGCATTTAGCAAGAAAAATTACATTTACGCTGAATTCAGAAAACGATAAACAAAAAGTAAATCTCTTAAGATTTACGCAGGCACTTCAAAAGTTTGACAGATAAAGGTCCAGTATTAAAATTAAACAAAGCACATACCTTTATGTTTTTAACTGCCACTTCTTGTGCTAGAGTAAGTTGTTACGAAATTTTAACCTGATAATTATTGAAAATTTGACTTCACTCTACACCGAGAAAGAAAATCAATTCACTTCACTTGCAATAGTATGTATATACTGGATAAAACGATTAATTGTAAAATCGTTCCTCAGAAGACGGCATACAGGACGAAAAATAGACGGTTTAAATGCGGTTAGCATGCAGCGACTGAGAGCAGTATCGTCATTGTTGATTCAAGTTCCAACAATGAAGTAGTTCTGTGTTGCCAATTGAAGTATAAAATAACTAGCAGTGAAAGCCCGTCACCAAGAAAAAGAAGTTCAAGAAATTATTGCCATATGTATTTAAAATCCGTTTCCCCTCTGGAAGCTAAATAACACATAGGGCGAAAGAACGGATGTGATTTTCAAACTCCTTGTTGTTTGTTTAGTAAAATTAATTGGCTACACAAATCTTCCGAAAACGTTCCGTTTTTAGCTGAGACATACTAGTACTTGAGATTGAATTTTTTTCACTCTGAAGAACGAAAACCGGGACACGTCTGGCAACCCTCCCTAAGCGAGATACAAAATAACAAATTTTCATTAACACAAAATCTCCAGAGATCCATTTGATAATGCCTAAATGTCTCCTAGCTTTGGAGATAATTTACTCAAAATGCTTGTTAAATACTAATTTATTATTAATTATTACACCAAGATCTTTGATGAACTCGACACAAATATTATCTTAACACATCTATAATAAAGAGGGTTAGTTTTGTTGGAAAAAGTATAGTAAAAGGTTTGTTGAAATTTAAAGGTAAGGCATTACTGCAAGACCATTTCACAATATTATCAATATTACTTTGAATAACAGTATAGTCGTCAACAGATTCACTAGAACAATAATATTTTAAGTCATCAGCATACATAAGAAAATGAGAATTAATGCATAAGTTCAAATCATTTACAAATAAAAGAAACAGAAGCGGTCCCAAGTTAGAACCTTGAGGTACGCCTCAGCAAATATCATGAACTGCAGAGGTATAACCACGATATGTAACCACAAATTTTCTATTACAAATATCTGAGACAAGCCATCTAATAAATTAATAGATAAATCATACTCTTTCAATTTTCTTATGTCATGAGGAATAATTCCTCTGGAAACTATTCCGGAACTTTCAGGCCTCGGCGCCGCAGCAACAGTAGAAGAGGACGGCTGCGGGTGCATCGAATGCGCCCAAATAAGAACAATGATCAACTGATTGATTTCTGGATTCCGTTGCCTGTGCAACCGTGTAATAACCCGTTCGAAGACCTGCTGAACTAACCGCGGCAACTGTATGACCCCTTGTTGGATCTCATTGCCAACCTTATGATGTACGCCAGAGGATCCACGCGTGTTATTCTTACATCTAGCTCAATGTTGTCAAGTTGATGTCCTTCAAGATTTGAGAATTCAAGACCCGAGATATTACCTGCTGGACGATTGGAATTTTGGTGTTCCCTCATTCAAATCTCAGTGATATACCTGTTAGTGATCAACAAGATCATTAACAAGATCCAGATGACGATAATCCTCACGAAGACAGTGCCGGTGATAGTGTGATACTTCGTCTGATTCTCATCAAACGGAATATCTTCTGACTCACTTTCATATTTACAAAATTATTCCTACCAATATTTACTTTGACAAACCTGGAACATTTTGTCGTGCTCCACAAGTGACTCATACACTGCCGTCGGTAGCGCCGCGTGCCAGGGTTGGCAAAAACCATGGTTTTTATTAAAAAAACCAAAAAAACCGTTTTTTTTTTGGTTTAAACCAGGTTTTTATGGTTTAAATGATTTGCTCTATATATTCGTATCATATATGGACAGAAATAAGTTTGTTTCGCCTTGATGTTATTATGCAACAACCGGGTTATGCTGGAAGGGGTCACATAAGCTTAAAGCGGAATAAAAACCGCTTCTCGAGTTACATCCGAGAGAAATTGTCCTCCATTTGAACTCAGAACCAGGACTAATTGGCCACAAATGCGATACGTCTGCCGACTCACTCACGAAGGAATCCTGATAAAAAAAAATACGTTGTACTGATTTCTACATGCTTCTTAATATAACTGTCAAGAGTCATTTCAGAAGGACAAAAAGATAAACAGTTGCACAAGTGAAACCATTACACAGAATTACATATGAACAATTTCAAAGTACTACGGAGTACAGAAGAACTAATTTAGTTCAAGTTAGTTAACAACGACTTTTTTTTGGTCCAAATTAAAGAAATACACCGACTTAATCTGCATATCAATAAGAAAAGTGAATAAAGATACGAATTATTTGAGTCCACTTTGGCTCAAACTCATTTATACATAAATAGATACCAAAGATACTTATTTCACTAAATTCCTCTCGTGGGGTCTGTATGACCCCCCCCACACACACACACAAAGTACGGCATTTTCGATGTATTTTATCAATAGTAAACATTGAAACGAAACAATATTTAGAATTTTTCTTCGATTGCAATTACATAACAATAATAACAACTACAAAAAAATAAACATTTATAAACTTGTAAAAAGTTCTTTTGTAGTATAATCTTTTTGAGTAATGAATGGGGAATTTAGGACTGAATATAATACGAATAATATACGGGAGTGAAACGTGATAACCCACAAATGTGTGTTCATCAAGATTTTACAAACACTTACACATTTTTTTTTTGTTTTTTTTTGTTTTTTGGTTTAAACCAGTTGGTTTTTTTGAAAAAACCAGCTGGTTTAAACCTTGGTTTAAACCACCTTGGTTTAAACCAGCCAACCCTGCCGCGTGCTATAAGAACAATGCTTCCATGTGATTCTTCAGCTAGATGCTGGTACAGTGGAAGACATAGATTCAGTGTTAAATGCTTTTTCGCTATTTTGTATCCCGACAGGGGACAGTCTTAATTACATGTCGAATCAGAGCTGTTCAGCAACTAACATTAGTCCCACGCTACATTAAACAAGCAGGCTGCGTCTTCACCTGATGTTTTCATTATTTTCATATAGACACGTGTGAGTGAAACCTATCTATTTGGTTCTCGTTTTAAAAGTGAGAAGTATATTTCAATCGACATGTCCCATCTTGTCTATCTCTATGTGAAATATTGATCAAATGCTAACAATGTGTCAAGGTTATTAATGGAATCCAACTACTCACCTGGCGACGGTATGGCGTAACAATTCCTATGTCATTTCCTTCCATGAGTCGTCCTTGGAATCTACTGTTGAGAATCTTACCTACATAGTCCAAGACTACATCTATCTCTACTCTGTTGAAAAAACTGAAAAAAGAGAAATATATATGAATCAGAAATATCTATACGAATTACACATAAAAAGGATTAACAAAAATAATGAAAGCATGATTTGAAAATAAATGCCTTAGGCAGTCTGAATGTGTTACTGTACTTATTATTAGTGTATTTCTTCGAATGTTTCCTTTAGTTTCAAGCCATTACGTGTCTCTTTTTCTGGCCATGAGATGTAAAACATATTACAGAATAAAAAGGGGAACAAAACAGAAATCCACCTTATATTATGAAACACACTTAACTTGTTAAAAAACTATTTATGAATCCTGCAAACAATCTCCTACGCTTCTAACGTGTCCTTGATTTCAGACACCCAATGCCCGTTTTGTTTCTCATGATACTCTTCAATTTGCAAAAAATTAACCAGTTTTTATCAATTGAAGTTAATAACATAAAAGACCATAAAGCATTGCACGGATTAGAAAAACAAACTATAACACTATATACATGAACCACCAGATGACTGGACCAGCGAGATAAATTTTAAATTATGTCAAAGTATATTATGATTGTGTATAGCTACATAAAATTTTACATTAAAAATTAAAGCGAAAGTTAGTATGCAATCTAAAATATGACCAACTATTTTACCTTGGTGAAGATCCTTCTCGTTCGTCTTTCCCAACAACGCCTCGAAATATAATAGGGAAGTCTTCCTGTGGGAGGTACTCCCAATTACAGGCTGAATTTATGATACCTGGGGGTCCAGCAGGCTGAAACAAACATATTTTACACTGACTTTTCTGATATATACTAGCATTCACGTTTCCATAAAATAAATGTCTAAAATGATATTAATCCCTGTGTGGACGACTCCTGATTTATACCAGTGGATCACAAAGCCTTACACTGGAAGACTATAATCCGTAATCGATATAAAGGGTGTTCCATAATGAACCCAACTTTTGAAATGCCTGCCATTTCTGTTCTAGTAAGTTGGCTGTTACGTGATTTTCATCTGTTGTCTGGATCGGACTTACAGCAATATTATCATTCACGATGGCGATATTTACCGCACAATGACTAACAAGAGGACGCCTTGAAGATTTAATGTCCACAACCGAACCGGTTTTCTCAAATTTAGTCTTCATAGTCGACTTATTCGGTGCATTACGTTGACCAAACATTCCACACAGTTTATGACTAGTGTTCATCACAGTTAATAAGTTTTCACTATGACAATATACGTTCCGCCGTGAAGCGCTCCATTCCTATCCGTGCGAAAAACAGATCACACTCATGTGCTATTCCGGCGCTCTGTGACTACTAACCACAAAGACACATGAAAATCGTAGAACATTCAGTGCTGCCAACTTATTAGAACAAAAGTGGCGAGCATTTCGAAAGTTGCGTCTTTATGGGACGATTTTTATTTGTATATATATTTTGTTTGTACAAGATTCAGTAGCCAATGTTTGAAGAAAGAAAGAAAGAAAAAAAAATTAAAAAAACAAGCACATGTCGCATTGACAGTCGAAACTATATACACAAATTGTTCCCATGGGATGATTTGTTTCTGGACAACATTCAATGTAATATCAGTAAATCTATTGTTGGTCTTCATTAAGGCCAGTCCTCCCTGACTTTCTAAAATTTTAATGAATAACTTAAAGTGCAGTGAAGAATATCGAACGCGTAAGAAGTAAGCCAAATAGTATCTGCAAAATGCTATTGCATCAACTAATGGTTGATTTCAAGATCTTTCATATAATACAGAATGTTAACTGCCCAACAATTATAATGTTATAAACTGCACACACAAATTTCTGGTTTGTAAGAAAAAGTGTGTAAACAGTTAGTTGATTTAACCACATTTTGTAGATACTACTTGGCTCACTTTTCGTTACTGATATTCCCAACTGTAGTTAAATTATTTACTAAAAATTTAACAAAGTAAGGATGATCGCGAAAATCCTTAATGTCGTTCACTACAAAATATTATTTAAAAAATGAAAACAAGAAAAAAATTCAAGCGTTTTACATTACAATTGTTGCGTTGAATTATAGTTAATAGGCTTAATAGTGTAATCTCTCACGAAGGAATTAAATGCCGACTAACAGCAGGGAACTCGTTCAAAACAGTTCAAAACCTTTCGTCGTCCCGAATTCTGTCGAAGAATTTCAAGCTTAAAATATATGAAACGATAATCATGCCTGTTGTTCTGTATGGTTGCGAAACATGGTCGCTTACTCTGAGGGAAGAACATAAGACTGAAAGTATTTGAGAACAAGATATTGGGACGAATATTCGGACCCAAGAGGAACGGGAATGGGAAATGGCGGAAACTTCATAACGAGGAACTACATAATTTATATGGTTTACCCAACATTGTTAGGGTCGTCAAGTCTAGGAGGCTTAGGTGGGCGGGTTATGTAGCTAGAATGGAAGAAAGTAGAAACGCTTTCAAAGTCTTGACTGGAAGACCAATCGGAAAACGACCATTAGGAAGACCTAGGCGCAGATGGGAGGACAATATTAAAATGGATCTCGCAGAAATAGGAATACAAAGTAGAAACTGGATCCAGCTGGCTAAGGATGGAAGTCAATAGAAAGCTTTTGTGAACGCGGCATTGAACCTCCAGGTTTCACAGACTATAGACTTAAACTATAAATCCAAAGACTATTATAAAATTCACAATCGATTGCACAACCTTATATCGTTTACTAACAATTCAGTAAACAATATAAATGACTTAATTAATAAATCAGGTCCATTAACTTGGAACACCACCATCCCAAAATTTATTGTTTTGTATCTCATCGTTTTGCACCCTTTTGCACCTTGATTAAAAAATTTTGTACCCTTACCATTACTCAGAAATTCCAAAATTCAAAATGGTGTTCCAAGTTAATGATATTTTAGCCACCATCTCATTTTCAAGATTTAATAGTATCATCATCATCATCATTTCTCATTAACTGTGAGGGTACAAAAATGAATAGAAAACGTTGGTTAATTTTTTAAAAGGAGTGGTGGCGTTCCAAGTTAATGGTAATTCGGCATTTTGAAATTGGAATTTCTCATCAACTGTGAGGGTACAAAATGAAATATCGACATTTTCTGAGAGTGCAAAACTTGTAGAAGACGCTGGTGTTCTTGATTCTTCAATACGAATTGGTAGTGTTCGAACTTAATGGTAATTTGGCATTTTGAATTTGGAATTTCTCATTAACTGTACGGGAACAAAGTTGAATATCGGCATTTTTTGAGGGTGCAAAACTTGTAGAAAAGGCTGATATTGTTAATTGTTTGAAACGAGTTGGTGACGTTCCAAGTTAATAGTAATTCAGCATTTCGAACTCTTAAATTTCTCGGTAACTGTGAGAGAGCAAAATGAAATATTGCTATTTTTTGAGAGTGCAAAACGTACTCTGCCTTATGGCAGGTTGGAACTTAAATTTCACTTCTGTGGCAAATTTCCAATTTTGAATTTTGAAATGTTTTCTCGGTTTGGGTGATGGTACAAAATTTTTGAAAGAGGGTACAAAACTAGGGGGAGATGATGGTAGTGTTAAATCCTGAAAATGAGTTGGAGGCTGAAATGCCATTAACTTGGAACACAATTTTGAATTTCTCAGTAATGATGAGGGTACAATTTTTTTTAAAATCAAGGTGCAAAACGATGAAATATAAAACAATGGATTTTGGGATGGTGGCGTTCCAAGTTAATGAACCTGAATAAATCAACTACAGACTTAATCCCAAAAGTGCAATAACATATTAAAGTGTATTTCCCACTTTTATGGCTTTCTGACACCCAACACATTTGCCAATACAAGGGAAGATGAGAATAATAGAATGAAATATGAAGATTTCTCTAATCCAAAACAATGTTATAAATTTATTACTTCAGAATTATATTATCTGTTATCAACAATGTCTTTACAACATTTTTCTTAAGAAGTAGAACACTTTGTAATCACAACGTCTCTGACCGTAAATAGTTACATTTATCTAAAGATAAACACAAGACTCAGTAATTTGTACGAACTGAATCCTTTTGAAGCTGATTCTATGTATATACAAGATTATCTCGTCATTGTCACTAATGAAGAATTGCTGCTACTAAATATACTTTACTTTAAACAAAAGTTCAGCTGAGAGTTCTCTTTTCTCTTTTGTCTTGACACCTGTGAGATATTTTGTTTCCTTCTGTAGAGCTTGTGAAATTCTATTTCTCTGGGTCATCATTGACCTCACTGATATACTAACGGGTAATCTGTGCTTTGAGTTTCCTACATACATTTCTTTAGGTCACTTAACAGTATACTTTCTAAATCTGCTGTGTTGCTTCTTTAAGAATCTGCTGTGGGCGTAAACACAGATTTCGAAATAAAGGAATTTTTTTTTTTATTTTGTGGGTTTCACCTTGCGACATTACCCTACCTACTTGAAATCTAAGACAGCATGGTGTAAAAAGTGATAGCATGTTCATTGAAGGAACACTAGGTGGTAATCAGTACCTTAGCATTCTACGCAAGAGTGTGTTTTCCTGTATTGAATCACAAGGCTAAATTTCTCTTTTTTGTAGCATGACGGGTGTGCTTCTGCATTTCATTGTGCGGGAACCGACAATTGTTTAATGAGTAGTTTCCCAGCCACTTTATAGGTAGTATGTGTCCAGACTTTCTGTCCACTGACTTTTATGTCTGAAAATTTTTGAAATCTGTTGTATCAGATAAAAATGAAAACCTGCTCCATAGGAACGACGCATTGCGGATACCTGTATCTCTGTGATTACAATTGCTACGACGGGTTTAAGACGAACTGGACTGGAACTTTACATCCAGCACAAGGGTAGCCATGTTGAGCACATCTTACAGGATAGGAGTTTCTCACTTTCATTTCACATGCAGTAACTCTTACACGAATTAAGTTAGATTCGAAATAGCTTCAGATTTGTGTTTGTGGTAAAAAAGTGAATAATATATATCACACGATTACGCTCTCAGTTAAAATTTTGGGTCTTCATGCAAGATGGTGGGTTTTAAGGTGTACTAAATCTTAATTTGTTGGTATTAACCTTTATCAGGTATGGTCATATTCCCATGGTATGGTTCTATTCTTCCATAAGTTTTAAGAGTACAAGATTCCGACTCCCCCTCCCCCCCCTTATATGCAATTTATCAAATATATATTTTAATGGGGCATCAGTGGAGAAGGTTAGGAGGGACCATGGCTGATAATCAAATCATTAGGTATCTTCAACTTTGTATTACATACCATTCAGTGGTATTCAGACTCTACTCGTACTAAGCACAAAAATTTGAAAAACACATCACGTCAACAAATCAACTCCTGACGAATGCCTCTGATTTGAGTCAAATGGCAGGTAGTTCCGTTAGGACATTGATGAATTCATCTACTAAGGGAAAATTACATGACTGAATTTAGATTGAAGCATTGGTAAGTTACCATTAGCAGCAAATTCGACTGAGTAGCGAAGTATTTATGCAAGTTTAAGTTTAGCTGATTATCTCTCACCCTAATCAAGCCTACTTTCTGATTAAAATCAGTTAGCATTACGTACTGTTAATGAATACTCTTGCTATTTGGAGAGTTAAACCTCTTCTTACGAACAAGTGGTTTTACATCCTTTCACAAGCCAAAAAATATACTACCGGTCCGTAGAGTATGATGTCACAATTGTGTGGCATTTAAATTTTGGAATTATATGAAAAATATGAAAATTGTTTATCTTAAATCCTTTGATAAAGCTCTAAAATCCTTACTTTTCTTGCAATGAAAATAATAAAGGTATCAAATGGAATTCCACCATCAATATCGATTATTGCACAGGATCAATGTTTCAATTTCCTGAAAAATGTATTGCTCTTTATGACTTTCGTTAATACTGCGTTAAATTATTATATCCTTACAGCAAATTGTTAAGCATGCAAAACAAGATGTAGAAACAATTACCTTAAGTTCTCCGTCATAGAACATCTTATTTGGAATTTCAAGAATAGCTGGATGAGATCTGAAATTTTTCACCAATTTCGTCAAAACTGCTGGATTATAGCGTCCAGTCCTTTCGTCTTTTTTGTAAATATCACATGTTGTCATTAGACGCTCAAGGAACGAAATATCTAAAAGAAATAAGAATTATAGACATATGTGATAAACAATACTGTCTTTTTTTTTTTTTTTTTTTTTTAATTAGAGAGTGGGACATATTAAAGAGTATTTTAAATTGTTTGGTAACACTGGACGTATTCTCGAACATCCCAAACTTTTTTTTTTTTTTTTTTTTTGAGAATACTCTTACGTGGGTCGCTCAATATAGAAGAGTTCCTACGCTGTAAAATATTTATTTTTTAAAATACATTTGTAAACTATACATTGTCATAAACTCATTTATTCATCATTTTGGCAATGTGCATTTCAAGCAGTTTAATTCTCTTTTTAATTTAAAAGGACTCGCACATCCTAGCAGACGATGTTACTATGTGTGTGTGTTCTCTCTCATCGGACGCATGTGGGCGGAGTGACCTTGATCAACACTTCTTCAGCCAATCACAGCTCTGTCCGCTCTTACATCACTTAACGCGTGAAACCCACGCGAACTGCGAGAGCTGAAGAGATTTAGCGGGAGACAAACTACTAGGCGCCCAAGAGAAGATTAGGTAACAGCTTCTTCTACCCTGCTGCAACAAGACACTGCGTAATTATGTTCTACACTTAACAGAATCGAATTATTTCTCTCAACAAAGGACACATCCAGTATTATTATTATTTTAATCGTTATTTCCTTGTTTGAAGCAATGTAAGTATCAATATAATTAAAATTTTCAAATCGATTGACGAGTATTTTCTGCGATTGTGCATGTCATTTCCTACGCCTCGTGACTGTCTATTGAGTACATGATGCTAAAGTTACTTTACTTATTATGTGTGTAATTCGTTAATTTCTGAAAACATGATGTTGAATCTTTAGTGTCTTTAAAAGTCGTATGTAGAATTTTTGCTTATGTGTAGTCGACGTTGAAAGGAGCTTTCTTCGGATAACTTGTTTCATCGTCAACGCTCGAGCAAACGTCCTATTTACGACTATCAAATATAATGCTTGCTCTAACTGGATCACCATCCTATGGAGTAAACATTATAAAATGGTGCCGGGATAAATGTGTCGAAGCAGGAACCTTTCTTTTTGTATAAATGTTGAGTTTTTGTGTCTTCGAACATAGGCCTAGGTATTCTTGATGTTCAAAACTTGCTGCGTAATTTTGCCGCCATCTCAGATCACCAAGTACATGAAATTCGTGTGATTGTATCCTTGTCCAGTGCATTCATCCTTGCATATTGAAGCCTAAATCCTGTCCAAATTAGAATATTATTTTTTTTTAATTATTTGCATTCTTAGATTTTTGCAGAAATTAGTCAATTATTTGTGTTAACGAGTTTGTTATATTTGCAACATCATGGCTGAGGGTGATCTTAGAACAGTTCTCTTATCTATGCAAAGGGAACTGAGTGCATCAATTAACGAAATTAAAGACAGCCAAAACGAATTGAGTGATAATCAGAAACGTGTGAGTGAAAGTGTTGAGGCGATAAATGTAAACCAACAGAAAATGAAAGATGATTTGTCAGGTGAAATTAATAATGTGAATGTTACCATGCAGAGTGAAATTAAAAATTTGAATGCGTGTATTAGTGCGGTGCGGCAAGAATTGATAGAACGAATTGAAGCAGTGGAATTAAAGTGTTTTAATACGAGTGAGGATATACGTAGAAGTGTACGTGAATTAGCAGATGCAGTGCACGATGTACGGAGCACAGTTGAAGAAAATACGCGCCAAGTAAACGACCAACGACGTCAATTAAGTGAATGTTGCAATAAAGTGGATGATTACGAGAAAAGGTTGCGTTTGGTCGAAAGTCTCGACAAGTACCGTGAAAGTAGAATTCAGAAGTGCGAGACCAAACAAAGTGAATACGGTATAGCAGTGCAAGAGTGTATTCAAGTGTGCCACGAGCAGAGTAAATTTAACCAGCAGTGTTTTGAAACATGTCTTCGCGCCAGTGAGTTAAGTGAACAAACCAAGCAAGATGTGGAGCGATTAACAGAGCGTGTGCAGCGTATAGAATTATCAAACGAGCACCATGATACTGGAAGTAATATGTCACAAAGAAACACAGGTTCCGTGCACAGTGTGAAGCGCGAGAGGAAATCGAGCAGTGAGTCTCAAACGGCGTCGGATACAGAGGTGGAAAGTGACGTAATAAGAAGAACCGTGTCAAGAATCAAAACCGAAAGAGAAAGTCCGCGTATTAAGCGTGCAAGAAATGGTGAAGTAAATGCAAGGCGTTGTTCATTGCGATTAGCAGACATTAAACAACTCTCTACATTTTCAGGTGATATGATGAAGGAAAGTGCAAGTGCATTTTTAGAAAATTTTGGTAGAGAAATGTCATTCGCCGGAGTGCCTCAAAGTGAATATTTGACGATCATGCCGTTGATTCTTAAGGACAGTGCACTTAAGTGGTACGATTTACATGGTAAGAAGTGTCAAACATTTCAAGAATTTGTGATAGAGTTTCAGAATGCATTTGAGAGTCCTTTAGTGAAAGCCACACGTCTGCGTAACTTGCGTTCTATTCCGTTTGACCCAAAACGTTATAGTAGTGTTGTTGATTTTGTGACAGAGCGTTTTAGCCAAATTCAACCTCTGGAAGAATACGAAAATCCAACCATTACGTTGTCACACATCATCACTCTCCTGCCCAAGCGGTACCAATTAGCTATGATGGGCTCTATGCCTGATAACATAAATCAGTTCCTTGCGAGTGTGCAGTCCATTGAAGGATTGTCAGGAATTACTAATATGTACGACAATCAGCGTCATAAGCAGAAACAGCAAGGTAGTGCCGGCGTTAGCGTGAATAATGTAAAAGTAGAACACGGTAGTGAAGTGAGCAGTGATAATAGTGCGCGTCCGAATTTCAAACAGGGATGGAAAAGGAAATTTCATAGACGTGGACGGCGAGGTAATTTTAACAGAAATAATAATAACTCGAACGGTGGTAATCAGTCGCAAGGCAATGGCCGACAAAACACGAGTGCAAGTGAAAATCGAAATGAAACGCAAGGTGCAAGGGCAAATGAAAACCAAAGTGGTGCGTCGACTTCTCAAGGTAGTCCGAATCAAAATAATAATTGGTTTCCAACATTTAATAGAGGTCCTAGTGTAAATAACGGTAACAATCAGCAACGGCAATATTCATACCAACAAAGTGGTTTTTACCCGCAGAGTTCTGTGCC
Source organism: Thermobia domestica (assembly GCF_964235325.1). Lineage (NCBI taxonomy): Eukaryota > Metazoa > Arthropoda > Insecta > Zygentoma > Lepismatidae > Thermobia > Thermobia domestica. Next base: position 142,833,441 of record NC_137460.1, read on the forward strand.
TTTAAACTAGTAGTGCCCTCCCACTTGGTCGCTGCAAAGGGGAGGGATTTCAGTAGTGTAAACCGGATTACTTTTCCACATATGTGCAACGAGGAAGATTTACAAGCAGAAGATGATATAAGCAATGATAATGAAGAAGAAGTGATCAAATGCGAATTAGGTCATAATACAATGAGAGTAAGAATTTTGTTAAACGATCAACCCAAAATCTGTTTGTTAGATAGCGGATCAGAATTATGCCTATTACGGTATAATATTTTTCGAGAAGTAACAAAGTGTGTAGCAAACGTGCATTTGCAAAAAGGAGAGCATATCGTTTTGTGCGATTTTCTAGGAAGAAAGAAAAAGAACGTGAAAGGAAAGGTTATTTTACCGGTACGAATTGAAAATGTGGAAGTGCCAGTTGAATTTCTTGTATTACCAGAATTGCATGAAGATGTAATACTCGGTGCAAACCTTCTTGAGAAATTAAACAGTGTCATTGATTTTAAGCGAAGTAACTTGCGTATTGAATTTCAAGGAATTAGTGGTGAAGTGCCTTTAATACAGAGAAATAGTGAAAATGTCATTGTAGCTAATGTGAGTGAAAGTAAGTGCAAGGTAGCCACTATTGTTGTGTTGTCCGAGATAAGGGACCTTAATGATTTTTATGCGAGAACCGTGAATGTGTTCCGCAGTGGGTGCGCCGAGCCTTTAGAGAAAATTGAAGCTAGTGACTTAGTGGAGGACTTCCCACCGGATCTATATTTCACAGTAGAGGAAATAAGAGATGCAGTTACACGCGCTACGCTGTTTACTGAAAACGAGAAAGAAGAATTATTTCAGTTGTTAATGAAACATAGGAAAGTGTTCGCCCGTTTTCCTGGCCTGTGTAATAAATTTCAGTACCGATTAGAAGTGGATACAAATGAACCTATTGTTGCTCGTCCTTATGATATTCCGCACAAATATAAGGAAGGAGTGCGTGAAGAGATCCGAAAATTGTTAAAGTGGGGTGTAATTAGACCTAGTTCTTCATGTCATCTATTACCGTTGCACGTCGTATTGAAAAAGAGTGGAGCGTTAAGAATAGTAACGGATTGTAGAGCATTGAATGTACACATTAAGAATCCAGCTCTGCGTGTAGAAAAGTTGTCCGACCTCTTTGCTAAATTTAGCGGAAAACGTGTGCTAGGTACTCTTGATTTTACTAGTTCGTATCAACAATGTGGAATTACAGAAGATTCTATGCCATACTTAGCCTTCTTGTTTGAAGGAACGTTATATGAGTACACACGCATGGTGTTTGGTGTGAAAAATGGATCGTCTGTACTGCAATTGTGCTTGAATAAAGTGTTCCCTTTACCGCTACAAGAGAAATTAATCAGGTATATGGACGATGTAGCTCTTGGTTGTACAAGCGTACCAGAATTCTTACAGCAGTTAGATGAAGTGCTTAGTTTGTTAAGTGATGCGAACATGACGTTAAATTTATCGAAGTGCATTTTTGGTGTAAGTGAAATTAACTATTTAGGCTATTACGTATCTTCAGAAGGCATACGAAAGGATCCGAAATCAGCTGAAGCAATCGAGAAGTTACCAGTGCCCAAGAATTTAAAAATGTTACGCTCATTTCTTGGTGCTGTGCAGTGGCATTCGCGAACAATCAAAGGTCATGCCGTTATTGCTAAACCCCTTTATGAACTTTTAGGGAAGGAAAAGAAATGGAAGTGGGAAGAAGAACACCAAAAGGCATTTGAATCATTAAAGGCTGAATTAGTGAAAGATGTGAAGTTACACCATCCACAGTTCGATAAGCCGTTTTATCTCGAAAGTGATGCGAGCAAACTCGGGTTGGCTTGTGTGTGTTATCAAATTATAGATGGAGAGAAGTGTGTATTAGAATATGCAAGCCGTACTCTTAATAAACACGAACAGAACTATGCTATAATAGAGCTTGAGTGTCTCGCATTTGTGTGGTGTATTCGTAAGTGGCATGTTTGGCTTAAAGGAGCGAAAATATACATACGAACAGATCATAAAAGCTTAGTGCAGTTAAAACGTATGCGTAATTGGAATGCAAGACTGATGAGGTGGTCTCTTGAACTTCAATCTTACGATTATGAAATAGAATTCATCAAAGGCAAGACTAACACACTAAGTGATTGTTTATCTCGTATGTTACCAACACAGGAAGATCTAATGGTGAATGTGAACCCTATACAGGCTGTTCAATCAGAAGTGTTCGATTTGGATCCGTCTACAATTGCGAAATTACAATGGGAATGTGACGAGTACCGTCCTACTATTAGTTACTTACAAGGTAATATAAGTGAAAGTGAAAGCAGTGCAAATAAGAATTCTTTTCGTAGTAGTGCTCGAAATTGGAAACAAAATTACACTTTGGAAAATGGTATTTTGATGGTGAGAGATTTTCACTTCCCAGACAGATTAAAATTGTGTGTACCTCCATGTTTAGTGAAAAATATTTTAATTGGCTACCATGATCATTACGATCACTTTGGATTTATGAAAGTGTTTAATATCATTTCCCGTATGTTTTATTGGAAAACCATGCGTAGTGACATTAAATCGTACATTCTTGATTGTGAAGTCTGCATGAGAACGAAGGTAGACCATCACCCAGTGAAGTGTTTAATGCAATCTGTGCCAGCGAAAAACATACGTTATTTGGTCTCAGCAGATTTAGTTGGTCCTCTACCTCGAGGTAAACATGGCGAAACTTACCTGTTAACAGTGTGTGATGTATACTCACGTTATTTAGTAGCATATCCACTTCGTCGTGCAACAAGTGCAAGTGTAGCAAAATGTCTTACTGAGTCATACATGCTTCATCTTGGTATTTTTATGAACATCTTAGTAGATAATGGACCACAGTTTATTGGCAAGGAATTCGTACAAGCTATGGAAGCATATAACATCAAAATACATTATACTACGCCTTATCACGCACAAGGAAATGTCATCGAAAGATTCCATGCTGATTTAGAAAGAATTTTGCGTGTGTTGTGCCGCGATTCTCATTCCTCATGGCCAGAATATATTGTGCAAGCTTGTTTGTTGTTGAACTATACTATTAGTGCCAGTTTGGGAATAGCGCCTGCAGAATTACATCTTAACATCAAGCCAGAAGAATTTACATTGTCACATTTTGGAATTGTGAAAAACAACGAAACAGTCGATGAGCAAGAAGGTATAGATTGGAATGGAAAATTAATAATGGCTGACTTACGGCGAAAGAAAATCATTAAACAACGGAACGAAAAGTTGAACGTTCATCAGAGAGCTCGAAGAACTTTGTGTGAAGGTGACTTAGTTTTCTTACGTCAATATAATATTAGTAGCTTGGTAGACAAACGTATAGCCAAACTGTGTGAAGTGTACCGTGGACCTTACTTACTGTGGAAACAAGTTGGTGAAAATGTGTTTGAAGTATTGGATCCGCAAAGTGGTAAATATATCGGATTTCAGAATGTTTCTAGAATGAAGCTGTGGAGACCAACACCAGCTACTAGGAAAAAATGGCTAGAAATTCTGAAGAAGCATGTGGATGAAGAGCAGTTCAGTGACATTTTAGAGAGAGCCGAAAAAGAAGCCAACGGAGATTACATGAACGAAGAAGAAGAGGAAAGTAAAGAAGATCAATTGTGTAGTATTAACAATGAAGATCGAGAAGTGAGAGTACATTCTAGTTTCGTCGACGAAAATGTCTTGTGGTATGTACGACATGGTTATTTAGATGGGCGAAAGTTGTTGAGTTTATTAGAGAAATATTACCATTAGCACTTCGAAGAAGTCAATTTGAATTTAGAGATATGTTAGGAGATATTAGAGTAATATACACATTTATTAGAGTATTTCTTTTGTTGTTATTGGAACAACATTAAAGTTTTACCTTAAGACCTACGACCACATTTCGCCATGAATTTCATGTGCATCGTTTTCTTTTTGTCTTCTATAAAACTCTATGGGGTTTCCTTAGTATAACTTGTTTTTGTAACCACATCTCTGTGTGTCTTCGTGGTCGTACTTACAGTGGGTAGGTTTATATGGTTTTTGTGGGTTGGCTCTTCTTCATTTAGTCGTCAGACCATCCCTAAGATGGATACAGGTTGGCATCTGTAGACATCTGACATTGCCTCAATATAATTCTCCATCATTCGAGCTTATATTGGTTTATTTCTTTCTTTATTATAGTATTCATGTAATAGTCATCATTAAGGTTATATCTATAGGCTTATTATATTATCTATGTATATATATATTTTTTATTCAGCATCATGTCCTATATAGGTATATTTCAGTATTAATTTATCATGTACCATGTACTTATTTGATGAAGTTGCACGAAGGCGTTGAGGATTGAGGCGTGCTTGTCGTAGTTTGTACTCGTGAAGTGATTTGAAAAAAAAAAAGAATGAAAGAAGAAATACTTACATTTCTTTTGTTAACCCATCCCAAGTCAACTTCCTTTTAACCATAATTATGTTATTTTAACCTTATTATAGTAATTACATGTAACACGTAAAAACATACACTTGATATCCATACACGAAGAATACAACACAAGGAAGAACACACGTAGGTCCAAACAATAAGAACACACATTCTATTCACTCCCACTTAATACGAATGCAGCAGTAGCAAATGCAGCACATTTTAAGTTAAAAAAAAAAAAAAAAAAAAAAGGGGGGGGGAGAAAGGAAGATGCAAATTATACGTTAATAAGTTTATACGCAATGAGTTACATTATTCCATGCATCTTCATATTGGCGCCGAATTTCGAAATAGTCCAGCCCTATTAAAGGACTATAGCATGCAGAGACCTTCTAGAACTTCCACCGATGGACCTAGCCCTATCCAATGGGAAGAGGATAGGAGCAGAAGATTTAATCGTCGAGTGTTCATTCAATGGAAGAGAATGAACGAAGAGGATGGCCTATGGACTGGACATTGTTCTGGAGCACGGTGTAGATTGTGAATAGTGGACAATTTGGACAGTGTAACGTATGCAGATAGTAAAAGTATAAACAGTGTGTTATAAATGAACAGTGGAGTGTTGTTATTCGAACTGGAAAATATATTTATATTTATTTTAATATTCATTTTTCTTTTTATGTTCAATTAATTGCAAAGGTGAAAGTGTTTCTAAAAGTTGAAATTAATTCATTGCTTGAAGTGTTTTCTCATTTTATTCACATTATTTGCAATATTTTAGTGTATGTGTTAAATATCCAATTTCTTTAAGTATTGAGTGAATTTACATTTGAACTAATAGGATTATAATAAATATATTTCTATACATTTATCGATATATTACATATTTATGGACTGAATAGACATTTTATTTTAATGAGTGCAGTGTTAACTAAGCCTTAATGTGAACTATAACCCAAGTGAAGAGTGCTTCAAAAACTTTATACAGTGTGTCCTCGTCATACGCAGACACAAACGATAAGTGTTGCCAGGGTTCTTAGGATAAACGTATCTCACCAGAACTTTACCTATCAGCTGTTCGGGTGCCATTTGTCATAAACTCATTTATTCATCATTTTGGCAATGTGCATTTCAAGCAGTTTAATTCTCTTTTTAATTTAAAAGGACTAGCACATCCTAGCAGACGATGTTACTATGTGTGTGTGTTCTCTCTCATCGGACGCATGTGGGCGGAGTGACCTTGATCAACACTTCTTCAGCCAATCACAGCTCTGTCCGCTCTTACATCACTTAACGCGTGAAACCCACGCGAACTGCGAGAGCTGAAGAGATTTAGCGGGAGACAAACTACTAGGCGCCCAAGAGAAGATTAGGTAACAGCTTCTTCTACCCTGCTGCAACAAGACACTGCGTAATTATGTTCTACACTTAACAGAATCGAATTATTTCTCTCAACAAAGGACACATCCAGTATTATTATTATTTTAATCGTTATTTCCTTGTTTGAAGCAATGTAAGTATCAATATAATTAAAATTTTCAAATCGATTGACGAGTATTTTCTGCGATTGTGCATGTCATTTCCTACGCCTCGTGACTGTCTATTGAGTACATGATGCTAAAGTTACTTTACTTATTATGTGTGTAATTCGTTAATTTCTGAAAACATGATGTTGAATCTTTAGTGTCTTTAAAAGTCGTATGTAGAATTTTTGCTTATGTGTAGTCGACGTTGAAAGGAGCTTTCTTCGGATAACTTGTTTCATCGTCAACGCTCGAGCAAACGTCCTATTTACGACTATCAAATATAATGCTTGCTCTAACTGGATCACCATCCTATGGAGTAAACATTATAACATACGTATGTGTGAGTCCTTCCTCACCTGTCTACACAATCCCCATTGAGATTCAGACATGTCTCACCTTTGCACCAGTTTGTCCAACTGTTTCGAAACGTTCACTTTACAATGCAGACTTCAACACCGGAAAAAAGATGGAAGTAACTCAGCGCTAAATTGAAGCTGTATGGAGAGCTGTATGTAGCAGTTCCCACCATAGTTCTCCAAATTTATGTCTTGTTTACGTGCTGATTCGGGATGGACGTTATCGTCAAGAAGAAGAGACCAGGTCCTTATGTCGAATTGGGTTTCCCTGAAGAAGAGTTCAGGTTCGACGTAGGCGACCTGCTCTCCTGTCAACTGGTGCCCTGATTTTTGCAAAGGGTTTGGACAAATTGGTGCACCGGTGAGATAAATGCCTGAATCTCAATGGGAATTATGTGGAGAAGTGAGGAAGGACTCACCTACATGTGTATGCATAGTTTACAAATGTATTTTAATATATATATATTTACAGCTTAGGGAAACTTCTTATATATTGAACGACCCACGTAAAAGGTGCTGATCTTGCTCTTTTGCATCCTGTTACGGATTTGTTAAAAAACAAATCACAATAAACGTTGAATTTCGATGATTGCTGTCGGTGTTGTCACAACACAGCTACCGGAAAAGGGATTTAGAGGGGATATGAAGTATGAGAATTAATTCCACAAGTAGTAACTATATCCAACGATATATCTGCAATAATTAACACTAATTTCTTGATCTTTCTAGTATGTGTTTTCGCAAGTTACAAATCCTAAATCATTGTATTTTTTTCTTTTAAGGCTGGTAATGACGAAGGTTTAGTGTCAATAATGCATACAACCATTTCTTTCTGGTGTTTAATACAAAGTTCATTTCAGTTGTTCTTTCATTGTCACTAGGAGTTATCATTGACACTTCGAAAAACAGGTTACATCAAGTTCAAACATCGCTCAAAATGGACAGTACTGAAACAAATATTAAATACAGTGACTGAAAGAGAACTTTTACAAATTCTTATTTACTAGTTCGCTTTTTATTAATAATATATTTCTCTAATAAGCCAGACAGATTATTTTCTTGTATCTTCTCTTTCTTTTATTTTCTTGACTGATTAACATGCCTAAATTTTAAAATAAACTTAAGCTTCCAAATTTACTTCCTTTTGTATTTTTTTTTTTTTTAACTTTTATGTTAAAATTACACATTTTATTTAGTAATATTAGTTCATCCGATTTTATTTGCTTCTTATTTTCAATCGATCTTTCTCTCTTTATATTAATATTGCGATATAATCACCGTATGCACAGATTTGTATGTCTCCATAAAGTACTGGTAGCTCCAGTGTTATTTGAAGTGGTGTAGCCGGTTGACTCCATTATGATACTGAAATTTCCGCTTATTGCAGTCCTTCCTTTAGAAATGCCCTTTGGTAGTCAACAATCATAATCATCCACTGTCAGTTACTTACTGAAATAAATTGACTCATTAATACAAAAGTGCCAAACAGTTTGATAAGATTACTTGTCTTCCTCAGTGGCCTAAAAGTTCCTACTGCAAACTTCTCAGTGACTTAGAAATTAGTATTTCCTGACTGAATAATATCACAATAGTTTTTAAGCCGCTGAGAATTTTACTCTGCTTAGTCTCTTTTCTTATGAATGCGACACTATTCTCACTTTCCATGCTCTGTCATTTTCACTTTATCGTATGTTGGTAATTATATTATTACATTTATCGATTACTGTTTCTGTTACACAAAAATAAATATAATAATCTTTTCCTTACCTAGACCAAGACGAATAGCTAGACGAGATCTGAGAACAGGACCAAGCTGTTTAGGATCTCCTGCCATCACTATCTGTCCTTTGAAAGTCTTCCCTGACGAGACGTGAGTAATATTACCGATAATGGGAATTAGCGCTTCTGGCTCCACAGCATGTCCACTTTCGTCGATGAACACGTGAGTGAAGTGGCCTTTAGGAAAATCTGCACTCACCAATCTGAAAATATAGGGGAAAAGTTAGACAAATGACGCTTATTAAATGTGAATATTAACTCATAGCTTTTCAGATAGAAAGTTTTTTTTTTTTTTTTTTTTTTTTTCTCGCATTCGATTTATATAACACAAATTAAAATAACATGAAAAGACACAGAAGTTCGACTTTTCATGTAAATTCAAATAATATATTGATAATCTTTGATACAAATAACGGGAAAGGAAAAATGTTTAGGCCTTGAGGGAAAAGCAGTGACACTATTCCTTCCTTTAGAGTCTAAGCTTCCTTTAGACACTGATCTTAGCTCGTCTAAGCATGAGTCTCTAATAAAATACTCAACAATCATTATCTGTAAATGATAACTGTTGTCTCGTGTATCTGAATGACCAATGCGATTTGGTCCTATGATCGATTTTCAGTGCTGGCCTAACACTGTGAGGCAATTAGAAAGCTACTTCAATTAAGAAGCAAGGAAATCTGGTGCAGAAAATCAGGAATAACAGCGTTGGAAGTGTGTTATCTAGTCGGACATAGCACTTTAGACGGTATAAATGTTCATTTAACAGTAACAGCGATAATTTTGAATATATGTTTTCAAGAGCAGAAGCACAGAAACTGTTTCATGCACCGCATGTATTAACTCATCGTATCTCTAGCATAAGGCAATAAAATTTTTATTTGATCACGAAAGAACATGAGAAAAATATATTACTCCTATAAATGAAAGAAATCCTGACTGATTGATCAACGCCCATCTAGCAACTTGAAATTTCTTCATCTAGCAACTTGAAATTTCGACAGTTCATAAGATTTATGGCGAAAGGTACACTCATCTCCAAAATGATTGTCGCATATCTATAACTGTCTTCTTGTAAGAATATAATTTGATAATGATTTTGTAGGGTACTTTTAATCCTGATACTATGTGTATAATCGGAAAATGTATATTTGTGGTAAATTTCATAGAAAAAGCATTATAAATATGGAAATTAGAATGAGTAAAACAAAATGTTGCTAAATGGACAAGAAAGTTTTATTTTCGTTTTATTGTTCTTATTTACTGCTCTTTTGACATGAAATTTGCCACACATATGTCTTTACCGATTCTACACATACTAACATTATAAGAAATACAGGTCGAATTCGTTATCAAATTATATTCCTACAACAACATATTTATAGACATGCGACAATAACTTTGGACATAAGTGTACATAATGGAAAGATTTTTTGGAAATTTGAAGTAGAAGGGGGAGAGGAGGGGACAAGGATAGCAATTACAGAATCTCTCATGTTTAAGAGACATGAAATTTGGTATTTTGACTTCCCATCTAAATTAATTGGACGCATGTTTCAACATTTTATTGATATTTGACTGGGAAGAGAAGAAAATGGGGTGGGAAAACGGAATCAGGATTAAAGGTTAGGGATTACAATTATTATAAGATATCCATATCTCGAAAACTCTTGAGTTTAGAAAAATGAAATTAATAATTAAGCACGTGACTCCTTGTTTTTTTTTTTATGTAAAAGAGAAGAAAACGGGGTTGCGTTGCAATTGTAATAATAGTCCACATCAATAGTTATTAAGACGTCCACAACTCGGAATCCCTTACCTCATTTAAAATAATTAAGCATGTGTTTAAGAGTTTTTAAGTTTTTGTAACATTTGACTCAGAAGGGAAGAAAAGGAGATGGGAACATAAGCGAAGATTACAGTTATTGTAACAAGATGTCCATATTACGGAATCTCTTAAGGTTAGAGACATGAAATTTGGTATTTTATCTTTTCATTTAAAGTAACTGCACATGCCTATAAACGTTTTTTAATATTTGATCAAGAAAAAGAAAGGAAAAAGGGAGGGAGGATAAAAGAGGTGATATGGTTCATTAACATAGATGAAATACCAATATACGCTGTTAACATCTCTTGATTTATTTTTGATTGAAAATTCAAATAACAACGGAGTGGTTCAAAATTTATGCCCAGAATACAATGTCTTAGGAACCCCCAAAGTTAGAAAAGATGAAACATAGTATATAAACTACTATGTTAAAAATAAATGGATATGTGCTTCAGTGTTTTTCAAAATTCTGCTTTAAGGTGAGATTGTTTGTCACCAGGATGAGAAAACAACTGAACTGTTTCCAATGAATTATTGAAGATAATTATCACTTTGCTCGAACAGGGTTTATAACTATATTTCATAAACCTATTCTTCCCGTGCAAAGAACGGCCATTTCAGCTAGTGTTACTATATGATGTGTTACTAGTGTATTTCTAGGAATATTTAAGGCATTATTACTTGTTCCTTATTTAAATTTATTTATCTTTTCTAAAGAGAACAAAAACAACTAACCTTCCAGCTGTCACTAAGGTACAAATCACAACACGTTTCTTCATTATTTCCTCTGCCGACGGAAAGCAAATTTCATTGCTGGTGATATTACTACAGCGTCTCAGTTCAGGTTTAATCATATCCCTGCAAAAAGATTATGACAATTTACTAATCTTGAGTCAGAAATGGGTGGTAGTGAAATTTTTGCATCACGTTACACTTTCTTATCATTACATTTTATTTCTGGCTATTACAATTGTATCCTTTGAGAATGTAAAATTAAATTTTAAAGAGAAAATGTGCAAATGAACTTAAGATTGAACCTAAACCCCCATCTTACAGTGACAGTGTGCTAACAACAATGCCATCTAGTTCTAGCCTATTATGTCCTCGTTTCTTGTTCAGATAGCCAAACTACATTAATTACAATTTGTAACTGAAGAATATGGAGGAAGAAGAACGTATACCACATCTATAATTTTGTGAGAAAAAAGCAGTTACAGTTTTCACAAAAGATAACAATGAATGATTTTATACATCTAGATTCAACAAATTTGATGATATTCAGCATATCCCACAACAAAGAAGTCAAACCACACATAACATATGGAGCAGTTGTCATATAATGCATGAAAAATAACTTCTGTAGAGGAGTAGGATAGCTCCTTCTTCTAGAAGATTCTTCAATTACAACCCTTTACTGGTACTTTATCCCATCATGATGACACTCGTTCAGAACATTTTTTCGAGAAAGAATTCTAAATATAAATATTTACCAGGGAATAAACCGTGATTTCTTCTATAGTCAATTACAGTCGATATCTTTGTTTTGATTTCATGAAGAAACTCAATAATTTGACTATTCATCAATGACATACACGTAGCTTAAGAGTAACAAACCAGGTTCAAAATAAGCATTTTCTTTCGAATATTTCTCTACATCTGGTGTCATATTAATAACCAGTTTACAAAACTTCACCCATTATAAATGACTTCTTTACCTATATTAAATACAATTGTTGTTGTTGTTGTTGTTCTGTTTCCATTTTCACCGAACGAAATACACTAATGGCTAGCATACTAGATGAAGGGGCATCCCGTGGCCACCTATTCTAAACTTTTCTCAGCGCTTTTTCTTAGTCTAACAGACAAACTCTCTACGCCATCTTTAATATATGCCTTAGCCGACTAGCATGTAACATTTTTTTCTGATGTTTTTGTTCCTAGGGTAAAATGGATCTACAAATGTATCTAGAATTATATTAATATATAAATGAATTAATATTCGTGAAATGAAGTGAAATTTAATTTATAATACATCTAATCTTTTCACACAATTGCATATCTGATGAGTAATTACAACATAGAATCTTGAAATCTTAATAGATTCTTAATAAAAATTCTGTTGAAAAAATAAAACTTATCGGGAAAATTAAAACTCCTTTCAAGCTGTTTCAACGTTCGCTGAAATCTTTATGAATGACTTATAGTAGCTGCTAAACTGATTAACACGTGTGTCGGTTCCTGCCTTCTTATGGAACTCACCAATATGATACCAGTTCAGCAGCTAATAATAGTAATTGATAAAGATGTCAGCGAACATCGAAACCACTTGACAGGATGTTTAAGTTTCCGAATTCAAGGTAAGATCTTTATTTCAGCGTAGCTCCTATAGTCAAATATGTAGTTTCCGACTACTTAAAATTTGTATTTACTTAATTATTATTTAAAAATAAGCCTGCTTATGAATGTAGTTCATATTTCTCTTGCTCCACATATACAACTTATTTCAGATGTTAAACGTAAATCATCAAATACTTACGTTGGACATGAATTCGCATACATTCTGAAAATCTGGCTGGGTGGGATATGCTTCATAAGGCGTTCAGTCAGTAGATCACAAGCTGCATTGGACGGTGCGCTTACGAGGAGATGAGAGTTGGACATCGTACGACAAATCTAGCAAGCAAAATACAGAAAGAAGCTAGAACATCCTCTTATTTACCCATTTTCAACGTGTGAATTGCGATCCACTGGGGTCTTAATTTTTTTCTTCAAAGTCCTTATATTGAATAGGGGAAGTGGGTCACACAAATAATTTAAGCATCTGTTATATAACATTGAGTTCCTATTTAAAAAAAATAAATAAATAAATAAATTGAAAAAAACGGTAAGTACTGTTAAAGGACGATACGAAAGAAGGGATGTTCTTGCTGAGTAAAACCAATTTAATTTTTTAAGGGTTCGATATTTCCTTCCTAATCTCTCCCTCTCTCTCTCTCTCTCTCTCTCTGCCCTAATAACCACTCTGATATCTTCCAGATCCAGTGAATTTAAATGGAATACAGATCCATTTTAACTCTCTGAGACATTGGCGAAAACATGGCGAGTAACTGCCCTCACCCCTAAAGCATCATCAAACTTTTTATTATTACTATTCAACTAGTCACTCACATTCTTAAACTCATCACGGTTAAACTTCAGTATAAAACTCGTTTTTACTTGAAACCGCAAAATAAGAATAAACGGTGTATACAATGATGTAAGCAACACTCAATATTAGGATTAATTGACTATGGTTAGCCATATCTCAGATGATTTGAAACGATTATACACCACACACATTCACACATGCTCGCTCGAGAGTAATTATCAAACATTTATCCGCAGCAAAATAACTACAAAGCAACATCTGGGCTAAGAAATGCTTATTGTTCTCTTTATTTCTGTCATCATCTTCCATTTAGTGGCTAAAAGTTAGATATTAAAACTTATTAAACGCAATTCCAATCATCCTACCTGAGTAATGGCCTCAACCATTGTGACTGTTTTTCCTGTGCCCGGGGGTCCAAAAACCAAGTAAGGAGCAGGGAAAGAAGTTCCAGCTACAATGTTACGTACAGCCTGCATCTGCTCGCGATTTTGCGCAATATCTTTATTAAACCACCTAGGAGAATAAGTAAGTAAAACATTATATTAATCCGGCATACATAACAAACAAATTGCACAAGTGAAATGAAATTAAAAAGTGAATAAATAAATAAAATAAAAATTTAAAAAAAATAGAGATATTTACTTAATCATGACTTTTTCCATGTCTCCAGATACAGCAGTTTTAATTTACACTCAACAATTACTTATCAGAAAATAGTACAAACACAATCACACACTGCAAACTGTTTCTCGAAACGTTTCATCAGACAGGAGAAAGCAAAAATAGTGATAAAAAGGGAAAATTAAAGAACAGAAAAGTAGTTTAGGACTTCGAGGGTGAGTGGCTGTTTTGGGAGGCATAGTAGTAAACGCATTTGCACGGTATGCCGGAGGTCCCAGGTTCGAGTCCCAGTCCAATGAGTCACTTTTACATTTACAGTCTTTGTATGCTATAGAATTCACATCTAAAGAGGACCTGGTGTGTGAAAAAATCGATTGTTTTCTCTTTCAATAATATATATGAAATTACAACCGTTATAAGGTGATCGGTATATGGACAAAGGGTTGTCCAAGCATAGCAGCGGTCTGTGATACAGTCCGCAGCAAAAAACCTTTAACATGAGCATGTAAGTTTATTGTGAAACTACATCTAATAGAGCAGGGAATCAATTTAAGTGGCACGAATCACGCCAGGAAAAACCTCGGCGTCCTCCCCTGCACACTTATTTTGGAGCAAAAGATATCATCGTTTCACAATAAATTTACATGCTCATATTGCAGGTTTTTGCTGCGGACTGTACAATCCACGTGGTCCGGCTGAAGAGCACCGACTTCGAGAGTGGCTGTTCTGGGAGGCAGACTAGGTGGCGTAGTGGTTAAGTCATCGGCACGGTATGCAGAAGGTCCCGGTCCAGTCAGGCCACTTTTTCACTCTTTGTAACTTGTTTAATTCGCACTTACAGAGGATTGTGGTGTGTAAAATAAATCGGTTGTTTCCTCTTTCACTAATCTACATATATGGTATAATTTTTCTTGAGATGTACAATCTTAAGTCATTGCTACTTTGCTTTCTATTCTACTGTACCTAATATTGTATTTGTTATATCTTTTTCAAACTTTAATTTTCCCTATGTAACTCAGCAACCATCTTCTGACTGTTATCGTTATTTTCCGAATTTTCTTCTTTTTTCATATTGAAATGGGAAATAATTCACTTCACGAAAACTCTTGTATTAATGAGTCTGAGTTAAGTTATGACAATAAAATTTGCACTGCTATAAATGTTACTTCTTTGTAGGGTATGCTATCTCCTACATACTCTCCTATACCAACATCACGTAAGCAGAATAACTGTGTCAAGGGAAGGCCGTCGTAGGGCAAGTGCAGCGGTCGCCCAGGCACTGCGCCATATGAAGAAAGGTAATAAGTTCACTACTATATTTCCAGTCCGTTCTTGTGGTTTAAAATATTTCAAGATGTTGTACTATCACTTTGTAAAAGAATTGTTTACGATTGGGTATTATTAATGTCGTGACATGCACTCACAATAGGTATCATAATCCTTGATATGAAAAAAAAAATAAATAAATAAAAATAAAACAATAAAAAATCGAAGTTCACGGAAAATATTTATTTATTTATTTATTCAAGCTGGGTATATAATTCTCAGCTACATCATTCCCCTCCCCCCTGTTCCAAATCGACGGAGCGGCCAGAGTTAAAGATGATTTTCGCGCTGCCCTGAAGCAGAATAATACTTTTGCGATTCACAAGCACTGGCTTTACCATTTTCAATTTTTTAAGGAAAAAATGAAATGAAATGAAATCTTTAAGTTTTACGTCCCACGGTTATGCCGGTTAGGCTAAAGGAGACGGTGATGATGAGAGATGAGTGAAATGGTGGAATGAAGAAAGTGGGAGGAAACGGGAGAACCTCGAGAAAACCCACGAGCACGGTGTTTGTCCACCACAAAGTCCACAAGGCGCGAGCCGGGATCGAACCCGGGACCCCAAGCACCGGAGGTGAACGCTCTACCACTGAGCCACCGCGCCCCCCTCAATTTTTTAAGGAGTCTGCTTTACTAAAACTTCTTTACATACTTACTTTCTCTGTCAGTCCGAGAAAAAAAAAAGTACGAACTATTTGATGGATCACCATCAATTTTGGCCACTACGCAAGAAGATAGAACTTAGGAATCGAGCTCATTGATGGAGGTCATACTTAACTAAAAGTGGTAGAAATTAACGATTTCTAATTTTAACATTAAGAAGGATAAAAACAGTAAGAGATACCGAAAAGCGGGTTTCCACAATCAACTAAGCGATTCAAGAATACATTTTAACTCTCCATTGAAATTGATAGTAAAAAATCCGATTTCAGTACAATTTCTGATTTTAATATTGATCTACATTGAGTACAAAAACGATAAGAGACAGTGGGAAGAGGATTTAGCGGAAGCGGTAGAAACTAACGTTAATCCCGAATAAAACTGATCACTACAGAATAAAAACGGTAATAGCAAGAAGCTTCCCTCCCCCCCCCCCAATCAATGAAGCATCCAAGAATATACTGCATCTCCACGCTGTTATATTCCATTACCATTCTTATCTCTTTACTGAAACTTGAAATGGTACAAACCTACTACCACTTCCGATTTCGATATTAATTGAAAAAAATATCACGCTATACAAATCAACTCCTTTATATGGTGTGCACTTGATCCTGGTACTTGTTTATGTATATGACATTGCTGCAAGTACACAGTTACATTGGTTGTCTGGCCAGATGGAGTTAATCCACACGGTTACCTATATCGTGAATAGACAACCAAAGTCAGAGTGTAACCTTCTGTTCGGTGCAATGGTAGTTTTGATTCTTTGTGAAAGGGTTGATTAGATGCCAACCAATAATGACGGTGGCGGATAGTAATCGCAAACAAAAGCTACGTCTCATCGTACGACTGCAGTCTGCCTTGACGGATCAACAAAACTACACTACACAGGTATTTGTTCGTGTCACTTTCTGAGCTGCACTTAACTCATGTAGGATCCACCGTTACACTTCAATACGTTCAAGATGGCTAAGGTATTGCAGGGTTCACATTAAAATTTTGGTACTGATTTTTCTAACTTCCCTGAATTTCCATTACTGAGTAAGTAAATTTCTTCTGACACGCGACACTATTTTTTATGGTTAGGTTTAAATTTTTTAATCGGCCTTCAGCGTCCTCACAGTCCCTCTCTTTTTCACTTTTTAAACAAAATATACGCTTACTTTCTTACTGTAAATACTAACAGTCGCATTTCCTGTATTTGGAATACAATAAAACACTAGTACCAAACTACGTATAATGATAGACGAGCATCTTTAATATTTCGGCATTGTGAATACACTCACAAACGTAAACATATAACATAATTGGTCCGTTTTTTCTTCTGTAGCATTTGAACTTTTTATTTAGTTTGTGGTT
This sequence comes from Thermobia domestica, assembly GCF_964235325.1. Taxonomy (NCBI): domain Eukaryota; kingdom Metazoa; phylum Arthropoda; class Insecta; order Zygentoma; family Lepismatidae; genus Thermobia; species Thermobia domestica. The sequence goes on from NC_137460.1 coordinate 142,850,482, forward strand.
GTTCTTTTAAAGCTTTAAGTTTTAACATCTTTCGGTGCTCTTCAAGCTTTTTTTTTTTTTTTTTTTTTTTTTTTTAAAGATAATTTTATTTTTTCAGTAGTTTGCCTGACTCGGGATATTTTGAAGTATTCTCTGACCTTGAAGATCGGTGTGAACCATGTACTGGTAAATAGTTTCTGCAGGGCAACTAAATGCTCCTCGATGTCCCACATGTTTCACCATTATAAACCTCAATAGCCGCATTGAATGCCTCAGTGACTGACCACTGAGTTCGTTTTAGATTAAAATAACATGCGTGTTTATTCACTGCGAACCTAAGAACAGCTCCCCTTGGAATAATTCCTTGTCTTCGTATAAGGTTACTAGAATAATGTTTATTCCCAGGGATCGAAAAATTCTTATGACTTATAAGACGTCCCACACGTGATGCTTCCTGAAGTGATTCATTCTCGTTCTAAATGTGTTCTGTTTGCTCATTTACGACATTCTACCAAATGCCTGGCATATTTTCTTGGCAGTTTCACTAACATTTGTTCGTAGATTAAAACTCGTACAACAAATACGATCTATAACGTTTGGAGTTATGTTTGAATTGCACTCAGTGACATCTCACTTAACACTGCCGATCGAATCTAGTATACTACAAGGGAAACATTTACTAGCACGTTACTTAAATAATAATAATAATAATAATAATAATAATAATAATAATAATAATAATAATAATAATAATAATAATAATAATAATAATAATAATTATTATTATTATTATTATTATTATTATTATTATTATTATTATTATTATTATTGATATTATTATTATTATTTCAAGTTCTTTTCCCCACACACTGCAAATCTCTAAACACAAAGGAACATGATTTTATATTTTGTTCATATGGGTTGGCTTAAATGGCTTGTTTTCGTGTGTCGAATCACCTCCTGAATGTTGTGATAGTCCGGTGACCAATGGAATAGAAGTATTTATACAGTCTGGACACCGTCTGAGTAGTCTTTACATTCAAATCGTTATGTGACCCACGACTGCTTACTCTTGTCTGCTTCAGATTAACAACAGCATGCGTCTAGTTATTCATTACAAATAAGGGCTCTAAAAATCTCAGGCGTCGCGACTGGATATATGAGTGTGGCGCCTAGCTTTTCTGACATTATAAGTTTTTACTTGTCAGTATTTATTATTTTTATGTGCTTGGATGGATGAAAGACAAATTCATTATCAAGTTTCCAATGTACCTTGTACCTTAACATACTGGCCCACGCAGGGTGGCGACAAAATTTACAGAAGTATTCCCTGACTTTCCCGGTTTTCCAGATTAGTTGAAATTCACTGATCTGTAATTAACCACGTTTATGGAAAAACACTATCGGGCATCCATGGTTTGAACACATGAACTCTGGCGCCAGAATTGAATGTACTACCGAATTTATGCTTTCGTATCAACATGCAAAATATTTCAAACCCGAGTTATATCTGAAACATGCTCAATCCCTTGGATCAATTTCATTCATTCAACATAACATGTGTTAATGAAATGTTAGCAAGAAGGAAACTGTATGCTTTCGTAGTTCCAAAACCAAGGATTTCGGCGAAAAACAAAATATAGAACAGCAACATATGAACATAATGGGAGATCCCATTTACGATTTTTTTCCCTACGGTAAAGGTATGGAAATATTAACATTAAAAGAGGAATTGCAAGTCATGAAAATTCTTACTTTCACAGGGCACTGGAAAGAAATGAGTATTATTTTATGATAATCTGAATCGCAAATTCTGACCTTCCCCCCCCCCTTTTTTTTTTTAAATTTCACTGTGAATTGAAAAATAAAGAAATATAGTTTTTGTTACGTATTTTTGGAGAAGGATGCTAGCAGAACACCCAGTTTTTGTGCTCTTTCTCGGAAGCCGTACTCCAGTTACAAAATATTTTTAGATGTCCTGTCGAAAAAAAAATCTTGTTTTATAATACTTTATATATTTCGTATTGGTATTCACAAAGTATACAAAATTATGCTCAATGAATGACTGAAGAGATAGAAAACGAAATTTTATTTGAACTCGTGTACCATAAATATTGTTCGCGAACTGCTGCATCATTTTTAATGTCGGAATAATTTAAAAATGAGAATAAACAATACCTTTTTTTTTTAAATTTATGAGATATATCATCATTAATATAGCATTACAAATGTGTATTTATTGATGCACAATGATCAAAATATACAGATATAAATGTATAACAATTACTAAATATATATTTATAAGCAAGAAGTAAAAAAGACACTTTAGTATCTATAGATGTATCCCATGCTAAAGGATCGAGTTCGGCTATCCACGGAATATTGACAAAGTGCATACGCTGATGTGTAACTTTATCAAAGAGTTTCGTGAACTCATAAGCACTTCTAAAATAAAGCTCTATGGGAGTTAAAATAGACCACAATGAAAATATAGAAGCTCAAATACGAGTAATTGTATTCCAAAATCCTTTCATTTCCGTGATAACTTCACTTAATGTAGGACAAGAAACTCCAATAAAATTGAAACTAAAGAGAAACAAAAACGGAAAGAAACATTGGAATTATGCGTGCATCGAAAATGATTATCATTGGTTCGTTGATCCAGCTGCATTTTGTGGATGATTCACCAATATGAAATTTCATTGCACAAGTAAAAGCATAAAATAATGCGCACAACTTCACAACATAAGTTTGTTACACATCATTTGTGGAAAATAGGCGAGTTTCTAACTTTGAAGTTGGCAATGAAAAAATGAAATAAATAAAAGCATTTGACCAGATCTAAAACCTCTGAAAATTTTTATTTTATAAAATCTTGTTCGATATTTCTTGCCTCTTACAATTTTGTGACTTTTCGCGGTCTTCTTAAAATTCCCTGACTTTTCCACGACCTCCAGAACAGTGGACAATTGGTATTTGAATGCTCAAACTTCAAGGGAAACATGACATAAGACACACAACACTGATCTTTCAAAACTTAAATCTTATTGCCTTCAATCACTATTATTCTTGGAACAGAGCCTGTACACTACGGTACGCTTGTACGTTTTATGCCAAGAATTATAATTTAAGACCGAAACATGTAGGTATATGTACCAAACTGCATTTTTATTATTGTGGTGCCTAGATTAAAAGAAATTTTTTCAAGCCCTGGTTATTGTTACATTATTTTGCTTGTGATTGTTGTGCACATTAAAAGAAAGACAGAAAAAAAAACCTTTAGTTTCACATGGTGTAATCAGTTCATATTTCGTAATTGACAATTAGCATTTTTAAAGTCAATATCACAAAACAGAATATTTCCTTACTTAAGTTCTGGAACAGTAGTTGCTGATCCTCGAATAGTAGTTGGGAAGAGTAAATCGATAACTCCATGGTCTTTGGCGATTGAAATGGCTCGATGCTGACATCGCAGTGGAATTCTGTTGAAACTGAATTCTGCTCTGAATTCCATATTTTTTATGAACTTGTTTTTAAAGCTGCAAGAAAGTATCATATACACATATATATATACATATGCTAGAAAGTCGAATAGAATAACATACCTACAAAAGATGAAATGAAGGTACAGATTCTAAGGTTATAGAAATATGAGCTAGCCCATTACTAAATCATTCTGATCTGGAAACTGCGCTTTGTCTCTTACATTTCTGTGCAGTTTCGAATTGCATTAATTCAGAGGTAAGTTTAGCAAACGAACACACTTGTTTGACACTGAAAGTGAGCGAACATGACGACCATCAACAGGGAAAATTTCTTAGATTCTTGTTATATACCACCGAAGTAGAAATATTTATATATCATGGTTATACCATTTAGCCTATGACTGATCTAGAAAATTAAGACAATGAAAATTTGATTAGGTCTGTATTAAAAGATTTAAGCATAACAATTCTTCCTTTGCAATATTACACCATTCGCAAATTGCCCCTCCCTTTTTTAAAGAAAGAAAAAATCTTGAGTTCTTGAGCTCTTGGCTATTACGGAGACCATTGTAATAATTAATTAAACTTAAGTAGTTTCACCTACTGCGTAACTTAAATCTCCGAAGCGCAAATTTGAGTGGGGTCCGAGGCTTTAAAAAGACTAAGGAAGCCTTCAGAGCATGTGCAATACTGAAGCTTCCGAAGGATGCTGAGAGATTTTACGTACAAGTAGGTGCTAGCTTAAAATGTTTGGCTGGTAGCCTCTCTCAAAAGGCAAGTGATGGTTCAATGAGACTAGCAGCGTTCTACTCAGTATTTCTTAGTAAATGAATTAACGATTTAAACAATCTGAATTTGGTCCATATGTTGCGCAATCCAAGTGAAATATCGCGTTATGACAACATAATTCAGGGACTTTCTGAATTTAATTCTTCGACAGAACGCGTAACTTCTGAACAAAATTTATACCAGATTTTCTCACTCGTATATACGATTCGAGTCTAAATAATATATTAGAAGAATACTTGGATGAGGATGCATATACTAAAAAATTCATATGTAGTTTATGGTACATGCCTTTAGCTTTTGGTGATGTAGGAAATTATCAAAAATCAAACCTTGATGTCAAGATTTTATATCAATAGGCAGCCAATAGTGGTAATGAGATGGGCGATTACAGGATAGAAATCGATATCATTCCCAAGAGAACTAAGCCTCGCAATATTGTGTAAAGATTCTTTCACCCTCATCTTTGAGAAATATGATTATGGACTACTATCAAGAGCTTGTGCTGACGGGTTCTCATGTAGGTTACATTAAAACGCTGTCTAAAATTCATAGGCATCTTACTCGCCAAATATAGTTCCTGACAGTACTACACTTCAAGGGGAACTAATCTTTAAATACAACAAAATACCACACCGTTAGTTATATACCGATCTGGCTGGTCCTCTTCCTACAAGTTCATGTTATTCGTATGTGCTCTTACAAGGAAGGTACTCCGGTGTAACACGCCGATTGTGATAAGATCGAACAGGCAAAGAGAACATCGGCGAATGTGATATGTAACACTGTAGTATACTTTTAAGAGCTAAATTAATGTAATTTGTGAATATTTAAATTTCGGATGTAAATAATTTAGGGCTGGCTTGAGTACAAAATACGAACTGTCTGAATTGAATGGATTAAGTCAAGACTGTTTCCAAAATCTAATTCGGATTATTGAGACAAGTCCAGAGCTCATTTTATTCTATCAGACAGCCACATGAAACTAAACACACGGAAATACGAAAGGCATGCGAATTGCATTCCCACATTCCATATGCAAAGAAGCTTCTGGATTCTGTCAACGACGCTTCAAGTCCTCACTTCAGTTCTTGTGACCTGCTTGAATCGTTTACTTACGCAAGTCGTGGAGAGGCAGAGCCTTCGAGTTGACTTCAAGCTACCAGAAAAATACAATGTACGTATCTTTTCTATATTTTTTTCTGACAGTTTTAGATTCCTTGCTTCGTATCTCAAGCACAGTTTTTCATACTCATTATTATGTCAAAACGGTTAGAATTAAAACTTCCTTGGCACTAATTATAAGTTTTACATCCTCTTTACTTCACTTTATCTGTATCTCTTACAATATTCTGTGAAAAACCAGTTTAAGATATAAGTAGATCAAGATTAGACTACACGGAGTTCGATTTCTAGTTGACAACTTAATATTTAGCGATTTTCTCAAAATAGCAATATATTCACCAATTCGTTATTTTAGTATTGTTGTTGCTATTATTTGTTCTATAGTTTGATTTAGTAATTATCTTTATTCTTATACTTCATGATTACGAATTTTATTTATCATCTGTTATTAATTAGAGCATAATGGGAAATCGCTGTCCTGGCATATGCAATTCTGCCTAATGCTTCACTTGATAGGGAGTTACACTTCGTTTTTTTTTTTTTTTTCTTTCTTTCTGTGGTCAAACTTTTCTTTAGTCATTAATAGTTATGTGTTAGTACTTCTTTTTTATGTCACATTTAAAGCCATATTATAAGAAAATTTAGTTTTGTACTTATTTATTTATCCTTATTTTAAATACGCTTTTGGTTTTGTTTCATACTCCCTTTATGATGTCTTTAAGCAACTACTACGACACTGACTCAATATAATCTCAGCCATCGAATAAAGATTAACGAATCGTATTAACTCACACACAAGAAACACAGTCTGAAATACTTCACAATATATGTATTTGAAAGAGAAAATTAGTAAAGTTCGTCATTGTAGGTGTTAGGTAACTATATGTCTATGTCTATTTTTTAAAATCATTTTCTTGCTAATAGAAATTATTGAAAGCTGAGATTCTTAGACTTCTACAATTTAAAATCCAGCATTACCACCACCACCAATAATAATAATAATAATAATAATAATAATAAATAAATAAATAAATAAATAAATAAATAAATAAATAAGTGTTCTGACACTAGACATCTGATTAGATGGAATGCCTCCGCGGTCCATAAAATTTTCCATTCTTCCAGATGTGCAGCTGTTTATTTTACGAGTATTTGAATTATGTAAGTTCGTTGACTACTCAATTTACTAGTGGTAGCTTTTGAGGCTAATAGGAATAACTGATTACACAGTTGAGTAATAACTGTGACTTTATGTTATAAATTACTCATAATAATCAATTAACTGAAAATCAAACTTACCAGTGTTTTGAGCCAAATTACTCTGTTTAAGGAAAGAAGTAAATTAAGAATGTGAGGTGCTTTTATTATCTACTGTACATCTATAATGATCGTAGAAGACAGTAGAAGTCACATAAATAATTACCTCTACGCAATTCAGGTAAAAATTACTATTGCTTTATTGAATTATATATAAAATGCGAATATATATATATATATATATATATATATATATATATATATATTTAATCGGCGAGGATGCCGTGAGATGCACCTAAAGTTTTATTGATTTTTTTAAACAGAATTTACCAAGTTTCTCAAAGAAAGTATAAGGATAATCAACTAAATCAATTGTCTGTACCGAGGTTCTGTACAGATGATAAATTCGTTGACAGTAAAAGTTAAATAGTCATCTTTCTTGATTCTTGCAACCGATAAACATTATGGGAATTTTTTCCTTAATAACTTAACGATTTGAAACCTAAAATTTGGAGGGCAAATGCCCTAGGATATAGAAAATACAATGGAAGAGAATGTTAAGAGTGGCTGTCATACTACTTACAACTTACAAATGTATAATGATCAAGATAAGGTCATGGTGTTTTTAAGCTGTAAATATCAAACAATGCATTGAATTTCACAGTCTACGTCACTGTGTTTTGCAAATTTTAATTTAGCTTTGTCTGAAAACATGTAAATTTGCGCAAATTTCACTTCAAATGATTATAAAAACCTTGCAATACAGATATTTATTTCCCTAATGGATCCAGTAACAAAAACATACTGCTGACCTAGGAAGGCAAACATATTCATTGAAGCCGTATATTCACTATTTAATAAAGAAGGCCGGACGGACCTACTGAACAATGGGTCATTCTGCCCAACTTAATGCATTACCGAGACGAAGAAAATATTTTCCTGTCTAGGAGATTATTTTTTATATAGGAATCAATGATAAACTTCTACAACAGACAGGAATTGTCACCCTTCACCTGTTATTTTGTATTCTGTTTCTAAATACAGACAATTTAAATTAAAGATTCGAACATTATATCTGGTTACCATCAAAATAATTAAATAAAGAACTTAAAACTAAATGAAAATAATAGTTCTCTTATACTTAATGACATCAATACTTACGTCTCGTTAAATCCTAGAAGAACTTCATCATTCGTAACGAAGTGCACTCTCCCTTCGTATTTGACATTTTTCTCTCCTTTCATATGTTGGAGATACACACTGTCTCCCCGTAGAATTGATGGTCGATTTTCTGCAAGTCCTTCCATCTGCAAACAAGAGCAAACATATTTTTGGCAATACTGCTACACTGTACTCATAACTACACCACTCTTCTCACAATTAAAGTTGTTAGAATTTTCACCAAGGTAAATCTCATATATGTATGTAAACATATACAGAATAACTCAAAAAGGACTTTACAACTTTCAAAGCATATAAAAATGTATTGAAATAACTTAGAGAATCGATATAGGTGTCACCGCGATATAGTTTATATAGTTTGTAGCAACACACTTCAAGTCTGACTCGCGTAGGGCCACATTCCTTCGCCACGCAGTCCATTCTTAAGATGGCGACTTTCACTGGTGCGGAGTGTGTTCGGTGTGTGTGTAGTTATTCATGAAACGAATTTTGCAACAGCTGTTCAGCGTAGATTTCGTACGGAACAAGGTAAAGAACCTCCAAGCGGGTTTACAATCTACAGTTGGCACAAGAACTTTGTTGAGAATGATTGTTCTATCAGTCATGTGAAATCACCAGGTCGCCCGCCCGTTGCTGCTGCTGTTGTCGAACAAGTTAGGGAAAGCTTTTCCCGTAGTCCCCAAAAAAAAAAAAAAAAAAAAAAAAAAAAAAAAAAAAAAAAAAAAAAAAAAAAAAAAAAAAAAAAAAAATCTACGTGGTGTGCATCTCGCGTGGGCAGGCAGTCCACAAAAGACAGTTTGGCGAGTGTTACGTAAACATTTACACTTGAAACCATACAGATCTACAATGGTACAACAAATTACAGACGTAGAGAAGGTTGCTTGTGGAGAATTCTGTGTAGAAAAGTTGGATCGGATAGAGGAAGACGAGACATTCCTTACCACAACTATTTTCAGCGATGAGATTCATTTCATATCAGTGGCATGGTGAACCCACAGCTGTAGAATCTGGGGCAGTGAAAACCCACGTCAAATCATTGAACACGTCCGTAAAAGTCGAAAAGTAGATGTGTTTTGTGCTCTTAGCAAATTTAAAGTATACGGTCCTTTTTTTCTTCATGGAGAACACTGTCACTGGTATCGTGTATCTTGATATGTTGGATTTTTCTTAATACCTCAGATAGATGAAAACGAATAACAAGGCATGACCTATTACTACCAGACGGCATAGTTTCACTTCCCCAAGGAAGTTAGGAATTTCCTTGATATTCGCTTTCCATGTCAGTGGATTGGCTGTGCAAGCCAAATTAAACGGCCACCTCGGCCCCCAGACTTGAACCTATGGATTTCCTCCTGCGGAATTTTGTTAAAGATCGAGTGTATGTTCCACATTAGCAGACAACCTTGCAGACCTGAGAAATCACATCTACGCTACGTTGCAGAAGTTACGCTCGATCAGCTGGAACGAGTGTGGAAAGAAATTGAGTTCCGGTGGGATATTTGCCCCATCACTAAGGGTAGTCACATCGAACTAAAATGACACTGATGTCAAACTTAAAGTGTTTTGGTACAAATTGACTGACACCTCTCTCGTTCCTGTAAGTGATCTCAATAAATTTCTATATGTTTTCAAAGTTGTAAAGTCCTTTTTGACTATATATAATTAAAAAAAAAGAAAACAATCTCCACAAATACTTTAAAACTTGGATTGAAGTGATAACCTTAATGTGATTATGATTAAGAAAAGTAACTTACTTCGTGCCTCCATACTTGTACTTTAACTGAATATTTCTCTCCTCGCTGGAGATGTCGTCAGCAAGTTTTTTCTAACAGTATCAACGGATCTTTTTCTTTACATCTCCTACTGTAGTTAACAGTAATTAGGAATAATTCATAACCAAAATTAAGTCTACAGAATACCCTGTGTAAATTGTTCTTTATACGAAAACTAATATGAAAATGAAATCTTTGAGTTTTACGTCGCGTGGTTATGCCAGTTAGGTTAAAGCAAACAGTGATGATAAGAAATGAATGAAATAGTGGAATGAAGAAAATGGGAGAACCCCGAGGAAACCCACGCAGACGGTGTTTGTCCACCACAAAGTTCACTTGGCGCGAGCTGGGATCGAACCACGGACCCTATGCACCAGAGATGAACGCTCTATCACTGAGCCACCGCGGCCCCACGAAAACTAATACCCAATAGAAGACATAAACGTAAGGATTAGCTGACGATGTCTCCATCTCGGTGAGGAAGGAAATATTCAACTAAAGGAACAAACATGGAGGCTCAAGCTAAGTCTCTCTCCTTATTCTTCTTATGAAAAAGTGCACTATAGCTTCTATCAGTAGTGATTACAATTTCTTTCTTCAATTGTGTTCCTCAGTGCACACCTAGTTTCAGAATTTCCTTCAAATATGAATTTATCCAGAGGAAATCCCAGAACAGAATACCATTGAAAACAATGTTTGGAAATCATGTATAATGAATTTTGTTTGCGCTCGATCAAATTTGCTGTAACTTTAACAAAGTCCTTTCGTTTTTTTTAGTACATCCTCGCGTATTAGCCGAAACAAATAATATAATATATTTCGCCATGTCAGTTAATTATAGATCGAAAACGCTTCACTGAACAGTTTGAGTGCACTGTGAGTCTACGACACAGGCCTCCCCAAGAATAATGGTTGTTTTGGTATATTTAAAAAAAATATATCAAACTCATGAAATGCAAAAATTAAGTATCATACACCAGTGAAACGTGTGAAACTTTCTTTGTTTTGTTATATCACATTTTACATTCTAATCATAAGGCTATATTGAAATGCATTGCGTGTTGCATACATTCACAAAAAGTAAAAAAAAAAAAAAAAAATACCATGCATAGAGCAAGCACGTGTACTATATTTTACTTGCTACATTTATTTATAATATCTTTTAACATTGGATTACATTTTCCTCAACTGCATTGCACTACAGTATATCAATTTATGATATGAAGTCTTTTCTTGAATGAAAAGCTTCGAAGCAGGGTTCTTTGTAAAGTCTGTAAAGTGCGACTCACAATGGTGCAGTCGTAGCAATGTACTTCCTATGGTGCAGTCGTAGCAATGTACTTCCTATGGTGCAGTCGTAGCAATGTACTTCGTTCTAGATTTCCCTGTTTTCTTCTTTCCTTTTATCGAGCACATTTTGCACATTTTTTGTCGGTTCTTCTTTCCCGGAGTGATTAAATTTTACGCAAAAAATGTTTCGGTCACCTTTAAGTTGTAATCCTGGATGCTTCACATGTGGGTTCTCTCCTTTGTATACAGCCAGTACCTCACAATAGATTTCATGAATTCAGAAAAGGATAGTTTGTTTTTGAGAGTTCTGCTGTACACACGGGCACACTCAAGCGGAGGTCCACCGGGTCCGGACCCCCATTCCCCCCAAAAAACAATATATATATATATATATATATATATATATATATATATATATATATATATATATATATATATATATATATATATATATCTGAATGCAGGATATAAGTAGAAGCACTTTACAGTTACTTATCACTTTCTCGGATGCAAAATAGTATTCGTTCAGAGTCCTGGTGATTGGAAAGACGAAGAAATAAATGCAAAACTCAGCGGTGGAGAGCAGCATTCATTCACCCTGTCTATCAAAATGATTGAAGTGATTGAAGCGATGTGAATTCTAGTAACTTAGTAGCCAGGTTTCACAACATCGGTTAGGTACAACATGAGACACAATACTTTAAGTTTTTATTATTATTATTATTATTATTATATTATTATTAATTATTTATTATTATTAAACTCTTGGTACTTTACGGCTTCATTAGAGCCTAAAGCTACGAAGTGCCCGTTTCTACAGTACATCAAGTCAAACACGAAGGACATGATCAGTAAAAATAGTCAGTACACCTTTATGTCAATTAGACAGTCTACCAAGGCTACAAGAAACTAAAAACACTGAAATCGAAAATCTTTTCGCACATTTTCTTCCCCCAAAGCACACGGAATTACAAAATCTGTAAAATGTTGTAGAATGCAATTACCTGGAAACACTTAACATGACGTATATACCAAAACATATTTACCTCTAACCCAAAGAGATCCATGTCATTCTTCTTGACTTCTGTTAATTTTATGTGGTCTAGACTGTAACTCTTGATATCAACATGCATTTGATGTTCCTCGATATGTAGCAAGAGTGACATATAATCCTTGTAGTTCCCTGGATCAAGTTCATGCTTCAAAATAATTTTTCTAAAGAATGGAAAATCAAATAAATAAATAATATAAAAATTAAATAAAAACAGAGATGCAAAAAAGCATAGGCTTTTTTCAATCAATTGTTTTTTCACATAAAAAGCCGTTTAAAAAAAAAAAAAACGGAAATTTTGGCTTTTTCATTTTTAACATTTTTCTACCTAAATAGCTTTCTTCTAGTATACCCTATAGTTAAATGAGATTTCATGACCTAAATGACATATTTCGCTTTACAATTCACCATCACCACATGTTTAATAAATTAAAGTAAACATAAAGTATTTAGTATTTGACAGCAACTTTAGAGGCTATTTAACTTCAACTTCTGATTTACCGAATTTTTTTTTTCTTCTCTAGATCATTTCATTTATATCATCCATATTTTATTTCTTTGAGCTTAGTACTTTACCTTCTAACACGTAAGTTAAACTTACGTTTTTTAATATATCCGTCAGAGCGTACTTCCATATTTCAGTTATACTATAGCTGTGCAATGATTTAGCAAAAATCTTCCGGATACAATCCTGAATACCATTTTATACAAATAATCAGTAGAGGATTTAGGAAAGTATTTGGAAGAGGTTTCTCTGATTAATGTTTGTTTTTCTAAAAATCCGTAATTTTTATTTGGGAAGAGCTTGAAGTTTATGAGAACAGGACGCATAACTAATATTCCGTTTTGTTTGTATATTCAGTAATAACCATCCGGATACAACCTTGAATACCATTTTATAAGCCTACTGATACTCAGTGGCGGATTTAGAAAAGTATTTTTTTATCAATATTAAGTTTTTCTAAAAATTTCTAGGTTTTATTTGATGGGAGCTTGAAGTTTATGAGTAAAGGCATAACTAATATTTAATTTGTTTTAGGAATCCCGTGATTTCAGAGAACAGGCTTCAGTCCGAAAGACACCTCCCACCCTAACCCCCTTCGCAAATCCGTCACTGCTGGTAATTAGTAGTAACAACGATTTAAAAACAATAAGAAAAGAGGTCGGCCAGGACTCTCAATACACGCACTATTTCTACATTCACAGATGGAATTAAGAAAAACTTTTGTTAGAATGGTCGAATGAGGGATTGAATCCCAGACTTCCCGACAGAAGCGCAAAAGCTAACCACTCACTCATGTTTGTTGTGCAGTTGTGCTTGACCTAAATGTATTCCGTAGTTATTTATCTATTTATTTTAGAAAAGGAAAGTTCTGTAATATCTTGTAAAAATTCAGAAACCTTCAGGACTGGGTAAACCGTGATGACGGTTACATATTCTAGAGTCTTGGAAACCACACGCTCAGATGAACAGTCTATTACGCATATGATCTATGAACAGAAAATTTGGTACTTTCCTGATTCTAAACAAACTCAAGAAACAGTCAGTGGACTACAGAATTCGGGACTTTACCGATTTTGCAGGCCCGAAGCACCTGACAGGTGGTAACAGATTATTACGTGTGTGATAAATGAATACAAAATTCGGGAAAGTACCGATTTTTAGCAACCCTGAAATTCATGGTTTATTTTCGAGGTTTTGTATCATTATCTGCATCACTAATTAAATAAGTTTTTGTATTGTAGAGAAGCGAAACAAAGTCTGTTTTATCAATGTAAAGCAGAATTGTGAAAAAGACCAAAATTTCCCAAGCAAAAAAACGAAGCAGATAAAAACTGAGTTTTTTTAAGCCGGTTTTTCCGAGCCCGTGCATCTCTGAAAATAATTAAAAATGACAACATGACTGACTGGTTGGCTTGGATTTTAAGTTTCCTTTCAGTACCAAGGTTTCACGAGACGTGAAGCTACAGCTTAGTGTGGGGTCCAAACCACGTGAATCGAACTCAATTTCCCGCACCAAAGGCTCACACATTAACCATATTCCAACGAAAGAATTTCATAAGATGTATCAGTATTCTTAATAACATGTGTACAACGATATTCATATTACATGTAAAGTTAGATATAATACAAGCTGCAAATTTTTTCAGCAACACAAAGGAAACTCAGTGAAACGTTTATGTTTCTTCTTTTCTCCCCTCTCTCCCATGTCCGTCATGTGATCAGCGAAAACGAGTGCAATCCACAGCTTTGCAATTATATCATTTTAAAACTCACTAAATTATCATACCTCTAAGTTCGTAAAGCATTTTTTTTTTTTAGACTGAAATGTTTTTTCAGACCAAATTTTAATTAATTATCTCTTGTTATATCAGTTGTATCACAAGTGTGTTTTAATTTTGTAATACAAGTGTTATATATTTATAAAATACCACGTAAATTAATATAATCACTTTCGACAAACTCATCGAAACAAAACATTTATAAGGACTGCTCATGGAAAATCTACTGTTTACTGTATAAAGCTGAAGGAAACCACTTCCGGTCTATTATGGAAGCTGAAGAGATAAGGATAAATAAAGCCAATGCTGTTAGTGTCCCCTAGCAAAGATTTCCTGGTTAATGGTTGACTGCAGTCTGGAGCACCACATTCCTTATACAGAATTACAATTTCATAGATACTTACAATAAGTAATTCTGGTATTAATATGAGTATTTTCAGCGCACGTACTCTTACATTAGCTCTACGGTGGGTGGGCGCAAGAGTGATTAAAATTCCATGTTACGTTCCATCTCATACAAATTCGATATCGAGAACTGGTCTAACTTGTAATTCAACAAGGCAAGTTATGCACAGAATTATGTTGAAGTAGGTACTTTTATGTCTCTGAACACCTATTAATAATACACCTAAAATCACATAATAGTATAAAGTATATGGCTCTTTGTAAACTACACAATGGCTCTTTAGCTAAATGCTTCACCAAAGACGGTGAAACGGAGGATTCTTCATTAGTTTTTATTTTTCAATCCTCTTTCCCTCTATTATACAAAATTTCTCCTCTTCAATTTACTATTTCTTCGTTTTCTTACACTCTTATCAACCTACCCATCTCCCCACCTACTTAAACCTGGCAACACTATCACACAACGTGACTGTTATCTGACGAAGCATTTTGGCGAAAGAATTCATAGTGTACTTTTGGACAGTGTTGGGATTTTGATTGTTTTCTAGTAACTAATTCATACACATTATATACTTATGTACAGAAGCGTATATATATATATATATATATACAGAGTGTTTCAAAACAGTTATAAGCTGCCGAAAACATGAAAAAATGAAATTTAATGGCCCATAGCTCCAAAACTGTGGGACCTACCGTAGGCGACTGAAGACTTCACTCACGAACTAGTATGTGCCCTATCCAAATATCCAAGTTTCAGAATCCTGTTCTACTTGCGCAACAATTTTTATAAAGGTAGTTGATGAGTACTTCCAACTGAATGCCCATAGTCAAACTCCCTCCATAAAAATTGTTGCGTGAGTACTTTAGGATTTTCACAGATGTAGTTTTGGATAGCGCACATACTAGTTCCCAAGTAAAGTCCTGACCCGACTACAGTAGGTCTCATAGTTTTGGAGCTATGGACATTTAATTTTTTCACGTTGTCGGCAGCCGATAGCAAAAGAAGCATTTGTGCAGCAAGGTTGGTACGTCCCAAACGTTGTCGGTGTTGTTTTGAAACACTGTATACACTATATATATATATATATATATATATATATATATAAAACAGCAGGTGTATCAAAAGTATGCGGTCACAGGCTAACTCTTTCATGAGGAAAGAGGAAAAATACAAAAGAAAAAATAGTACAAAGTTGTTTCAACAGGTGGTTTTCAATCTAAAATGTTGCAATTTTTCCAACTTCATCAGCCGTTCGGGCTTCACCCTGGTAAGTCACCCTGTCTCAAATCAAAAAGCAAAATTTCCAGTTCAGCAAAGGCAACTCGAATGGAACGTACGGACACACAAAAATGACACGTGAATTGTGTACATTAACCTAAAAACCTCGAATCCGTTCCTCAACAATGCTATATTATCAGTATGGTGAAGGTCCAAGGAAACAAGTCTGTCTAACTAGCCACGTTGCTTTTTCATTTATCACAGCGTGCCTTAGTAGCGTATATGGTGTAATTGGAAATATTCTACCATTTTAAATTGAAAACCACGTACTCCTACCAGCAACTTGTCTCTTTTTCTATTTTCTTGTATCTTTAGTCATACTAGAATATGTCTATAATCCGGAACTCATATATATACACATGGTTTTGTACAAAAATATGACATTATTGTCCGTTTCTGGTATCATTTGACTGCTATACCAATCGTATTTAAAATGTTGCCTTCGGTATATACTTACAAAACTTTCTCCATTTCCTTCTTATTGGCCCTCGTTTCTTTCCGTACTCTAAGGCCTCGATTGAGAAAACTATGAAGAAAAGGTGAGATTTCGTACTCCGGAAGGGGTCGCTTCATCTTCAACTGAGAACTACATCTGAAACAAATATTAAATTTGTAAATAATTACTTCGCAGAGCAAAATATTAATCTGTAATTGTACATAACTAATCAGAATGCACAAAACTCCAATACATATTTTTTAATGGTGTATAAGAACCTCATTTAACATTCTATTAACATATTAACGTCTGTCGATTAAAATTCTACAAATCAAACTACATGAAGGTTACCGCTATCTCTTCATAATCGTGACATCTAAACTTGATTCGCGAATATCTCCATCGTGAATTAGAGTATTAACCAGCTTTTTTCACAATGGTAGAACAGCGTATATTCAATCAAGAGCGTTAGTTTCTCTGTATTTTTGTTTTGATTTATTTCAAAGTATACGAATTTCTACTTACGAGGAGGTATTAAAAAATTCGTACAATCACCCAGAAGGTGAAGAACTCCGAACACTCTCGGACATGCATTTTATAGATAAGTCCTTGTATGTTAAACATATAAATTCTGGACGCGTTTGAACAATTCTTTTTCATTAAGTTGCAACATTTTCAGGGGAAATCAGCAAAGCAGATCCACGAAGAGATGGAAAAGTCTATGAGGATGAAAACTCATCCTGAAAATGGTATCCAAGTGGAAACGGCAATTCCAAACTGGACACATGACCAGCACGGACGCCTCTAAATCTGGAAGACCATCTTTCACTGAGATGCCACCTTGACGGAAAAAATTGAGATCGTAATGAAAGACAGGAAGATAACCATTGAACGCGTTATGTGTGCAATAGATATGAGTTATGGGTCTGTTTGGGATATCATTCACAACCGGCTACATCTTCAGCATCTGTTCACCCTTTTCCAAAGGAGAAATCGCAAGAACTTTCCAAGAGAAATGTTTCATTGCTGTAAGTTTGATGAAGAGGATTTTTTTTCGGCAGACTATTGACAATGGAGAAAGTTAGGATTAGGACCTAGAAACAAAAGAAATGAGCAAACAGTGGAAACACATCTCCCCCATCCTAAAACGACACGAATGCAGATATCTGCAGCCACAGTGACACTTTCCGTTTTCTGTGAACGGGTCATCATGACAGATTACCTACCACAGAGGCAAACTATTAATAGTATCTATTATTTCTATCTCCTGACTAAGTTACGAGAGGAACTGAAGAAACGTCGTGAATTGGTCACAAAAGGGGTGCTGCTGCTGGCAGACAATGCACCAGCTCATTCCGCCCATGCATTCATGAAGGCAGTGGCATCAGGATATAAAATATTGCCCCACCCCTATACTCAATCCAGAAATGAAGCGTCCACTCAGAGGACGTCATTTTGACAGTAAGATGACGTCATTTCTGAGATTAAACTGTGGTTTGAAAGCCAAACTGCAGACTTTTACAAAACAGGGTTACGGAAACTGAAAAACCACTGGCAAAAATGTGTTCCTAGGCACATCCATCATGGTGTCAGAGTTCTCCTAATTTCTTCTAGATGATTCCATGAACTTTTTGATACCTCCTCGTATATACTGTTTCCATAGGCATTTAAAGATAAGATTTAAATATCTGTCTTCTGAAATGTCATGGAATAAAAATTCGGAAACACTCAATGATGTTGAATCACAAGAAATAAGTTCCAGGAAAACGATGAAAATAAGGAACGAATTCGTAAACGCTGTTACACATTACACGTAATAAACTATTACAGGTAACAGCACGAAGAGACATACTTAAATTCGCAACATTCGCTATATTCACGTCTCCAATTTTCCAAAACTACACTAATTTTGTTGTATTTGTTACAACATTGCACAGCGTACAATCTGGCACACAATATACAGGGTGCTTCTGTGACCATGATATTACATTGAAGATCTCAACAAAGAAAGCAAAATATCTTAGTAAACATACGTTGTATATCAAGTAAACGATTAGTTTAGGTATCTTAAACTGTATATATATATATATATATATATATATATATATATATATATATATATATATATATATATATATATATATATATATATATATATATATATATATATATTAATATATATATATATATCTGAGTTTATGTTACAAAGAGTGGTGACAAAATTTACTGGAAAGAATTCCCTCACGTTTCCCAGTTTTCCAGAACATTTTGACATTTTCCCTGATGTACGAATAGCTACAGATATTTTTCCATGTTCATGGGAAAACAAGACACAGACAATATGACAACGATGTCTCAAAATTATATATATATATATATATATATATATATATATATATAACCTTTATCTTAAAATTACAGAAAACTTACCTAATAGAAATTTCTGCACAACGCACGAAATTGAACATCTTCTTTGAAATTATAATTACAGGGCCGCATGGGGGGATATTCAAAATTAACAAAAAATTGGCTACTCACCAATGAATCCGCCCTTGAAAAATTTAAAAATTTTGACGTTTCGGAACTCTCAGCTGGTTCTTTCCTTAGTGGCAAGGTAAAAAGGATTAAAATGGAAAGGAGATAAAAGGAGTAAAACCAGGAATACATACCACTATATAAAGGTAACGTACAAAAAAAAAGATCCTGAGATGAAAAGAGCAGAGTGAAAAAAGAATGAACTGAATAAAAAAGGAACGTGGTGTCTATGTTATGCCACTATTGCCAGATCCAAAATATGCATCAAAGGTAGGTACCCAAGCTCGATCAATGTTACCAGTATCAAAGTTCAATGGAGGATTCATAGGTAAGTAGCCAATTTTTTGTTAATCTTCCTTGAAACTTTAATCTGGAATGGGGGCACGGTGGCTCAGTGGTAGAGCATTCACCTCTGGCGCGAGAGGTCCTTGGTTCGATACCAGGTCGCGCCAAGTGGGCTTTTTGATGGATAAACACTATGCTTGTGGGACCGCACAGAGAGTATAGTATTGGAAAAGTGGAGTCGTGAATATAGCGAATATTGCAAATTTAAGTATGGCTCTCAGTGCTCTACTTTGGGACGTAAAACTGAATTATTTCATATTTTATTTTTAATATGTAATGTTAAATATGATGAAAGTTTCGTCACACGAGAAAGGAAAAAGTCACAGTGAGAAACTCACCGAAAAATGGTCGATGTATGTACAATCCGTAGCATAAAAACCTGCAACATGAGCATGTAAGTTTATTGTGAAACGACGAAGTCTTTTGCTCCAAAATAACTGTGCAAGGAAGGACGCCGAAGTTTCTCCTGGCGTGATTCGTGCCACTTAGATGTTATGTTGATTCCCTGCGCTGTTAGGCGTAGTTCCACAATAAACTTACATACTCATGTTGCAGGTTTTTTGCTGCGGACTGTACATAAAACTGGCTGTTCCATATGAACGAATATCTTTTAAAAAAAATTAAAAAAGTATTATGTAACTCATTTCAGTTCTCCACACGCTTTATTTCCTCATCAACACTGCGTATATATTCCATTATAGTCGCGGCCCTTACCCATACCCTTCGTAAGAAAGAGCCCCTTCCGTAAGCATAACCACAAGTGACCACAAAAGTCTTTTCCGCATGTGCTGGAGGACAAGGTTGTCACACGTTTTTTTTCTTTCTTGAAAATTTTTGGACACCATATGTTCTTCTCTTCTAGAGAAAGCCGTAGTAGAAACGTATTGACGCATGAATTGTGTAATAAAAAATTATCTAAGAAAAATTTTAAATAATCCATTGCCTACAACATAAGTCAAATCGGGCGAAAATATCAAAACTCAACACGAATCATTCTTTTTTCTTTAAAAAAAAGGACATACACTATTATATAAAAAAAAAGAGATTAAAATGACTTACTCATCAATAATGAAGTCAAACTATTATAGATAGAAACATGCATTTGTAAGAACGTTCCTTTGTCACAAAATCAAGGACTAAGAATAGATTGTTGTGAAGTATGTCTTATAGGGGAGTAAAAGAGGGTTCAAATAGCTTTTGCTAAGAATAGAGTATCTCACGAATCCTTGAAGTTATTTTAAAAATTTCGTTGCTGAGAAGGGGAAATTGAGTCATTTTCTATAATGTTATACCTATAATTTTAGTTTTATTGAAGAAAAAGTCCCAGGTAATTAAAAACAAACATTAGTGCAAAATATCAGAAAATTGCAATGTGATTAGCACTTGGTTGATAAAGCCGTTAGTAAACTAAACTTAAAATAAAATTTAGAACAGGCTATTGTGAAAATGATGACTTGTATGTAGAGACCTGCACGGGCCGAATTTTTCGGCCCAAGCCCAATCCAGCCCGAATGTACCTAGACCCGGCCCAGTAAGGGCCCGAAAAGTTTTGGAGATTTTCGGCCCGAGCCAGGCCCGGCCCGATAAGTTTTTTAAAATTCTTGGCCCAAGCCTGGCCCGGGCCCGATAAATTTTAAAAGTTTTTGGTCCGACCCCGGACCGATAAATTAAAAAAAAAAAAAAAAAAAAAAAAAATTAGTTCGAGCCCCAATCTTTCTCAAAATTTAGTATTAAACTTGACCTAACCCTCAGAAACATTTTCTAAACTCCGGTTCACAACCTGACGCTTGTCTCCCAAATGGTACCATTGCCTCCTAGAACTTTGACTGTCATCGAGAGAACAAAAACTCCCATTTCCTGTAACAAAAATCTAACTTAATTGATGTTTAGCATAAAGTGAAGATGGCAATATTGTTTAGCGACAGGCAAAACTTTCTCACCCCTTCTCGTCATATTTTGGGTTCAGTAAAGGTCAAGGTCAGAGCTTAATTTACCACGCAATGCCTGCAGTCCTCTATAGGAAAGTGGGAACTGTAAATAGCTATTGCATTCTTTGTAACATTTTTCACGGGCACACTTCTTCAACGTTTGGCTTTATTCCAATTATGGTTTAACAAAAGTCAATAATTTATTAAAGAATTACAATTAATCGGCCCCAGCCCGGCCCGACCTGAAGAGAAATCAGCGTCGCTTCGCCCAAGCCCGGCCCGACCCAAAGAAATAACAGAATCCCAAGCCCGGCCCCAGGTATATGTAGCTGCTCATGAAAGCGCTGAAATCTTTACACAAGCAATGTGCCACATCCATACCAAGCATCATTAAAACTGGTCCTCAGTTTCCCATCATTGGGCATACTTTTACTGATTTTACTGACTAATTTGCAGCCTGTATACTGTACTTGAAGCATTGCATATAACGTAATGCATCCATTGTTATTATACGTGATGTATTAAAAAAAAAAAAAAGCGGAAACTGAAAACAGTATTAGTAGAAAGGGGGAAGTTAGTGACTATCTGCAACCCCAAGAGAGATGGCGTCACTTCTTAACGCCGGATCATTAGGGAAAATCACAATTTATTATTTAAGGAACTGTACTGTATTACGTTACTGTTGTTCTATAAAATTAATTTTTTTCATGATCTGAAGCTCAATTTCACTACTTTCCTTTAACCGACAACCTCAATTCATGACTTTCATAGACCGTAGACACCCTGCTCGGAGGCCTGATACAGTGAGCCAAGAGCATCATTTGTATTATATACATGTATATTCAGTTTATAGTTTATATAAATAATCGTGTATTATTCTATTCTAGTTATAATGCAAGATTGTTATTCCCTGGACTTTTGGAGTTCAAAAATACAGGGTAGATTATAAAGAATGATAATTAAGGCCCTGATTTTTGTGCTAAAAATGAAAAAAAATTGCTAAAAATTTAAAAAAATATTTAACAAAAAATAACAAGGAAAAGTATGGGAAAACGCCCCACATAAGAAAAATAAACACTGGTACTCACTAATAGCTCCTATTCATCAGATTTCGAAATTCCATATGCATTGCAGTGAATAACTAACATGTTTTCCAAATTGTCTATCGTAAGGCTAAGCCTATTGTCGCCTTATATCGAGAAAAGGAACGTTGTACATCACACAATGTTAACTACGCGCATTGGAAAAGGGGCATAGACCGAATATTCATTCCATCAACTTCACCTGTGTTTTGGCCTTCCGATACTTCAGATATTTTACATAGGATTTTATAGCCAATGTTTTTCTGAAACAAAAAATGAAATGAAATCTTTGAGTTTTACGTCCCACGATTATGCCGGTTAGGCTAAAGAAGATGGTGATGATGAGAGATTAATGAAATGACGGAATGAAGAAAGTGGGAGGAAATGGGAGAACCCCGAGAAAACCCACGAGCACGGTGTTTTTCCACCACAAAGTCCACACGGCGCGAGCTGGGATCGAACCAGCGACCCCAAGCACCGGAGGTGAACGCTCTACCACTGAGCTACCGCGCCCCCCATTTTCTGAAACAAATCCTTATTCTTTTTCTTACGACTTCAGCTTTAGAAGCAGAAAGAACATTCAGGTTTCTTTCAGTGCACTGTACTTCTTTAACCGAAGTACTCAATAAATCTCTCGTAGTTTCTGGTTTCTTTATAGAATGAGTTAAGAAACCGAAGTTGGCAATATGAAAGCCAAGTCACATTCCAAGCCACTGTCACTTACAACTTCAATGGATGAAGCATCACCTGGGTTTAGTTTAGCTACTACAGATACAAACGCTTCAAAATTCCCCGCATAATAAGTACTGCATTATGTCACGTACTTCACCGAGTGATTACGGGTGTTGGTTGAAATGATAGATCGGGATTTGTTTCTGTGAAAAGTTCAATTGTAGTTGGCAATTTTACAATTTTCTTTTTCCCCATTTGACGCTAACTTGTCCACTTCAGGATAAAGTGTTCGGATTTTTTTTCACACAGTCGATATAGGACGTGTGCGACACATGTCACGTAAATCATATTAGGGTAGCATACAGAAAGAGCTTCACCAGCTTTCCTCATATAAGGAGCACCATCAGTCAGCAAAAGCAAAACATTGTCATATTTCACACCATTCGGCCACAAAATGTACGAAGGTTCATTGAACAGCCTGGCAATTGTCACGTGATTCGTAACTGAAAGTTCTGAGGCCAGCAAGAAATGTTTGGAAATTATTTCATCATTTTTCACTACATCTACCATAATATTTCTTACTTTTCTAACATTAACTGAATCACTAGTTTCATCGATGTTCATCCATTTTTTTTTGTTTGTTTGTTTGTTTGTTTTCACATACGGACCTAATGCGTGTTGATGTTTCTTCATAGCACTTAGGTAGATAGTTTTTCCGAAGCGTTGACTCATCTGGACGACTTAAGTTCGTATATTTGGTAAGAAATTTCGGAGCTCGGGATTGTTTACCTTATACAGGGGTATGTCAGCAGAAACGAACGCATTACATAAATCTAATAGTACTGTATATTTGTTGTGACGCTGGAAGATGAGGGTGCAGTTGGGTACTCCGATGAGGATTTGTCGCGATGAAACATGTGAAGAGCAGCGATATGTTTACTACCTGACAAGTGTTGCACTAACTGAGAACGTTGATCTGCACTTACACGTTTCGAACACGATTGACAAAATAAAATTTTACCGTCGGTGGTATAAATGTTTTTAAATCCCAGTACATAGTTTTCTGAACGTTCACGCACACTGGATTTCATTTTGGGCATCGTTAATTCACAGATCCAAAAATATGAACTCCACCACTGTACGGCAATGTCTCAATTAACGAGTCTCACAACTTGGCCCTGTATATGTATACGGCAATAGTGTCAAATGTCTAGACTGAAACGCGATAAGGTTACGAAGAGACGTTTGGCATCAAAAAGTTTTCGATAAAAGAGTGACAATTAGAGTGGGATTTTGAAGCCAGATTGGAAGGCCTAGCATCACCACGACTGACAAATCACGTGGTGGTGAAAGCAATGATAATGCGCTGCAATGAAACCATTCTCCTTCTTTAGTAATATAAAATATAGTAGTGTGCCTACGATTACCTTCCCTTCACCAACCGTACTCGTCCTCCCCTCAATTTTGGCTTCAAAGTACAAAGCCTTCCTTTAAAAGTTCTTTGTTTGGCACAAGTTATCCCAGCGCTGATAAGCAGCATTTATGACGACACTATTTCTGCAGATGGGAAAAAGCTTGTAACTATGATGTATAGATTTATGTAGCCTATTCTTTTCCCGATGTTAATTTCTTTCGAGAGAAAGAGAAAAGAGCAATTCGTTGTGAAATTGAGAATAAAATAACGGAAAATTATTAAAAATATGTATGTATTACAAAAATGTCCAAAATATTTATTTACATAACTTTTTTCAGAAAATATGTTTTCTTATGTGAAATAAAATTTGTAATTTACACTTGCAGACTCCTAATTTGGATAATAAACTTTGTTTTGGGTTTGTACATGTTTGGAAAAAATATGTTTTTACACACAAATCCGGACCTTAATGATATTTGTATATTTCATAATTTTTCCAGTATGTGGATCAAAATTTCAGTATTTCCAGTATCAAAATTAAATTCCAGTATAATTCCAGTATTTCCAGTATCAGTAGACACCCGGTTATGGATAGTTTCTCAAAGTCACCACAAAAAGCTACTGTATTGTACACAAGTCTGCGTGTTAGTAAGTTTGTTCTTTTAAATAATCTGTTACATATTCAACATTGATTGGAAGTCCCCTTTCTACATTTGAATTTTCATGAGAGAAATCAAGATCATTTAACATAACTTAAATCACTGCACTCTAAAGTACCCATACTCTAAAGTAATTATTTAGTCGAAAGTCATTCAACCGCTAACCAGTACTAGAATACTGACTTATAATTGTGTTGGAATTTGGATTCGAACACAACTCTTTGAACTGCCTCACAACTCTAATTGTTCTAATGCTATCTAAATTTATTTTCAATTAATTCAGCTATAACTGTCCTAATGCTATCTAAAATTATTTTCAATTAATTCAGCTAAACAAGACTTCATGCGATTCACTCCAACATCAGATCCCGCAGAAACATTAAGATCCAAAACTTAATTTAAAGGTGACTTCTGCAGATGCTTAGGAACAAATTACTGTAGACTCTTTCTGCAATTCTGGCGAAAATTCAAAATGTACAATACATTATGTCGGCATTTCTTAAAGACAGTATGTATAGCAAAATTCAATATCAATGTTTTCCACAGCCAGAAAATATTCTTGATTTTACACATCAATTCGTATACATGAACTCGAACACCTAAAACACGGAACAATCTTCTGGTTTCACAAGGTTTTGTATCACATTTTTATCATACCCAATAAAGTATTGTAAAGAAATCATCTGAGAGGAGCGTCAGTCTGAAATGTAGTACGGAAAGGTTCTCTTTCTGAAGCAAGTGCTTGAAAAAATGTACGTTTAGAAATAGGCATTTTATCTTCTTGCAACATACCTGACACGAACTGCCAACTCGAAGAGCAGGAAACCTTTTCAAACTTCGTAACAAAAAGTTCGACTTAACTTTGACAGTTCGACAGTTAAAAACTTCGTAAAGTAAACTTTTTTAAAACTTCGTTGAATATACAACAAAAGACAGAAATAAATATCACTGATTCGCTAAACTACTACTTTCAAGCCAACCAGAACAGAACTTCACTGGAAAATTTTCTAAGCCTCTTTAGGTGTAGGCAGCACCGCCTGCTGGAACATCCTTGTATAAAATATGAAGAGCTCTTAGAAATGCACTAGTTCTGCAGCTCATTGCCTCAATTACAGCCTTAAATGTGCATGTAAATTAAGTAATCCATAGTTTCCGATGTCAAATATTACAAGGTCATTTGGCGACATCTTGATATTTGACTTGAAGGTATACAGATATGTAAAGTTTACGTTGATCCATCCACTGATATTTGAACGATCTATTTTAAGTTCAAAGGTTAAAGGATCTCTTTGAAAGTGATAAAGATCAGAAGCTGTAGAATTCTTCTAAAACGCCGATGTCAAATAACGTGTGAATACTTGCCTTTTGATGGTACTCCAGAATCGCACATTTATGTCTCGATCAACAACTCATTTAGTTTATTTCTAGAGTATCGTGATGGTAACCAATAAACAAAAGTGTATGCTATTTTGTCACATTGAAGTTACATTTTCCTGGCAATTTCACCGTCTCAGAACATATGTTTGAATACTTTGGCATTTTTAGCAGCAGTAAGCATTGATGTATATCACAATTTGAATCCATAGCAATTGTTTCTGTAGTGCTATATATATATATATATATATATTTGGGATGGCCAAAATTTTCCGGAATCCGGATTCCGGAAAAATTCCGGAATTCGGAAAAAATCCGAAATTCAGAAAAATCCGGAATTCGGAAAAATTCCGGAATTCAGAAAAAATCCGGAATTCGGAAAAATTCCGGATTTCGGAAAAATTCCGAAATTCAGAAAAATCCGGAATTCGGAAAAATTCCGGAATTCGGAAAAAATCCGGATTTCAGAAAAAATCCGGAATTCGGAAAAAATCCGGATTTCAGAAAAATTCCGAAATTCGGAAAAATTCCGGAATTCAGATAAATTCCGACATTCGGAAAAAAATCCGGAATTTAGAAAAAATTCGGAATTTTTCCAATTTTACTCTCCGGATTCCGGAAAGTAAAAATTCTGGAATTGGCCATCCCTAGCTAGTAGCTGTTAAAAGAGAAACACAATAATGAATATATATACTGTATTAGTTTCTTGTAGTTGGATATGTCTTTATCACTCACGTAGACAATTGCTACTGCAGTTATTTACTGCTTTATGAGAAGGTCTTATTTTCACACACAAAAAAGTCGCCGGTATGTCTCAAACATTATCGCGTTCCCACCTGCAGCTGCTCCAAAGCACTGCAAACTACTTTTTAATCAGGCGAAAGGCAGTGAAGGAAAAGAAATCTCAACAAATATTCTAATAACATTCGCTTATTGTCAACATACCTACAGTCAGCGCAGAAAGTGCTCGTACACCATGCATACTTTATATTGAAAACAGCTAGCATGAGAACGGGAGGTGCAAAATATATATATAACCAGAATTAAGACTACACATTCATACATTTTATTTCTATATACAAGAGGAAGGCCAAACAAAGACAATCACTGTTTTGCTCAGAAGAAAAGAGAGAATTCCTTTTTTGTAAACGCAAAAAGTCACCGTACACTTATGATTGAATTAATGCTTATAAAGTATATTACGTTATTTAATATTTTGTGGGATTACCCTGTGCGTTAATGATTGTCTGTAGTCTTCGTGGCATTGATTTCACCTGTAGTAGTTCGTAGTTCTGTAGCTTCGGGACTATAGAAGTCAGTGGAGAGCTTTTGTGAACGCGGCATTGAACCTCCGGGTTCCATAGGCCATAGAGTTAGTTAGTTAGTTAGTAGCTTCGGGACTGATTATGTCCCATTCTTCTTGAATAGCTTTTCTCAGGCCTTCTTTAGTAGAGAAGCTGTGCCTTCTGATTCTTGTCACCAGAACAGACCATAGATGTTCTATGGGGTTCATGTCTGGGGATTGGGGAGGTGTGCGAAGCTGTTTCAAGGTATTATAGAGTAGCCACAATCGAGTATTTTCTGCTGTATGTTTGGAGTTGTTGCCTTGCTGAACAATAAATTGTTTTCTGCGCACTAGTATGGAGATTTTCCTTTAATATGTTAATATACACTTTGTGGATCATCACTCCATCGATCAAGTGGAGACGACCCACTCCTGAGGCACTCATACAACCCCAGACGAGCACGGACCCTCCTCCGTGTCTTACTTTAGGGACGAGATTTTGAGGATTCATCTCTGTATTCACCTTGCGTCATACCATACGCCTCCCATTGGATTCGATAAGATTAAATTTACTTTCGTCCGAAAATATGACCCTATTCCAGAAAGAAGCCTGATCCCTTATCTTTATACTCTTTTTCAAACTTTAGTCTCTTTATACGATTTGTCTTGTTCACCCAGAACATTTTCCTGGCTATCCGACCATGATACCCTGCAAATATTCCGCACTGTACTGGCTGATACTTTAATACCGCGTGTTTCCAGATCCGTTGCCAATTGCACAGCACTACTTTTCGGAACTTTTTTTCTTTCCCTAATAATGTAACGTTTATCTTGTTCACTCAACACACTTGGTCTTCCAGTTTTTTTTTTTTTTCCGCACAGTGATAGAAACATTATACATCGCAATTATTGTTTGTACTGTTGAACGAGGTCTGTCTGCAAGGTTTGCTATCTTTCTCAAAGATTTACCCTTCTTATGCAATTTAATAATTACTTTTCTTGTCTCCTCATTTCTTTCTGTTCGGTTGCTTCCCATTTTTACAGCCCACCGTGCAGTTTTTTCACTCCTATTCACAACTAAACTCATTCTGTTATTCGTCATGCTATAAACAGAGGTGTATAATCAGGTGAATACTAGTGAACCCCAGTTGTGGTATCTTTGTTTCGTATTCGTACGTCAGGTGTACGATCTCTTTTGGCGTCTACTCTATACACTTTCTACCGAATTTATTTACTTTCTGACCATTAAACTTGTCTTCGTGGTTCTTTATTGATATATTCATAAAGCTTAGTTTTCATTATTCATATTGTGTGTGTTATTACACTTCTTAAATTTTCTGTTTCTTTTTCGCAGGCATTCTCGTTTCAATAGCATAGGTGTACGAACACTTTCTGCGCTCACTGTATGTACAGTAAATACAAATTTATAATTTTTGACTTTACGAAGTATACAATGTAATTGTTCAATAATTAACATAAGCAGGCATTCATTAATTTATATTAATATAATAATTAATAAAACTAATAAGCGGGTGATTGATGACTCAGTGGTAGAGTTTTCATCTATGGTATTCTAACCCAGGACATGTGGGTTTTCGATGGCTAATTTTGTGTTCGAAAATTTTTCCGGTGGTAGGCCTACTCTTGGTTCCCTTTCTTATATTTGTTCCATCATCACTCATTAACGAATTTAGTTTATCAAAACTCTATAGCCATATATTCATTCTGTCCGTCAGTGAAACAAACAGTCTCAAGTACTATCTGATGGATTACCATCAATTTTGGCCACGATGTACAGAGTCAATAGTTAAGAATCGAGTTCCCTGATGAATGTAATATTCAAACCGGAAGCGGTACAAATCAACCATTTCCGGTTTTAACGTTAATCATTATATAGTAAATATGGTAATAGATAGCGAGAAACGGTTTCCCGTAATCGACATATATAACATTCATGTAGATAGAATGTTACCCAATTTGTGCATCTGCTGAAAATAATGAGCTTAGGTATTTAGAGAGCATTTTCCGCTTTAGAAAATGTGTGCTTGGTAAAGAATGTAGAGAATTAGCTGAGTCAGGCACGTAGCTAGAATATGGTAATAGGAAGGGGGGTCTGTCACGAAATACTGTGGTTATTTACCAGGGGCTCAATCATTCTAAACTATTTTATTGGCAACATATATTGGTTCGTTTAGCCAAGATTTCTAATGGAGGGATGATATGAAATACTGTGGTTACACACCAGAGGCTCGATCAATCTAAATATTTTACTGACAACATACCCATATTGATTGGTTAGGACAATAAAATGAGGATATATTAGTAAGTATTTTAATAAGAAGCTATGAAGATATCTCGAGTAAAAAATTATAAAAAAGTATTGAAAAAGATGTAGTCTTCCGAGGTCATTCGAACGGTGTCGAGAATTTTGCGTCTGGGAAATTTGCGCCCTACCTCAAGAACAAAGAAAATTGCGCCTGCAATGTACCTCCACCGGGAAGTTTGAGCCCTGCGAAATAAAAGAACCTATTCGAGCTTACGCATTTGCTCGGAAGGGCTGACATTACAGCATAAACAATCCTCCCCCCACAACCATGCCATTTGTGATTTATTTTTATTGTGGCTATATAAGGGGAGAATAAACTTCAATATAAGCCAAAAGAACACAACGGATCAACGCAATCACTGCTTCTTCCAGAGATGATTTTGGGGGAACACTGGCCTCCCCAGAGCTCTCAAAGTGCCCCCTCGGAGGAGACCAAAATAATACGTCTATAATATAATAATAAATAGAATAGTACCAGCAGTGACCCCCTCCGGAATACTAAGTGTGCCCCCCGGAACATTTTTTCTGAAAGAACGACTGAACGCAATTGTGTGTTTAAAGTGTAATTCCAGCAAGTAAACACACTGTACATAGTTTTCTTGATAATATTACTGAACTGATTTTACATTCACTTTACATTTTCTTTTCTATATTTTGTGTCTTAAAAAGCCAAACAACTCGCAAGGATTGTGAACAGAGATATCTGGGTAGAGCCAAACAGCCTTTTGTAGATTAAATTATACTCTTTGATTATATTAATAAATAATTATATATCAGTCATTTATACTTTTATTGTAAATTTTGTAGTATAATGAAAAATTGTATTTGTATGGATTGCCCTTTAGTGAACTAAAATTGTATTTTTTTTTCATTTGTTCGGAATATTATAACGGATGGAGTAACTCACTGAGACGATGAGAGGCAAGCCTAGTTCAAGTGTGAGTGGAAGTTACTTTACACAATACAAAAATAAGTTGAATTGTAGGGCGCTAACATCCCAGTGCAAATATATAGCCGGCGCCTTTTCCCCTCTTTTTGCGGTAGGGCGCAAACATCCCAGTGCAAATATATTGCGAGCGCATTTTTTCCTATTTTTGTGGTAGGGCGCAAATTTCCTGGGCGCAAAATTCTCGCATTCAAGGGAAATATAATGTCCGTGAAGTTGACAAGCCACTTATGTCAGACTCCAATTTCGACTTTAAACGTCGCTAGTGCTATGTTAGTGTTCGATAGTGACGCAAATCGTTAGCACTCCACAGATAACGTGTGCTTTTTAAATAATGGATATGTCTTCTAACTGCATGCCAACACGCCCACTTCCAAGAATCATCTCAAAAATGAGGTTAACCGTTAGAGCAAGTAAGTGCTTATTAGTACCATTAACATTAACGTTAATGCCTCCATTGTACGGCCCTTTGAGTAATAATTACACCACGTATAGCCTCAATGGGTCCCTATATTCTCGCGAACATTCTGACGTGCCCAAGTTAGTTACTTTTTTTTTTTTTTTGAACTATTGTTTATCTGTTATTGTTTATTGTTTATTGCTAGTCTGCAGAGTAGTCCTTACATTAATATGCCATTGTCCTTGATAATCATTGCGTATTTACAAGCAGTTTGTTATTACTGTTAGAAGATATCAAAAAACAACAGATAAAATCTACTACTTAACGGTTCATATTTTTCTTTTACAGTACGCAAACGATTAATAATAATAATAATAATAATAATAATAATAATAATAATAATAATAATAATAATAATAATAATAATAATAAGACTATTCCAGCATAAAAGTTATCAATTGCATCACACTGGCAACAAGCGACGCATATTTTAACTTCATAAAAATTCGTTTCTCACGATTTTCTGGAAAACTACGTATGATATCTTCATTCTGTCAAGTTGTTTATCTCAGTGTGATATATGTATTACCTCTGGACAATATCACAGTAAAACAAAAATTAAATATTAGGAGTGCATCGTACTTTTGGACTACATCTCATTAACCATGGGAAGATTGAGTATGTATACTTTAGGATGTAAGTTTCAGCTTAACTTGCATCATACATTCTTAGGATTACAAAAAGGAAATTTGTTCGTTTGCATTTGAACAAAATTCTTAGGATTACAAAAAAAAAATAATTTTTCCGAATTCCGGAATTTTTCTGAATTCCGGAATTTTTCCGAAATCCGGAATTTTTCTGAATTCCGGAATTTTTCCGAATTCCGGAATTTTCCGATTTTACTTTCCGGATTCCGGAAAGTAAAAATTCCGGAATTGGCCATCCCTAATATATATATATATATATATATATATTTACCAAGAATCCCTGTGAACTACTTTGTTTTCTCCCCGAACTCGTACCTACTTGCATCGTAGAATCCACGTTTGAGTACATATCATCACCAGAAACCTTCAAGTTCCGTACAGATGAGGTACAAAAATGATGAAGCTTCATGTAAGAAGGAGGCATTAACTATTTCTAATACTGAAATAGATGTGGCCGTCTGCATATGCTTTTTACCTTTCATGTGAGTTGTTACCGTTTGCTATTGGATGTTACTTAACAAAAGGAAGCTCCGGCAAATATTGCTGCAAGAAGACTTTGTCACTTGATACTTCCCGAATCTATGACAAAAAATTATTTAACAATCAGGAAGGACTGATCGTAGTCTTGGAATCTGACATGTTTGTAATCTGCACAGGAACACTGGATACAAAGAACACCGAACAGCACAACGATACTATCCCTTCACTTTCAACTCGGCCTTTGCAACTTAAAAAAACACGCTAAACCAACAGAAAGCTGTTACTGTGCACACATTCTCTCCCCACTCCCAGCTTCTCGATCGCCTTTTTATAGAAGAATATCCTGTCGTGAACAAAAGCCTCTTGCTGACGATTGAATTAAAATGTATTTCTTTCTCCACTACACTGCCTCGATCCATTGCATCAAATCAACCTGCATTTACTATTTCTTTTCGACACAATCAGTTTCTGTGTTTAGTCTAGGGATATAAGCATTGTTATGTTTCAAAGAAAGAAATGAAAATGATAAACTAAAACACGTACACAATGAAACATAATCGCACTCTTAAATACACGATAACAAAGCGTATACATTCATTTTTAAGTTGCTATCTATTAATTTGGAATATTTTTATTGCTTCGTATTAACTATTAGTTTTCCACATTTGGGTATATACAAAATTCCATTCTCCCGATACGAATACTATCGCGAAAGTAAACTAAATTCTCACCCCAGAAAACGAGCAAAGAATAGCTCGTTTCTGAAAAACATAAAATTTTGTCCCGGAACATTATTTACACGAGTGAAAGAAGTCACCTTACGGATATTGACAGACAAAAGCTCATTGCTTAACATTTATACTTCACTTTAAATCAGCTGTTTAGCATCGCACAAATAGGATAGTAATTACTGAGTTAATAATCTAAGAACGAAAGGAATGCAAACAACAGAGGAAACGAGAAAACCCACAGAACCTCGCCCTCCTCCCCCCTCCACATAGACAAACTTGGTGTTTATCTATTACATAACCAAAAAAACGCACACCTACGGTTTGAACGCAGGAACTTTGGCTCCAGAAGTGAACGCTCTACTGATGGCGTCACCGAATTTGTGTTTCAATATCAACATGCAAAATATTTCAAACCCGCATTATATGAGAAACATGCTCGACTCCTTGATCAGTTTCCTTCATTCAATGTAATGAACCATCAGCAAATTTCAAAACAAAAGAATTCTGGCGAAAAGCAAGATGTAGAAGAGCAATGTATGAACATGATAGAAATCCGATTTACGATTATTTTTCCTACAGTAAAAGTATGAAGATACTAATACTAAAACAGTAATCGCACATCATGAAAATTCTTTCTTTCACAATTTACTGGAAACAAATAAATATTATTTTACGATAACTTAAATCGCAAACTCTAACAGTCCTCTTTCCTTTTATTTCACTGCGAATTGCTGAATAAAGAAATCCAGTATTTTTGGAGAGGGATGTAAGCAAGTGAGGAGTGCTAGTCTTGTGACATCCTTAAACATCCAGAACAGTTTTTATGTGCCCTCTTAAAAACTACATTCCAGTTACAAAATATTTTTACATATCTTGTCTGAAAGAATCTTGTTTTATTACTTTGAACATTTCGTATTGACATTAATATAACATACAAAAAATTGGCTCAAGGAATGCTTAAAGACAGAAAATGAAATTTTATTTGAAGTCTTGTATCATAAATATTGTTCTAGTTTTGCGGGAAGTTCAATCATCTTCACAGTGTAATACCTTACTTCTGACTATAAGAATTCCTATACTTCTTGCACATTTACCAGTTCCAACTGTCAGCTGTCAATGACGTTTAGGCGTGACCCGCTGCGATTCATATACCCTCAGACATTAACGCTATTTCGTCCGCAAATACTTTTAAAACTACCTGATATAACATCATACATCAGCACTTTTGTTTCTAACTGAACTTATGTAGCACTTAAACATAATTTTAACGTTACGTTTAAAAAAAAATCTTTAATATATCAAAACGAAGAAAATGACTACTAAATTCTCTTTCTACTGCTTTAATGGCTAACGAGTGCATCTTTGGTGCACGTGGTCCCGGGCTAAATTCCCTGTGGATCATATGTGTGTATTGAATTCATATCGGTGATTTGAATTCAATCAGAAACTCTATGTCAATATCTCGCTGATTCACTGCTGAAAAAGGATGCTCAACTTCAAGACACAAACAAATAATGACTGCTAAAACAAACAAATGAAAAAACTGAACTAAAACCTACGGACTTGATACTCTTCATCACGAACTGGTACAGTCTGGAATCAAAGCAAAGACAATTCTCATCACAGGCAAGCGCTTTATCATTTATATTACCTTGAGCTTGAACATACATATAGACATAAGGAATTTCTCCATAGTTATATCTATATTATGATTAATATCTCTATCACTAATCTGTTCTGAAACAGTTTCGACACTTCTTTTGTCTTTTTAAATCGAAAAAAAAACTTTGTGCCTGTAGCATAAACAACCCTCTTATATATATATATATATATATATCTGTGTGTGTGTGTTTTCTCATTAGTATCATAAATTTAATGATTATTCTTTTTATCACCTACGTACTCTGACTGACACCCGAATTAGTCAAAAATTGCACTCATAACTAGCTTTTTTTTTTTTTTTTTTTTTTTTTTTTTTTTTTTTTTAACGTAGAACGTGGTCGCTGTTACTGTAATTAGTGAATTCGTTCAAAACATCCTTATGAACTGCTGTCAAATATTTTTGGTTGAAAAAAAAAACCTTGATACACTGCTGCAGATCCATAAAAAGACCGAACATTTTAAAATGAAAAAGTAGTACTAACTTTGGCGGTGGTGCAGAGAAGATAATTGGCTCATCATCCACTGCTATCACAGGAGGAGCTCGCGCTCTGTAAGGCTTCTGCGGAGCCAGGAACTCAGACCACTTAGAATGAACTGTCACTATCTGTAATGGACGAAAACACTTGTTAACCTTTAATTTTTACAATATATATATAAATGTAAACGTGATATATACAACAATGCGATAATACGATGGCTGTGTTGGGAATATTTTTTCTACTCCTGACTGTTCACCAGTTCTTGCATATTCTTCTCTAGATCTTAACAAATGGACACCCTTATCCACAGACGTAGCGACTAACTACTGCGCATGCCATTAAAAAAAGTCAAAGTTACATAATGGAGACACTAAGTCAAAGGGTTCTGGATATCCTTCCCGGATTTCAAGTTAAAAAAGCTAAAAAGCTTCTAATCCATTCTACCATTAGCATTAGTGGTAAGCATTCTAGCATTACCTAGAACAAAATAACAAATAACAGAGGTGACATAATAAATTTACACTGAGCAAACCTGTGGTAACATTTTATACGCTCATATATATATATACAATGCAAATGAAAAACCAGAAACTAATTCTACTTAACAATTAGTATGTACCGACAGGAAATTACTGTTCTTTACAGACTTATCAGTCTATAGGTGAACATATGTGCACCTCTCTTTTTTTTTTTTCTTTTTTTTTTTTCTTCCTATTCTGAGGCTTGCATCGTACTAGAAACTGCTTTGTAACGTTTGTGTACCTACCACCTGTGTTTATTACTAATCTTGTTCATTAGATGGCATCAACAATCATCATATTTCAAGTGATAGTTACAAAAAGCCCGCTTAGTGCCAGGACTCTAGAGGATAAAATTACAGGATGTTCGCACCACATCAACTGCAACTACTAAAAAAGGTAGATTCAAAAAGCCTGGTTTGAATAAATTTATAGTATAATCTTCTTATTTCACACCAGAAGAGAGAAATATTTAATGTATATTTCTTACCGCCATAATCTGTCATTATGAAAATTCAAAATTGCAATCTAAATTAACAATGCATAAAGAAAGTAAAACATGAATCTCCATGCAACTATTCACATTTACATGCCACAAAATATACATGATTTTAGTACATGTAACTTAAAGAAATAAAAATAACGTCCCACGATTCTGCTCCGGGGCTAAAAAAAGACTATGATGATGATATTGAAGGAAATTGTGAAATGAAGAAAGTAGAAGGAAACGGGAGAACTTCGAGAAAACCAATGCACACGGTGTTTGTCCACCTCAAAGTTCACTTCGCGCCAGCTGGGATCGAACCAAGGACCCCATGCACAACTCACGAGAACATAAATCCTAGTTAGCATGCAGGCGAGCGCTCTACCACTGAGCTAACGCGGCCCTCAAAACTTTTCTAGAAAGATAAATATTGTCAAATTCCGAGCTCTATGTACAGGATGTTGCTAAATAACTACAATAAAGGACTGATATTCATGACACACATTATGCGCGAATATTCGAAATCAAGAATAATTCTTTTTTTCTTTCTTACGACAAAGTTTGAATTTTCTGGAAAAAAAGTTATAAAACCTTCGATATTTCATAATGTCAAAAAAGAGAATCTTTTTGGAAAGAAACAGACACATTTTAACTCAACATTTCGTTTACATCTTGCTTATTTTCTTCAGAATGCTATACATATGGTGTATTGTTGCTTTTATACAATCATATAATATAAATAGTTTGCGTTATTATTGCTGTGCTTTCTTAAAGATTTGCTTTCTAGTTAAAGACTGTTTCTTTCTTTCCTTAGAGTTTATCATATATTTTCAGTACCAGCGCTATAAACGAAGGGCTTACAGCTTAGTGTGGATTCGATTTACATACGCCTTTGAGAGCTAAAACTGGGTTCAATGCATAGATAGCACACATAAGTTTACCATTGAGCTGAATTTGTTGGAAAATTTGTATTTTACAAACGAAAAGTCGTAGCCAGTCGAGTGAGAGATTCCCGATTGGCTACTTGCTGGCGAAAAGAATAAGTCCCATAGGAAACATTCCCTTGATCGTCTCCAAATTTTCTTCCAATATTTGCATTTGTTTGTGTAAATTATAAACACATTTGGAAAAACGGGAACCGACTCTTCCACTTACTGGTGACAACAAAAATAATGCTGTATTTTCATTAAAGAATTCACGTAGACATTTAACATATGATTTGCATTTTCTTCAGTACAGATACCCATTTTCATTACTTAGACTAGAGTGCCTCTACACAGTTACTTCCTGCATTAAGAATATTAGAAGTCTTTATAGGGCAGGCGCGTTAAAATCGGTAACGAGTGAGTTAGAGAAATACAGGATGGACCTAGTAGGAGTTAAAGAAGTTAGGTGGGAACGAAATGGATCTG
Source organism: Thermobia domestica (assembly GCF_964235325.1). Lineage (NCBI taxonomy): Eukaryota > Metazoa > Arthropoda > Insecta > Zygentoma > Lepismatidae > Thermobia > Thermobia domestica. The sequence goes on from NC_137460.1 coordinate 142,888,254, forward strand.
TGAACTCCGGAAACTTTACGTTCTTTAGCGGGGAAGGAAATAAAGATTACCAATTAGGAACAGAGTTTTTCGTTCACAAACGAATATTACCAGTAATTAAGCGGGTTGAATTTGTTACCGACAGACTTTTTTTTATTACTCTTAAGGGTCGGTGGTGTGATATTGTTTTAAATGTATATGCCCCAACAGAAGCTAAGGACGACGATATAAAGGACAATTTTTACAAAGAAGTGGAACGGGTATTTGACCAACTCCCGCGATGCCATATGACAATTCTATTAGGGGATTTCAATGCGAAGGTAGGACGAGAGGATATTTTCAAACTGACTATAGGGAATGAAAGCCTGCGTAACGAAAGTAATGGCAACGGTGTTAGACTCGAACTTTGCAACATCCAAAAAACCTTATCGTGAAGAGTACAACATTTCCACATCGCGACGTTCGTAAATACACTTGGATTTCCCCAGACGGAAAACACATAATCAAATTGATCGCGTTTTGATAGATAGAAGGCAATCTAGCATAATTGATGTCCGGTCGTTTAGAGGGGCTGATTGTGACACTGATCACTAGCTGGTAGCAGCGATAATAAGAGAGATTATCGTTGAATAAAGGAAATATTCAATATTCGAAAACGGATAGATTTAATTTAAAGAAATTAGATGAGAGCCAGGTAAGAAAGGAATACCAGATTGAAGTTTCGAACAGATTCTCGGCTTTCGAAGATTCGGAGTGCACTAGTGTTGAGGATACTTGGATTGAAATTAGAAATAGCATTAAAATTTCAGCAAAAGAAAAATTGGGGCATGTGGAAATACGTAGGAACAAACCATGGTTCGACTAGGAATGTATTAAACTAGCAGAGAAGAAAAAACAGGCAAAATTACTTTGGCTACAAAATCCGAATGAAATAACTACACAAAATTTCGTAGACATCAGGCGGGAAACTTCCAAAACTTTTAGAACAAAGAAACGCGATTTTTTGAAAGCTAAAATTAAGGAACTTGAAGATAATAGTAAAAATAAATACAAACATTCGGGACATGTATAAGGGGATCAACGAATTTAAGAAAGGGTATCAACCTCGTGCTTATATATTAAAGAAAGCTGACGGAACAGTTTTCACTGATACGGATAGCATCTTAAATAGATGGAAAGATTTCTTTGACAATTTGCTGAATACGCAGCCAAAAACTAATGTGCGTGAAGAAAAGGACATACACACCGCAGAACCGTATATTCCAGAACCCAACTGAATAGAAGAAGAAATCGCTATAAAGAAATTAAAGAAACGCAAATCTGGAGGCGAAAAATTGTGGAACAAGACACACAAACTAATTCTCCTTATCTGAAACAAGGAAGAATTGCCACAAGAGTTCAATTCACAAGAACTGACTGTAATAATTATCGAGACATTTCTCTTCTGTTAACATCCTATAAAATAATTTCAAATATTCTATTAGCAAGATTGACCCCATACGCAGATGAAATTATTGGAGATTATCAGTGCAAGTTTAGACGAAATCGATCAACTATCGACCAAATACTTACCATTCGCCAAATACTCGAAAAGAAATGGGAATACAATACCCCGGTACATCAACTATTTATTGGTTTTATAAAGGCTTACGACTCGGTTAAGAGAGAAACATTATACAACGTTCTTACAGAACTTGGAATACCGAGGAAGCTAATTAGATTAGTTAAGATATGTTTAAATGAATCCCAAAATAAAGTCTGGGTAGGAAAATTTTGTCCAAGAGCTTTCAGGTTGAAAATGGTCTGAAACAAGGATATGCGTTGTCGCCATTATTGTTCAACTTTATTCTGGAATACGCTATACGGAAAATCAAAGATAGCAACCAGGGCCTAGAGTTGAACGGTATTCACCAGGTTATGGCATATGCTGATGATGTAAATTTAATAGGGGATTTTAGGAGAACAATAGAAAGAAATGCAGACATCTTATGAAACGCTTGCAGGGACATGGGTTTAGAAGTAAATGCAGAGAAAATTAAATACATGGAAGTGCGTCGGGACCGTAACACGGCAAATTATGGATGCGTTAAAATATTAAATAATACTTTTGATAAAGTGGACACTTTCAGATATCTAGGATCAATATTAACGGACGAAAATCAGAAATTAAATGTCGACTAAAGCAGAGAATTCGTGTTATTATTCAGCTCAAAATCTCTTATCGTTGCGAACTGTGTCGAGGAATTTGAAGCTTAAAATATATAAAACGATAATCATCACTGTAGTTCTGTATGGTTGCGAAACATGGTCGCTTACTCTGAGGGAAGAACATAGACTGAAAGTATTTGAGAACAAGATCCTGGGACGAATATTCGGACCCAAGAGAAACGGGAATGGGGAACGGTGGAAACTTCATGACGAGGAACTACATAATTTATACGGTTTACCAAACACTGTTAGGATCATCAATTCTAGGAGGCTTAGATCGGCAGGTCATGTAGCTAGGATGGAAGTAAGTAAAAAGGCTTTCAAAGTTTGAATGGAAAACCAATCGGAAAACGAATATTAGGAAGACCTAGGCGCAGATGGGAGGACAATATTAAGATGGATCTCACAGAGATAGGAATACAAAGTAGAAACTTCTATCTAGTTGCCTAAGGATAGAAGTCAGCGGAGAGCTTTTGTGAACGCGGCATTGAACCTCCGGGTTGCATAAACCATAGTTATATATATATATATTGAATGTTCATACAGTATTCCTTATCATTACAATATATTACAATACATTGTGTGTGCTCATATTTGCATAGTGAATTTTAGTAAATATTTTGGAAATGCAGTGGACATTATGTATGTTTACAAAAAGCTGTTATTGTACTAAATCTTAATTGGATGCAGCTTTATGCATTATTATTATTATTATTAAACACAATCTGCAGTATTTCACCAACGAATTAACCAGTTAAAAGTAGTTGACAGTAACGCAATGTAACATACTACCGATTTCAACTAGGTGACAATCTTAATACAGCGAACGAAAAATTATGAAACTAATACATAAAAATAGAATTTAATCACATCATTTATAGTTTTATAGAAACACACACACACACACATATATATATATGAAATTAACAGGTTGGCAAATTAATAGGGACTTTATCTATTTTTCTCTTCATTTATTTCTGGGAAATTGAAGCAAATAACTTAGCTTGAACTTAGTTAACACCGTATTATTCTTATATTTTATCAGCAACTCAATTTATACTTTATCATGACGATGTTAACTCAGAAAATCAAATATTCATTACTGGGTATTGACATACGATTATTATTACTTCACAAATATACTTACTATTTCCTTTAGTACATTGAACTTCCTTTTAAACTTTGGATCCATGAACCTAAATATAAACGGAGCTTGTTGAGCACCAACTGTAGTTCCTAGAACATTAAAAGTCAATGGCAAGTGTTCCTCTGAAAAAAAAAAAATACATATAAATTTAAACTCGCTTCAAAAATAACTGTTGTTTTAACATTAGCTATATTAAAATCGTTTTTAAATGTTGTATATTAGCAGTGTACAATGATGAACGTAAAATCGTTTATTTAAAACAGTTTTTATGGTTCTATCTTCGTTCTTACACTAATTTTCCTAATGTTAGGAAACACTTTCAAACCTGAATTAGCAACTGGAAAAACATGTAAAATGAACATAAATAAGGAGAAAATCAAAGTGATAAAGTGTACAAGAGCAGGACAGGAAGAGGCAAACGTATGGCTAGATAGAGAGAAAATTGAAGACGTTAAGACGTTCTCCTATTTAGGAAGTCTAATATCCTCGGACGGAAGAAGTGAAAAAGGCGTAAGTTCCAGAATAGCGCAGGCTAAACATGCATTCAATAGGAAAAGAGGACTGCTAACATCAAGAAATGTGTCGTTGAATATTCAAAAACGATTTATTAAGATTCTGGTATGGAGCGTGGCGCTTTACGGATCAGAGGCGTGGACAATGAGAAAAGCTGAAATATCCAAGCTGGAAGCATTTGAAATGTGGTGTTGGCACAGAATGCTGCGCTTAATCATGGAACAAAAGGAAAAGGAATGAAGACGTAGTAAAGGAAGCTAATGAAGGACGACAGATCATGAAGATAGTAGGAAAAAGAAGAAACAGCATGCTTGCCCTCCGAACTCCGATTGGATCACCATGTTGACAGAGGGAAAGGCAGAAGGAAAACCAGGGAGAGCAAGATCAAGAATAGAATATAATATCTAGATGCAGTTCCGAAGAAGAGACAGTCCTCCTCAAAGTATAGAACAACTCTCCTAAGTTTTAGAATTTCCATGTTTCCCACCAACTTATGGCTGAGGAGAGAAAGAAGAAGTAATTAATTATATGTTAAGGTACCGCAAGAACTTTCTGAACATTTGTACACTTCAAAACATCATATTCTACAGATTTTTGTCATTCATTGAGCTGATTATGTTTAAAGTGTTTTATATAAAATGTCTTAAAACGGGGATTAAACATGGTAAATGGAAACTTGGATAGTGAATGGAATGTTGTACCAATAACAAATTACATTAATTCTAAAATATGACTAACGTTTAACAAAGGAAAAAAACGAAGAAGAAGAAGCCCATCAGACATATATCAATAGATAGACCTCATTGAGTTGAACAATATAGTATGAATCCTCATGCGTAGTTTTAGAGAAAACTGATTTTTGTAAACTTAAAAATTTACGCTGTATTATAACCACGCTACCTATTATGATACAGAAATATACCCTCATCAAGTTTTTCATTATGACACTAACCAGACGATAGTCCATAGTATGACAAATGAGATACAGAAAAAAATAATGTTCATGAGTAGCTTCTATAGTTTATTTTTTGTTTAACTCTAGCACTGTCCAAGATAACATGTCAATTGATATATATGACATCGAAATGAACAAAATTATAAGCTTGGGGGTAAATACTCATGCGCATTTTCGAGAAAATAAAAATAAACATATTTTTATGGCACTCAAAAGAAAGTTCGTTGCTGATAATAATAATAATAATAATTGACAGGTATTCCACTGAAAAACGTTATTTAATTATTTATACACTGTACTTGTGTTTTATCAGTTGTATTGTCTTCAGTCGTTTTGTTTTGTCAAATGGGATCCTCTTCTGGAAAAAAAATCTTATAAAGCAACATGCCCAAGTATTTGTGTTTGTTTGTTCCGTCTGTGAATTTCACTATTTTTTAATATTATAACAATTAAATTTATATTTATTTCTGCATCCAGGTTCCAGTCCTGGTCTAATCAGTCACTTTTTCACTCTTTGGGCGTTAAAGAATTCACAACTACAAAGGATCTGGTGTGTTAAAAAAATCGGTTGTTTTCTCTTTTATTAATATCTATAAGGATAAGAGAAATTTGAAATTTGGTATAATTGAGTCTTAATTTATTGTATATAAGATACAATTTTGAAATTATCATCAACTGAAAAATATTTCGAAAGAATTATATTAAGTTCAGTTTTCCGTTATTAAATCTTACGTAATCATATAAAGGGAGATTTAAAAACGTAGGATTGACTTGAAATTGCTATATTCTCCGATCACAAAACGCCCAAGAACTTGCTGCTTGAGGGTTTGAGATTTTCAGTAACTGACGCTAGATACCTCCCCTAACACATTACTGCTCAACAGCCTCAGTTGTTCACAAGATAATACCTTCGCAACACACGGAATTCTGGATTTTGCACTTCACCAACGTGGAATTGCTACTCTGTACGTATTTCGTACGTGTTTTGAGATTTCATCTAGTCCTGCCAAAGAGAATAAAGTCGCTAGTACTAGCACTTTAAGGAGACAAACTGTTTATGTAAAGGACGTCCACACAAGCATCTGAGAACTTAAGATGGTGTATTCCGTGTAAGTCTACTCATCTAGCAAGCCAACAACTTAATATTCCTTAGACAATTACAAGTGCATTAAGAGAATGTTTAGTTATGAAGCTATTACAAGTTGTAAACGATACAGGTTCTTCAATCAGATAACGAACAAAAAACGCCCCGTTGTAAACGGGAATCCAGAAATTTGTAACTACACTTTTGGTGTGTCGAAATTCCCTGACTTTAAGATGTGACTTTCTCTTTTCTTCTTTTGTGGCACGTATGTCGAGAGCTGTATTTTGTGTCTCAATTACCATCTAACGTTTGATGACCTGAAAATGGAATCACAATATATATGTTACAGTGGTTCCAGACATTGTGCACCCCAGGGTGGATTGATTTAAATCAGTCTGATCTAAATCACGATTAAAATCACTTGATTTTTTAAATACAAATCGTTGATTTGAATCAAATTCCGAAATAAATTAATTTAAAATGGAAATAAGAACAATTCCGTTTCTGTTCTGTTATTTCGATCACGGAAGATAATAATCATAATACAATGGGACTCGAATGTATGTACACCATGAAAACGAGTGCCATGCAGAGGATGATTAGGGAAAATCCCGTTTTGAACGGGTAACGGGTAATCTGCTTTCTTCTCTTCGTAACATAGGGTTTATAAACCGTTAACTATTCCAACGGGGAAATCACCATCGACATTTAAGAGAAAATTCTTTTGTGTTCACGTCTGTTTGTTTGTTCCAGAGATCATAAGTGCGTATTTAGAGGGGTCTGATCATCTCTTTGAAACTTATTTTTATTATTGTTATCATTTTAGATTTTATAACTTTAGGCGAAATTTATGTATTTTATATGTATTTTGTGCCGCAAGCTGGTTTCGATTGTTTTAAAACATGCCCCTGCCAAATATCAGTAACTTTTGTGAAAGAAAAAGTGTCATTTTGATAAACGTTACTGTACTTTTGCCTTAATGCTTGAAAAATTGTTTGGGATTAAACTAGAATAACGACTGGGGATTAATTCAAATTACAACCAATACTTTAACTTAAATGGAATAATTAACATTTAATACTAATTCCTAATGTTATTTTTCTTCAGTTCGCAACTTATATTATACGAGGAGAAAAATATCATTTAAATAAAAATATCAACAAAAATGACTTAAAAAAAAAAATACGATTTTTTTCACCCTGGTGCACTCAGTTTGAGACGAATTTAGCTACGGTCTAGAAGTTCGTGCAGCAGATGGGCATAAGAGCATTTGTAAGATGGTTACGTGACATAACTTTATTCTTTACCGAACTATCTATAGTTTTGTTGTAACTACAACATATTGGCATTGTGAAATTCAGCAGTTTGAAATTACGCCCATTTTTTGTATTCATTGTGCACACTCAACGGCAATCTTTTACAGGGTGCCTACTAAAATTCCAAAATGAAATTTCGTGACTTTTTCGTGACCTTTTCTTTACCAAATCATAAAATTTTCTAACATTTTGAAAAGTGAACTTGGGTACGAATTAGGCCGAAGTTTCATCCATGCGATAGAAACTTACTTTGCTTGCGATTTGGTAGCGTCTAAACCCGACCACAGACATTTTTGGTGGTGAATTTTGACGTTTTATAGAACAAAATTTTCCAATCTGTACTTACATTTCTACAGATAAAAAAAAATCGTGACCCAAAAGCTAAATTTCGTGACTTTTTCGTGACTTTCGTGACCGATAGACACCCTGTTTTATTTATTACGTATCTTATTCTTTTGCGAAATATACTCCCCTGATACTTAATATTTCTTGTCTGCATTATTTATATCCTTTGTCATTGTTATTGTCTGTAATGAGAGATGAAAGAAAGGAAGATGGCCTATATTCAAGGCCGGAAGATAATGTATACCAAAAAGTGGAAAATATTAATAGTAAAAAACAGTCACAGCGAGTTTTATTCAACATCCTACTTATCAATATCACGAGATTTAAACAATACAAACGCCAAAGCAAGATTAGTCAATCCTCGTTCAGTATCATCTTTTAAACTTTATTCCTGTTTCTTTTAATGGAGTTTTTTATTTCCCTAGATCAAAAGAACTTGGAAACACTGATGCATAATGTTACGCCATTTTTGCTCATTGTAGATTTCTATACATCTTAGGCACAAAAAGTACTTACTTGGCTCAAGAATAGTTGAAGGCACTTCATCACGTAAGCGTATTTCTGAGAGTTCATACAGGCAAAACACATCCTCTAACACAATTTTTGTGGTTCTTACATTCTTTACATTAAGACATATAGATAGAGCATATCCCTCCTGACAAGTTATTTCTATTTTATCTTTGGTTTCTTGATATGTGATGGAATCTGTATGCTCCAAGCTTATGTCTATATTGTATTTACTAGGATTCAGTAAGGTCCTGTTAGCAAAGAAAAAAATAAGCAACAAATTAAAGTAGAATAAACGCGTTAGTCACAAGCACATAGTCTAAATATAATTGGCAAACTATTGTTTATACAACGAATAAAGGATGAACATTGTACAGTACATCCTGTAACTTAAGCCATTCATAACACATTTATGTATGCTACTTCATAATAAACTTATTATTTACATGACCGGATTCATGTATTTGAAGGCCCGGGGCTAACGATGTTGCGTGGCCCCTACTGACTAGAAGTAACACAATTTAGCGAGGGAACATCAATAAAGCAAAAATGTGTTAATAAAATATATTCAAAGACAGTTTTCATGCAACAATATTATTATTACTATATAAAAATAAGTTTCCTTTTCTTTTTGCGTGTTTAGAATGTATGGTCACGTTCAAACGTTATTTAGCATTAAGAGGACATTTACAGTCAGTACATAAAATAAGGGCCGAGTAACACCTTCTTGTGTCCCGAAGAAAAAATAAACTACCTGTCACATTTCATAATGCTCAATAATAACAATAATATATTTACTCACCGACTTCGAAATCTAAAGTGATTCTATTGGTGGATATGAAGGCGACATTCAAAACAAAAATGAAAAATTTATTACCTCCCATCCGCACCCTAAGTCATGGCGAAGCTGGAGGGCGGTGGCTCAGTGGTAGAGCATGGGGTGCATGGGGTCTCTGGTTCGATCCCAGCTCGCGCCAAATGAAAATGAAATGAAAGTTTTAAGTTTTACGTCCCACGCTTATGCCGGTTAGGCTAAAGGAGACGCTGATGATGAGAGATGAGTGAAATGGTGGAATGAAGAAAGTGGGAGGAAACGGGAGAACCCCGAGAAAACCCACGAGCACGGTGTTTGTCCACCAGAAAGTCGCGCCAAATGAACTTTGTGGTGGACAAAGACTGTGTGCGTGGGTTTTCTCGGGGTTCTCCCGTTTCCTCCCACTTTCTTCATTCCACCATTTCATTTATTCTCGTCATTACCGTTTCCTTTAGAATAGCCGGCATAACCGTGGAATGTAAAACTGAAAGATTTCATTTCATGGCGAAGCTAACATTATAAACTAACTTTTCCACATTTTGATGTGGTAGAAATTACGTAATAGGTCATTAAAGTTTATCTCGTGTTCATCATTATCATATATATATTTCGCATTCATCATTATTGGCAGGGCACCTGACGCAACTAAGCTTCGATGCTCCACAGTCTTCAGTTAATCTCTTCGTCTTCACGTACGATTTTTCTATTTTGATATGGTCCATCAGTTGTATCCTCCTTCTCCCCCCCTCTCTTTTCTGCCACCATACATCTTGCACATCTCTCACGATACAGTTCCTTCTAAGCCAATGTCCCAACCAGTTTCTCTTCCTCTTCTTTATAATGTCTAAAATTGTTCTTTTCTTTCTCTCCATTTCCAACACTGTTGTCATTCGTTTTCCACTCGAAGCAGCTAATTTTCTCCATTCTTCTCCACACTCACATTTTAAAAGCTTCCAGTAGTTTTCCATAATGTTCTTAATAGTCTATTTTTTGTAATCTCTTTTAGAAGATGATCGTTTACCACGGAAGTACCATTAGGAGAGGAAAGTAAGGAAATAAAATTATATTCAATAGCAACATTTAACCAGATTTTTTGTAACGGGAGTTTGAAAACAATAAAATTAAATTAAACCAAACCTATAAAATTAAAATTGAGGTTTAAGTACAATTATAAGTTCTTTTCCCATAGTATTTTCAAAAAAAGAAGTATTTTGCATCAATATTCGAGCTATGAAATATTTTAATTAATCAATGTTGAGCACTGAAATTTTGCAAGTTTCTAATAATACTAAAAAGTAGGCGTGGCCTCCTAAGTGCGAAAGCCCAGCGGATGCTGGGTTTGCTGTTATCTTAAAATGACACAGAATATATTAATGTAGAGAGAAAAGAAAAAAATATGACAGAATTGTGTGATTGTAGAAAGACTGCAAATACGATGACTGAGAAAGAAGTCAGCTTTGCAAGATTTTTCAATGTAAAATGTCACTTAAATTAAAGGGAAGTATGAATCAACTATATAAAATGAGTCTACCAGAAAATGCTTCTTCCTCGCTTTTATCTTAGCAGTCACCGTTTACATCCTCGAAATCAAGAGATCATCACTCTAATAGACATCAACACAAGATGAGAAATCCGCTCCTATCCATTACAATACAAAGTGTTTCTTATTGAAGAGTGTTTTGAATATCCTCTCTTAGCTTTGCAACCAGTGATTGGCATGAACAACAAGATCCAGTACAAATCAGTACATTTGGAAAAGTATCCTCAATGCCATACCAATCGTTAATTTGTATATGTTAATGAGTGACGGATTTGAACCCTTGCCTTTAAGAGAGGATTCCAAATATACATCGAAGTCCACAATTTCACAATGAGAACTTTTCACACCGACGTCACTGCGGTTGTTACAAAATGTTAATGTCCATCCTAAGAGTTCTTTAGTTTCTCCCTTTACCATATTTCCAGTTTAAAACCTGCGTAGTTTAACTATTTCATAATATTTCTCCAGTTCCGCCCATAAGCTTTCTGCTCTCTAGTCTCCATTTTTACTACTAGCTCTTTCTAATGGCAGACAGAGAAAACATTGCATGTGCATGCGTGTGTACAAAACTGTTTGAGTTGTTCATTCATTTGATAATATTCATAATTGCAAGTTAATTGTAGTAGATACTATAAAGTTTCAAAATCCTAATATTCATTTTGAAACACCCTGCATTACTTCAAATTATGTCATCCTATATTCATGTCTTCTGTATACATATCATCAGGGCCGGCCTAGGCAATTTGTCACCTTGTACAATGGCATAATTTGCCGCCTCCCTCTTTCTCCAGAAAGAACAAATCTTAAAAGTCACGATTTTAAGTATGCTTTTCCAGCATGAACAACGAAGGGGAGGGAAAGTGCATTTGCACTCAGAAAGGCTTAATTACTACAAATACATTCTCTTTGTGTATGTTTTTTCTTTAAATATTAATCTATTATGTTAGTGAAAGATGAAGTAAACACACTTGCAGAGGAAAGATGATAATCCTTTTTATAGAATTCAATATCGAGTTTCAATCTCAATATATCCGTTTGCAATATAGTGCAACTAGCTCTTTTATCTTTATTTCTTTATTTTCCTTCTATATTTTTTTAAAAGTTGTTTCCATCTTCGATGATAATCTTATTTGTGGCAAAGACAAGAGTAGCTATCATATCAGAACTCTGATAACTAACTAAATGAAACAGGTGTTCGAGAATTGAGTTCTTAGGTCAGCTTAGTAAATTAGCTACCATCACCATGAAGTCTGTTTCCAACAAGAAATATTTATTTTAAATAAAGTACTTATGACAGATATTTCCACCCCGTGCAAATGCACGTGTTGCACATATAATAGAGCCGGCCCTGCATATCATATATCTAGTCGAAGTCGACAAATTAGTATTAGTTTTTACTTTTACTATACGTAATATTATTTTCGTACTTATTAAAGGCCTGCTTTCTCGAAAAAACAAATTTTAATTTCTATAATTCTTAGTTGATATTGATGAAACACTGCTGAAACTCGAATTGTTAGTAGGTACTCATACATATTGTAAAATATTTGTACCGTATCAATATCTAGCGTTTAATTTATGTTGCATTTTACGGTAATTACATCTATATAAAAATAATTCATAATTAAATAGACGTAAGAAACATTACAAATGACTATTTGAAAAAAATGAGGCAATTTTTTTTTTTTTTTGAAACAACGTACATTTCTGAAAAAATACGAACTTTTTTTTTTCTATTTACAACACTAAATGTAAGTAATATCTTTAATTGCGAATTTTACTAAAACCAGCTTGTACCGTCTTCATGAAGATAAATTATGTGATCACAAGCAAGCACTCGCTCGCGTTTTAATATGGAAAAGTTTGTTCGGGTAGAAATCAAAATAAGTTGGCCCACACTTTGACACTATTTAATATACCTTAGCTCCATGCTCAGGGTGATGTTTCAACTACGAAGGAGAGGGGAATATGTATATCTGGGAAGAACACTAAACTCGTTGCGACCGTGTTCAGCATTCAGATTTTGGAACCTGTCTCGTCAATATTTTTCTCATGCTCTGCTCAATTTGCATCTTCAATACTTCATTAGAGGATGTTGTAATTTCTTATGCAAATGTCTATAATTTCTGTAACACACCAAAGGTTTTGATTCTGCAATACTGGGCCATTCCATATGAAATCAACAAATCAAGGTGACTCATGTGTTGTAGATTTTATTCAAATTTTGTACAAATGTTGTGGTATCCAAACATAGCACACCTGTCAAATTTTACAGTTCTATCTCAAAAGGGACTGCTGTAGAAGCCATTCGAAGTTTGGGGTATTTGTGCAAAAAGCATCTAAGTCCGACTTCGACTTAAAGTACTGAAACCGCTAGATCTCTAGAGATATTGAAGCTATTTAAAAATGGTTTTCACTAAAACAATCTTAGAATTTGTAGCATTGTAGTAATCAACTGCCTAAGTGGGGCTAAGCAAAGAAGAAAAATAATGTCAAAATTTGGCAAGTATTTCTAAAAAAGGCCCACCTAACATCAACCTCAAATTTTCAAAAATAAGTACCTCTGGTGTTCCTATTTAACATTTAAAAAATTAGGAGGATGTTTTTTGGTATGTTCAAGAAAAACAAATTATGACAATGTAAATTGAGGGCGGATTTAGGCACTTTTTGCACAAAACCCCCAAATTTCCAATGACTGTTTCCAATTTTCCGTGTTGAAAACGTTTATAACTGTCAAGACTGAGATGACTGAATAATTGAATTGTGCCAGAAATTTGAAACTTCAAGTACCATTGTTGAAGGGACTCACATTCTGTCATTAGTTCCATATCATAGACGGCTATGGAAACTGTTGAAACATTTCAAACAACCGAGTATCTCGTTCGTGCATTAAAAAAACTGGCTCACTCATAAGACGTAAGTACAATCAATGAATTCAAACTGAAAGAACCCAAATGAAGACAATGATTAAAGATACAGATGACTTCATTGAGATTTTGGTAGAAATAAAATTACAAATTAGCGCAGCATCATTTCATAGCCAAATCCCAAAGCAGCTACTTCGAATACACACAATAGAGATTTTGGATGACAAATCATGCTTAATCATAGTTGATTTAGCTGAAAACTACTCCTGTATTATTCAAGATGAAGTTTAAGAGTAGCACTGGACCAACATTCTACTCAACTGTGCAACATTCTAATCTTTTTAAATGCAACATCTTAAGAGATCCTGTAACTTCTGTTATCAAATGTTTCATTATGTTGTGTCAGTGATATGTTAAAGCACGTCACAGTTACATTTTATGCTCTCCAAGTTATTCTTTTGAAGTATCTTAACGATGTTTTTCCTCAAATTAAACACGTTATCTACTATGGAGATAGGTCAGTAGCCCGATATAAAGACTGAAAAAAACAAAAAAAAAAAAAAAAAAAAAAAAAAAACTTTGTCACCTTATACCTGCATGAGTGATTTTGGACTCACTTGTGAGTGGAACTATTTTGCCATAAGTCACGGCAAAAGTGTTTGTGATGACATAGTTGAGACGCTGAAATGTCTAGCGAGACATGCTACTTTACAGAGGCCACTGGATAATCGGATTGTTACTGTTGCCGATTTCTTCGAATTTTCTCAAACTACAACCAATGTCAAACTATAACCAAACGCTTTTCTATGCTGGAATATGCTGGAAACCTTTGTCCAATGTTTCAAAAGAGACTGGAATAGCCATAACGTTGCGAGGAACGCGTGAAATTCATCATTATGGACCCATCAGCCTGTTGAAACTTGAAGTCAGTCGTGTATCTGCTTCAAAGACAACATTCACTCTAAACACTTGAGCAGAATCGGAAGACATTAATCTTTCATGTGAGCAATTTATTTCACACTGAAGAGAAATGGTGGATTGAAAAAAATAGTAGAGAATTCACAGGAACATCGTGACTAATGTGAACTTCCTTTATCTCCATGGACCCACGAAAACGTTTTTCTGGCCAAAAACACCTGATACATCCTGGATTCTATACGAAAACTGCACCATTAATATTGGAGTACTAGTATTTCAATTGGTACTGGCAGAAATTACAGCATTTCTGAAGAAGAAATTCAAACTACTGACAAGTAAACCTTACGTTTGGGTGAATCGAGTTGCTGACGGAGACACATATGAGAAAGTAGTACTAAATGTGGTCAGTATTTCAGTGAAGTTATAGGTGCGAAGCTCCAGGGGTTTAGGAGATATAGCTACCAGAACATTACATGGAAGTACAGAATAGTCTTCATACAGTTGGAGGTAAAAGCTCTATAAGACCTCTTGTAACGACAAAAGATGAATAACAAATATATGGGTACATATTAGAACTAGGGGGAAGTCATATAGTAAGGGTATACCTGACGGCGGCCATCTTGAAATCCGCCATTTTGAATTAAGGTTAAGTTTTTAAAATAGGAATAGGGTCATGTGATACATGATTTAAGACTCGAATTTAATCAGAAGAACAATGGTGACGTTAATTTTGATTTACGCGCAATTGATAAAAAGTTACAGGGAAATTAAATATTGTTGCAGCATATGTATTAGTCCTTTACCCCATCTTGTAAATTTTGTGTTAATGATAATAATTAAATAAAAAGCAAGTGGATAAATATTAGGTCTATGGTAAGAGTTGCCTTGATGGCGGCCATGTTCAAATCCGCCATTTTGAATCAGACAAAAGTATTAAACAAAACGCATAACAGTGACATCTTATTAATAGCAAATTTGCCATAAATCCAACGGTATACCCATTTTTGCTTTATCATTATTCAGCACAAAATTAAATGGGAATAGAGTAATGCAATAGATGACTTCGGGCTAGAAGTTAATCAAAAATAGAATGTTGGCGTTACAATGTTAGTTGTTTGATGCTGTACTTGCACGCCATTTCGTTTTTTTTTCTTGTATCCTGTTCACATCTATTTCTCGTTCGCTATTTAAAACTTTGTCTGATTCAAAATGGCGGATTTGAACATGGCCGCCATCAAGGCAACTCTTACCATAGAACTAATATTTATCCACTTGCTTTTTATTTAATTATTATCATTAACACAAAATTTACAAGATGGGGTAAAAGGACTAATACATATGCTGCAACAATATTTAATTTCCCTGTAACTTTTTACCAATTGCCCGTAAATCAAAATTAACGTCACCATTGTTCTTCTGATTAAATTCGAGTCTTAAATCATGTATCACATGACCCTATTCCTATTTTAAAAACTTAACCTTAATTCAAAATGGCGGATTTCAAGATGGCCGCCGTCAGATATACCCTTACTATATGACTTCTCCCTAGTCCTAATATGTATCTATATATTTGCTATTCACCTTTTGTCGTTCCAAGAGGTCTTATAGAGCTTTTACCTCCAACTGTATGAAGACTATTCTGTACTTCCATGTGATGTTCTGGTAGCTGTATCTCCTAAACCCCTGGAGCTTCGCACCTATAACTTCACTGAAATACTGACCACATTTAGTACTACTTTTTCATATGTGTCTCCGTCAGCAACTCGATTCACCCAAACGTAAGGTTTACTTGTGAGAAGACCTTCTCTAAAATTGTTGATAAGAGATCTTAGGCTCCATATTTCAAATTGCTTACAATCAACCAAACATGTAAATGTTATTTGTGTATTATATAACGATAGTTCACTATTGTTCAGTGTTTCTTTTATTAAATTGAACAGCACTATACAGGCTGCGTAATAGGCACATATTGTTTTAAAATAACTTTATAAATTACATTTAAGGAAGAGTTTCTACTTGTTTCATTAATATTATTATTTCATAAGAATCATCAACCACTGCAGAGGAACATACTTAGCCAAGCAACTCGTACTAGTAGAAAATTAAATAATATGGGACTTGAATTATGTTTTTTTTTTTCCCTTTAAACATATCAAAAAACACCTTCCTAATTTTTTTATATGATAAACAAGAATACCACAGCTACTTATTTTGAAAATTTGAGGTTGATGTTGAGGTCTTTTTCAGAATTGAAAAATTTTGACATTATTTTTTCCTTTTTCTCTTTGATGGTGAAATTCATATGCTTACTGACACTCAATCCAGCATTTCAGGGCACTTCATCACTGTTGTAAAATTCTGTGACTAAATTAAAGGTGTTTGCAGGAATACTATATCCTTTTTTAGAACCAGGTTTGGCTAAAACACAATGCTTTTTTCTGATCTTCTTGGCTTTACGAATGAGATACTCGGTTGTTTGAAATGTTTCAACAGTTTTCATAGTCGTCCATGATTTTAGAACTAATGACAGAATCTGAGTCTTTTAGCAATGGTACTTGAAGTTTCAGATTTCTGGCACAATTCATTTATTCAGTCACCTCATCTTGACAATTATAAACGTTTTCAACACGAAAAATTGGAAATAGTGATTGAAAATTTTGGGGTTTTGTGCAAAAAGTGCCTAAATCCGCCCTGAACTTACGTTGTGTTAATTTGTTTTTCTTGAACATACCGAAAAACACCCTCCTATGGTTTTATATATATATATGTTAAAGAGGAACACCAGAGGTACTTATTTTGAAAATTTGAGGTTGGTGTTAGGTAGGCCTTTTCTAGAAATATACTTGCCAAATTTTGACATTATTTTTTCTTCTTTGTTTCTCTTTGTTGGTGAAATTCATATGTTTAACCCCACTTGGGAAGTTCATTACTACAATGTTTTAATTGCCATAAATTCTAAGATTGTTTTATTGAAAATCATTTTCAAATAGCTTCAATATCTCCAGAGATATAGTAGTTTCAGTACTTTAAGTCGAAGTCGGACTTAGATGTGTTTTTGTACAAAATCTCCAAATTTCGAATGGCTCCTACAGGAGTTTCCTTTGAGGTAGAGTTACAAAATTTGAATAAAATTTAAAACATATGAGCCACATTTTAGTTTCAAATTTGGTGATTTCATATGGAATGACCGTACTATGTTATGGATGGCATCAGTATTGTTGAAGGTGCGATGCTCATTATCAATGAACGTCTTATACTTTTGGATATCTGCAACTCAATTTGACAGTAGTATTAGAAGTCACACAGTTCCTCAACGATTGACATAAGTATACCAAGATGGATTTTTGGGGTTATATCCTTCTAGCAGAGGTACAATAACAGCTTGATTTTTCATCCGCTGTTTCTGAAGCATGTCTATTTATAGGGTCATTCTGTTTATTTGCGGGGATTGGAGGAAACATAAATTGTAGGGCCCATGATGTAAGTAAGAATTCTGTATCCATTATGAATATTTTTTTGTGCTAGCTTGAACTTTCGGTATCAATTACGGTGTATTTCGCTAAATATTTAACACAAAGGGACAGTGATAATAACATCCACTTAATAACATTGCAATATAGTACTTGGTACATGTTAAACAGCATTTCACACTTAGGAACACACAGTCACTTAGAAACTAGTATGTGCCCTATCCAAATATTCATGTTTCAGAATCCTACGGTACTTCCGTAACAAGTTTTATAGAGGCAGTTGGAGAGGACTTAAAATTATATGACCGTAGCCAGACTTCCTCTATAAAAATTGCTTCGTGAGTACCTTAGGATTTTGAAACATGTATTTTTGGATAGGACACATATTAGTTCCTAAGTGAAGTCTTGACCCGACTACGGTAGATTCCATAGCATTGGAGCTCTGGACCTTTAAAGTTCATTTTTTCATGTTTTCGGCAGGCTATAACTCCGAAAGGAAGCATTTGTGCATCCAGGATGGTCTACACTTTTTGTCTTATCTTGGTGTCAGGAATCACCTCCCAAACGTTGTCCGTGTTGTTTTGAAACACCCTCTCTCTATATATATACATACTTTCATACGGCGAGTGTGGGAGCATGTAGGAGGCAGTAAATATTCTGGAATAAGAGTGTGGGGAATCGAACACCTGTCCCTTACATCATATCGGTCGGAGGGACCACCCAGCTACTTAGCCTGACATATTGCTTGTAACGTGATTTGCTTGCAACTACGTAAAAAGACAAATAATAGGCATTGTACCAAACATTACAAAATACTCTAGAAATTTTAGAAAATAATTATTTTTAACTGATGACCTCGTTATTATAAACACAATACTAAATTTCTAACCTAACTTTAGTTATTATTATACGCAGAAGAATGCTAAGATGCACGACGGAACGCGTTTTCCACTCTGGAGCAAACATGAAGTTACGCACTGTTTGTAAATTTCCAAGTATTATTTCGAAATATTAGTCAAGATTAACCACTTCTCGGAGGTAAGATACTTATTAACATTGTAATTTGAAATTGATATAGAAAATCAAGTAATAGTAACAAGTTATCTAGCTTCATTTCTCGTATATCTGTAATGTTTATTATATTATAAAATAGGGACACGATAATACGAGGGAGGTCTTTTGCAACTTTCGCTAAGCCACAAGGGAGATGACGAAGCTGTTCATTTTACGTAGCCCACTCTACACATCGTAGGCAGACTTTGCCGTACAATCGTTGTAGGGAGGGAGCTTTAAAACATATGGAATGTAATTGAGGTTTCCGCAAGCGTAAACCATACGATGTAATTCGATACCCCAGGTGCCGTCCTTCAATTTCAGGAAACTGAGTATAAAGTAAAATATATTTTTAAAAAAATCAGAACTCGTGATCTACGCCTTTCACAAGCTATGTGATTTTCCCGTGCATGAGGGGGGCACGGCGGCTCAGTGGTAGAGCGCTTATCTCTGGTGCGGGGGGTTCCTGATTTCGATCCCCAGCCAAGTAAGTTTGCGATGACAACATCGTGCTCGCGGGTTTTCTCGGGGTACTCCCGTTATCCTTCTACTTTCTCATACCACCAATTGTTCCATCATCACTCAACTTGCTTTAATCGCCTCCCTTAGCCTAACTGGCATAATCGTGGGATGTCATACTCAAAAGATTTTATTTCATTTTCTCCCGTGCAGCACGGTCGTTTATTACCGCCATAGATTTCTACCTTAGCTCCCGTCGTTGTGAACGTCGGTAAGGCTTTCTTTAAACTCTCTACAGCAGTCGTGTACACATCCATCACTTATATGAAGTTTCCGCCGTAATCCTTCCTCATTTAACAATGAATTGTGGCTGGATTACGTCGTCTTGCCTGCAGAAATGAATTACATCCCTTCACTGAACTCGATGTTTGCACTTTCGCTACTTCACAGTGATTGAATGGCAAACCCTGCCTATCGGTATATATAGAGGGGGGGGGAGAGCAACGTTCAATGAACAGACTGACTGTTGTTTTCCCATGGTGGCTTCGAGAAGGCTGGAAAAAATAACCCTCGTATTATCATAATGAACTGAAATTCAAGTATGCATGCGAATTCGTTTGTTTCTAAAGCATATCTGAGTAATTCATTCTAACGTTCATTTTCAGCAACACTTAAGACTTGTCTTCACGTAGAATCTAAATTTTACGAGCTCCTACCACAAATAGAACCCTGGTATCCATACCAAGACGCGTTAGTTAGCCATATATTCACAAGAGAGCTTCAAAATATGCGTGAGATTCCGCAAGTCTAATCGCATTTACTGAACACGTGTGAGTGTTCCCCACAGTAACTCTACCTACGTGACTTGACAATTGACAAAAATTCGCAATAGTTCTGATCACTACGCTAACAAAAATATCAGGATTTTCATGTTCATGTACTTGTTTGTAAAATATGAGAGTTAATTTCTCGACATTTTTCTATTCCCTCCCTATTTTAAAAATTTGAATGAGGAATCAAATTATTTATTTGAATCAGGAATGTAACATTTACACATCTGTCTGTAGCTTCCCATGTTTACATAACATTTTAGAGGCACAGTTTAAAATGTACTTTAAGTATATTCATTCCTTTCCATAATTAGCTTCCATATTAGTTTTAAAAAAGTTACATACACACACATCAAATGTTTCTAAATTCCGAAATTGAAAAATGCATTAAGAAGGAATTTTACATTCTTCTTTATAATAATTTCTATATAGGAGTCGCAAAGCAAACATAATGCTTTGAAAATCTACTGCTGGGTCATCTCGCTCTTGGAACAATGTGAGTTTCTTTTCCGCGAGAAGAAGCTTCATTTCTTGTGTGCAGCCGAATGATCAGCACACAGCTTAGAGACGCTACCTTATTTCCTCCCCTCCTCGAAGGATAAAGAAAACAGAAGTTCTTTAATAGTCCAGTGAGAGTATAATTGTATTGTAGGCACGCCAGGAATTTAAAGAACTGTTCTGGACGGCAGGCGAACGTTGGAAGGTGATAGGCCACAATACGTGAACAGAAGGTAGCATTAAGAGGAGTATCGCCGTGACTTAAGGTAAGATGCCTATGTACACCAATCAGCGTTGCAGCTCCATGCTAAAATTACTAAAACTTCTGTTTGGTCGGGCCTCATTCGCATACAGGAATAATTTTCGGTATTTTTTTTTCTTTTTAATTGGGAAAGCACGTAACTCAGTGACACCATAGAACTACCCATGCTTATATCTGCATGCTAGATGGTAGTAAGGACATGTGACAGCATTCTAAACTTTCGACACATTCCCCAAGTGGTTACTGCTACAGATAAATTACTAAGTAAACATTAAGTAACTAAAACTAAATTAAAATAAATAAAATATAATTCTGCAAATGTGATAATATTCTTATGATTTTTACACATTTTACGCAACTGATACATGCTAATATTTCTAATATTTTATACCACTCTAAGATAAATGTACTATCTACAAGTTTTCATCCTTACCTCTTTGTTACGTATTTCTCTCGTACAACATGCATCTGCTCTGTCACATGTCGATCATGTTCTTTGCTATCACTGAACTGAACATTACATACAAAACATCTCTCCGATGTTGCAACTTCTAATGGCTCCATGTTTTTGTTTAACGCATATTGCTGACTTACGTAATACCTTTTACGAGACACTTGCTCAGTACGGGGGATTTCCTCCACTGGAAATAATAATAAGATGAATTAAAATGGTAAGTTAATCATTTTAAGCTATGGTCACTTAACATCGTACCAATTATTTATTATCTCCTGTAACAAAAAAGGAAAAAAAAGTACACCCTTTCACCTGTATCAATAGCGAATGTGACTGGCTTCATGTTCGGAGATCTGAGATACTGTTACACTAATATGTATGTGGGAAGGTATTCTTTTAAGAAAAGGTTTGAATTAAAACTGAAATATTTTATTCCCTTATAACTACACTAACCTCAAGCTTTTTTTTCAGTAGGAATTAAATATACTATTTACAAAGTACGAACTAATTTTAAGCTCTTTGTGTTTGGTATATTTAAAAAAAAAAAAAAAAAAAAAAAAAAAAAAAAAAAAAAAAAAAAAAAAACTCAACTGAGTCTATAAGTATGTAGTCAGGGAATTAATTGGTCTATAGTTTTCAGTACCTCTGACAATGACACTGAATAAGTTTATGCCCGATCTCTTGATTTGTCTCACCCGTCTTTTGAACCAGAAAGAAGAAAAGAAATGAAAGTGACAAAAAAAGGTGAGGAGGAAGTCTTGATTATTTCATGTGTTGTCTCTGAAATGATTGTTATTATCCATATTTGTTTCATAGATAAAAGTAAGAAGTGGTCATTCAAGAAAGAATGATGTGCTTTCCTTCTCTACCCGGTGGTCTTTGAATAGGAGTTCAAAATACATTAACCTTACGACAGGGCTCGAAAAATTCTGGGTGCCTGGTATCCATGTCTAGTGCCTAGCTAATTTAATGTCAAAATATATAGGTCTATGTATTAAATTGGATTTATATTACTATGGGCCCTCGTTTTCAGAACTGGCGCCTAGGTTAGAATAAAATTTTTCGAGCATTGCCTTACGTGATTCCACATCAGTTCCTGGGAAAAAAGAATATTAAGAGGGGTAGTCATTGTGAGAAGTTTCACTGTAATTGGCTAACGTCTCATCTTGACTTCAACAAGTTGCTTTGGTTTCATATCCACAAGATTCCTCCTACCAGTCTTTTCAGTCATTGGCCTGCCGAGAAACATAGGAAGTTCGAGATATATTTTTTATGTTTTGAAAGAACGAGGAAAATGTAGTAATCACGTACTTTAGTTTATGTCGTATTTCCTACAATTGTATTTGCTGACCAAGATTTAAAGATTGGTTTAATACTAGCATCAATTACCCGCTTCACAGGGTTAAATTAACAAAAAATAGTAATATGTTCCATTATTCAGTCACTTTTTACAATTACTAAAGCGTTCTTTAATATCGGTCATTTTCAACCATTTATATATATCCTCCTACTCTCCCCATGTTACGGGGCACGGCATCGGAAGTGTCATTGTTCATCTCAGTGACCCCGATAACTATGAATTCTACACTGATACTGGTCACTTCGATCATATATATATATATATCTTCCCCTCCCCACTCCCAAGTTGCGGGCTGAGTTTCAATTTAAACGGCATCAAAGTGTCACTGTTCATTTCAGAGACCCCGAAAACTATGGATTCGGAACTAATATCAATCATTTTTGATCATTTTTAAATCTCTTTCCTCTCCACATTTTTAAATTACACCGTCAAAGTGATATGACAAAATCCATCACTGGTTTAACTTCATCTAGGTTGTAAATCTGATAGAGATTGGTCCGGTGGTTCAATAGTTATTAAGTTTTATTTTTATTATATATCTCCCCCCTCCCCCTCCCCTAAGTTTTACCGACAAAATGAAATGATAAAACAATCTCAAGCCTGAACCTCATCTATGTTAAAAATTTGATCGAAATTGATGGTTTGGTTCAAGAGTTATTATCTTTTTTTAACTCCCCTTCCCCTAAGTTCTACTGTCAAAGTGAATAGCTAAAAACACTTCCAGGCCAGAACCGCATGGACGTCAAAAATTTGATCGAGATCGGACGGATGGTTCAAGAGATTAAGAGTGACAAACACAGTCGCTTTCAATTTTATAACATAGATTAGGGCATAAGAATAAAGTTGCTAAGATGTGGCCGAGTTTGAATATAAAAACGGCAGATTTTACAAAAATGAGACCTAGGTTTTAATATATTGATACAGATGAAAGTTCAACGCACAAAATGTTTTCAGTATTAACTGATTCGTTTTTCAAAACATCACCGACAACGTTTCGGAGGTGATTCCTGACACCAAGATAAGACAAAAAGTATAGACCAACCTGTGTGCACAAACGAACGCTTTCTTTCGGAGTTATAGGCTGTATCCAAGTTTCAGAATCCTGCAGTGCTTCCATAACAATTTTTATAGAGGTAGTTGGTGAGTACTTCAAATTATACGCCCGTAGCCAAACTCCCTCTATAAAAATTGCTTCTTGAGTATCTTATGATTCTGAAACATGTACTTTTGGATAGTGCACATATTAGTTCCTAGGTAAAGTTTTAACTCGGTTGCGGAAGGTTCTATAGTTTCGGAGCTATGGACCATTAAAGTTCATTTTTTCATGTTTTCCGCAGCCTATAGCTCCGAAAGGAAATATTTGTACACCCTGGTTGGTCTATACTTTTTACTTTATCTTGGTGTCAGGAAACACCTCCCAAACGTTGTCGGTGTTGTTTTCAAATGCCCTGTATATTGGCCCGAACATAATACGATCTTTTCAGTATCAAAACAACCCTACTAGTACTTTAACCGCAGTCTAACCCTTTACACATGAAGGAAAGTTTATTTCATCCACGCAGGACTATACCGGAATATCATGATGTCGTTTGATTTCATCGACCCCTAAAATCCACTTCTACGGGTATTCAAATTGATCTGAGTACACCATCAGAGTACTGAATACAGAGTGCTAACCAACAGAAGAAGAAGGTGCAATAAAGACTGGAATTTATTATCTTAATGTTGTTACATTAAGTCTCATTAAAATATTAATTTAATTAAGAAAATTAAATCTTAATAAATAAATACAAATCTTACAAAGAGCTTAAAATTATTAAGTTTTCTATTATAGAATATTTTCAATATGTATATAATATTGCATGCTGCGTATTTTTATTTTTCCATTAATGTCACCTCAAAAACTTGGGCTGTATTATATTCAGGCCAATAGAGTACTTACTGATAAGAAATTCAATTTTACAAAAGTTTGAACCTAACAAAGATGAACCATTACTTACGTGCATTCTGTTCTTATGTATTTACCTGCCTGAGATTGATTGGTTTGAGCCTGCGACTGTGAAATACGCTGTTTAATATCTTCAAGTTTGTCCTGTCTAAATTTAACTGACGAAGTGTCTCCCCTGTCTTGACTCCTCTGTATAAGCTTTGCCTGTGAAAGAATTCTAAGCAACTCTTGCGGGTGAATACGGGTTTTGTACTCCGGTTGAAACTCATTGATGAAGACTTGATAGAGCTGCCCTTTCTTCGTAACTCCATTGGGTTGTAGATAACCTTTCTTGTCAAGGAACAAAACAAACTGCTCAGCTGACTCTATCACCTGCCTATTCAGAGGCGCTAAAATAAAAACATTGAAGTTAAGTTTAGCTTCTGAATAATGATACTAATTATCACGCAAAGTACTCTAATGAAGATCACTCTATAAGGAAGATTATTATTATGTATTTTTCTGATTCCTTATTCTTTAAGATAGTAAGATTAATATTATTTCTCTTATTCATCTCACATGAATTCTAGTAATAACAATAATAATAGCAATATCGAAGTCAACACAGACACTGGCGCCAATTCCGGGGCGATGGGGGCACGTGTCCCTCAATCTTAGAACTAGGGGGACTGTCCGGTTTGAAATGTGTATTTTGGGAAGAAATGTGATGATTTGTTAGACTGCCGCAAAGGAAAATGAGATGAAATTGATACCCCTTGCTGTATAATATACAAGTTCACCTCAGAAATCAGACTCATCTATCGTAATATAAGTCTCATCTCACCCCCCCCCCCCCCGAATAAGCCCGTCTCCCATTGTTGAAGACAACTCTGCTTCCCTGATGCTCTACAGCATTGTTATAAGATTTGCGGCGATGAACACAGAAGATATTTGTTGGGCACGGGATATAATAAAACGTATCTTAAAGTATTAATTTTCATTCGAAACTATTAGTTATGGATTATATTGCTGATTTAGGAAATTTTGGACTATATATATTGCAGTAGCAAATACTAAAATAGATTTCATGTTACTGAACCAATGAACTAGTCTGACATATATACAAGCACAATCTACCCGCTAAAATACAAAAGCTGCCGATGTCAATGGCACAGACGTTAAGATGTTCACGATTATCGCTGCCAATGAAAACCGACTGAAGCCGTTCGAAACGCAAGAATGGAGAAGAATAAATGAAATCAATTGTGGAAATCGAAAATCAATGATCAAGTATTAAAATCAAACCTGGGGTTCTGATTATGTATGTATCTGAATTTCTTTTTTTTCTTTTTCTTTCTTTTCTTTTTTTTTTCTTTTTTTTTTGAAATAGATAGTGAAAACATTACAGTTTGAAGATATATAGGCAGGAAGTGGAATAATTAAGGTTGTGAACACAGATATGTTTATATTGTTGGTCTTTATCTTCGAATTCGAATGAAAAATAACGCAGGATTTAGAAGTCTCTTCCAAGTAGTTCAGACTGATATTGGTACTGGTTATTCAGGACAAAGTAAAGAGAAATTATTAAGATTGTTGTATACACAGTTGGCTGGTTCCTGATAAAAATACGATGGACTAATCTTTACATATTTGTTAATATAATCGTCAAAAGTCATTTCAGAAGGACAAAAAGATAAACAATTGCACAAGTGGAACCATTATACAGAATTACATATGGACAATTTCAAAGTACTACAGAGTACACAAGAACTAATTTAGTCCAAGTCAGTTCACTACGACTTTTATTAGTCCAAGTTAAAGAAATATAACGACTTACTTTGCATATAAGTAAGAAAAATGAATAAAGATACGAATTATTTGAGTCCACTTTGGCTCTGACCCATTTATACATAAATAGTTACCCAAGATTCTTATGATTTTAATAATTGCCTCTCGTGGGGTTTGTATGACCTCCCTCCCAAAAAAGTAAGGCACTTCGATTTATTTTATCAATAGTAAACATTATTAAAACGAAACAATGTTTAGAATTTTCCTTTGGTTGCGTAACAATAATAACAAACTATAAAAAAAATCACAAAAAGAAACATCCATAAAGTTACATAAAAAAGGTAGTTTTTTTTAAATATAATCTCTTTGAGTAATGAATGTGGAATTTAAGTCTGAATATAGTACGAGCAATATATGGAAGTGAAAGTAATAACCCACAAATGTGTGTTCATTAAGATTTTACGAAAGGAACATTTTTCGTATTTTGGTTTAAACCAGTTGGTATCTAGTTAACTACGATTTTATGTAACTCAATGGGACAACAGTATAAGTTAAAAATCACCAATAATAATTAACTGTACTGTTTCGATGTTTACCTCTAAATAAACTCTGGAAAAGCTAATGAGCAAACAGCGTTAAGTACTAGCAAAGAAATTTAAGAGCGGACATTGAAGAACCATACACATTATGCGTACAATAGAGGAAACAGATTAAAATATGTAACTATTCAAGCACTGTATGTTTCTCAAGGGATACATACCAAAGATGGCGACAAATAAACGCTAGAAGCCAAATATGATAAAAACACTTAAGAAAAACTAAATAATAACAAAAACAATTCAGTCGAAACATACATTACTTTGTGATTAATGATCGGAAACCTTCGAAAGGCAAGTAAACTTGTTCAGATGGCACAAATGCATTACGTATGATGATACAAAGAAAGTAAGCATTTAGGAGACCGTCATACAAGCGTTTGCAGTCAAAATGTGTGGACGGCCAGAATTAAGTGCAGATGAAATGGGCATGATCTTTGGAGAAGGGGATGAAGGGATTCCCGCCGATTCGATCATCCAACATATAAGATTTCCGGCAGATCCCAAATCTCAAGTGCTAGAATGTGTAACCCAGGGGTGAAAAGGGAACGATAAACCGTAACCCTGATCAGGGAACCACGAAAGTTGTCTCAGAGACTGTTTATGGCGTAGTGAAAGAACACCAGGAAAGATCGTTGAATACAGCATATAGCAATACTACGGTGTATCGAAAAGAAAGAAAAAAAAATTCTTTCTTTCTTTCTTTTTTTTCTTTTTTTTTTTTCTTCGAAATGTTACGGTGGGTAGAGCAGACAAGTGGTCATTTGTGAACCAAAACGACATCTGATTTTTCGGAGATCGTTTAAATGGCGAGCATCGACCTCGAAGTTTTGATAGTGATTTGGTTATGCAACATGTACGATAATTTCACAAAAATTAAAATACAGTATTTAGCTATTTTGTATATTTTTACTGCACTGTGGTCGCTTATTGTTTTATTATAAATATGTAAAACTCATGCCACAGGAGTGGTTTCTTATGCTGTTGGTCAAAAATTGTCAATTTTAGGCTAAATATACCTTCTTTTCTATTGATGTTTTCCAATTGGTCTTGACCGAGTTTTATTCGAAAATTTTCCGATTTGAAATACTAAATAAAAGATTTGGTTTTCTAATTACTAACACTTCCCCAATTGCTGTCCAGTGCTTCGCTTATTTTCATAGCTTATTATGCTTTGAAAATAACCCAGAGCTCACCACAAGAAAATGGCTTGACTGCAAGGTCCACCCACCCATTCATCCCAAATTATGTTTGGCAAACATGATTTTACTAAGGAGTAAGCCAAGATCTTCTTCTATCTTTCTCGTTGGACTCATAGTCACCTTTTGTTCGAAACTTCGGCATATGTTCTCTAGATTCTACTTTCGCTTTGATGTAGCCAGCACATGCGCTGACGCCTATAACGGCAGAAGCAAGCCTCTGTAATGATTTTTGAAAGACGTTCCACTAGTTGGTTGTGGCAGAGAAAATCTTGAATTTCTGCATATTTTTATTATCATTATTATAGCCGTCTATTTCTTCATTTGTAATATTATTGGTCAACGGAGTTTCGTGGAGGGAGCATGAAGCCCGATCATTCATGTCATAGTATATTTCTGCATTAAAATTGATGAAACAAAAGTGCAAAGTCTTTTGTCCTTTTTCAATCCTCTTGTTTTCTTAATTCCTCGCCAATCAAGATTTCTTATGTGTGAGTTTTGGTCGGTTATTAAAGCCAGCAGATTTTCAGAATGGGCGTAGAATGAGTTTTGTTGAATGATCAGATCTCTCAAGTGGTGTGGGGGAAATCGGGACAAGTGGATCACACTCCAGAAGTGTCATGCTTCGTCAGTTACCGAGGGGTTCCTCCTTGACCACAAACCACATCGGTGCGTACATCTTCATTATGTACGATGCAATAAGCTGCAGTTGTTTAGAGGGACGGAGCGTACTTACATACAGCCGCAGCATTCGGCATGTTGTTGTTAACCACTACGACTGGACAAGTAGTCTGGGCGTTTTCCTTGCTAGAGTGAGCAAACACCGCTCGAAACAGCTGAACAAATATCTAAAAGATACTACTGGTCCGAAGAAATTCAGTCGCGGTGGTTACAGCATGCCAAGTACTGCGGCTGTATGTAAGCCTCATCCCTCTGAACAGCTGCAATTTATTCCAACGTACATAATGAAGACGTTCGCACCGGTAAAGTTTGGGATCAAGGTGGAACCATCAATAACTAACGGAGCACGGCACTTCTGGAATAAGATTCACTTGTCCAGATTAGTGTTGTAAAGGCCTGGAAAAAACCGGAAATTTTAGCTAAAAAAAAAAAAAAACAGTTTTTTTACCGTTTTTTCCCGAGCTTGGAAAAAAAAACGGAAAAACTGAAATTTTCTAATATTTTACTACATTATGCTTTTAAAATCAAAACTATTTTATATTTACTACTAGATAGTAATCTTAACTGTCATATTTACAGTTAAGTTCACTGAGTAGTTATGTTTCTTGTATTAGAATAGGGAAATTATGTGGCGACAAATATATTTGTACCACTCCTTTAAAGTTACCACCATGATAGAATGGAGTTATGGCTACAGAAGATCCTAAAATATAATCCTAGTTAGATTAATTAATATAGACGCATTTAAATTATCTTAAGTAATCTTATAAAGTTACCGTTTTATGGCACGGAAGTGTTAAAATAACAGGGCCAGAATCATTTTAGTTAATACCAGCATGTTAAAATCAAATATATATTTTATGGAGATACGTTATCTTCCTTGTGCTATGTAAAATTTCTGGAAATTTTGAACCCATTAGAAAAAAATCTTTTGTTCGGAAATATTGGCAAAACCCGGAAAATAAAATTTAAAAACTGTTTCTTCGCTGCCACCAATGAACTTAGGGACTCCAAAAAATATGAATTCGACACTAGTATCAGTCATTTTCAATTAGTTTTACGTGTCACCCTTCCCCCTTAGGAGTATCTAACAGGAGCTGAATTTGGATTTAAACGGCATTGGAAATGTCACTGTTCATCTCATCCACTCCGAAAACTATGGATTCGACACTAATATCGGCCATTTTAGATCATTTTTAAATATCCACCCCCTTCTCCCTCCCCCAAGTTGCTGCGCTGAATTTAAATTTAAACAGCATTGGAAGTGTTAATGTTCATCTTAGGACTCCAAAAATAATAGATTCAACACTAATATCGGTTATTTTCGATCATTTTATATATCTATCTATCTATATATATTTCCCCTCTCTCCCGCCCCCAAGTTACGAGGATGAATTTTGATTTAAATGGCATCGGAAGTGTTATTATCCATTTCAGCAACCCCAAAAAACTATGTATTCGACACTAATATCGGTCATTTTCGATCATATTTATATATCTCCCTGCCCCCAAGTTGCGTAAATGAATTTGGATTTAAACAGCATCGGAAATGTAACTGCTCATTTCAGCGACCGCTAAAACTATGGATTAAACACTAATATCGGCCATTTTCAGTCAGAGGCGTCATTTAGGGGGCAGGGAGGGGCAATTGTCCCAACCTGAGTTTGAGATTTATCAATAAAATAGTAGTAAATCCGTGAAAAGTGCGAAATACTTATATCAAGGATCTTGCCCCCCCCTTCCCCCCAAGCACAAGCTGCAATGACGCTCCTGTTTTCAAACACTTTTATATATCTCTTCCTACCCAAGTTGCGGGCCTGAATTTGGATTTAAACGGCATCGGAAGTGTTACTGTTCACCACAGCAATGGACAAAAACTATGGACTCGACACTAATATTGGTCATTTTAAATCATTTGTTTATCTCCCCTCTCCCCCGACCCCAGGTCACCGTGCTTAATTTGGATTTAAACGGCATCGAAAGTGTCACTGTTCACCTCAGCGACCCCAAAAACTATGGATCCGACACTGACATCGGCTATTTTCAATCATTTTTATATATATCCCCTTCCCCCTCCCCTAAGTTGCGGGCTGAATTTGAATTTAAGCTTCATCGGAAATGTCACTGTTCATCTCAGCAACCCCGAAAACTAAGATCGGTCATTTTCAATATATGTATATCCACACTGCCTTCCTCCAAGTTGCATCTTCAAAGTGAAATGGTAAAATGCATCCCCGGCCCGAACCTCATCTATGTTGAAAATTTTTAATCGAGATCAGTCTTGTGGTTCAAGAGTTGTTAAGTTACAAATATAGTCACTTTCATTTTTATATATATAAATAAATTGTCGCACTAGAAAACAGGTATTTGTTTATATACAATATTTTGTACTTAAAGTTTGTATTTGAATATTAAAAAGTAATTACATGTCTTAGTGAAATTTGTCTACTGCCCTTTCTTTTAAGAAGTAATCTGGTTAAAATTAAGAAAATTCCACCAGATCGAGGAGCACATTAAGAACTCAGGTTCATTCAAAGGACCTATTTGTTGCAACAGAAACCCTTCATGATGATAGACTTGTATGCAACTGTAAAAGTTCTGTAATTAATTCACAACCAGTAATAAACCACTAAAAGACACATAAAGGAAATGAGTGCAGACTATTAATTTTCACGAATAATTACAACAGTTTTATTTTCGAATGATTCTGTTTTGAATATTCACAATATTGAAATTTCTCTACTTACATTTTCCACGCGTTCGGCAAAAAAACATTACTAGTAAGACTAACCTAATACAAAGAGTTTTGTTATTTTCCCAAGTTTTCCGGAGAGAAACCAGAAAAAAAAAGGCTTTTTACCAGTCAGTTCAATATTTCCGGAAATTTTACAACACTAGTCCAGATTTCCTCCACACTATTTAAGAGATCTGATTGATACGGTCATTCAACAAAACTCATTCTACGTCCATCTTGAAAAGCTCTTGCTGGTTTTAATAACCGACCAAACCTTACACATAAGAAATCTTGATTGGCGAGAATTAAGAAAGCAAGAGGATTGAAAAAGGGCAAAATACTTCGCACTTTTGTATTACGTACGATCAATTTAATGCAGAAATACACTATAACATGAATGATTGGGCTTCATGCTCCCTCCACGAAACTTTGTTAACCAATAATATTATAAATGAAGATGACTATATTAGAAACAAACAAACAAACAAAAAAAAAAAAAAAAAAAGTGGATATTCACGAATTTCCTGCCACACCCAACGAGTGGAACGACTTGTGAAAATTATCACAGAGGCTTGCTTCTACCGATATCGGCATCAACGCACGTGTTGGCTACATCAAAGCGAAATTCGAGTTTAGAGGACATATGCCGAGATTTCGAACAAAAAGTGACTATAAGTCCAATGAAAAGATAGAAGAAAATTTTGGGCTGCCCCTTAGTGAAATAATGTGTGTCAACATAGTTTGGGATAAATGGGTGGGTGGACCTCCTCGTGGTGAGTTCTGGATTATTTTCAAAGCATAATAAGCTATGCAAATAAGCGAAACGCTAGACAGTATTTGAGAAACTGTTAGCGATCAGAAAACAAAATCTTTTATTTAGATTTTTAAATCGGAAAATTTTCGAATAAAATTAAGTCAAAAACAACTGAAAACATCAATAGAAAAAAGGCATATTTAGCCCAAAATTGACAAAAAGCGCAAGCAAATAGCATAAGAAATCACCCCTGAGGGACGAGTTTAACATATTTGTCATAAACAAAATAGTGAACGACCATAATGCGGAAAAATACATGAAATAGCCAAATAATGACACCTTTGTGAAATTGTCGTGCGTGTTGCACCTCATCACTATCAAAACTTCAAAGTCGATGCGCGCCATCTAAACAACCTCCGTAAAGTATGAGAAAATCAGACGACGTTTTCGTCACAAGTGGCCACTTTTATTTATGGATATAATTTCAGATACAGCTGAACATCAGTTTGCAGTAGAACATCTCACTAATCTAAGAAGCGATAACATAATATAATTCTCACTACCCACCTTAACACATCGAAGAAAGGATACATCCTAAGCCAGAAAGTTCGGTCGGTATGAGTCATACTAGTACACGTACTATACCTTACGGGTGTAAAAACATGTTTTAATGGGCGAGCTATTGCTTATTAAGCCAAAGATCACACAAGTGAACGAGTACCCTCGATTACAGTAGTGCAAAATATGGTCTGAGGACAGTGAGGCAGGGAATGCATCATGTGGAGTTACGAATCACGCTGTATGTAGTGGCAATCCGATGGACGTGTGTGGGCGTCGCGTATGTCAGGTGAGCATTACTTAACAGATTGCATTGCTCATACTGTGAAATTTGGCGGTTGAAGAAGCATCTGGGCCTATTTCTTGTGGTTCGGACTGAAGCCCTGGTGTTGGTGTCTGGAACAAGAATGAGGCACCATAGTGAAAAGTTTTAGCACTACATTTAAGGCCTCTTCATAACCTTTCCACTGGTGTTTGTCCTTTATCTGTACCAGTTTTTATATCCAAGATAATATACATTCGCGTACACCCTGATTTTCTCATGATTTGCTACAGACCATATTGGAAATACGGTCACTCTGGACATACGAAATGGAATCCGATAGTTCTAATCGTACCACTGTGTTTACGAAATAATGTACTAACATGTGTGCAAATTATCAGATTTTTCAAAAATGGTCGTGTAACCATTATTGTGTAATTTTCGGTGGAATGGACCATTTCTGAGACTCAAAATGTAAGTGTACACGCTATTTTCAAATAACAATCATAATTTTTAAGATGTAGGTCTACTAATCAAATATCAGGAATTACAATTCGTAGTTAATTAGTCCTATTTCATTTGGACATAACGAGAGAAAATAACGTTGACGTGAGCGCTAAGAAGTGTATATTGGTTTGTTTTGTAAAACTTATTCAAGTATAACGTAATCTAATTTTCAGTATTTTACTCTGAAGTCTCATTACTATGTATTTTTAAAGACACACTAGAGATAAAAAATCATCTCAGTATTGTACAACGATTACGCTAGCTCCATTAGTGAGATACTGGGTTGAACCCCAGGATACGGCAAGCAGATGCAAATGACGGAATTATACCTATGCATAAAATTCAGGACAATGAGTTTCCAATGGTGTAAACCAAGCAGGCGTAGACTAATGGTTCGCAATCGGTAGGATCCAGGTTCGAATCAAGTGGCCTGCCAGACTGACTTAGATTTTTCCTCAGGTTAGCAAGAGGAATCGCAAAACGGCACCGTTAAATATAGGAACTAGGAGATTTCTTTCCAACTCTATTCTTATTGTGTTCTTATTTTTTTAATTATTCTACTGTAAATAGGCAGCATTGCAGGTGCAACTAGAAGCTTCATTATCTTTAGGGGTCTTAATCCTAAAATTACAACTGCTTGACATACAGAATTCGTGGTTTGAAGAAAGCAACTGGTTTAAACCAGTCAAACATGTTTAATACGCCCCTCAATATAGTTCAAAGATTAAAGCTTTTCCCCGTAATTACTCACCTTGGTTTCCTCATTTTGTCAGTCTCATGCTTCTACTTCGTGTCTATTAGTTTCCCTGTAAATTTTCTATTTTTCCTATCATCTGCAGTACTTAAACCAACATACATGTCCTAAGTTTGCATTTCTTTTCCCTTTCATTATTTACTTTTTTTTTTTTTTAATTTACAAGTAAAATCAGTTAATTTACATAAGAAAGTGTTTGAAGAATTTATTCGTGTAGGCGAAGAACATACAATTTGTCTGCGAACATAGAAACAGCGTTAAAAGTAATTCATTACTATACAATTGTAATGCAAAGGGAACCTGTAATGATTACCTAGAAACGGTTAGTGTGTTTTCACACTTCTGTTATGTGCATATATACCGTCACTGATGCGCCTACTCCCATGTACGCATCCCGCGCTATTTTGCAGTTCATCCAGCTTCGCCCTGCTCTGTATCGGAATTGATGGAACGCTAGTTTGTAGTAGCCTCCTGGCACAAATTGATGAACGCTTTTCTCATGACTAATCGTTTTAACGAAATATACGTTTTCAGCTTGTGAGCAGGCGCAAAGAAAAAAGTTGTGAACAATTATTTCTGTTGGTGCCTCTCAAGTTTACCTGTTTGAAGTCAAGTATCGACGTGTGCTAACAGGAGTGCAGAAAGTAAGAGAAAATTTTCACGAAGAAATGCGAGTTTCAGAGTTATATAGCTATAATTGTCTCCGTATTCTTAGTCTGTAGGTATTTTTGTAGCTACAAATAAATTACTTAATACGCTATGTTTCGCTGAAAGAGCCAGCCCCCTTTTTTTCTTTTAAATGTTACAATTTCGATACCTTCTGTTAATGTTAGGTTAAGGCTAACTACTTCCATCATTGTACTCATATTCCCTTATGTGCGCTTCCGGTAAGTACATATAGTCTCTACAGTATTATACATTTCTTATTTACACAACATGTACTTCTATTTCATTCTTAAATGACACACAAATCAATTACGTTACCCTTCCTTCAACTCATTTCTCTTGTAAATCTTTTTTTTTTTTTCTTTCTTCATCTAAACAAGATCCAAATCTACAAACTGAGTGCTGTTACCGGCAGGACAGGAAATAATGATACTATTCTTAATACGCTTGGTGGGAAGTAGGTCTACTGTCTCCTTACCTCCCATGACTGGAATTTTACTTTTTATTTCAAACTATCAAATACAAATTATAATATTGATATTATGACAGCTAGTTCATTGTATTAAGGGGTTCATTCGAGCAGATGGTTCTACCAAATAGAAAATTTTAGGTAAACACAATCTGAAACATTCATGAAGGAATGAGAATGTAAACATAAGTGATTACTGTCAGTGCAAAGCATGTTTAAATGAATTTGGAGTGATACTAAAAGTACTGTATCCGTAGTGCGCACTACCACTATCCTCGTTTATGCGTATACCCCCGTCGCTGACGCGCCTGAACCCTACGGCTGCCCCCTCTCGCTACTACTCGAGACCACCTACTGCGCTCCTGCTCTGACTCGATTAGATAGCATTCGTGCTTTTTAGTAGTCATCTAGCACAAGTTGGTTCACGTTTTATGCACTGTATTTTTTATACCATACGTCCACTCTGTATTTATACTGAGCCCTTGTGAAGTCAATCTGCAAGTAGTAATGGAGCTGTTCATTTAATGCACGCTCTGCTAAAGGAA
Organism: Thermobia domestica; assembly: GCF_964235325.1. Classification (NCBI taxonomy): domain Eukaryota; kingdom Metazoa; phylum Arthropoda; class Insecta; order Zygentoma; family Lepismatidae; genus Thermobia; species Thermobia domestica. Next base: position 142,924,273 of record NC_137460.1, read on the forward strand.
ATACAAAACGTTACCTAACCTGAAAATATATATATATATATATATGCCAAGATTTGATACAACAGTTTACTCGAATAATGCTGTACTAAGATTATAAAATCTTCAGCACTTATAAGTTCGAATTGATATACCAATTGAATGGGGGTGACAATTTCATATATCTGACTCGGCAAACTTGTTCTTGATTATTATCATTTGATGGAAAATAATAAATTTTACACTTCAAAATTCTGATATCCTTAAAACTGCGTCTCCAACCCGTAATTTAATCTATACGTAATAAAGCCACATCGCCCGTGGTTTAGATATAGCTTTGGCACACCACGTTTTGGAAGGTTTACAGGTAAAATTATATACTTTGCATGAAAATAGAAGGTTATAAGGAACAAATTTCTGTAGACGACACAATTACACACAAAGTAATACAGCTACATTTTAAGTTTACAAGTGTAGGCCTGCTAGAGTAAAATCATTACAAGTTCTTTACGACGGATAAAACAAGTGAGTGCATATGAGAGACGGCTCTATTAGACGCTATTTCCCACCGGCTGAATATTTCTGCAAAGTGTACAGAACCTGTATTTTATGTTTACAAGCGGAGTGTTTATGGCACCCGCTACTGTGAAACCATGACAAGTGTTTTGAAACTCGTATCATTGCCAATATCCGATTCGGTCAATGTTTCGTTAAGGAGGTCCAGTGTCTTTTGACACCACTTCTTTCTATTGATTTTCGTTTGATTACATAATATAACGTTATATTAGGTTAGGTTCGCTTAGGTCGGGTTAGGTTAGCTTAATGGGGTCCAGCGTAGTTTTGGACCCCCTTAACGGAACATGGACCTCCGCTTCTTTCCATTACCCTTGCATGCACGCACACTTACCATCGCTAACGCGCCTGCTCTCTTCGGACCCATTTAAGTGCTATCGCACGGGCCCACCAACTTCGACCTGGGGTTAAGTTTAGAGTTACCCCTCCGCTTTTTATAAAAATCAGGAAAATTTACAGGAGAAATGAGGTAAGAAATGATAATTTGAAGTTTTTATTTGATGTTTAGGAATGTAAGTTCGGCAGAAGAGTTATGTTTAATACGAGAAAAGATATGTGGAAGTTAGTACTATTTGCCGGGTGCGGAAGGTTTCAGCAGCATGGTAGTTGTAAAATATGGCGAATATGGCGAACAGGTTTAACGGATGCGCAAAAATAATGAAGAAAACCTTTTAAATTTCTGTGAAACACACGGAGTACTGAAGTTAAGTGAAATGTAACAATTTTTAATACTTTAACCACTGTTTTTTTTATGTTACAAAGTCCAAGGGCAACTTCAGACTGGAGGGTCAACTCTAAACTTAAGCCTCGACCTGCCTGGGTTAGACAGAATTGGTACTTTTCAGTGGCCACCTAGCAGAGTTTGGTTTGTGTTTATGGCACTTGTTTTTAAGCTACACACCAAAAAGCAGTATTTATTCGTAAATCGTAATTTTTCAAAAATTATTTCTGGCTGGTGATCCCCTTAAATTTTATCTATGGCAAACGAGATATCTTCATCTTGTCCAGTTGAAACCTTATAGGGGACAATAAGAACGAAATTAAAAACTGAAAATATTTTTCAACCATTACTTCAAGTGGTGGGCCAAAAGAAAACTTGCACGGCTCCTTAACTATAACCCTTGCACGTCGCCTGTTACACAATGATAAATTAATATTTAAATAATTCTAAGGGGTATGTTTAGTACAAGGGGTCCAGAAGCACGTAAAAAACACAAAATTTACAAGAGAAATGAGTGATGCAAGTACTTAGACGTAACATAATGTAACCAAATCTAACCTAGCCCAACATAAACTAACGTAAGCTAACCTGAACTAACCTAAACTAACGTAATATTAGTAGAAATAAGCGAAATTCTATCATTTTTTGGAAAATTATGCGGGACTTCTGCACTAATATAACATAAACTAAACTAATTGTAATTGCCTAATTCCGGACTAACTGTTAGTAGTTAATAAGTACCTCTTTCTTTTGTTGGCATAGACCTATTTCTAGGCCTAAAAGATCCTGTTTTCATCTTGCCTCCTCTGCCTTTTTCGTTTGGTGTTGTCCTTCTTCTAGCTGGTTTTTCTCTCATCTTTGGGAGGGTCTGTTATTCCTTCTTGTACAAAAAGTTCGATTTAAATCCACTGATTAATCTTCATCACTACAATGATGAAATAGTGATTTTTAAACATACATCAGCTTGTAGCCCAGAATATCTTTACCAAGGACAAACAGCAATCACCACAGACTCAGCTATTTCTTCTGGTACATGTGGTAATGGCTCAATGGCTGTATTGCATCACATTACCGCTGCACATCCGCTTCCGCTAGACAAACCTAGCCATGTGAGCCAATCAACTTGCGAATTCGCTGAATTGTTAACAAATCAACTTGCGAATACAATTTACGGGATTTCCCCGTTCCAACATTCTTAAAATAGGTGCGAATAAATATTTTGTTTTAGGGTCTATGTAACAAAATTTATTGATGAAATTTTATTTAATTAAAACAGAATAATTCATTAAGACCATTACATATGTCTTCGATAGTTTCATTAGTTTTATTCAGGGGCGGATTAAAGGAGGCAATCGCCCCCCCAAGAGCCCTCCAAAATATTAAAATTACACACACTGTTGCTTGTAGCTTACCGCCACACGAACGAAAGTTTGGGATCGTTCTTGCGATATTTCAAAAGAGGGTTAATTCTTTAAATTCTATTTAAAAATTGTGTCTGTCCAGCATGCCGCGTTTAACGCTAACGATAACTCGAGTCATAATATCAGATAAATTTCAGGAAGAAGGACGATTTTACTTGAGGCCATAACATCAGGAAAACTATCCATGGCTAGTTCTTTCCCATGAGTTTTTTTTTTTTTTTTTTTTTTTTTTTTTGTAAATATTGCTCATTTTTTGCTACGGGTTTGGTTGGGGACTATCGAATAAACATGCCTCTCCAAACTCTTATGACTAAACCTTTGAAGAAATTCGCTACTTTCTACGGTATTTTAGAAATTCACAACAAGGCATAATAGTACATTAACGCTGTTGAGGTCGGAAAAACGTTTCTGAAAAACTACTGGGAACCAGTAAATCCAGTCGGGAATCAAATCAACTCGTCAAGAAGACAAGTAATCCTAAATCGCGACAAACTGAAATTAATGTTGTAGAATGTGATATTCCTTGGAAGGCAAGGCATTGCTTTTCAAGGCCACAGGGAAGATGCTTGTGCGGATAATTGGACCTCAGATGGTGACGGTGTAGAACTAAGTTCAACGAGGGCAATTTTCGAGAATTGGGCAAATTTAGAATGACTTGTGGTAACGATGTTTTAAAGAATCACTGGAAGAAAGCATCGAAAAGGACAATTTTTGCCAATAAAACCACACAAAATGCCCTCATTGTGTGTTGTGGATGAGAAATCACGTCTATAATATTGTCAATCGAGTGCGGGTCAGTTTTATTCTATTATGTTTGATGAGACTACGGACGTTTCGAACACATCTCAGTTGTCTTCGATTCTAAGGTACGAACACATGGGTGAAATAAGAGAAGACTGCTTCAGTTTCATTGATCCTCGATCAGCAGAGCTGAAACGTGAGGACATTGGTTCGAGCTCGGAATCCGAAGACGCAAAACCACTTGAACTCTCATTGACTCTAGGGAAAATTGGAAAAATTGTTCTATCTTTGCTACGAGACTTCTCACTCGACCCGAAAAACTGCGTTGGTATTCTTACAGATGGTTGCGCCGTCATAACCTCTCAAGGGCAGTGCAGGAGATCCAGAAGGAGGCTTCAAACGCACTGTACTGTTCATGTTGCAATCACAGCCTCAACTTGTCCATATTCAGGTCATCGTCAGTATAGTGCGTGAGGAAATGTCTGGGAACAATGAAAGAGATCATTGTGTTTTCCACCGCATCGTCAAAACGTAATACTATCTTTAAGCGTACGCTTGGTGGCCAATTGGAGACATTTTGTGAAACGAGAGGGGTTGAACGGAACGACATGGTGTTACAATTTCATTTGAAATTTCAAAAAAATTAGTGAGGCTCTACAGTGTGTTCCAAGTGATCCAAGTTAAATACAGCCAAAGCACGGGCACTTTCTTCTGCCATGCACGACAGCGAGTTTATCGTAACTATTACTTGTCTTCAGGGTGTTCTCACGATAACTCTCTCCTTAATCGACTTTTGCAAAAGACAGATTTAGACATGAACGCAGCGTCAGATGTCATTCAGGACACTATCGCAGCATTAAACAAGAAGCGTTCAAAAAGCAAAGAAGAATTCAAGGCAATTTCCGAAGCAATATCCAGAATGGCTACTAGTGTCGACGTGCAGATTCGAACTCCTCATCTCACCCAAAGACAAACACTTAGTGCTCACTTCAGGGCAGATGACACGACATCTTACTACTGAAGAACTGACTACATTGCGTTGATAGAGTCGGTCGTAAAAGACCTCAAAATGCGTCTTGTGCCGGAAGTTTTAAACGTATACGGACTCAACATTCTATTGCCAACACGTGCAACTGACAAAACTTTGAGCAACACCTCCGCGTTCTAAAACTATCGCACTTTACAAAACTAACGGAACTGAAGAAAAAATGCTGTTTTCCCTCCTTAGTTCTGAATTTGAAATCTGTACTTCTAAATGGAAGAGGATTAAAGAGGAAGGTGAAACTCTATCACGGACTGCGTTGGAAGCCTTGGCCACCAGTGACGAAGATCTACGCGTGACTATTCGAAAACTGCTCTGCATACTTGTAACCCTGCATTCGAGTGTGGCCAGTGCAGAACGATTTTAATCCACATTGCACCGACTGAAAACGTGGTTGCGATCTCGTTCTGGCGAAAAGCGGCTGAATGGAAAAAATGAAAATGAAATTTTTGAGTTTTACGTCACATGGTTATGCGGGCTAGGCTAAAGGAGATGGTGCTGATGAGCAATGAATGAAATGGTGGAATGGAGACAGTAGGAGGACCAGCACTTTTGAATGTCACAGGAACATTGTCGTACATCGCGACAATATTATATCCACAGATACGCCTTGGGTGGTATTCACCAAAAAGCGCATTTTGCGTTGTAACTTGTCGTAAGTTCTTTTGTCTAATTCATTTTACTAAAATACAGAAACATTATGAGCGTTCTAAGAAATGTTTAACCTGATATTTTTCTAGCGAAATATTTAGTAAAGCATATCCACGAAGTAGTAATGGGGACACCTGATCGAAGTTTTGACTTTGACCCCGACCTTTGCGACGTCATAGGTCAAAGGTCAATCACCTTGGCACCGGGTCAATGACCTAGGGGTACAAGGACCGCCCCCTCTAGATTTTGGCAGGGGTACCATGGCCTACCCCCTAAATTTTGGCAGGGGTACATAGGACCACCCCCTTAAATTTTGGAAATTGCCAAATCTAAAAATCTGGTGTCGTAGCCTAGGACAAGTAGTATTGGGTGTCTATGTCGTTCCCTTTCATGGTTAAAAAATTGCCAAAAATTCAAATTTAGGAGGCTTTTGACCTAATTTATCCCCTTTGATGAGGTCTTATTACCCTATATAGTTATATGGGCGTATAAAGGGATTCATTCCATTTCATAAGATATGGGTATGTTAATGCACCCCTTGAAAAATTTGGGAGGGTACTTTGCCCCCCCCCCTTAAATTTGGGAAATTGACCAATTTAAACATTGGGTATTATAGTACAGGACCCTAACATGTATTATGATAAATTTGGGTGGTCCACCTCCTTCCGTTTTAGGGGTACAAAATTGCCAAAATATAAACGTAAGCAATACGTTGTACCACGTGTTTGTTCTTTTGGCCCAGTTTATCCCCTTGGATGAGGTGCTATTACCTTATATAGTTATATGGTTATGTATAGCGGTCTATTCCCTATTATAGAACAGTTACATTTGTGCACCCCTTTAAAAATTTGGAAGGGGTACATTGGCCCACCCCTTAAATTTTAGAAATTGCCCATTTTACACATTTGGTATAATAGTATAGGACCATAATATATATTACTATAAATTTTGGTGGTCCACCTCGTTCCCTTTCATGGGTACGAAATTGCCAAATTTTAGTACAACCACATGTTTCGTTTTTGACCTAATTTATTCCCTTGGATGAGGTCCTATTACCTTATATGACTATATGGTCATGTATAGGGGTCCATTACCTATCATAAGACATAGGTACATTTGTGCACCCCGGGTGGGATACCTTGGCCCACCCCTTTAATTTTGGAAATTACCCATTTTATATATTTGGTATTATAGTATAGAACCCTAATAGAGATTACTAAAAATTTGGTTGGTTCACCTCGTTCCCTTTGATGGGTACGAAATTGCCAAATTTTAATACAATCACGTGTTTGGTTTTTGGCTCAATTTATCCCCTTGGATGAGGTCCTATTACCTTATATGGTTATATCATCATGTATACTGGTCCATTTCCTATTATAAGACATGGGTATTTTGATGCACCCCTTTAAATTTCGATTTAAGCATTCGGTATTACAGTACAAGACCTCAACATGTATCATGATAAATTTGGGTGGTCCACATCGTTCACTTTCATGGGTAAAAAATTGCAAAAATATAAACTTAAGCTATATGTTGTACCACGTGTTTGGTTTTGGCCCAATTTCTCCCCTTCCATGAGGTTTTATTACCTTATACGATTATATGGTCTTGTATATAGGTCCATTTCCTATCATAAGACATGAGTACATTGATGCACCCTTTAAAAATTTGGGAGGGGTATCTTGGCTCATCCACTCAGTTTTAGAAATTGTTTAATATAAGCATTTGGTATCATAGTACAGGACTTCAATATGTACCACTATAAATTTCGATGGTCCACCTCGTTCCCTTTCATGGGTAAAGAACTTCCCAAAAATCATATTTCGGAGGTTATTGACCCCTTTGATAAGGATTTAACACGTTATATGGTATGTACAGAGGTTTATTATCTTCATATGTTTATGTGCCCTTTTAAATTTGGGAATTATCAAATAACAAAATTCGGTAAACGTTTTCTAGGACCCATTGATGTTCCTCTTATAGCCAAATACTCAAATTTTGAAGGTTATTGACCTATTTTTTGATACGGCTTTATTATTGAATAAGTACAGGATTTATTACTTTTTCGTAAGACACAGGTGTATTTGTGTACCAATCTTAAATTTTGGGAGGGGTACATTTCTTATTGTCATATCAATAATTGGTAATTGTTCTTAGAATTGGGTGGTATCTCTTTCTTTGGGTAAATCATTGTCAAATATTAGTATGATCACGTGATCAGTTATTGACCTATGATGGGATTAGGAGTCCAGGACATTGGTACATTGAAACTTTGTAGGGTAATTTGAGAATTGTCAAATGAAATTGCGTCATTGGTTTTGATTATTCCAGCCTATGGACCAAATATAAACGTAAGCAATACGATGTACCACGTGATTGACCTTGATGAGGTAGTGTACAGGGATTCATTTCCTTTGTTGTGGTACTTCTTAAGTTTGAGTACACACTTAAACAGTTGGTTCTACTCAGGTAAACAATTGACGGACATTATTGACCTTATTGAACATATAATGATATGATGAATTCTAAGACTTAGGTATATCGCGAGAAGTATTCTTTAAATTTGGGAATTGTGATAAACAGAATTTTAACATAAGGCGCGAAATTTGAAACAATACTTTGAACTTTAGTCACAGCTCATAGTCTAATATCACTTGTGGTGATTGATTTGACCTTGAGCTTTAGAAATCTGATAGCTAACTTTATTGAATCTTATGATTCATAGTCTTAAGGAAATACATGCTAGAACACTGAAATTTAGTCACAAGCTGATGTAATCTAACACTGGCAAAGTTACTGTTAATGCAATTTGATTGGTTGATCACTATCTTTCGTGCAATCTGATTGGTTGATAAGTTTCAAATCTTTGATGCATTCAGTTTTGTTTTAACATTTAAAAAGTTTTTGAAATTTTTGTTTGAAAATTTTTTGTTTGAAACTTTGGTTTGACATTTTTTCGTTTGAATTATTAGTTTAAAACTTTTTGTTTCGAAATTTTTGTGTGAAAATTTTTTTGAAATTTTTTTCAAAATTTTTTGTTTGAAACGTTTGAAATTTTTTCGTTTGAAATTTTTCGTTTGAAATTTTTTGTTTCGAAATTTTTCTTTGAAAAATTTTTGTTTGAAATTTTTTTCAAAATTTTTGTTTGAAATTTTTGTTTCAAAATTTTTTGTTTGAAAAACGTTTGTTTGAAATTTTTTGCTTGTAATATATATGTTTTGAAATTTTTGTTTGAAAAACGTGTTTGAAATTTTTTTGTTTGAATTTTTTTTTCGTTTCAAAATATTTAAATTTTTAGTTCGAAATTTTTTGTTTGCATTTTTTTGTTTGAAAATTTTTGTTTCGAAATTTTTGAAAAAATTTTGTTTGAAATTTCTGTTTCAAAGTTTGGTTTGACATTTTTGAAAATTTGTGCACTCATTAGTAAAGAACCGGAACTGTTTAGAATAAAAACGTCTGGCAACATTGTTTATCATGGTGCAATAGTACACGTCAGAACATGATAATGCAACGTCATCAGTTTTGCATCATATATAAGTATCGTTCGCATTAGTATTCATGATAACATCATCATGGCTCCTTGTCTGCACTTTCTAAACACACGAGATTTGATGAAATCATTTACCAAGATTACTGATTTACAATAGAATGTACCTTATAGGATCTTAGCTAGCCAAAAAATCCCTACAAAGTTTGGATTAAGAATCGTAGTGAAGCTTGAAAATGATAAGAATATAATTCTACCAGCAAGATATTTACCCATGGAAGCATCAAAACAAGAAGAACTTCTGTGTTTCTTAAATACTGGATCTGTATCTTTATGTTGCAAAGGATTCTTGGGTCGAAGTCATCAATTTGAATTTAGTACACAGCCGGTTTCGTCAGCAATTGTGATGAAATCATGAATTCAAACGTTAGCACATTCCTTTGACGTCAGAGGTAGCTGTATGCAGAATGCGATCTATGAATTTGGTTACTCAGCATGAGGTCAGCAACTGTGATGAAATCATGAATTCAAACGTCAGCACATTCCTTTCCAATGACGTCAGAAATAACTATGAAATGAGCAAATACAGTGTCAGCCCATGAAATCATTTGAGCAAGTGCGTTTCAGCAGGAAAGATGTGTACTTCTAACGATAAAGAATTCCTCTTCGCAAGCTATTATCCAATAAATATATTTCAAACAAAACATGTGATGATTGGTATCAGATCTAGAACATTTGAACCTCTGATTCGATTGGGCAAAGCAGAACAATTTGGTGTACAACTGACCTGTGAAGAATGGCAAATATTATGTTCACGAGAGCTAAATGTGACCATAGTCAAATCATCAGGCTCAAATCATGAAGTGGTACCACGTACAGTCCTTGAAGAGAAGATGGTGCTGTTACGTAAAAGGAGTACATTGCATGTCCTTCGCAACATGGTGTATCTATCGCAAACGGAATGGAACAAATTCATCAACGTATTCCAGTGTGTAAAACATGCAGTGGAAGTGTGCAACAAAACAAGTATATTCCTGAAAAAATACTATTTTGAAAAATGTGTCATGCATATTGTACAACATGTATCTAGGTGTTGTGATTGTTGTTAACATCGTTCGTGGGTGCATACCTGTATTGATAAACAGTTTATTTGTGGTCAAATGGACATTGTGTTTCCACCAATTGATATTGCAATAGACCTTAAAAGACTTCAATTGGAATTAAAATTATATGCTAAAGACAAACTAGTGCAAGATGTTCAAAATACATTGTATCGACAATATCCAGATCCTATATCTAGTATGGATGTATGTGGAGTGTAATAATAAGATCCATTTCAATGAATTGTGTTTTTTCATTTCAAATACAACCCCATGTTCTCACGTGTACTATTGCACCATGAGAAACAATGATGCCAGGTGTTTTATTCTAAACAGTTCTAGTTCTTTACTAATGAGTGCACAAACTTTTAAAAATGTCAAACCAAACTTTGAAACAGAAATTTCAAACAAAATTTATTCAAACAAAAATTTCGAAACAAAAATTTTCAAACAAAAAAATGCAAACGAAAAATTTGAAACAAAAAAATTCGAACTAAAAATTTAAACATTTTGAAACGAAAAAAAATAAAAAAATTTCAAACGAAAAAATTTCAAACACGTTTTTCAAACAAAAATTTCAAAACATATATTACAAGCAAAAAATTTCAAACAAACGTTTTCCAAACAAAAAATTTTGAAACGAAAATTTCAAAAAAGAAATTTCAAAGAAAAATTTCGAAACAAAAATTTTCAAACTAAAAATTTCAAACGAAAAAATTTCAAACCAGTTTCAAACAAAAAATTTTGAAACAAAAATTTCAAAAAAATTTTCACACAAAAATTTCGAAACAAAAAGTTTTAAACTAATAATTCAAACGAAAAAATGTCAAACCAAAGTTTCAAACAAAAAATTTTCAAACAAAAATTTCATAAACTTTTTAAATGTTAAAACAAAACTGAATGCATCAAAGATTTGAAACTTATCAACCAATCAGATTGCACGAAAGATAGTGATCAACCAATCAAATTGCATCAACAATAACTTTGCCAGTGTCAGATTACATCAGCTTGTGACTAAATTTCAGTGTTCTAGCATGTATTCCCTTAAGACTATGAGTCATAAGATTCAATAAAGTTAGCTATCAGATTTCTAAAGCTCAAGGTCAAATCAATCACCACAAGTGATATTAGACTATGAGCTGTGACTAAAGTTCAAAGTATTGTTTCAAATTTCGCGCCTTATGTTAAAATTCTGTTTATCACAATTCCCAAATTTAAAGAATACTTCTCGCGATATACCTAAGTCTTAGAATTCATCATATCATTATATGTTCAATAAGGTCAATAATGTCCGTCAATTGTTTACCTGAGTAGAACCAACTGTTTAAGTGTGTACTCAAACTTAAGAAGTACCACAACAAAGGAAATGAATCCCTGTACACTACCTCATCAAGGTCAATCACGTGGTACATCGTATTGCTTACGTTTATATTTGGTCCATAGGCTTGAATAATCAAAACCAATGACGTAAATTCATTTGACAATTCTCAAATTACCCTACAAAGTTTCAATGTACCAATGTCCTGGACTCCTAATCCCATCATAGGTCAATAACTGATCACGTGATCATACTAATATTTGACAATGATTTACCCAAAGAAAGAGATACCACCCAATTCTAAGAACAATTACCAATTATTGATATGACAATAAGAAATGTACCCCTCCCAAAATTTAAGATTGGTACACAAATACACCTGTGTCTTACGAAAAAGTAATAAATCCTGTACTTATTCAATAATAAAGCCGTATCAAAAAATAGGTCAATAACCTTCAAAATTTGAGTATTTGGCTATAAGAGGAACATCAATGGGTCCTAGAAAACGTTTACCGAATTTTGTTATTTGATAATTCCCAAATTTAAAAGGGCACATAAACATATGAAGATAATAAACCTCTGTACATACCATATAACGTGTTAAATCCTTATCAAAGGGGTCAATAACCTCCGAAATATGATTTTTGGGAAGTTCTTTACCCATGAAAGGGAACGAGGTGGACCATCGAAATTTATAGTGGTACATATTGAAGTCCTGTACTATGATACCAAATGCTTATATTAAACAATTTCTAAAACTGAGTGGATGAGCCAAGATACCCCTCCCAAATTTTTAAAGGGTGCATCAATGTACTCATGTCTTATGATAGGAAATGGACCTATATACATGATCATATAATCATATAAGGTAATAAAACCTCATGGAAGGGGAGAAATTGGGCCAAAACCAAACACGTGGTACAACATATAGCTTAAGTTTATATTTTTGCAATTTTTTTACCCATGAAAGTGAACGATGTGGACCACCCAAATTTATCATGATACATGTTGAGGTCCTGTACTATAATACCAAATGCTTAAATCGAAATTTAAAGGGGTGCATCAAAATACCCATGTCTTATAATAGGAAATGGACCAGTATACATGATCATATAACCATATAAGGTAATAGGACCTCATCCAAGGGGATAAATTGAGCCAAAAACCAAACACGTGATTGTATTAAAATTTGGCAATTTCGTACCCATCAAAGGGAACGAGGTGAACCAACCAAATTTATAATAATCTCTATTAGGATCATATAGTATAATACCAAGTATATAAAATGGGTAATTTCCAAAATTAAAGGGGTGGGCCAAGGTATCCCACCCGGGGTGCACAAATGTATGTCTTATGATAGGTAATGGACCCCTATACATGACCATATTCATATAAGGTAATAGGACCTCATCCAAGGGAATAAATTAGGTCAAAAACGAAACATGTGGTTGTACTAAAATTTGGCAATTTCGTACCCATGAAAGGGAACGAAGTGGACCACCAAAATTTATAGTAATATATATTATGGTCCTATACTATTAAACCAAATGTGTAAAATGGGCAATTTCTAAAATTTAAGGGGTGGGCCAATGTACCCCTTCCAAATTTTTAAAGGGGTGCACAAATGTAACTGTTCTATAATAGGGAATAGACCGCTATACATAACCATATAACTATATAAGGTAATAGGACCTCATCCAAGGGGATAAACTGGGCCAAAAGAACAAACACGTGGTACAACGTATTGCTTACGTTTATATTTTGGCAATTTTGTACCCCTAAAACGGAAGGAGGTGGACCACCCAAATTTATAGAAATATATATTAGGGTCCTATACTATTATACCAAATGTGTAAAATGGGCAATTTCTAAAATTTAAGGGGTGGGCCAAGGTACCCCTTCCAAATTTTTAAAGGGGTGCACAAATCTACCTATGTTCTATAATAGGGAATAGACCGCTATACATAACCATATAACCATATAAGGTAATAGGACCTCATCCAAGGGGATAAATTGGGCCAAAAGAACAAACACGTGGTACAACGTATTGCTTACGTTTATATTTTGGCAATTTTGTACCCCTAAAACGGAAGGAGGTGGACCACCCAAATTTATCATAATACATGTTAGGGTCCTGTACTATAATACCCAATGTGTAAATTGGTCAATTTCCAAAATTTAAGGGGGGGCGAAAGTACCCCTCCCAAATTTTTCAAGGGGTGCATTAATATACCCATATCTTATGAAAGTGAGTGAACCTTTGTATACGCCCATATAACTATATAGGGTAATAAGATCTCATCAAAGGGGATAAATTAGGTCAAAAGCCTCCTAAATTTGAATTTTTGGCAATTTTTTACCCATGAAAGGGAACGACATAGACACCCAATACTACTAGAGGTACATACTGGGGTCCTAGGCTACCACACCAGATTTTTAGATTTGGCAATTTCCAAAATTTAAGGGGAGTGGTCCTATGTACCCCTGCCAAATTTTAGGGGGTAGGCCATGGTACCCCTGCCAAAATCTAGAGGGGGTGGTCCTAGTACCCCTAGGTCATTGATTCGGGGCCAAGGTGATTGACCTTTGACCTATGACGTCGCAAATGTCGGGGTCAAAGTCAAAACTTCGATCAGGTGTCCCCATTACTACTCACGACCGGGCCTGTAGACAGAATATCGTTTTGGGGAGGGGGCATTGTGGTGAAAATTCCGTAGCAATTATATCTTTTACCCTCTTTTCCTGAATCCGTTTTACCTTTCTTTTTTTTGGGGCGGGGGTAATTTATGGAAACATTCCACTCCACAACAAAGAGACCCCCCCAAAACGTTTGGTTTAATCCGCCAGTGGTTTGATTAGGTCTTTCTCAGAATCGTTTCGAAGTATGATTAGAGTCATACTAAAAACCTGACTCTTAAGAATTGCTCTAATCACGCGTCGCAACGATTCTGCATAAAATCCAGGGCCTTATGCAGAGTCGTTCTGACCCGTGATTAGTGTCATACTAAAGAATTCGACTAACATATATTTCCTGCAGTAGTCAGGCTTTTAGTATGACGCTAATCATACGTCAAAACGACTCTCCATAAGGCGGCCAGTCTCATTCATCACAATTGAGAGGAAATACACGATCATTAGATATTGGCTTGCATAAAGGAAAAACAATATTTTTGTTTCTATTAGCGGTGGGCACTAAAACCGATAGTTCGGTTTCCGGTTTTTACAAAAACCGAAACCGGGCTTTGAAAATTTTCAAAAATTGATTTTTCATCGAAACCGGGTTCTGTTTTCTCCAAAACCGGTGGTATTTTTTATCGAAACCGGTTTCAGTTTTTCCAAAACTGGTTCTATTTTTGACCAGGACAGTGTTTTGTTGTTCTCCAGGAATCTATTCCGTTTCCAGAGAAATAGTTTTATGTTTGGTGAGAACCGAACCGAGACGGTTTTGGACAAAGCCAAAACCGATTTCAGTAAAAAAACACCCATTCTGGAGAGAACCGAAATTCCGGTTTTTCTAGAAATCTGTTTCCGGTTTTTATAAAAACCGTTTTTGCCCATTCCTGATTTTTATTTTGCGATACTCTATACCACATCATATATATATGCTTCAGTAGGGCGTGTCGATTTTTTCAATTTTCAAAATCCTAAGATGAGGGGTGCTAAAAAGTTGAGACCTGACATTCTATTTCGAAGCATATATTTACAAATTCGATATAGTGTTGTTTTGCTAGGTAAACATCAGTCCAAAGTTTTGTCATTTTCGTTCTTTTTTTTTACAAATTTACTTTTGTTGTTCATAGATGGCGCCAGCGTTATATTTTATTTATTGAGCAGAAATACATGCTTGTTAAGATTAGTTGTATCTATTTTCACATTGCTGAATTACAGTTTTAATATTATGTCAAATTTATATTCATTAAATGAGATACATTATTAATTTTAAACGGGTGCTAAACGGGTTCACATTTATTATATAATAACTCCAAGGGTATAAGTTTGAGAGCTTCAAATTTGAGTGTGTAAACTTTTTCAACTAGTTTTTATATTAACATCGTGGTTCCTTGATGTTTCTTTACAATGACTTCTAAGACAAAAACAAAACGTAATACATTTAGACATAGGAGTAATTTGATTGGAACCGGCAGAGAATTGTTACCCTCTGAACTTCCCCTCATTAAGCTATGTTGTCATGCAGAGCATTTGGTATTTTGTCGGCTTGCGTGCCACAGCTGCCATATCTACTGCCGCCCTTATGGATGTTGGCTTGATGACCGACAAAGACCAAAGGCTTGTGATTGATCACAATAAAGTGAAAAGAACACAAGAAAAAAATAATGAAATCCGTGGACCAAGAATTTGATGAGTTCTGTCAGCAAGGTATAATCAACTGCATCTTCTTTGACGGCTGTGAAGATATTACGAACGTTATGTTGGTAGCAGAAAATTCAAATCACCAGTTCCCTGGGATTATGTGAGAACAACACTATTCTGTTTACAGCGAGCCAGGTGGACGCTATCTTTATAATTTCACTGCTGAGAAAGATTGTGACAGTAAAAAGCAAGCTGAAATTTTTGCTGATAATCTTGAAGATTTTAGAAGGGCATTGATAAAATCTTGCAAGCAATTGGAGGTGATTCTACTAACGTCAACACTAGTTGGGAAGGTCGTACTATGCATTGGGTACAAGTCAAACTCGGTCGAAAGCTAAATTAGTTAGTGTGTGCTCTTCACACTAGCTGGTTACCTTTGCGACACTTAATCACAACACTGGATGGCATAATTTTGTCTAGCAATCAGTGGAAAGGTGCTATTGGAGATATGCTAGACGCAGTTACTGGACTTGAAATCGATCCTTCATAGCAAAATCTCCCAATTGGAGAGCCTCTTATTGCGCTGAGTGAAAATATCGTAAAAGATTTATCTACAGATCAAGCATACGGATATCAGATTACACAGGCCATTCTCACTGGAAAATCTCCATGGAATCTGGCTCTTCTTGAAACTGGCCCAGTCAGTCATTCAAGATGGTTGACTACAGTACATAGACTGCGTCGTTTGTGGGTTTTTAAACATGAACTTAACGTCAAATATCTCATAAATCTTAGGCGGATAGTGAAATACATTGTTAGTGTCTATTACCCTGCTGGTTCAACATCAAAGTCAAGCATTGCTGGGAAAAAGGGCCACGCCACATCTTGTTTCAACTGCATTGACTTCATATGCAGAAGAAGATTGTTGTGGATGCTGTACTGCAAATGATACTTAACTTGATAAGTGAGGCAATACAAGGAAATCTCTCTGTACATCCGAGGAAAACACCTGCTATCGACCCCTATGCCTCGTTAGTGCTAGATATGATCGACTGGTCTAAAGGTGTTTATGAACCTCGCTTGACATGCAAACTTTCAACAGTAGTAGTAAAGAAATTTGTAGACGTTCCGATGAAAGTACCACAGTGGCCAAATCACGGTCAATCTATAGAAAGATGTATGAAACAAGTCACAGAGGCAGCAGCAAAAATCTATACGTATGAGAGACGTGAGTGGTACATGATAGTTCAAGAAGCAAGTCCACAGTTGATGTCCGAAAATGAATCAAAACAGGACATAGTGAAACTTGTTTCGTGAATAACTTGTGCGTTAATAGTATTGCTTACTTGTTGCTGTTTCTTGAATGCATTTGTATTAAGTAAAACAAGGACAGCTTTATCACAAAATGTAACACAAATGTAGCATAGATATATATAGTAATACTATAGTAGTAAGTAAGAAGTGTATGAACTGTATGATGCAGCAGTTACAATATAATTCATTATAATTGAAAATTAGTAGTTAGTCAATGTGGTTGAGTAAGGTATTTTTAAAATCAATGAAAAATGTGTTTCTCAAGATTTGTAACAGAAGCTACACACTTCAAAACATGGAGAATGTTACATGTTTTTACTAAAACAATTATAAACTATAATAGTACGTAATCAAAATAATGCTTTCTGTTCTTAATAACTGCAATGCAATAATATAAAGTCTAAACACAGTATTTCAGTACGTACGTCTATGTATGGAGAAACTTTATTGGATGTTTTCTCAAAGTATTGGTTATATATTCTTTCTTACTGTACCTCTAGCTTTATTGATATGTTTGATGATTAATAAAATGTTTCATACTGAAAAATAATTTATTGTATAGCATTGCATGGCATTTTCGAAAGTATTTCAGTATGAAATTCGGAAAACTGCTCTTGTGCTATATTCAAATCTTGATTTACCTAGCTAGAATTTCTTTAATCACAAAACTAAGTACGGATTTGAATTTCTCATACCTAAAAACATACTTTTAAGACCCCTCATCATGAAAAATTGCAAAAAGTATATTTCACCCTCAAAAATGACACGCCCTAATGCTTCAGTAATACAAGTTGTATGTTTTTGAGTCAACTATCCTCCGCATAGTTGGAAAAGCTAATTAAAAATGTAACTTAAAAGTTAAAGTTATGAAAAATAATTTATTATATTAAACTAAAACTATTGCCGGAAAAAGGAACAGTTGAGGTAAAGCTTAATTTCAATCAAATTAATTGATTAAAATTAAAGTTAAAAAGGACAATGTTCAATATTATGCAATAAGAATTGTTTTGATTTGTGGAAGTTAATATAAAATTTATGGAAGAAATTATAAACATGGAAAATTTTATTTGATTGTTTTGAATAGTTACAGTTTTCAAACGAAACTTAAAACTAACGAGTATTAATAATAAATGTTAATTGTAGTTAATAAGTGTAAGATTAAAATGTAAAATTTCAAAACAATTTTATTAACGAAAATTATATATTTTAACGAATATTTTATGTAGTTTTTTGAGTAACCCTTCTCGCTGGTCTAGTGGCTAATGGGTTTGACGCACGGGATCCTGGTTTCGATTTCAGATGGGAAAGCATTGAAATTAGAACGCATTAAAATGGTTTGGAATTTCTACTTTAACTGTGGGTTGTGAACAGCCTCAGTGCTAAACTCCAACCACAACAAGTAATAGACAACCACCTGATTCATTACTAGCTTTGCTATTTTAATTCAAATTAGAGGTGTAAAACACTTAACAAAGCAACGTTTATTAAATAATAATAATAATAATAATAATAATAATAATAATAATAATAATAATAAATGTTTAACAGGTTCGACAACTAACTAACTGATCACATTGGCATCATCATCAGACACTGTCAAGCTATTCAAGTGTTTGATGAAGCCAATATGGTCAGGTAGTTGGTGAAACTGTTACACATTTATTATTATTATTATTATTATTATTATTATTATTATTATTTAATAAACGTTGCTTTGTTTAGTGATTTGTATTTCTAGTTTATGAAAAATCTTACATTTCTTCATTTCTGAAAAAAAAATATGCTCGATAAATTTAATGTACTTTTTCCATATACTTTTCCCTTGTAACTCATTTTTGATCACAGAAAATCACAATATCGACGATATGTCTGTTTCATTCGCGTAATGCAATGTTTTCTCATAACTTTACTATTCTTCTACATTTACATAGTTTGATCTCATATAATTATAAATTATCTGCCGTAAGTTTTTCATATCTCAAAATTCGAAATTTGACCTAAAGTAACTCATTAAAACAAGTACTGAAAACACTCAGGAATTTAAAAAAATATTCAAGGATTAATTCAAAAAAATAATTGCAACTAAATAAACAGACTGACTCTTGTAATTGTTCTTCCATTTAAAAAAAAGAAAGAAAAGTAGGTCTATAACAGAAAACTACAAAGCTGCTAGTTGCAATATATAAGTTTATTTTAAGTTATAAAATAAAAATGGATTTCTTGCTCTTTTGTTATAAATATATTTCTTCTATCATATAGTTATTACATTTTCTTTCATTATTCTTTTATACAAAATATTTTCTACACTAAGGTTATCCTGACTACATTTTTAGAACTAGAACTGATAATAATGAACAAGATTACTATTATGCTACTAGTAGGATATAAACATATATGAAAGTTTTTATACACGTTTCTTTATACCAGGGAAGCAAGAAAGTTCGTGCACTTTTTAACCATTCCCGCGTCTATTTGGCTGCTGCGGCGACATCTGTCACCGTAGCATGAACGATTTGACTGTTTGGGAAAGCTTATTCATTGACGCATCAGCCACGGTGAATAAAACAACGCATTTGTTAGTGTGGTGTGTAAAAATCGCTCCTGATCATGTCAGTGTCAAATGAAGTTCTTAGAGCTTGTTTGCTTTTCGACGAAACTATGCATCTATAGATGGAAAACGGTAATTGTCTCGGCAAAACTCTGAACAATACTTGGGGTGGCAAAGGGGGGTCGAGAATACTATTCGTGTGGAGCAACTCCAACAAGTACCCCGTCGGCTTTTTACTGCCCCGTGTCTCGAATCTCGATGTTAAAATAGAGACACGGAGGTTAGCTAATTTCTCCTCACTCAAGTACGCTTCTCTAAAGTGAGTGACGAGGTCGTGATAGTTCCGGCACTTCCCTAATGTGACCTGCACCAATTACCGTGATATACCTCTAAAACAGTGGGAGGAGAAGGCAAGACGCCTCTCTTCCGGGACTCCAGTTAAATCGAAATAGTTCTCTAATTCAACCAGAAAATTATGAGCTTGCACTTCTGACTCGGTCCCAGAAAAGGTGGGGAGAGATAAATCTCTATGTAGTAGTCCCAATGCAGATGCAATCTGACATGTTGACACACTACCATTGTTAATATTGTTGTTGTTGGCGTTGGTGGGAGGGGCAGCCTGCTCATCTGAACTCTCGCGTCTCGAGAGCTCAGGGGACTGTCTCGCGTGGCTCGGTCCAGCGACCGGCGTGTCAATTCCCTCATTTGAGATAGAGGCTGTGTTTTGACAGTTGGAACTATTCTCACGCACCGACTCCCTTAATAGTTCCAACTGTTCCTCCCATCTCATTTCCGCCCGTCTGAGCTTAGATTGCAAATGCCCTACGGAACTCTCCATGTTGGCCTTTACAGGTCTACTTCACTCGACATGGCGTTTACGTTCTCTCCTACTCTCTCCACGTCACCATGTAAATGGTTGACATCTTGAGAGACCTGTGCGAGGTCAGAACTCAGGACCTCTGAGATTTCACCTATACGATTATCAGTAGTGATTTCTAATTGGCTAACTCTCTCTTCGGTGACCTCAACAGAAGTTTTCAGCTCTTGGCAGGATGCTGTAATCCGCGATTCAAGAGCATTCGCTGAGGAATCGATCCTGGCTTCTAGCTCTGAGATGTTCTGTAGTATTTCCTGCCTGAAACTGGCAGTAATTTCTTTCTCTACAGCCTCCAACCTATCTAGCATTATCCTACTAGCGTTCTCCTGCCTATGAGCGATCTCTTCTAGCGTCCTCTCGTGTGCCCTTTCTTGTTTCTCTAATTTTTCGTGTTTCTCTAGCTTATCTGATATTTCTAACAGTGACCGTTCCTGTGCCTTTTCTTGTTTTTCTAATTTCTCAGAAATGTCGGTTAGTGTTTTTTCTTGCTTCTTTTCTTGATTTTCTAACTTGCCAGAAATCTCTTTAAGCATGGTAAACAACGACGCGAGACACGGGTCAGTTACAATATTCGTGACTTGCGCGGAGGTGGACGGAATCGGTTCCCTAACCTGCTCCGATTCACTATTTCTGTCCGTGTGTACGGTACTTTCTCCAGGCAGAACTACTTCCGGGAGAGAAGTATTTACAACGCTAGTCGCTTCACCTACGGTGTCCTGGGACTCCGAAGGAAACTCTAACACCTGCGCAAATTGATCTTCTTGCATGAAACTGTTTTCTGCGGATCCCTCCATTGCTCTAGCTTTGCTTCGCGTTAGTACCATAAATGTATTACACAAGTGAAAAATTCTCTAAAGTGCCTAACTGTTCTCTAAAAATGCTATTACCCTCCAAAATTCTCTAAAGTTTCAAAACACTTTCAATATGAACATAAACACAACATAGAGATGCTATAATACACTAACGCGACAACAAGCAAATACACAAACAAATCATAAACTTTCTGGATGGGCTTCTCGCGACAACCTGAAAGAAAACAAATAACTCACTCGCGTCTGGCTTGTCCTAATACCCGTGAATCTGGTGAGTAATTTTCATTTCCCGCTCTGGCTTCATAATCAAAATACACAAACAAATGAAAACATAAAACTTTACTTTACTGCCACAACGTTAGTAAACCAAAACAAACTTTACAAGGGACATTTAAATCAAAATTTTACACTCAGGTCGGCGTGTGCCGTGACCCACGCGAATGGCAGCCAAGTTCTTTGTGAACGGGGGGAAGATTTAATGTATGTGATGTGAAAAACAAATATTTAATTACTTTAGTAAAATGATAATGTATGAGGAGATATCACACACAAGCTAATAATTACGTTAATTATGCGTACCCTTCCACTCACAAAGTTCAATGCAAATGCAATTATGTCAGTCGCTAGAGTCTGAAGTATTGAAATTAAAATTTTGAAAATATAATTTAGAAAATATGAAACATGAGAATCTTGATTACAAGGTACGCGCGGTTTTAACGACCAACCTGAGTAGAAAATTACTCACTCACACATAAAATATGTCCAGCAGATTCACGGTGTGTACACAATCCTGGCATCTGGCCTGAAAAGAAAACATAAGGACTGAAAATGCCAACACATACCTGACGGCAAAGATGGGTGATGAAAAGGAAACACTCTCCAATATTTCTGCTTCAATCCTTTTAATGAAGTTATTGTGAATTCAAAGTGTGATAATACATTCTCACAATGCACTCGCGCGCAGATACGCAAAAGAAAGAAAAAAAATAATTTTAAATTTTGAATTTTGTATTAAACACTGATCTTTTAGCGGAGCTCTCGCTTAAGTTACCGTTCGTGCACGCTTTTTCTTCACACTTTCACTGATGTCTTCTTTCTTGAAGTGTCCATATATTTGTGTTCTCGATTCTTCTCCACATCACCGCTGATTCATGTAAATTCCTACAGTTCATGGGGGGACTCTAGATTCGGTCGTTGGACACGTCCTTCTCTGGATCCCAGGATTCCTGCATTCCTCGCTTCTCTAGGGGTCTGTCATTCACACCCTCGGCGTTGCATTACACCAGTGTCGGTTGGACGTTCGAGCATAGTGCGGTTAATTGGACTTGCACTAGAAAGTCTTGCTCGACTGAAGTGACAAGAAATCACATAAATAAAATATCTATATACACGAAGCACTAAAATAAGAATATCTATACATGGTGACGAAGAAAATATTTACAATTGATACGTCGTGAATTATAACTTAGTCCCCACTTGTACAAAGCTATTGTATACCCAGTCTCTGTACGAGGGTACGACACTGGAGATTATATTTGAAATATTACTGAATCGAAGCATTGGGTCACTGTGCATTAAATTAAACTGAAGCACTGAGTTTGTGAGCACCAATGGAACAGTAAATTATCTTTAAAAATCACACTGAATAAAATAACATGCTCATCCTGAGCTTAACACGCGATCACCATGTTAGAAGTTTTCAAGCACACTTCAACGATCAAATAGTAACTGTCAATTAAGATCGAACTTGTGTGGTACTTGATATGAGCACCACCGAATCTAAGTAAAAACTGCCACTTAATAATGAAGCTTGTGGTGCTTGATACGTCCACCACCAAAGTTGAAACAAAACTGCCCCAGTCTCATGACCTCTTCGGTTTTATTCAAACAGAAGTTCATTGTTCGTCCGAGACTCGCGTCGGGTGAATCCACTTTCAAATACTTCCAAAAATAGGTGGGTGGAAGTTTCACCATCACAGGGAGGCTACCTGTGACCTACTTATTTTGAGTATCAACAATTTTGCCTACATTTCGCCACTTTATAGTTCACACAAATTGAAGTATTTAGTGTCACTATATTGATATTGATATATTTCACTAACTAGCACTGTAACGTATTAACTGAGAATACTTAAACGCAAAAATAGCAATATTGTGACTTGCCCTGCACTACGACCTGTGTCGTGACATATGCTGCCACCTAGTGACCAATAACCCAAACTCTTGTCCAAGTGACGTTTGGGGTTGCGTCAATCTACACTGTTTACTTTCAATGTTTCTTTGCTTTACAAGTGTTTATCAAAGTAATTGAGATAGAATAAACAGAATATACATATTAATTAAGCTGTGGACAGCCTCTTAAGTGCTGTCATTTAGTGACACATGAAATAAAGGATTGTGTTTCTGGCGAGCGTTCCTTTCCTATCTCCCAGTATTAGCATATGGGTGGAGGTTTAAAAAAATTTAGGTTTGTGTCTTTCCCATATGTTACCTCCCAAAACCATCAACCAGGCTTCTGATCTTTATTACTACAAGCCATTACTTTAAAGAAAAACATAGTAACGATCTAAAATTTATGTAAATAGTTCGGAATCATCCAGAAAGTTTATTTTACAACATATCAAAACATATTCGAGTAGCAGGACATGCTAGGGAAGCAGACGAAAATTCTTACACTTCAGAGACATCTGTCGTGTGTTTCTGACTTACTACATCAAGGACCAGGGTGGATTCTTCCAAATTTCAAAATTTTCAGCTTCGACAGCCAGGCAGAAGTTCGTTAGAGTAAAAGGACGCGTACCCTATCTAGGACGCCAAAAAGAGGAGGAGTTATCCAAATCCACACACTATTGTGTCGCCGATTTGTCATGGACACGCTAAATTTCCGTGTGCTGGAAAACTATTGTGTTCACCGTCTTGGTGTCTACACTGAAACAGTGTACGCTACTAACATATAGCACACTAGGAACTGTACCTATCTCTTCTTATAGACGAAGTTTGAAGCTCTTGGGTTACTATTCCAAAACAAGATGGATACAGTGTATAACTGTACACACCCAAGCTTCGCTCACACAAAGCAAAACCGTAGCTGCTTGCTTTCTTAAAGTTTTTTTTCTGAGGGCTTCTCTGCCTCGACGAAAAGCAAATCCTAGCGTATTTCAAACTCAACTCCTATGTCCTTCTATATTATAATATGCAAATAATATCAATATGTCGATGTTCCTTGTATCTTGTCCTGTCCTGATGTCATATATATGATTAAATATGCTATACAAACAATATATATACTCAAAATACCAACATTAAGTCTGCTCCCTCTGCTACATATGTAAATTAATTAAAATTAATATAAAAATCGTCCTAATTAAATGATTAATTGTTCATATTATAATGCAAAAATTTGGTATGCAAATTAAATATTATAACACCTTTAATGTGCTGATTACAGCGTGCGCCACTGAATGCGGAATAAACACATTACAACCTAAGCAATAATAATGAATTTGTCAATGCATATCGTATATCCGTAATGTCTCTCACATATAGGGGTCTACAAGGGCGCCAATGTTGTGGTTTCCAAGGGGGGCAAGTATAAGCGACGTTTCAAATATGGTTTCAAATTTTACTGTAACTAATGTAAAAATTCTATTGGGTTTTCGATATTCTGAAGTACAATTTCCTCTAGGGCGCCCCCTGATGGGCGCTCTTGCACATATACAATTATCTAATTTAGTTTTACGTGTTTCACTTAGCACAAAGAAGTAAAGCTACTCAAGAAGGAGAAAATAATTGATGTTGACAACACTGTTCAAACTATTTCTTCAGTTTGAATTTCTCAAACGAATTTGAAAAAAAAGAAACATTAGCATACATACCCTATGCCGTAAACGTCGCCAACAACTAGTGACAATGGTAAATGTCGATCGTCGATATAGAGACGCTCGAAGGATTGCTGCTAGTGTGCCACTGGCGGCAGGGTTTGGTCGAGTCGAAAGAGATATCTCGAGTGGGGGTGACCACCGGGTAGTAGGGTCTAGCGAGGACTTCATTTTGGCCCACGCTTCTTCGATTCGTCGCGGAGAATCGCAAAGGGACCAACACAAACTATAGCTAGCCATGTGTATGCGATTATTATTATTATTATATATTATTTTTTCCTGATGAATTGTTCCTAAAGTGAGTTTCGGAGGCCTCTACATCATGAAATGAAAAATCTTAACATGAGTGCCCATAATTGTATGAATTTAGATGGCAGCTGTTGCCGATCATTTGAAAGTGAATATGGGAGAAGCATGAAATAAAGTAACTAGACGCGCGTAGTGATGGGTAAATTCCCGGGAAGATATTTTTCGGGAATATTACCTGGAAAATTCCCAAAAATGGGACCGGGAATTTATGTACAATCACAAAGAAAATTACATTCTAATACTATATTATAATTTCAAAGATAAATTCGTTTCTATATCACAGTATATTATTACTGTTGTCCCCAGAGGTGTGTTTAAATGTACCGTATAATCTGAACGATGTTATGTTACTTTATTAATATTTTATTATATTTAGAGAGTACGCATAAATGGATATTTATTTATTTATTTTTTCTATGAAAGTAAATATGTTTCAAAAATGGTATAGTAAGTCCACATACTTTTAAACCGCTAAACAGTTTAAACTTACATGTAAGTGGATTTTCTAAACTTGACTACTACTGATATTATAAACATATTAAATTTTTAAATATTATAAACAAATTAGTTTGGATAACTGCGCGACGACACACGTCCCACCATTTTGTCAACATTTGCGCTTAAATATATATGTTCACAATATTTGCATGATACTTTCCTATCTTTTTAATTTTGCATACGTAACATTGCCACACACGACCTTACTTCCTGCCCATTTCTCGAAATTTCATGCGTTAATTCACATGTAAAAGAAGTCCGAGTACCTCTTCAGAAATTCGAGTCAGAGAGAGGAGACAGACCGACGTCTATTACTAACGATGGTTCAGGGTTTATTAATAGTAGTTCATCTCTATGTCTATATAATTCTACATTACTTTACAAAATGGATCCTTTTCAACATTTGTAAATTAGTACTTTGCTACTTTTGGCTATTGTTTAGCTTTGGTGGGGGGCCAGATTTTGCACCTGCTTTTTTTGTGATATTCTATTCCCATGTGGTTGTTTTATGGTTTCATTCGTTAAATTACGTTAGCAACATTAAATTTAGACAGGATTGCCGAGCGAGCGTAAGCGAGTGAAGGCGGGTTAGAGCCCTGCCAGTCACGTTGTTTTCTATCTTCGTTACCAACAATTCTTTTCTCACATAAATCACTTCCACTTACCTTTACGGTTTGTACAAATCCCCTACTGCCCTAAAAATGTGTTCGATACTTTCTTGACTACTGGAACACCACTATGAACTCATTTGTTCCGTAAATCATCCTACTTTTTGCTAGTTTTGGCCCCAATACTAAATATTCACCCTACTTTTTAGTGCAAATGGAAATGGAACTTTAAAAATCATATTATTAGTTATATAAAGTAGTTAAAGAATTTTGTTTTTTTAACCTCAAAATCCTTTAAAACCTAGAAGTAAATCACAATATAATAACATAATGTAATTAGTCATATGGTTCTTATAATTTGGAAGATAAAGTAAAGAAATGGAAATAAATTCCTTCCCGGGAATTTATAGGCGAGGGAAAAAACCCGGGAATATTCCCATTTTTTAAATTCCTTCCCACCGGGAATATTCCCACTGCCCATCACTAGACGCGCGTAATTTTGTTATACAATTACATGGCGAGCGGATTTGTTTTACTAATTCGTACAGTACCAACAACGTATAAATGCGTATCTTACTGTGAACGTTGAAGCTTCCTCTCATATTGATTATGTCACACGTCTAATAAAACGTTTTGAGACACTCTTCCAGGGACAATTTTTAGTGTTGGAATATCAACTTTCATTACCAGCTTTTACAACCAGTGATGATATTTTGATATAGCGTATGTTTGATATTTGGGAAAGTCCGTCCATATGCAATGGTTCAAGGTCTGCGATGGTGGCTTTAACATTTGCATCCTTTATCTTTGTGTGCTGTACGTGATTATTCTCTAAACTGTTTTACTGTTTTGGTGCTAAATTCACTTCCTTTATCATTACGTAAAGCAATTGGTTTTCTCTCCTGCAAAATTATTTCAAAAGCAATCATTATATTAACATGTTCGAGAAACACGTGACTAGGACGTGTTCCATCGGTTGAGGTTGGACTGTGCCATACTGTAAAATTACTGTAAAGTCATTACGACTATATACACATTAGACTATTTAAATTACTGTTAAACTTAATTCAAAAATAAAATTTCTAAATATCACACAATCCATTAATTTAACCTCAGAAAACATTTCATTTAGACTGTGAGTTGCCATACAAGTATTTATAAAATCATTCCTTTCATTTCATCAGTTTGTGAGAAAAGCCAATAAACAATATACTAGTGTTCCTCCAAGTATCACGTTACATTCCTTTATATTGCACGAGTCTTCTGGGTTGCATGATCTAATACGCCTTCGTCCTCTCGTATCAAAACTGTTGGAGCACACTTCTCTAGGAGGATTGTGTTGTAGGACGTGAAGTGAAAAAGCAACCATTATTGGAGGTTAGGATAGTCTCCAGGCCGTCCAGGACTTGGAACCTTCAGAAGTGCATCATCGCAGAAACAACCCATGAAGGAACTCCAACTCAAATTCCAGATATCATTATTGAGTTAACAACAATCTATCCATCGTCGCGCTGCTGGCAGATTTAACAAGATATGAAATCCAATAGTCATCAGCATTGGTTCCATTGGTTCCTGTTCCATCTTCCAGGGAGTTACTTCGGAGAGACATTTCATCAATTGGAATAGCCACAGCATCGTCGAGAACAAAGAATAATTAAGGCGCGTGCTTATTTCCTATCCTAAAAGTTAAATCCCCTCTTCTCTCCTCCCTCGTTTACCTTTCACCCAACCTAGTTACTATTTTATCGCTTAAAATTATTGAGTCTTATTTATGCATCGTTTGATTGAGTAATTTATGGTCATTCATGAGTAAATCATAAGTCAATATCTAGGTTAATTGAACTGACATTCCACACCTGCACAGGACTGGATTTTCATGACGAATTCTTTGCAAGTACGCTCAAAACACACTTATTTGATTACAAAAAGTTACAGTCTGTGTGAACATGTGACAGGAAGGTGGGACACAGACTTCAGAAACCAGAAAAAACAAAATGAGAATAATTAGGCACAGAAATCAATATTTATGAAGTATATTATAGATTTTCAAGAATATATGTGAAAAGTTACTTTTTATTGAAGAGTAACTGTGAGATGAGAAGAAGGTTGTTCAATTTGAACCAATCTCTTAAACTAAGATACTTGGAAAATGTTTGTAGTAGATATTATTTCGAAAGATAACAAAGAACGAAGTTCAGTGATATCTTTAACCACGACTGCATTTTTGTAAACAGGCAGTTTATGAGATATTATTTTACAGAATGACTTAACATAAGCATCACAATCAGAATTGCAACTTTCTGAAGGTTCGTTACAGTTATCGAAAATGAACCTTCGATGTCTTTTTCTTTCTAGAGTGATCTTGACTTTCTCTTGAATTAATGCAGCTTATTGTATTCGTTCTCTTGTATCGGGTTACTAAGTACCAATAACTTTTTAATATGAGAATCCTTATTACAAATACTTGATAGATATGCGCACGAGACGAGACGAGACAGAATTTTCTTGACAAAATTCGAGTAGGCACACAGCTCTTTCAATAGATAAATATACATTTTTCGAGTCGAGATATCACTTTTACAGCAGATTTCGAGACGAGACAGGTTCAAGTCTTGTCTCGGGCGCATCCCTCTAGTTGATGTGTTGTGCTTATTCTGGTTTTACGCTCATAATCAGAAGCATCACTTTCTTGTACCTTGAATCTGGAGGCGGAGTAAGTTGCTCAAGTCACCAACGGTATTTGTGAACAAGTTCTAGAGCTTCTCGCGATGTCTGGACATTTTTAAGTAGGTGAATTAGATCATTTCGTAAAGAACATTGGTTGGAATAAGATGTCTTCAAGCCTTCAGACTCGAAGGATATTCCAAGTGGCATTTTTTGGTTACTCCGAGATCAATAGCAACTTTCGACAACGTCCCAGACAACACAATGCACGTACAGTATCCGTATAGTACATGTACAATTGCACGGATGCAACATGTGCATCATCTGTATAAATGCATACCTGTACATGTGATGCACATATACATGCCAGGTCCTATTCAACATCTTCACGTGCACAGAACATGTGCAATGCACACGTACACGTCCTGCACAAGTGATTTACACCTACCGCGCAGGTGATTTACAAGTAGCACGTATTTGATTTACATGTAGTTCACAGGTGATTTACATGTATGGCAGAGATGATTTACACGTAACATACAGGTGATTTACACGCAGTACCCAGGTGATTTACATGTAGGACAGAGATGATTTACACGTAACACACAGGTGATTTACACGCAGTACTCAGGTGATTTACATGTAAGACAGAGGTGATTTACACGTAGCACATAGGTGATTTACACGCAGTACCCAGATGATTTACATGTAGGACAGGGATGATTTACACGTAACACACAGGTGATTTACATGTAGGACAGAGGTGATTTACACGCCGCACCCAGATGATTTACATGTACGATAGAGGTGATTTGAAGCAGTACCCAGATGACTTACATGTAGTGCACAGGTGATTTCCTCGTAGTACAGAGGTGATGTAAAAGCAAATTCGAGGTGCAACGAAAAAAAGGAGTTTATATATTTAGTGTCTTACGCAGTAACACCATCTATAACTGCAATTTTTTTTAATGCTAGCCATAGGCTAGCAACCTCTAAGAGGGCTACACCCTCTTTTAGGGAAGGGAAGTGAGAGGATTACTAGAGGACTGAAGGATTGGTTGTTGGGCTATGGGCTGTATTCGTTATTTATTAATCTTTATTATTCTTATCATCAATTGGAGGAAAGGTCATTATGATCTTTGCGATCATAAACATACTGGAGGTTACACTGGAACATAAACAAGATACAGACATGAGCATAAAAACAACATAGTATATAAGGCAGAAAGAGAGTAGAAAATATAGTCAATATAATGGGTGTGAGAAATCTAATACAAAGTTAAAGAGCAGCGAAACAAATAAGAAGACATGATGAAAATGAGGGATGAGGTGAAGTGCACTTGACGCCACAACACAATAGAGGGTTGTTAGAAAGACGCATGTAGTTATCTTCTGCCTAGGGGTGGCTCTAGGCTAATGGAGACGTGGTGAACCCTGTTAGAGAAATGGAATCACTGTGCATATGATGGGAAGATATGAGGAAGATGTACATGCAAACGGTAGTCTTCGAGGATCTGTAGATCTAGATGGTCTGGAGGGACTGTGTAGCAATATAATGTAAAGAGGAGATGAAGCGGAGTATTATGGTATCGTGCAGGCGAGGAGTGAAGTGCAAGGTGGTGCATTGTTTCAAACAGTAGAGGATGGTGATGTGTGTAGCGTTGGGTGATGAATTTTAAGCGAAGAGTTTCGAGATGGTAGCTGAGGATAGGGAATGATATTAAGGAATATAAATCACGGGTTGGGCTGGGGAGAGAAATGCGGAAGGCAATGCGAAAAGCATGTCTCTCTAAAATGGCTAGTTTCGTGTAGTACGAGGGAGGGGCGAAAATCCATGCCGGAAAACCATATGTGAGAATGGGTCGGAGGAAAGCCTTGTAGGTGTTGAGAACAACGGGTGCTTTGAGGCCCCAGGTTGTGCCGGTTAGTCTCTTCAGGAGGTTTAGACGGTTATAAGCTTTAGTTTTAACATGATGAAAATGCGGTTTCCATGTTAAATGATGGTCGAAAACGATACCTAAGTATGTAACGATTCGTGTGGGAATAATGGGCGTATTATGGACATGAAGTGACAGACGAGATGGATTCCGGTGGACTTTAGTTCGTTTACGTGGTGGTATGAATACAATAGCTTGAGTTTTTGTGGCGTTAATCTTGAGTTTCCATTTAGAACACCAGTGGGTGAAACGATCGATGGCTATCTGTAACGAAAGATTGATATCCTGAATAGTTTTGCCAAGAGCAAGAAAGGCTGTATCATCTGCATACTGAAACTGGTGGACGTCAGTAGGAAGAGGTGGAAGGTGGGCAACATATAGGATGTACAATAATGCGGAAAGAGCAGAACCTTGAGGAACACCGCACATGAGGAAAATTGGATGTGATAGCTGTTCGTTAATGGCAATGTAAGTGATGCGACAGATGAGAAAATGATAAATGATGCGATAAATGAGATAAATGATAAATGATAAATGAGAAAATGATGAATGTATGACAGCGGTAACTGAAATTTAATGAGTTTATAAATTAACCCAAGATGCCAAACCTTGTCGAAGGCTTTTTCAAGATCAAATAGGACAAGACATGATGGTAGGATGGAATTGTAATGATTTGTTATGAGTGTTGTTAGACGAAGTAGCTGATCATTAATAGAAAAGGAGGGGCGGAAACCAGCTTGATGACTCGGCAGTAATTGGCGGTCTAGTAAATATGGGTGGAGACGTTTCACAAGAATGCGCTCGAATATTTTGCTGAAAGTAGATGTTAATTGAATAGGTCGGTAAGAAGAAACAGCAGACGGTGGTTTAGCTGGTTTGGGGAACATGAGAGTCTTGGAAACTTTCCAGTCTGTGGGGAAAAAACCTGTACGTAATATGAATGTATAAATGAGCGCCAGAATGGTGAGTAGTATAGCGGGGCTTTCCTTAATATGGCGATAGGTAATGGAGTCGAAACCTGGTGAGGTATTGCGTTTGTGCTGGACAACAGAGGTGATTTCCGATACTGTGATGGGACTGGTAAGAACATGATTGGGTAGTGGATGAGCGACATGAGGTTGGGGTGATGGACAGTTAAGGTCTACTTGATCTACTGGATGATTGTTGCCTATGTTATCTGATGCTGAGGGTGTGAATATAGTTTGGAGGTAATCAGCA
Source organism: Thermobia domestica (assembly GCF_964235325.1). Lineage (NCBI taxonomy): Eukaryota > Metazoa > Arthropoda > Insecta > Zygentoma > Lepismatidae > Thermobia > Thermobia domestica. The sequence continues at coordinate 142,956,277 of NC_137460.1, forward strand.
AAGGCATTTGCTTTTTCGGTGTCGGAGTGTAATGGCGTATCTTGTAGAAGAAGCGGATATGGGGTCTTAGTATGCTTGCCACAAAGAGAATTGAAGCGTTTCCAGTAGCGACTAGGATGAACTGCATCGGATAGGTGATTGCAAGTTTTCACCCACTGGCGTAATTTGTAAGCAGAAATATAGTTACGGACTGTGCGTTGAAGTTGGTGATGAAGTCTTAGGGCGTCGGGATTCCTGGTGCGTAGAAATTCGCGGTAAGTTTGTCGTGATCGACGAACAAAGGCTAGGTATTGGGGTGGTAGTTTTGGACGATATGGAATTGATTCTGATTGCGGAATATAGAGTGCAGATGCCTGTTGAAGGGAAGTGGTTAAGTGAGTAACTAGATCTGTGAGTTCGTCCGGCGTAGTGGGAGATGTGGAATCAACTAAGGTGTTTGAGAGATAGGTACGATATTCAGTCCAGTCAGCTTTGTCATAGCGAAGTGAGATGCGTGGCGAAAATGAGGATTGAACAGTAGTCAGGCCTGAATGGTATATGAGCTTGATTGGTGCGTGATCACTGCCAATCAGGTCGAGGACATCAACAGTACAACGATTAATGATTGTGTTTGAGACTATTGCTATATCTGGAGTGGTGTTACTGATGGGGCGAGTACAGCGAGGGAGATTAAGAGAAGTTCCTGTGGTATGAACTGTGATGAAGTCGGTGAAAGAGGTTTGTTCAGCTGCTGAACGGCTATGAAAGTTTACATCTAACTAACTAACTAACTAACTCTATGGCCTATGGAACCCGGAGGTTCAGTGCCGCGTTCACAAAAGCTCTCCACTGACTTCTATCCTTAGCTAGTTGGATCCAGTTTCTACTTTGTATTCCTATCTCTGCGAGATCCATCTTAATATTATCCTCCCATCTGCGCCTAGGTCTTCCTAATGGTCGTTTTCCAATGGGTCTACCAGTCAAGACTTTGAAAGCGTTTCTACTTTCTTCCATTCTAGCTACATGACCTGCCCACCTAAGCCTCCTAGACTTGACGACCCTAACAATGTTGGGTAAACCGTATAAACTACGTAGTTCCTCGTTATGAAGCTTTCGCCATTCCCCATTCTCGTTCCTCTTGGGTCCGAATATTCTTCTCAGGATCCTGTTCTCAAATACTTTCAGTCTATGTTCTTCCCTCAGAGTAAGCGACCATGTTTCGCAACCATACAGAACAACAGGCATGATTATCGTTTTATATATTTTAAGCTTCAAATTCCTCGACAGAATTCGCGACGACAAGAGATTTTGAACCGAATAGTAACACGAATTCCCTGCTTTTAGACGACATTTAATTTCTTCGTGAATATGATTTTCATCTGTTAATATTGATCCTAAATATTTGAAAGTATCCACTTTATCAAAAGTATTATTTAATATTTTAATGCCTCCACAATTTGCCGTATTACGGTCCCGACGAACTTCCATGTATTTAGTTTTCTCTGCATTTACTTCTAAACCCAATGTCCCTGCAAGCGTTTAATAATATCTCTGCATTTATTTCTACTGTTCTCCTATCATCCCCTATTAAATTTACATCATCAGCATATGCCATAACCTGGTGAATGCCGTTCAACTCTAGGCCCTGGTTGCTATCTTTGATTTTCCTTATGGCGTATTCCAGCACAAAGTTAAATAATAATGGCGACAACGCATCTCCTTGTTTCAGGCCATTTTCGACGTGGAAGCTCGTGGACAAAAATTTTCCTACCCGGACTTTACTTTGGGATTCACTTAAACATATCTTAATTAATCTAATTAGCTTTCTCGGTATTCCAAGCTCTGTAAGAACGTTGTATAATGTTTCTCTCCTAACCGAGTCGTAAGCCTTTCTAAAATCAATAAATAGTTGATGTACCGGGGTATTGTATTCCCACTTCTTTTCGAGTATTTGGCGAATGGTAAATATTTGGTCGATAGTTGATCGATTTCGTCTAAATCCGCACTGATAATCTCCAATAATTTCATCTGCGTATGGGGTCAATCTTGCTAACAGAATATTTGAAAGGATTTTATAGGATGTTGACAGAAGAGAAATGCCTCGATAATTATTACAGTCAGTTTTGTCGCCTTTCTTGTGAATTGGAACAATGATTGACTCTTTCCACTCTTGTGGCAATTCTTCCTTGTTCCAGATAAGGAGAATGAGTTTGTGTATCTTGTTCCACAATTTTTCGCCTCCAGCTAAAATTAACTCAGCCGGAATTTCATCTACACCCGGAGATTTGTGTTTCTTTAATTTCTTTATAGCGGCTTCCACTTCTATTCGATTGGGTTCTGGAATATACGGTTCTGCGGTGTGTATCTCCTTTCCTCCACGCACATTAGTTTTGGCTGCGTGTTCAGCAAATCGTCAAAGAAATCTTTCCATCTATTTAAGAGGCTATCCGTATCAGTGAGAACTGTCCCGTCAGATTTCTTTAATATATAAGCACGAGGTTGATAGCCTTTCTTAAATTCGCTGATCCCCTTATACATGTCCCGAATATTTTTATTTTTACTATTATCTTCAAGTTCCTTATGAAAGTTTACATCAGCCAGGATAATAAAGTGTTTATAAGTATTGGAAATATGTGAGAAGAAGGCATGAGGTATAGGAAGGCCAGGGCGCACGTAGATAGTAGCAAGGGTGATGGCGATGCTACGGAAATATAATGTGGTGATTATGTGTTCTGGGAGATGTAATAGAGGACAGTTATGAGACCGAAACGGGATTGTATGTCGGAAACCAATTGCAGCTCCACCATTGGCTCTGAGGGCTGGCATATGACTATCGTGACGGAGTAAAGTGAAACGAGAAAAGGAACAAGATGAAGTGGGTTTGAGAAAGGTTTCATTAAGGAGGAAAGCTGTGACTTGTTCTTCGAGTAAGAGTGTTTCGAACAGCACTTTGTTTTTAACAAGGGATCGGATGTTAAGAAACAAAAATTAGGGTGGCGAAATTAGGTCTGGAGAATTCAGTATCATGCCGTTTCGTGATTTTACGACTTGAGAAAGAGGAGCACTCGGTATATACTTGCGGAGTTGAATTGTTACGAATTTCTCATTACTATACTTGGTGTCAAAATTTTGAAGCAGAAAAGAGTGAAGTATCGGGACAGACGGTGAAGAAGATGAAAGATGAGATGAGTTATTGATGTTGGTTGGCTGGGCTTCCATGTCTGAAGTATCTGAAGCATTTTCTCGATGTTGTCTCTTTGCCGGTTGGCGAGTCTGCTTAACAGAGTCAGCATAGGGTTGTTGACCGTGTGGAGATCTGGACCTCGTGGACACATTAGAAGTTGTAGAGGCAGTAGAACTGCCTGACTGCGTACGCTGTCTGTTGCTCAAATCCCTCTTCTTGGCCACTTTCGCAGCCGAAGCAGAGGGAACGGCAAACACAGGAGGAAGGCCTTGATGTCGTCCATCTAACGAGGATCCAGTAGCAATAGGAGGATCAGACATAATGGAGAGCCGTGAGCCTGAATAATGATGCAGTAATGCGCGATGAATGAGATGAGCAAGGTGGGACAACCCGTTTGGATAGTTGTCCAGGTGGGGTAACTCCCCTGGCTCGATCTGTAGATCCAGCTGCCCTTGGCTAGATAAGTCTGACAGACGGTTCGTGAGAAAGAGACAGAAAGTGAGACCCAGGATAAGGAAAAGGAAGGTTTTTCCAAAATTCGTCACCATACAAGAAGCGACGCTTCAGAGCACAGCTCCGGAAAAGTATGATATAACTGCAAAGACATCACCTTCAAAGTATATAACAAGTAACTAATAATTATCAGTGAGAATTTTAGTTTTGGAGTTTATTATTTGCAACAAGCAAAGCTTTAGGTAGTATCTTTGACATGTTTGCCAAGTAACAAATAACGCAACATATTTTGCTGTAATAGGTCACGAAAATAATTTTGTAAACTTATGAACTGTCTGACTGTAGTTACATCAGTACAATGCTGCCACCTGTTGAAATTGTATCCTAGCTCAGTGGACGTTATGGAGTTTTTACAATTATTCAGCTGTTATTCGTCGAAAAATCTCTATAACGCCGCCTGGAGGAAAAACGACACCTACTAAAAATGGAGGTTACTTTCTGTTGATGAGAATGAGAGTAAAAGAATGAAAGTAAAATTATACACTTGCACGGTAATATGGACGTCTCATATACACGTGCAATAGCCGTGCAAATACCCATGTGCACACAAGGGCTTAAGCAACGGTAATTTAAATGTGCTTCATCCACGCAAATGCACATGTGCACATGCACGGCTCAAGCATGGGTTATGTACATGCGCTGCATCCACGTAAAAGCAGATGTGTACATAACGGCTACAGCACGGGTTATATAAATGTGTGTTTCATCCATGCAAATGCACATGTGCACATAACGGCTTAAGCACGGGTTACGTACGTGCGCTGTATCCGTGCAAATGCACATGCGTACATAACGGGTTAAGCACGGGTTATATAAATATATGCTTCATCCATGCAAATGCATATGTGCTCATAGCGGCTTAAGCACGGGTTACGTACGTGCGCTGCATCCATGCAAATGCACATGTGTACACAACGGCTTAAGCACGGGTTATATAAATGTGTGCTTCATCCATGCAAATGCACATGTGCACATAACGGCTTAAGTACGGGTTCTGTACGTGCGCTGCATCCACGCAAATACACATGTGTATATAACGGCTTAAGCACGGGTTACGTGCGTGCACTGCATCCTCACAAATGCACATGTGTATATAACAGCTACAGCACGGGTTAAATAAATGTGTACTTCATCCATGCAAATGCACATGTGCACATAGCGGCTTTAAGCACGGGTTCTGTACTTGTGCTTCATCCACGCAAATGCACATGTGTATGTAACGGCTTAGGCACGGGTTACGTAAATGTGTACTTTATCCATGCAAATGCACATGTGCACATGCACGACTTAGTCACTGGTTATGTACGTGTGCATAACCCACGTAAATGCACGTGTGCACATACACGGGTTATGTATATGTGCTTCATCCACGCAAATTCACGTGTACGGGTTATGCACGGGTTATGTATGTGTTCATCATCCACACAAATGCACATGTGCAAATGTACGGCTTATGTATGGATAGTGCACATGTGTCGTACACGTACGTGTTGTCTGGGGTCGGATGAGGGAATAGTTATACCGTAACTAACACTGATCGATATCTGTCCTAGAGAGAAAGTTGCCAAATTATCTCCACGTTCTAATTATTGGAGGAATCCTTATGGCGTTTTTAGGGAGACGAGACGCAATAAATAATGAAGGTAAAAGTAAAGGACGGAGATAGAAAATTTAAATTAATATATTATAAGAAATCCGATCATTTCTACTCTCCACTTCTCAATTAATAAGAATAATTACGCTCTCTATTGACCTTTATATTATTTTTTTTAATTTACATGTTTTCTTCCTTATTATAATATAGGCATGAACCATAGTAACTTGCATGTTCAACTCAGTAAGAAAGTGAAACATTTCTAATACACCCTGTTTCAAAAAAAAAAAGAATATACGTATTACGAAGAATTATTTTGTCCAAAGTATCGATCGCTGCGCCTCGGCTCGGCTATTCGAGAAACGAATACATAGTCTAGTTTATATTAATAGCCGCTAGATGTCAGTCGTCTTCTGTTTTGCTTGGTAACCATTATATGTTTAAAATGGCTACTCCGCAGCAGAAATCATTTTCTGTTCTCGAGTTTGCGAAGTGCAATTCCATGATTACAGTGCAAAGACGTTTCAGGTTGAGGTACCAAATTGATCTTCCGAATGGGTGGAACATTCGCAGATGGTATCGACAGTTTGTAGATACAGGATGTGTATGTAAAGTCAATGTGTTTTGTGTGATATCCCGATCATCTGTTCTGATATCCCGATCATCTGTTCATGGCCCATTCTTCTTTAATGCAAACACGGTTAACAGTCAGCAGTATCTCGCTATGTTACAAAACTGGTTGTTTCCGAAGCTGCACGAAGACAACTTCATTTTTCAACAAGATGGGGCACCCCGTCACTAGAGTCGCTAAGTGCGTGAATATCTGAATTAAACTCTACCGAACCATTGGATTGGTCGTCAAGGAGCTGACGACTTAGCATGTCTCAGCTGGCCTCCACGGTCACCGGATTTAGCACCCTGTGACTTCTTTCTGTGGGATTTCGTTAAAGACAAGGTTTATGTACCACCACTCCCTCAGAACCTGGAAGAGTTGAAGAACCGGATCCGTACTGCCATAACATCAGTGACGCAGGACATGCTTGCCCGAGTATGGGAGGAATTTGAGTATCGATGTGATTTTGTTCGTGTCGCTGATGGAGGACATAGTGAACATCTGTAATTTGAACTTTGAACTGTAATTTGAACTTGAGATGTTCGTAAATAATATGTGTAAAATTTCATATTTGTATTTCTTAAAGTTTAATAAATATATGCATTCGAAATACGTATATTCTTTTTGAAACAGGGTGTATATCACTTACATAAGTGACGACATTATGTACGAGATATATTTTTTGTGATTCATTAAGTGGCTCCTTAACCTATATGCTAACGTATAGGACCCCTAGATTAATGCTAAATAATAATCTTAATTTGGTTATTGTACATGTTAACATAAAGCAAGGTCCTGGATGTTAATGGAAAGGAAGATATCTCGGTTCGATAGCCGGTGATAGCATATGTTGGTCGAATTTTACGTTAAACTGTAAGATCATATCATAAATAGCCTCGCTGTTAAAAAGCGACGTAAAATTTTAAATTAAATATTTAATTAAATAATATTTTATGATTTATCTTTAAGTTTGTGTCATTCTTTTATTACCTACATTAAGACACTTAGTCATCTTATCTTAGATTTTTAGTTTTAGTTCCCTTGTACGACTTTCATATGGATCACCTTCGGTCTTTCTGCTGATCTACGTCTGATCTTGAATAAAATTGTTCATATATTATGCTGATAGCTCATTTTTCTTTCAGTGTAACGATACGCATTTTGTTACGCATAGATTAAGCCACTGTGATTTAAAACGCTTAATGAGTGATATAAACATTATCTTCTTGTTAATTTATCTGGATTTATAGTGTTTGACTTAAGAACTAATGGATTGTTTTCCTCAACTGATCAATAAATGAATGCTATTATTTATTTTACATCTGTTTGTCTAAAACGCTATGATTGTTGTCAGAGACCTAGATTCGGAACCAACAGTGCTCATATCGTTCAGATTTCATGTTAAGATGTAGGTCATCGTCTGAGTGATAAGAAGGACATCAAAATCTAAACCAATAACAATTAATCGTTAAGAAGCAGTTAATAATGTTTGAGCAAATTTGCAACGTTGCCACCGCTAAAGTACTTTCATAAGAATGAATCGATTTACCTGATCGAAGCAGTTAGATTTCTTCCGTGACAAAAAAATTAGTTTTGAAACTTTCTTAAAAATTTGGAAGCAGAATTTTCTTGAAATTTTTACCTTACAAAAATTTTTTTGCTGAAAATATTCGGTTGTAAAAAATTGTTTAAATATTTAAAATATTTGAAACAGAATTTTTGGAACGAAATTCTAGTTCTCAGAAAATTCTGTTTCTGAAATTTTATTTTAAAAAATTGAAATATTTTTTTTATTTTCAAAATCTCAAAACAGAATTTAGTTTTAAACTTTTTCCTTAATATTCTGTTTCTAAAATTTTAGAGCACACGTAAATTTTTACCTCTAATATGTATTTCAGAAGAAAATTAAATTCGAATTTCGGAGTATGAAATAAAATACAGATTTTTTAAAAACAAAATATTTTTTCCTCATATTTGAGTACAATAATTTTTAAAATCTTTCAATTAAGGCGAACGTTAGCCACTCTTCGTACGTATAGAATGATAGATGACTTGACTTCTCTTCAAAACTTATGGGTAAAAAATTTATCAAAAATATATTTTTGCCATGTGCTTGATTTTTCCCTATTTTTATTCTTTGTTGAAACGTTATTGCATCATATGGTTTTGCATTGCCATTTTGAATCTCATTAAATAATCTGTAGAAACTTTCCGTATTTCCCTCAAGCATTCAGACGTGGTTGAGATATAAACATGAAATGTATCATTGATAATAGATACTTTTTTTTTGTAGCTGTATTTACAGTGTGTTTGAAAAAGAACTCCCTAGTTTTAATGTGTCCTAGAATCTGTACAAAGTGACACACACTATTCTAGTTTGTGGTGTTTGATTCATCAACTCTCCAAGTTAGGCTCCCCTGCTGTTGGCAGATGTGCTTGACCTTGAGACGGCACCAGTGCTGGCTTTTACCTCTGTTTCCTAAGTTCAGTCCAGGTAGGCGTGCAGTGCAGAGCAACTCAGTAACAATGTGTACTCCGCAACAGAAAGCGCAGTGTGTCATTTGGCTTGTCAAAACTGAGTCAGCTATAACAGTGCAACTAAAGACGTCAGTATGGTGGTGAACCACCTACAGCAAAAACTATCCGTCATTGGCTAAAGTCTTTCAAGGAAACCGGTAATATTTTAAAAGCAAAATCACCAGGTAGACCGAGAACTTCTGAAGATGTTGTTGATAGATCCCTGTTTCTACCAACATTAAACAAAACTTGAAGGAATTCTCTTTCATGATATGTACTCATTGATGTAAGTTTTCATTCATTTCCCAACTAAATTTATACTTAAAACTAGGGAGTTCTTTTTCAAACACCCTATACTTTACCGGCCTTAAATGATATACTTTTGTTGAATTCAACCTTATTGTTATCAGTGCTGTAGGCCTAAAATTTTCAGAGGGTATACGCTGTTTTGTGATCATCTTTGATTGTCATAAAAGACATAGAAGGCATTTTTTAAAAATGAAAACGCATGTATTAATTCAGTTAAAATATAAAGGGTACATTACTGTTCTATAGTCTAAAAGCATTTTATGTCTTCCTCTTGATGACATTTCTACTTAAATCACCACTTTCAAATACTCCCACCAACCATTCACGGTACCATTTGGTCCATTCCATACACTTCACTCCCCCGTCCCATGGCTCCGGGTTCATGCGTCTTGAAACCACAAATCCATTTATCATAAACAGGACATAGCAAGGTTGGTATCCAAAACAAGCAGTCCACATCCGAGGCTTATCTTTCTACTGTGCTCGATAACAGGTTTTAAATAACGCGTGATCGGACCGGCACAACCCCCAACCTGGAGGATCAGGCTGATTGCAGTTTCGAAGAATTGGGCGATGAAGGCGCCACATCCCGACGCCGGGTTATCATAGGAGTCATGGCCCAATTAAATAAACGAAAAAAAAGTAGAAAGTACTATACGTTTTGAAGCAGAAGGTACACGCTCACAAGCGTGGAATCTTCGGTGTTGTTTTCTGCGTGATTGACAAATATGGGCATCTAATTATAAGGCTTATGAATTGAAACTACAGACAAACATAGTAGAAAGAAATACTTAAACAAATCCAGGTATACGCAACATTTCAAAATGCAAACCGCACGATGTGTTTGAAATTGTTTTCCGTAATGTTTCTGAAGAAATATGTCAATAGCGAGAAACAACATCGTATTACTGTGTCACTTCTACACTGCACTAGAGCTCACCAGTCAACACCGGGGACTGTGCTTCAAGCATGGTGGGAAACAAATAAAATCATGATTAGGAGGCAAACATATTATAAGGATATAGGTAAGAGTTTCCTATCATTCTTGAACAAGATGTTGGTGAAGGTTGTGTTTCGCACCATCAAGAAATACTTCACAATAAATGTTGGGGAGGATGACAAAAATTTTTATGAAGATTTTCTATATGAAGCGTTCTGTAGTTTACTATTCTTATTTTAAAATTAGAATCTTCGGTAAGCGTAAGCATGCACACCACATGGTTTTCCAATACAGAAAAATAATTACATCAACACCACACATGGAGTTATTTCAACACCGAAATAGGTGTCGTAGTAACACAAAAGTGGAGTCGAACTAACACCAAAAACGGTGTTAATCTGGTGGTCTGACTTTGGATTTTAACACAGGGAGTGTTGAATTAACACCAAAACGGTGTTACTTACACGGCTTTGACCTTGAATTATGACACACATTGTGTGCTAAAATAATAAGAAAATAATGTTGAAGTAACACAGGGACTGTGTTATATTGATACTTCACAAGGTGTAATATTAAAACAAAATAATTAACACACTGAACACTGTGTTATTTTCTTCGTGTTGGTGCAACACCGCCACAAGTAACACTCAGTACTTTTCTGCACACTACCGACCCCGACATGGTGTCGAATCAACACCGAAAATACTAACACAGATCCGAATTTAACACCGCTCAACACAAGTTGTGTGTTAAAAACGTAACACACCCCCTGCATTAAAGGCCAACACCACGAGGTCTGTGTTGAACTAACACCGCATAGTGGTAGTCACGCTGGAACCAGTGCCCTGTGTTAAAATTGAGTTGATTTAACACAACCATTTTTTACTGCGTACGATTAAGCAGAGGGTATACGCCGTGTACAGCAGTGCACCCTCGACTACAGCTCTGATTTTTACTAAGTAAATTCAAAAATGGTTCCAGTATATTATATGCGATTCAAAATGGCTATTAAAGTATGCTGCGCTCCCTTGTGACTAAGTGGTATCCTTGCGAAAGAAGTGTGGGCAACCCGGATTCGATTCTCGGTGGAAGTGCATTTGTTTCGGATTAGTGACGATTACAAAGGGGAAAAAGGGGTCGAGCCTCTCCCGATGGCTACGCCTATCTCTCGCCTGCACATACAGACAGGGTATATTGTTACGTAGGTCAAGTAATATAATACTATCGTTTTCAGTATACAAAGAATAGCTATATCCCCAAACATATCTGTACTCCCCCAACAAATTATAGCTGGCGTCGTCCACATTAAGCTGAACGTCCAGATATTATGTATTCTCGGTACTGCAAAAAGACTTACGTGGTACTGCAAAGAGATGTTAAATTTCCAACAAGTAATTCATAAATTTGATTTAAACTATTCGCTGAGCAAAACAATACGTTTATTGTAAACATTATTAAGTGTAACAGTTTCGCTAAATATCCACTTCGGCTTCATCAGACACTATCACTAATAATTCTTTACAACTAATGTATTGTTTTGCTCAACGAGTAGTTTAAATCAAATTTACGGATACTAAAAGCAGAGCTTGAACAATGGAAAACTATAATTTATATGAATGTAATATGATAATGTAATCTGATTGAGGTAATACAGTATTAGATTATTATTAATCTCAAGTTATTGAATCGTCCGAAAAAGAAATCGTACACACCAAGGGCGCCGATTTCCCCGATACTTTGGGGGGGGGGGGGATTCATAAAAAAGTACATGTAACAGTACATACGAGGGTCACTACGAAAGTTTTGAGATACGCATTGTTGTGGCACAGTATTTGAATTCCAACAATTGCGTTTGGTAGTTGTATCCAGAGCGAAGAAGCTAAGCAAGTTTCAACTCGCCTCGCTTATTGGCGTGGCCGTATCGCCTTCACTTGTTTGTTGATGTGAGTAGTATTCGTCTGTCTAGAATGGAGCTCGAAAGGGAACATTTTCGGGCAATGATCCTTTACGATTTCGAAAGTGGTTTGAACGAGACACAAAGCCTTGACCGTCTGCAGGGGGCATTTGGGGACCTTGCTCTTTCCCGTGCTACAATTTTTCGGTGGTTTGGTGAATTCAGAAGAGGCCGGACATCGCTTAAATATGAAGAGAGAGCTGGACGTCCGGCAACAGCTGTGTCAGATGAAAACATTGTCGCTGTGGAACAAATGATTCGAGAAAATCCTCGAACAACTTTCTAGGACATTAAATCTACAGTGAACATAGGGATCGCCAGCAGTAACAAAAATCATGATCATCTTCGGTTCAGGAAGGTTTCATCTCGTTGGGTGCCTCACACTTTGACTGAACAGCAGAAGCGCATGTGTGTGGAATGGTGTGAAGAAATGCTTGCAAGATTTGATGGAGGCAATTCTCGACGCGTCTCTGAATTCTTACTGGTGATGAGATTTAGATCTATCAATTTGACCCTGAAAATAAACGCCAGTCTACAGTTTGGATCTTTCCAGACGAAAATCCACCCACGAAAGTGAAGCGACCGCGAAGTGTGGGGAAGAAGATGGTCGCAACTTTCTTCTCCAAATCTGGCCATGTTGCAACTGTTCCACTTGAAGAACAAAGGACTGTTACTGCTCAGTGGTACACCACTGTTTGCCTAACAAAAGTGTTCCAGAAGCTTCGGGAACGGCGCACAGTGGGGCGAAAACGCAAAAAGCTGGCCAAAAGTAAAAAAACGAAAGTTAGTAATATAGAAATTTTTTTTCATGTAGTTGGCTAGAGTGATGTTAGAAGGGCCCAAATCCATAAATAGAATAGGTTTTTACTTTATTCCGACTACCTGAGCCACTCTTAAGCAGACCCTTCAGCAGATCAAATGCGTAGAGAACAATAGAAGAATTGTGACGCGTCCGTTGAAACGGTTGTAACTTTCGAACGCGTTCATAGTTTTTAAATCTGTAAAGTTTTCCTATATCGTACTGGTAAGTAGAATAAGTTTATGAAGTGAAAAATTAATAATAATGATGTAATAATTTATAATTTGAATCGCAAGTCAGGCAAAATTTTCACATTGTTTATATATTTTATGAATTTAAAGCGTTGAAAACATTATGTGCACCCTCGTGCACCACGTTCATATTTTGTAGAATGGTAGTCTGAATATTAATTAATGCTGTCGACAAAAACGTAGCTGCCAAAACGTGCCAATTACGAAGCGTGTTTATGTTAATTATTGTTCATTTAATGTTACAGTGACAAGCCGTTGGAAATCCGAATCAAATACCAATAATTTGTGTCATTTAAGTAATGATACATTTCTAATAAATAAGAACGTAAGTAACAAGTAATTGTTCATCAAAATATGTGAAAAAAGTGAATGTTGTTAAAGATACATTGTGAAAATTACGAAGTATGTTTACATTCTTTTTATTCCGCCATTTTGGATCCGCCATTTTGTTTTTTTCAACTTTAGTTGCAGAATCGTAATCAGCAACCTCAATAACCCCTTTATCGCTACTTTTGAGAACATTTCTACGACTTTTTCAAATTTTATTCCACTATTTTGGATCCGCCATTTTGTTTTTTTTTTCAACTTTAGTTGCAGAATCGTAATCAGTAACCTCAATAACCCCTTAATACTAAATTTCATTCAATTTGAATATAGTTATCATATTTTGGCCAGCTTTTTGCGTTTTCGCCCCACTGTGCGGCGTCCAAGAACTGGATTGAGTGGGATCCTGCTTCATCATGACAACTCGCCCGTACACGGCCAACATCACAATTCAGTTTTTAAAATCTACGGAGGTCAAACTTATGACTCATCCGCCGTATAGCCCTGACCTGGCCCCGTGTGATTTTTTTTCTGTTCCCCAGGATCAAAGATCGCATGCGTGGGAAGAGATTTTGCAGCCCTGAAGAAGCTGTAGTGGCTTACGAGAATGAACTTTCAACACTTGAAGAAAAAGACTGGCAACACTGCTTCCAAAACTGGTTTTTGAGGATGCAAAAGTGTGTACAGTGTAATGGTGAATACTTTGAGAAAATGTAAGTGTTAAATTGATTTTAAGTATGTAAGTTATTTCACATCTCAAAACTTTCGTAGTGACCCTCGTATAACAATAAAAATACATATAAAAATATATATTCATAAAAATACATGGGGCCCACATGAGCGTTGGGGGCCCTAGGCCCCCCAGGATCGGCGCCCTCGGTACACACACACATACATTCGAATATAAAGTTGAAAGGAAACATGAATCTTGGATTTTGGATTTTTCTGTGATATAGTAAGAGTATTCTCACTACAAAATACCTGCTCCTGCAGCCAATATAAAATTAGATAAAAGGGAGTTGAGTGCCACGTGGCGTATGCAGCTTTTTAAAAGGCATTCACTTGGACTTGATACCACGTTTAAAGCAATAGTTCGCTTTATTAGTCTACTAGCTGAAACGCCCCTTTTCCGAATGGGCACAATAGGCTTAATGAGAGTATTTGAACCTCTTTCCCTCTTTAGGAGCCACATTACAATGAAAGTGTATTCATAAATGTCCGTAATGTCACAGTCTTTCCCCCCCCCCCAGTCGTTTTAAATTATTTTTATATATCATCTCCTTCTCACCTTAATCCTAAATCTTTGTGACAATGGGAGAACATTGACTTCAACGGCACAGGGAAGTCACCATTCATCCCAATGATCCCAAAAACTGTGGTTTGGGCACTAATACTGATAATCTGCTGATTATCGATTATATTTACATCTCACCAATCAATTATTCGCATGAATTGTAACCCTGAGGCCTTATGCAGTACCAATCTTCGCAATAATTGAGGAGCGGAACGCAACATAAAACATGTAAATATTAGTTACATGTATATCTATTATGCTTATTATCTCAATCTGAATCCCAGATTTTACGTTACGTTGATGTATATCGTTATAAAATAAGGATTATAATCAGTGGCATATTTAGGGAGCTATCGGGCTCAAGCCTCCCTCTCCCCCCCGAAATAACTTTATTAGTTTTTCACATTCCACCTATAACAATAATCCTTCTTACCATTTATAAGAATTTCATTGACTTTCCATTTTCTTATGCTCTTTGTTTAGAAATAATACTGTATTTGTCAGATTTTATTCCATGTAAGAACTGCGTTCTTTTTTCTTTCTTTCGTCGATTCTATTCTTCTGTTTCTTTTTCTTAGTTATTACTTTCTTTCGTTTCTCCTATCATACTTTCGACAGTTGTATGTTGAGATTCAAGTCAGCCGTCGTCAATAACACCAAAACTGAGAGGAGCTGATAAGCGAAACTGGTGTTCCACACCAACTTGCACGGGTATCAACATAACGAGACTTTAATTATTATAGCAAAGGAATATTTACATCGTTTAGTTATAAAGAAAGGTAAATGTTTAAACTAAAGAAACTCAAGAGGGGGAAAATGTAGCCCAGGAAATTAGGTAGGCCAAGAGGAAGCTTCCTTTTTCTTCTATGAATAGAATAAAAGGTTAGATTCACTGGTAAATTTTTGTGTGTATTAAATCACATAAGATTTACCAGTCTGCAATTGTTGCTATTAAAACTGCTATCAGTATGTTTCAGCTTCAACTTGTCTCAACATTTTCTTTTAGGTAAAAACGTACACAGATAAAAAATTGAATATTTCCATTTATCTAAAATGTAATCAGTTAAGTTGAAATGAGGTTACAAATATTCAACGTGTTTACCTGAGCATCATTTCAAATTTGCCTGGGGGCGGGGGTAAGATTCTCCACCGACATACGACTTTCACGTTTTTTCCTAGTATATTAGTAGACATCGATTAAAATATATTTCTCAAACTGAGGTGAACAATTGCCCCCTTTCTCCCCCTGTTGTGCATAGCCCTCCCGAAACATTATACTAAATACGCCACTGATTATAATATGGTATTTGTAAGGAAAAGTGTATTTACTAGTACTTGAAATTAAATGAGAAAACATACTAAACACTGTATTGGCACACAAAAATTTACATTCCTTGTGTGTTAACTAAATCAATACGTTGTTATTTTCATTTAGAAATGTATTAACATATCAAATTGAAAAACAAGTGAATAATATCTTTTAGCTTAACGTTCAACGATTATACACTGAGAAAAAAAAATGTAGGTGGCATACTTAAAAACGTAGGTTACATTCGTAATTCCTGTAGTTTCTGGACTTAACGTACAACCGTATATAACATCCTGCAGCAAACGTATAGCTGAAAAAGTATGTATTATACGTACTGTCTGCACAAGTGCAATGACGTCATTCGTGTGACGTTATCTGCAGTAACAAGTATATACGGAGGTAATATCTAGCTTTGTGACGTCAGGGTCGTATGTAGCATGTGGGTTAATAATGACGACATACACTGACTATCAGGACGGAGCATGATTTCAAGAAGTATGCAATATACGTTCTGTACGTATGTTTCTTGCGTTCAACCCCGAGACAGCATCTATATTGTACTTGTGCCCCATACGTACGACTAGATACAGTATACGTATTGTACGTATGTATTATACAGATTTTCCTTATGTCGCACACAGCTTGTCCAGATACAGCATACAGAATATCCGTATGCACCATACAGAGTGCATATATGTAGCTTACAGACTGTCTGCATGCAGCATATAGATTATACGTATGTCGCGTACAGGTTGGCCATATGTAATGTATAGATTGGATGTATATAGCTAATAGGTTGTCCATATGAAATATACAGATTTTACCTGTATCGAATACGTATTGCCTTCTTGTAATGTATGGATCGGACATATGCAGGATCTAGAGTGTACGTATAGTGCACCATTATTAAAGTGCTGCAACATACTGCAAAGTGCATGATACATTCTTACTGTAATGTTGTCAAATATTGTTTTACTCTGTATGAAAACAAAAATAGCTTAAAATATGGTTGATCTCCTTTGTGCCAATAATAATAAAATTAACAATACTACACTTTTCAAATCTTAGTTTGGAGCAGTGAAACTGTCCAAAGAAATGTATTTACCTGCAGGGTGTCCTATAAGTTTGGGCTTCCTGCTAATTCGTTGGAAAGTTACTGCAAAGTCAAGTGTTGAAAAGTGACACAAGCGTTAATTTTAAAATTATGGGCACAAAGCAGGGGCGGATCCAGGACGGACTTCTGGGGGGGGCGGTCGGCGGTAATACTGCTACTTTTAAGAGCTCCAAACTTGTTATGGATGGGTTTATTTATATATAAAATAAGAAAGTTTCCTCTTGTGGGGGGGGGGGGGCGATCGCCCCGATCGCCCCCCTCTGGATCCGCCCCTGGCACAAAGGAGGTTAACCATATATTAAACTATTTTCGTTTCCATACAGAGTAAATCAATATGTGATATATTACTGTAAGAATTTATCATATGGTTTGCAGTTAGTTAGTTGCAGCACCTCAATAATAATGCAAAATGCACAGCCTTATACAATCCTATATTCAAACTCAAACAAGATTTACGTACAATCATTTATTAAGCTGTTATCATCCATTGCTTGTACGATATAAAGATTATTTTACCTCATTCTTTTCCTTAATAGTATCTTCTACTAAAGTGCAGTTGTTACCACAAGAGGCCTGAATAGAATTTTCCAGAAATAACTTCTCTGTACATTTTAATTAACAGGTTTTTTTTTTTTAATGTCGCAATAATTAAAAGTGTGGTGTCAGCCGGAAACGCATTCGCTTACAATATTATTCCTACTCAGTACTCGCCATTAAAAATGAAACACCAAGAAGGAGACTGGGTAGATGCGCCAAAGTTCCCAGGCCGATACCTAATAGTAAGTGCAGAATACTCTTAAACGTTCGCTGTATTCGCTGTGTGACAACGTGGTGACAGCGGAGGCGTTGTGCAGCCATCGACTAAACATATTTATTCTTCCCTGCTATAGACATTCTGCAAATTTGGACTTTCCTGGATGCATCCTTCTTAGTGCAACATTTTAAGGAAAGAGCAATTTAACAGTCTCATACATTGCTTAAAGAAAGAGCAATGATTCTCAGAATTACTCGGAAGATATATATACACAATAATTTAAAACGGTTATTTCAAACTTTGCAATTCAAAGCACGAAAAGAACTATAGATAAAGGAACACTGATTTTAGCCAAATAGTAATTAGTAAACTCAATCACACTCAGTACCATTAGTTGCTTGGTGTTATCCGTAAGTCAGAGATCACGGTATCTCATTTCGTGTAGATTTTTGCATTTGTTTAACGCTAAAAATGTATTTTATCGCTAATTGAACCCAGTACCATATATATACCGACAGGACGTACCTTAGTCACAAGGTGACATGAGTGAAACACTAAACTATTCGATTGACACCTGCGGCCTTGTCAACACTAGAGAAAGTTACAAAGTGATTAAGTAAATACGGAACATAGTTCATACAAAGTATAGCGATGTATGAAGTCTCCGTTTCATACGACTTGGATAAAGGATACATCTGAAATAGCAACAAAGAAATATATAATGATTTCTCTGGATAATTTGGATTAGTCCAGAATTCGAACACACACACGCTGGTAAGTCCAACATTTTTTTTTTTAAACTTCTTTCTTCGGATTCCCAATAAAGTTGACTACTGAAAAGCTGAGTTATAGATTCTGTATTAAAACAACACCTTCACTAGACATGTTCAGTATACACATTGTCTTACATACAGAACAATACATTAGTTATTAATGCATGTCTGAAATAATAGTGCTTCGTATAGAATTTTACTTCATCCAATCGCAATAGCACAAAGATAAAAAATATTGCTAGGGATAATGTTCTTATTACAGAGAAAAAGAATTAAAATGACTTAACATTAACAATCATTTTCTTTAAACAGAGATAATATTTTATTATAATTTATGGAAGAAAGAAATAATTTGTAGTACAGTATCTTTATTAGGGTTATATATTCGTACAAAATAATGTAAGTACAACTGAGTCTGTCTTCAGAAAGGGCGTACTTTTAGCCACAACCTACACTGTTTCTTTTGACTGTCTTTCAAGCAGAATCCTGGTTTGATGCACGAAATACCTGCAACAAAAATCAGAAAATATTTAAAATGTTATATTCAGTGTGCTTAATTTGGTTGTACTTAACAATACAAAGTATCTTAACATTTTTGAGATTAAATGGACAAAATCTGTTCGGTCAGGTATGGACTTTTGGGTTGCACGTAGAAAAACTATGAAGTGTTTATTGATGCTGAACAACAACTCAAAATGTATTACCATTCAAAAGTAAGTGGGTACCTCAATGGTGTTCGGGCTACCATGGGGTACCTAATGTCTGTATTTTTTAGATATATGAAAATATATGTCTCTAAAATGTAAGGAACTGACATCTGTTTACCGAAAACCTCAACTCGGTAAGCCTTATGGATATCGAGATATGGGAAAATAAAGAGCGACACTACAGAACTGTGGAGTTTGCGTACTAGATGGTGCAGTTTCGGAAACGTAATTACGAGGGCTTACAACAACCTCAAAAGTAGTTTCAATTAAATACACTACACACACGCCCTGATGGGGGTTTTCGGGTACCATGATATTCCCAGAACTCTCATTTCTAAATATTCTAAAATATGTCTTAATAACGTTTTAAAGAACGTTAGAGGTGTGTGTTTACCGAAACCGCAAGTCGGTACGCCTAACAGTTACCGAAATATGGTGAAATAAAAAGCGACACCATAGGTACGTGGAGCTTGCATATTAGACAGTACAATTTAGAAAATTAATTAAAATATGACTATCAAGATATTGTCAAATAAAGGGAGGATCCATATAGTTATGGGGTTTTCGTGTTAGGTGGTAAAATTTCCGAAACCGGTCATGTAAAGTTAATAAGCATCAGTAGCAATTTCATCTTAAAATAATTAGGTATTTCCATGGAGTTTAAGAACATCATGGGGTCTACCAAGATTAAATTTTAAAAGTTTTGTAAAATATATTTTGACATTTGTAAAGAGTATTAGAAATATGTATTTACCTAAAAGTTCCAGCTAGTACATCTAGCAGCTAGAGAGACACCATACAATAAAAGCGTATTAGATCTTGAAATTTCAGAAAACAATTATTGATCCTAACAAAAGTTAAATAAGATGGTACTTATATGGGTTAAGTGAGAACCTCAGACTCGTCAGTACAATTTCGATCGAAAGATTAATTCAGCTCTAAATTTTCTTTGGACAATTCCAAGCGTTCATCGGGCTCTGAAATAAAGTGAACATTTTTTGTCAATATCTAATATAGCAAGCGAGATATAAGGAATTATGTATTTTATGACGTCGTAAAAATAGAGACCCACATGGATTTGTACTTTTGAGTATTTGCTGTAAGAAGAAGAAATTTCAGAAAACAACCGTATATACCTTAATAGACAATTAAATGGGCGGGGGCACAGTGGCTTAGTGGTAGAGTGCTTACCTCTGGTGTATTGGGTTCTTGGTTCGATCCACGGCCAAGTCAGTTTGTAGTGGACATCGTATTCGTGGGTTTTCTCGGGGTACTCTCCTCCCACCTTTGCATTCCATCAATTCTGTCAACAACATTCACTTGCTTTAATCATAATCTCCCTGAGACTAAAATGCATAATCGTGGGTCGCTACACTGAAATATTTCCTTTTATTTAATTTTAAAATTAAATAGGGAGTTAAGTATGATCGTATTTCTATGGGTTAAGTGAATACTCCAATAGTTTCTGCAAAAAAAAAAAAAAGATTAGTTAAATACCCTACCACTAAGCTACTGTGTCCCCGCCCACTGAATTGTCTATTAAGGTATATACAGTAGTTTTCTGAATTTTTTTCTTTTAGGAAAGACCCAAAAGTACAAATCCATAAAGATCTCTATTTTCACGTCATAAAATATATAATTCCTTATATCTTATTTACTATCTTAGATATTGACAGCGAATTTTCATTCTTTTGCACAGCTCGATGAACCCTTGGAATTGCCTGAAGAAAACCTAGGACTGAACTAATCTTTCGATCGAAATTGTACTGAGGTACTGATTTAACCCATAGAAGTACCATCTTATTTAATTTTGTTGCGACCAATAATTGTTTCCGAAATTTCAAGCTTTTATTTCACAGTGTTTCTCCAGATGTTAGATGTACTAGCTCAGGCCTGTCCATGAATTGGCTCCCGGAGCCGAAGCGCGAGCGAGCACGAGCGAAGAAAAGAGCAGGTGAACACAGATGGTGGTAGCTTCGCCCCTTCCACTGCATCCGATAAGTGTTGCCAACCACACATGATGGCAAAAAACCTACGGCCAAGCCTGGTCAGAAATTCGCACGATGTTGAAGCATTGAGCAGACGCAAGCGTGAAATGTGCAAGTGTGCTCTCCCCCTCCCCCTCCCCACTTCGAAAGCAGTGACGCGAAAACACTGCAGGAAATAAAATTGGTACGTTTTTTGGTCGAGGAAGACGCATGATAGAGGTTACAGTTAGCGTTGAAGTAACTAACAAATGAACAAGAAAGAAAGAAACTAATATTAAACATGTCAGCTTACAGACGTAAAAACGACTGCAAAAATCGGAAACGAATTGTTTCAGACCTTTTTAGCTTGCTTACACAATTCGTGACGTTGTATTACATTATCACTCGGTCTGTAAGTTGTCACTCGCTTCACGTTTGCTCAGTTGTAAACGCCTTTCGTTCCTAGATTGATAGCAGAACGACGGGAGATTGAAAATAATAATAATAATAATAATAATAATAATAATAATAATAATAATAATACGTATTATTATTATTATTATTATTATTATTATTATTATTATTATTATTATTATTATTAGTAGTAGTAGTAGTAGTAGTAGTAGTAGTAGTAGTAGTAGTAGTATTCGGACCAAAGAGGGATGAAAATGGGGATTGGAGGAAATTCATAATGAGGAATTGCATAGTTTATACCGCTCACCTAACATTGTTAGGGTCATTAGGTGTAGAAGGCTCAGGTGGGCAGGCCATGTAGCCAGAATGGAAGAAATTAGAAACGCTTTCATAATTTTAACTGAAAACCCAATTGGAAGAAGACCACTAGGAAGACCTAGGCGTAGATGGAAAGACAATATTAAGAGGGATCTTGCAGAAATAAGAGTACAGAGTAGAAACTGGATCCAGTTGGCTAAGGACAGAAGTTAGTGGAAATATTTTGTAAACGCGGCATTGAACCTTCGGGTTCCATAGGGCATATAGTTAGTTAGTTAGTTTGTTATTATTATCTAAAAGAAATGTTCAAATGTTGTTAAGAGACAATTACACAGAAGAACTGAGTTCCGACCAAACACTAATTTGCCGGAAGGAAATTCCAGTGCAGTCCAGCCCACTTTAAGCGTTATCCGTGCAACCCACGTTTCATGTTCAAGATATTGGGAATAATTGTTCGTATCATTCAGTTGGAACGTTTCCTTCCGATTTTACGCTGTTACAGTAGCCCTACAACATTGTGACTTTCAAAATCAATCAGTATCTATCGAAGAAAGACAAGCGTGTAGCTTCAGTCGTTGATATGATTTAACATTCTTTTTCACTTTTAGCAAGCCACCGGCAAGCAACCAGCCAGGCACAACATGTTTTTCATTATTAAAAAGACACTCCTTGTTAAAAAAAAAAAAAAACACTAATGGTAGTCACTAATGGTCACTCTTAAAAATGGAAAATCTCTTTGGTTCTCTTAATATTTTGTTTGATTCTTTGCGATCAAAGTAACTTTAAAAGTGGAGTAAGAAATATTATTCTTCCTATTGATGGTGTAATAGTGGCTTCTAATCTCCACAACCAACCCCTTGCTAAGCCTATTCGTACACACATACATTCATAAGCTAATTTTCTGGAGATAATACTTAGATAATTACAAAGAAGTGCTACAGTTTTTTTTTTTTTTTTGTATCAACAGATTCTCTCTTTTCCCAAAAAGCGAAACAACATAATGTAACAAACCCACACTCGGATTAAGAACTTGATTATATATATATATATATATATATATATATATATATATATATATATATATATATATATATATATATCTTGAAAACCGGTTTTCCATTGGGCAAACTAGCAAATTTTTATAAATGTAAGCGTTGGTTTGATTCCACCACATCCTTCTTTAACAAAAGGAAAGAAAAAAGAAGAAAAGGAACGTACATAGTTTATCATTTGATTGCTGTTACAACTTTTTGTTGTCTATAGTTAATGGTTACCACATTGTAAAAAACACTTTACACTAAATGGCAATCAGTTACCATACATACTTTTTTTTTTTTTATTTGGTGGGCTAGTGATTACCGCCAAGGTTGACAACACTTCCGCTCCTCGAAGGACGGAACCCGAAGATTCACGAAGCACGAACAATGGTATTTGCACGTAAAATGCTCGTGAGCGCTCACGAGGAGAGTTTCCACTATCTGCTCGCCGTGGCCAGGGCTGTACTAGCTGGAAGTTTTGGGTAAATACATATTTCAAATACTGTTTACAAATGTCAGATTATATTTTCAAAAGCTTTTAAAATTTAATTTTGGTAGACTCCATGATGTTCTAACACCCCATGAAGATATCTAATTACTTTAAGATGAAATTGCTACTGGTGTTTATTAACTTTCCATGACCGATTTCGGAAATTTTAGCATCTAACACGAAAACCCCTTAACTGTGTTGGTCCTCCCTTTATTTGACAACATCTTGATAGCCGTTAGTCATATTTTAATTCAATTTCCGAATTGTAGCGTCAAGTATGCAAGCCCCACATACCTATAGTTTATTCCCCCCCCCCTAAAAAAATCAGTTCTTTACATTTTAGAGACATGTATTTCCATATATCTAAAATGCAGAAATTAGGTACCGCATTGGAACCCCATTGGAGTACTCACTTACTTTTGCATAGCAAGGTAAAAACGCCAGTGGTTCTCACTTTAAGTTTGAAAACATACTATTTTGTCTCTTCTCTGAGCATCGTGAATCTGTCGGAGCTGTACCATAGTTGGAAAGACTCACTGATCCTTCCTATAGTGACCATGTAGTCAGAATTCAAAAAGGAGTAGCCCTTGAAGGAAAAACAATATTTTAAAATCCTTGCACCAGTAGTCGTCACCTTAAAATCAAAATGTTCCAGTAGTAGTCAGGATTTTCTACCAGTGTTCATCACTCAAATAACTTGACAATTTATTCAAAAACGCACTGTGTATCAGTTTAGGGTTGAGAATACAATATAAAGTAGTAAGCTTAATAACTTTGCATCACTTTTAGCACTCAAGAAAGAAAATAAAAACGTTTTTACATACTTTTTAAAGCAATTTCAGAAAGAAAAATGTTAACTGAATACAAAAGTTAACTGTATATCACTTCCACGTTAAGAGTACAATATTAAATACTATGTTTAATAACTATACGTCACTTTAAACTCTCGAGAATGAACATAAACAATTGTACATACATTTTAAAAACAATCTGAGAAACAAAATAAGTTAACTGAATTCAAAATTTAATTATACATCACCTTAAGCTTAAGAATACACTATAAAATGCTGAGATTAATAAAAAATGAAATCTTTAAGTTTAACGTCCCACGGTTATGCCGGTTAGGATAAGGAGACGGTGATAATGAGAAATGAGTGAAATGGTGGAATGAACAAAGTGGGAGGAAACGGGAGAACCCCGAGAAAACCCACGAGCAAGGTGTTTGTCCACCACAAAGTCCACACGGCGCGAGTTGGGATCGAACCAGGGACCCCAAGCACCGGAGGTGAACGCTCTACCACTGAGCCACCGCCCCCCCTGAGATTAATAACAATGCATTACTGAAGAATGAAAACAAAAATGTTTTAGCTACCTATATTGTATTTACATGTTATTTCTCATTAACATTTTTTTTTTTGATAACTCATGATCAAGTCTAGGGATGCGCAAGAGAAAAGATTTGAGGTTGTCTCCTCTCGAAAAGGTGCCGCGAAAGTTGTCTCGTCTCGAAAACTGGATCCGTTTCTATTGGAAAAGCTCTATCTTGTCTCGAATTTCGTAACAAAAATTGTCTCGTCTTGTCTCGTGCGCATCCCTAATCAGGTCCATAGCCAAAAACTTCATTTCGGAGGGTGCTCGATAGGGCTTTGGGATATCCGAATTTAGATATAGATAATCGATGTCGACAAACTATCGAAACTTGTTCGAAATATCGAAAAATACAGCAATATCGAAATATAAACAATATCAAAAATCGAAAATATAGAAATATGAAAGAGATCAAAAATATGGATATATCGAACAAAAATGGATATATGATCTTGGAATACGATTTGGTGGAATAATGAGGGAGAAAAATAATCATTGATTAAATATTAAATTGAAAAGAAATAAGAGCCTGACGCTCAAATACTTATCTATCCGGCACCCATCTTGATCCCCATAAAATATCATGAAGTGCTTCATTGATTCTAAACCCAATAATAGTAATTTAACAATAAACATAATATATAATTTACTACGCACCTTGAAATGTAGAAATTAATGATTGTAATCCCCAGCTTTCCAATAGACCTTTGATTTCTCCAAATGAAGATTCGGATATCTTGTTTCTTCTCAAGCAATAATGGGTTAGAATAATCAGTTGCAGTCCAAAGCCAAGTCACTAAGTTAAGCATAAAAATAAAAGAATTCATTAGTTAGATGCATACAAAATCCTACGCATGTAAATCCGAATCTACTTGTATTAAATTGTAAATTTAAACAAACTAAATTATACTACAGTTATAGTGACATCAAACATACATTAAATAAGGTATACAGGGTGTCTCAAAAGTCCCCTGACATAGGGTAACTCTGTTATTATCAGAGTTACAACAGAATGTAGGAGGGAAAAGCATATCCAATTATGATGTTTTCAATCTAAAGTGAAGGAATTTTTAAAATCGGATGACCCGTTTGCGCTGTACACTCTCTATGCGCCCAATGTGAAATGAAAATGCAACGTTGCCATTTACCTGGACCCACAACAGAAGTGAGTGAAGTTACTGTCTTTTACGCTAACATGTCGATGGCCAGCCCCCGTTTCAAACAGTAACTTCATTCACTTATGTCGTGGGTCCAGGTAAATGACAACGTTGCATTTTCATTTAAAATTGGGTGCATAAAGAGTATACAGCACATTCATCTTGTCCGATTTTTAAAAAAAGTGTTCACTTTAGATTGAAAACGTCATATTTCGAGATGTTTTTCCTCTTACATTTTGTCGTAACTCTGATAATAACAGAGTTACCCTATGTCAGGGAACGTTTGAGACATCCTGTATACATCATAAGAGGTTCCTTTCTTAATTCTACACGGATGTGGTTTCATTGAATGTGAGGTGGGTGATACACATTAGGCCTTTTGGGAGTACGTCACACGGACGACCGTAATTTTGTGTTCAAAATTTTTATGAACTGGTGGGATATGTGATACATATGGCCACGGGCTAGAATTTTCTCAGTATGTCAAATATGCAATCAGATTTCATGCAGCTTAATTTGGTGAAAAGCTATTGCCAATTGAACGTTACATTTACCTCTTTCTTGCAGATGTTGAACCATGCCGTTAGCACGTGAGGAATTGATCGAAATAATCAAATTGTGGGGCGGGAGGAGTATATGTGCAGTGGTTGCCGATTGCAGAGTCATCCACAATGTGACTCTGTGTCACATGTTTCAGTGTCACAGTAATTAACTAAATTTGAGAAGACGGGCACATTCGTGAACATACATCGTAGCGGTTCAAACTCGCGGGACCTTGTTCCTTCCCCATTTTGAACCGGTACATGAAAATGCCATTTACTCCATGTTTGCCTGCGCCGATTTTGAAAATTCCTTCACTAATCGATTTCTCCCGTTGAGTACTACAAGAACCAGTTAAAATCTCGCGGGCCCTTTATTCTTCCCCATTTCGAACCGGTACATGAAAGTGCGATTTTTTTTCATGCTTGCCTGCGCCGATTTTGAAAATTCCTTCACTAGTCGATTTCTCTCGACGAGTACTACAAGAATCAGTTAAAATCTCGCGGTCCTTTTTTCTTCCCATTTTGATCCGGTACCTGAAAATGCGATTTTCTTCATGTTTGCCTGTGCCGATTTTGAAAATTCTTTCAGTAATCTATTTCTGTCTTCGAGTACTACAAGAATCAGTTAAAATCTCGCGGGCCCTTTTTTCTTCCCCATTTTGAACCGGTACATGAAAATGCGATTTTCTTCATGCTTGCCTGCGCCGATTTTGAACATTCCTTCACTAATCGATTTCTCCCGTTGAGTACTACAAGAACCAGTTAAAATCTCGCGGGCCCTTTATTCTTCCCCATTTCGAACCGGTACATGAAAGTGCGATTTTTTTTTCATGCTTGCCTGCGCCGATTTTGAAAATTCCTTCACTAGTCGATTTCTCTCAACGAGTACTACAAGAATCAGTTAAAATCTCGCGGTCCTTTTTTCTTCCCATTTTGAACCGGTACCTGAAAATGCGATTTTCTTCATGTTTGCCTGTGCCGATTTTGAAAATTCTTTCAGTAATCTATTTCTGTCTTCGAGTACTACAAGAATCAGTTAAAATCTCGCGGGCCCTTTTTTCTTCCCCATTTTGAACCGGTACATGAAAATGCGATTTTCTTCATGCTTGCCTGCGCCGATTTTGAACATTCCTTCACTAATCGATTTCTCTCGTCGAGTACTACAAGAATCAGTTAAAATCTCGCGGTCCTTTTTTCTTCCCCATTTTGAACCGGTACATGAAAATGCAATTTTCTTCATGCTTGCCTGCGCCGATTTTGAAAATTCCTTCACTAGTCGATTTCTCTCGACGAGTACTACAAGAATCAGTTAAAATCTCGCGGTCCTTTTTTCTTCCCATTTTGAACCGGTACCTGAAAATGCGATTTTCTTCATGTTTGCCTGTGCCGATTTTGAAAATTCTTTCAGTAATCTATTTCTGTCGTCGAGTACTACAAGAATCAGTTAAAATCTCGCGGGCCCTTTTTTTTTCCCCAAGCCAATATTTTTTTGTATATTTTGAATGTATTCAAGTATGGAACAAAAGTATTATATAATTCCCTTAGTAGGCTTCTCAACTTAATATTTTTCAACTTAAATTTTATTTATTTTAATTATTTATTTTCTTGTGACTCAATATTTAATTGCAATCGTTCATTGGGGAGAAGGGTGGCCATTCTCAAATATATAAATATAGTATTCTTAAAATTTGTGTGTTCTCGTACTATTAGTTTCTTCCACTAGACCTGGAAATTGCAAAATTAATACCTGGGAAACCTGCAAAATTCAGGGAAATTGAGTTCCATATTTATGTATGAACACTGCTATTTACATTTTTTTTTTTTCGAATAGGGAGAACTGTACGAAAGGGTGGTTTGAGAATAGTATAACAGTAGGTTTCTGGGAGTGTTGTTCGAAATGAAATCTTTAAGTTTTACGTCCCACTATTATGCTGGCTAGGCTCAAGATGACGGGGTGTTGTTCGGTGGGGGTCAATGTTGCCAATTTTGGGTAAAGTCGCTAAATAAGGGGAATTCGACCTCAACGATAGCGCAGGGTGACCATAAAATTTTCAGTTAAAAACGGGACAGGTTCTTGCAACACTAGACTTTTAGATCTACCTTTGTTCTTATCAGTGCCTTGATATCAGAGTTCCCCCTCTCTCTCTTCGTTACAGAGCGGGTACTTATGAAAAAGGAAAGACACGTTGAAGTTTGTTTAACACACAACCAACTGCTAAAACCTCTGCTGCCTTTCGAGCAGTACTGCGAACTATAGAGTATGTTTAATATAGGGATTTTCAGTTCAATTTTTGCCGCTTTGTTATTATTAATACTTTTAAAAGGAGTAAAGGTACTGGGTTTGTTATTTACTTCTTTCATTTACATAAAACGGGACGAATACTATTTTTTTCCATCTACTGACGGGACGGCCGCGACACGCCCCTAAAACGGGACTGTCCCGGTCAAAACGGGACGTATGGTCGCCCTACGATAACGACAAAAAAAAAATTCCGATTGGAGACTTTTTTGGGTGATTTTTAAATAACGATTTACCTACTTACACATTTAGCGACTTTTTGCTGCAAACAAAATGTTCATCTGTAGAGAAGCATTATTGGTTCAAAACAGTTTTTACGTTCTTTTTTTCTGTTTGTTTGTTTTAATCAGCGCAAGTGATGAAGAGTTTGGAAATACAGCGTACTCACTACTCCACAATCCTGCATTGTTATGTTACCCTTGCCCTCTAACGAAGAATAACTACAAACTTGATGTCCTTTAGTTCGCAGAGCTTCCGTTGAGAGACACACGTAATACATCATTACCGATAGCAACAAGATTAGCTATAGATGCGTGAAAAAAGGCGAAGAAGGTGTTTGTTATATTTGTCCTCTGGGGTCTTTTAATTATTCTGCACTTTTTCTTTTACAAAAAATTGCTTAACGTAAGTACTGTAGTGTTAATTATTTCGGAACTATTTTGACCACAACATGAACAAAAGTACCCGAAACAACCTGAAATGATCCCTGAATTAAAGGATTGGTTGCGCCCTGTTTACAAAGATGTGAATAGAACCAGCGGCGCAAATCTGTCTTCAACATTGGGGGGGAGGGGGGGGTAAGACCGTTACCATACTTTTTTTGGCGATGTCCAAAATACTTATGAAGTTGAAAAACAATGTTGTGGAGGATCAGAGTTGTCTTTAGCGTTAGGAGGCTGCAGATTTGAGGCTTATTCTGGGGGACATCTCACGTTCCTTTGTAGCAATCGGACAAAAATCATCAAATTTCTCCCAAAAAACACATTTCAAATCGGATTATTTGGGGGAGAAGTCCCCCTCAGTTCCAAGATTGGAGGGGACATGTATCCGTCATCCCCCCCCCCTGGATTTGCGCCAGTGAGTAGAACATATTGTTTAGTTTACATCTACAACTTTTACAATGCTTATAGACAATGAATTTCTCGATTATTTCTTATAGCGACTTTTCACCCAAAATTGGAGTCGTCACCTCTCGTTTCGCAAACTTATTGCCAACATTTTAGAAACTGGTTGCGGGGAGAGCTACAATGGATGATTCAAGTTATTTCGTCGCTTCCGCTGTGAACCTAAGTACAAGATTCCAAAAGTCACATTTTTTTGGTTCCAAACAATATGTCTGCTGGGTGAAAGCATAGACTGGAATGTGTTGCCTTTCCTACCTTATCTTTAATCCCATAGTAGCTCCTTTCCCAAAGTTAAAAAAATGCAATTCTTCCTTTCTTAATAGTACTTATGACCCAAAGTATTACGTAAGCATTGTATGTTACTTATGTAGCTCACAGAGCCGCAGCTATGGGCGAGCAAGCAAAGCACGTGTCCCGGGCGCGTGGTTGGAGGGGCGCCTAAAAGAGAGGTTATATATTAGTACTTTTCCTGGCGGTATTTAATACTTTTCATCAGAGTGCGAAATCATGAAATCAAAGTGAGAGGAAAAAATGAAATGAAATCTTTGAGTTTTACGTCCCACGGTTATGCCGGTTAGGCTAAAGGAGACGGTGATTATGAGAAATGAATGAAATGGTGGAATGAAGTAAGTGGGAGGAAATGGGAGAACCCCGAGAAAATCCACGCACACGGTGTTTGTCCACCACAAGGTTCACTTGGCGGGGCTAGGATCGAATCCGTGATCTCAAGCACCAGAGGTGAACGCTCTACCACTGAGCCACCGCGGCCCTAAAAGTGAGAGGAGACTGGAGGAGTGAAGAGAGAGAGAGAGAGACAGAGAGAGAGAGAGAGAGAGAGAGAGAGAGAGAAGAAAACGCTCGCACTTTTACACTTCAAAGTAAATTAAGTCATTTATTTTTTCTGTCCCCCTCCTCCCCCTCCCCTAAGTTCTGCCAAAGTAAATAGCTAAAAACACTCCCAGGCCAGAACCGCATCTACGTTGGAAATTTGATCGAGATCGGTCGGTCGGTGCAAGAGATTAAGAAAAAATGAAATGAAACCTTTGAGTTTTACGTCCCACAGTTATGCCGGTTAGGCTAAGGGAGACGCTGATGATGAGCAATGAATTAAATGGTGGAATGAAGTAAGTGGGAGGAAATGGGAGAACCCTGAGAAAACCCACACACACGGTGTTTGTCCACCACAAGGTTCACTTGGCGGGGCTAGGATCGAATCCGGGACCCCAAGCACCAGAGGTGAACGCTCTACCACTGAGCCACCGCGGCCCCCGGCCGGGAATCGAACCCGGGTGTCCCACGCCAAAGGCGTGTTCATTAACCACTTAGCCACGAGGGAGCTCATCTGTGAGGCAGTGTAAACCCCCCAAAAAAAGAAAGAAAATAAACGCACACTGGATGTTTGCGCAATTGAGTATCAAAACATTCTCAATGGAGTATGAGAAATAGTAAACGTCAATCAATGTGTGCTTTTGCTTATTCATTACTTCGTTAATACTTAATTCCTTCTAGAAATAGTGAAACAATACTATGAAGAAACACTAATTAAACTAATAACAATTACGTTGTATTTCTTACCATACCGTTTTTACTACCCATAGAATTTCAATCTAGCACTATACTGCATTAGTCACGCCGTAACGAAAGCTGAAATTCAAAGACCTGGCACTCGTTAACTGTTGAAGCTGTGTTGTAGCTACCTGTATATCACGCGGCCTGCGTTGGTACTCCTCAACATAAATACGTCACAGCCCAAAGCCAGGAAACATCACAAACAGAAGACAGGGGCACAAGCAGTGCCTGACACTTCACGAACTCAAACCCACCAAGACTCAACTCAACATGACCTTCAATTACGTTCTAGAAACCAAACCAGTGCTAAGGCACAAACTCACCAACTTCCTATATGAAAACACAAGAAAAAAATCTAACGTTTTGGTTCCAAAGTGATGACATAACAATAATACTAAAAAGGTTTTAATTTTCAGTAACCCAAACATTAATTAACTAGGGAACATAACAAAGCAAAAATAAATAAATAAAAATAAATTAAATTAAAGAATAAAAACCTGACAAGTAAGCTCTCCCTGACTACTTTTTTTTTTTAAATTTCAGTGAGGCTGTAAAATATGTCAATATCTTCGTTATATATATATTTCATTGTAAACAAGTTCTTTAAACAAAAGAAAGCTCTGAGAGCGCTTACCTCTGACGCGGTAGGTCCCTGGTTCGATTCCTGCTCCCGACAAATAGGCTTTTGGTGAACACTGTAGTTGTGGTTATTCTTAAGACTTTCCAGTTTCCTTACATTTTCTTGATTCCACCATTATCATGTATCTCATCGTCACCTTCTCTCTTACATTGATGTACAATCATGGGGCGTTAAACTAAAAGAAAAAAAAATCTTGCAAATATCCTAGTAAAAATGAGTTTTCTAAACTACACTAGTGGCCCCGCGTAGCGTATTCGCTAACGCTCTCGCCTTCGGTGCGAACGGTCCCGGGTTCGATCCCGGTGGGGGAACTCGGTCGAAAAAGTATCAAAAGATTTTAAGTCCAGCCATCCTGAATGAGGTTTCCTTGGCTTTTCCTCATTCACAGCAGGCAAATGCCGGAGTGGTACCTAACATATAGGTCCCAGGCCGTTTTCTTCCTTTAGTTATGCAATTATGTTAAGCAGCCCTGTAGTAAAACTGCTCCAAGTAATAAATCGTCACATATAAAACGGAATGAATAAACACATAACATTCATTTTGCTACCTTGAAATGTAAAATGTTTCAAAACATTAATATTCAAAGATTTCTCAAAATTCAGATTCACCCATTCCATTGTCCTCAATCATTAACGAGTTTTACAATAGTAAGAATTGTATTCATAAACTACATTACTTACTTAGTACTATATTAAAGCAAGTTACACTAAAAGAATATATAATTAATGGAATATTTAACTAAAGTAATAGTTAACTAGTGTACTTACCCAAGCACTTGTTTCCTTCCTCTCTTCTTTTCCGTTTGTAAACAACCTCTTTTCGCAAGCAAAAGACGGTAGTTCAATGACGTCAGCCATTTCGAAAGAAAGAGTGTCTATAGGCGGTCTGGATCTCACACACAGATGGACGTATATAACATATAGCTGAAGTATTTAACATACGTATTCGTATGTAAAATACGGAAGATTGTGAGATGTCAGACATCCTGCAGCGACATGATGTAATATCTAAGCGAGTAAAAGGCAGTACCTATGTAGTATATGGATAAAGTACGCTCCGTACAGATTTCCTTAGTAAACGTAACGAATCCTTGTATTTGTACAATATACCGCTGTCCGGATAATGGATTTTTCTCAGTGTACCCGTTAGGCTAAGGGAGATGGGATATGGAATAGAATCTATACGATTAATTTTCTAATCCCTAAAATTTTGTTCAAAATCAGGACAGAACTTAGGGCGATATCAATACTGAACTACGAATACTTTATTTATACAACACAGTGTTTAGTAGCAAAATTACATCATTAGGAACTGAATTTAATAGGCAAATATTTTAAGGCGAACTAATTTATTATTGAGCATTAGAACACACTTTAAGTAACTAAATGATAAGTAACATAATTATCGTTATCATGAATATATGAATGTCATATGATATATACCCTAGCTATTACTAGGACATAGTATTCACACTAGGGTACAATATTAACTGTAAATGTTCTATACTTGGTAACTTTTAGCAATTTTTACTCATGTCTTTGGTAATTTGTTTATAAAAGCAGCAGACACGTTTTCTAACACTCTGGTACGTAAACCAACACATTAGTCGCATTATACAATCACATGTCATCTATAGGCCTTAGAGCAAATTTGATTTTTTTTTTTTTTTTTTTTTTAGTTTTGGAGCACTTTATGGACACGAATGGTTTCTTCTTTCCGTTATCTTTCTGATCTCCAGCCTGGCCTCTCTTCTGCTGGCGCTGAAATAGAAGCAGATGTAAGATAAGCATCATTTTCATTACTATATCATAAGTGTATTTAACAATGTTGAAAATTACAGCTAATATGGTAAATAAAAGTGGTGGTAAGCTATCTGAAACAAAAAATACAGTCCTAGTTTTAAAATTATAATCAAAACAGTGTAGAGGAAGAATTGTAATAAAACAAGTAACTCTGGCAATAATTTAAGAAATTTGAACGGAAGACTCCACGTCAGACCCCATATGCGAAGACAATTCTTACTAATAGACCTAGCTTTATACAGTTACTCGTGGATGTGGTTATCATCAAAGGCCTATTATGATAATAAGAGAAATAATAACAACAACAACGAATTTTCGTAGATACTTACTCATACGAATAGGAAGGAAGTAATGTAACAGCGTTTGTGAACATCAATTGATTTGTTTAATTCGTAAGAGTTTGTACGAACAAATATTGTAGGAATTTTGAATTAATGTAACCGCAGCCTAAATCACTGGCAGAGGACTGATCAAAATGGTAATTTAATCTATTATACTGCGTAATAGGTTACCATCTGTCCACCTTACGACCGGGCAATCGTAATCAAAGTCGGTCATAAATCGATGACTAACTGCATTGAGCTGTTGCTGTACAAATGTCCGAGAGGTAGCTTATACATTATTTTCACGTATACAATTAATATAAAATAGTTCTCTACCCTATCTGTATTCAGGCACTGTTGCCAATGCTATGTCGAAATTCAAATTCTTAATGAAAGAATTGTGTTGACTTACACTTTCATACCTTACGTTACATTGTATTGCTTTATTAACCTCAAAGTTTGGACTTCCTGGAAATCTAATCCAAAAGACAGTGACTGTCCACAGATGCCCGCAGGTTATACAGTGTTTCACAAGGAGTTTTCTTATTTTACGAATGAAATTACATAAACTTAACACCATACAAGATACTTCTCTTGGATATATACAAAATAAAATTACAGTTGTCAACACTGTATCAAAATTTAAAATAATGCTGTTAAGTGATTGCATACCGCTCGATTGAAAGTGATCAAAAAGATAATCAATTAGGGACAGATCGAAAAGCTTCAAGAATGAGAAAGATTCTCCCTAGGATGGGTTCGAATCGAAGTTTAACGTCCTAACTCCACGTAAGACAAATCTACACACAGTCTGCCCGTCTTCTTTTCTCCAAGGATAATGGCTACAATCTCAGTATCTAAACTCCACTTTTTCTAAACGTAAGAGACGAACTCGAGAAATCTACTTTCGCCAGTTTGTTCGCTTCTATCAACTATTCGTGGACATAGATTTACCACATCATCATTAATGATCGAAATTATGTCTTTAACTCTCTCTCTCTCTCTCTCTCTCTCTCTCTCTCTCTCTATATATATATATATATATATATATATATATATATATATATATATATATATATATATATATATATATGTCTCGACAAGTAAGCGGTATCCCCAATCAAGTTACAACTGCATATGTGCAGTATGATTTCAGAAATGAATCCACCACGAAATTCTTGAAAACAACATTTAATGATTTAATGAAAACCTAGTGTCTTCAGACTATTACTGTTTCCGATAACTATCCAATAA
Source organism: Thermobia domestica (assembly GCF_964235325.1). Classification (NCBI taxonomy): domain Eukaryota; kingdom Metazoa; phylum Arthropoda; class Insecta; order Zygentoma; family Lepismatidae; genus Thermobia; species Thermobia domestica. The sequence continues at coordinate 142,991,509 of NC_137460.1, forward strand.
TATAATCTGCAAAACGTTTCTTCATTAACAACACAACATGGAAAGGTTCGACGAATTGTCAAAATCTGGTGATTACCGTCTGTAGACATTGAGTTACTAATACAATATTGCAATAAGTAGTGGACAATGAAGGTGAATATATATATATAACTCAGATAGTAGTAATGCTGTTAGAAGGTGAATAATTAATATTGAACCTCTTTTTACTGAGTTAAATAGAAACATTATGTATTGAATAGGGATGTACGTGCATCCCAATACTAAAAGCAATTTTTAACGAAATTAGCAAATTAGCCAATCCTGTTAAATATAAAACAATAATAATTTTCATTGAATCTCATATATATAAACCATTGTATAATATATCGTAAAATATTTATAGAATACCTTTTTATTTAGGTAAATAGAAATAATATTTCCGACTTTTAAAGAGAATGACACCAACGTATACTATAAATCCAAATACAAACGAGTACTGATATCTAGATCTACTTGATAAGAACTCCTTAGGAAAAAAGATCCTTATTTTTACGAACAGTGCCACACAAAGTTATGTTTCTTTCTGAAGAAGTTGTTCAGCGAGATCAATTCTCATAAATATACATATCAGTCGCTATTCCGTAACCAAGTTTCAAACGATTCGTCAAATCCATTACTATTCTTTTCCCTTAATTCTTTTCAGTGTCGTTATTTTTCCGGTATACACCTATAAATTATGGCAGTATGCGTTAACGTTATCACCAGGATCCCAAATTTTTATTCTGTGTTTGTGTGAGTTTAATTTCACTTATACCCTGAAAGGACATTTGTTTCTTGCAGGGACTGACTTTTCATCCACTGTAAGATGTATACTGGGACTACAAAATACACGACACTGCTTGGCAAATAGATCTATAATTCTCTGAAAGCAGTGAGTTTATTTTCCTACCTTTTTTCTCTTGTGTTACAGTCGTCAAACCTGATATATTTTCATAATTAAAGAAATCTGTCTCCAGACATGTTAGCCGAAAAGTTGTTCTTTTGAATTCTTCATTCGTACTCAAAAAATATTTATTTGCTCTTTATTTGCATGTTCCAATGATAGTAAGAATTTTAGTATTATCCATAACTTTCCATACGATGTTGCAGGTGAGCATCAGCTGATATTTTACATTGTACCCATTATTGAGCTTTCTTGTTACTGTAAGTAAAAACACGAAATATAAAGTCGTTGGTGAAAAAAAAAGCTGGAAATAGCTAGCTGGAGCCTGGAGCTAGCTGGAGCCTAGCCTGAAGCAGATAGTTCTGCAGTTCTGGGGCACTACTGAAACTTGGACGATATTCTATTTTTTGGTGTTACACTTCTCCATGCCATAGAAAACTTATCAGAAATTCAGAACCACTTCCCACCGAACCTTTATCTCCAGAAACTGTATTACTTCCTCAGAAATATTTTAACATTATCCTCGAACTCTGAATCACTCTCAGGATCAACTTCAAATTTCTCGAATGACATACGCCTTATATTGTCTTCAGATAACCCTCCAGTGCTAGACATTTTCATCTACTTTGGTAAAATAAACCAGTATTAACGAAAATGTACTTGGGACTTTTTAAAGATTTTTTCGTTGTTTTTTTCCTGTTCACCCGTCAAAGGTGTACACCCTTTCTTGGGAAGGAGAGAAGGGTGAAAATTTTTCGAGGGAAGGAAAATCATGTATGGGCTATGAGTATTTTGGAATCATGCGGGTATCTATTTATTAATCTTTATTAAGCATCAATTGATTGTCAGTGATTTCCACATAGATTTATCTGCATTCCAGGATTATGATCTTTATTGAGCATCAATTTGGTTTTCATCTCTTCCAGATGGATCTGCATTCCAGGATCATCACTTGTTACATACAGGGTGTTAATGAAGTATACCGACAAACGGTAAGTGGTGATTCCTTACATCAAAATAAGAGAAAAAGTTCGTATGGACCTGTGGGCAAAAGTACATAGTTTGAAAGCTAGGGATGTCCAAAATCGCGAAAAAGCCAAATTTCAAGAGGCCTTATTTCGAATTCGAGAAACTATGGAGGATGGTCCTTATCAGCGTAAAGGAAGTTACGCATACGCAATCTAAACATGCATATTTCATTAATGTTCAATAGGTGTACAGAGTATTCCATGCAGGGTGAAATTTCCAGACATGCCATATATCGAATTTTGAGATAGCTCTGACTCTATGATTGGTTCAAAGTAGTCAAACGATAAGTCTTGATAGCAGTGAACACGGAATCCTTTGGCACGATGTCGGAAGTGTTAAGGATTTGAGCAGCAAGGTCTCTCGCACTGCGGAAAACGTATGCTGCAACGTTTTCTTTCACGTTTATAACTGAAGAAAACGTGAAATATACCGTGAAGAAATACATCGCATCAACACGTTTTCCGAACACAAAAGAACATGGAGCTGCCGATTCTTAACACTTCCAACTTCCCTCCGAAGCGTTGGATGTTCATTGTTGTCAAGGCTTACCTCCTGCCTACTTTGGAGCTTCTTGAAATCAGGGTTTATCTGAAAACTCTATTGAGAGCATATGTGAGAATTACACCCTGTAGTGAATGCCCTGTACACCTATTGAAAATTGATGAAACATGCACTTTTTAATTGTGTATGCGTGGTTTCTTTTACGCTGATAAGGACCACCATCCACAGTTTCTCGAATTCGAAATAGGGTCTGTTAAAATTTGGCTTTTTCGAGATTTTGGACAGCCCTAGCTCTGTAACTATGCACTTTTTTCCCATAGGTCCATATGAACATTTTTTCTTATTTCAATGTGAGGAATCAACTCTCAGAGTTTGTCGGTATAGGAGAAAAACAAAGGTGAGGAAGATGATATAGATGAATTAAATGACACATTAACAAGAACAAATATACTATTAAGTGTAGCCAATGGGAATGAATCGGGTTGGATGAGATGTATGAAGTGCAGTAGATGAGACAACACTGAGGAGCTGTTAAAGTAACAAATTAGGGTTATCTTCTATCTTGGGGCAACTCGAGACTAATGAGTGACAAGTGGAGGCCCTGGTTAGTATAGAAGGATATCACATGTGCAAAGATGGATAAACATGATGAGAATAATGAGATGGATGATATATGTCATATTAAAATTTGTGGGGGTCATTGGCAGGGAGAGTGTGACAGTACAGGGTCATAAAATGTTGGAGAGGAGTATATATATATATATATATATATATATATATATATATATATATATATATATATATCGGAGGAACGTCATGAGCAATATTAAGATGGATAGTGTCAAAAAATACGGGATTCTAGGAACTCATGCGTTTGGTGATGTATTTTGTGCGTAAAGACTCTATATGTGGTAGAATAGGAGGAAAGGTTATACGGTGGTACAGTGGAGCCATAGGGTAAGGCAGGAGAATACGAAATGCAAGGCGGATAGCGTGCCTTTCAATAATCTGGATTCGCTGATAGAAGGAGACTGGTGCTGATATCCACGCAGTGTGTCCATGGGTGAGAAAAGAGCGTAAGAAAACTTTGTACGTAGTAAGAATGGAATTAGAGTGCAATTCCCAAGACGTGCAAACTAACTTTCGGATAAGGTTGAGTCTGTGTGTACTTTGTAATTGAAGTTTCCGCTCGTGTGGTTTCCAGGTAAGTTCGCTGTCAAAGACTACGCCTAGATATGTAACCTGCTTCGAGGAAGGTATGGCAGTACCACCAATGGTGAGGTCGAGACGATTTGGGTTTTGTCTAACACGTGAGCGTCTTTGTGGATATTGAAAGACAGTTGCTTGTGTTTTGTGAGAATGGACAGTGAGTTTCGAATGTGTGCACCAGTCAAGAAATGTATTTATAACAGGTTGTAAAGTTTGATTGATATGCTGTACAGTAGTCCCAAGGCAAAGAAATGCCGTGTCATCAGCAAACTGAAAAACTTTTACGTTTGATAGCAAAGAAGGCATATCTGCTATGTAAAGAAGAAATAATAGAGGTGATAGAACGGAGCCCTGAGGTACAACAGAGTCTAGAAAGATTGGATATGATAGAACGCTATTGATAGTAATGTAGGCAAGCCGGGATGTAAGAAAGGATTGAATGAGCCTTATATAACACATCAGAAGGCGGAAGCGGTGAAGTTTATACAGAAGTCCAATATGCCATACCTTATCGAAAGCTTTTTCCAAGTAAAAGAGTAAGAGGCATGAGGGGCGAGATGAATTGTAATGATTGCTATTTAGTAGTGGTAAGCCGAAGAAGTTGGTCGTATAGGCTGATGGCAGGTCTGAAGCCGGCTTGGTGAACTGGTAATAGGTTATAGGTAGCGAGATGATGATGAAGGCGGTTTAGAAGATTTTTTCGAAGATTTTACTAAAGCAAGAAGTAAGTTGAACGATAGGACGAGAGAGCCTGAGGGGGTTTATTTGGCTTAGAAAACAATAGTATTTTAGAGACTTTCCATTGAGGAGGTTAAAAGCCGGTACGAAGAATGAAACTATAAATGGAAGCAAGTAAAATATGAAAGGAAGGAGGTGAAGCTTTGAAATGAAATCTTTAAGTTTTAAGTTCCACGGTTATGCCGGTTAGGCTAAAGGAGACGGTGATTATGAAAAATGAGTGAAATGGTGGAATGAAGAAAGTGGGGGAAAACGGGAGAACCCCGAGAAAACCCACGAGCGCGATGTTTGTCCACCACAAAGTCCACAAGGTGCGAGCTGGGATCGAACCAGGGACTCCAAGCACCGGAGGTGAACGCTTGACCACTGAGCCACCGCACCCCCAAGGTGAAGCTTTGATAAGGCGGTATGTGACTGTCGAAAGCCGGGTGCAGTATTTCGAGAAGAGTACAGTACAGCGACGATGTCAGAAGAGATGATTGGCTTAGTGAGAGGCAATGGTATGGTCGCAATGAGGACGTAGTTGCTGACGATTTGGATTTGTAAGGCGTTCAATATGTCGGTAAAATTGAGTGGCAAAATTATGATGAGGAGGCGTAAAGATATCCTGAAAATAGCGAAAACATAAGCTTTTTCAACATCCGTTTGAAGGGCGTGACCATGTTCGATAATTGGGTAGGTAGTACGAGCATTGGTGCCAGTAAGTTGATGAATTTTTGCCTATAGACGGAAGGTTTGGATGTTGCTGCAAGTCTGTTACACGTATTGGCCCAGTGTCGTCGTTTATAGGCCGCAAGATAATTTCGTACCATCCTGTTCCATCAACGTTGCTGACGCAGTGCTTCAGGATTTCGAGTATGCAAATATTCTCTGAACGCCTGTCGAAATGCAGTAATAATGGAATGATAGTGAGGTGGTACTGGAGGTTTATGGAAATGTATGCTTTCTAAAGGGATATTGGCTTGTGCTTCATGTGTAATGATATCTAAAAAATTATCAACTACGTGAAGAAGGTCGTCATTCGTGTTGGAAGGAAGAGCACTCCTTAGGGCATGCTCAATGTCGGATTGGTATGACTGCCAGTTAGCTCGCTCGTAATCATAATAATGAATGGGCTCTCGAGAAATTTTTGGTGGTGTCGCACAAGGAACATCGAGAAGAATCGGTGCATCCAACAGGAGGCAGATGCGTAAGTTTGATATAGTAAGACTAGAAGATGGTATGACGATATCTGGTGATATTTGGCTAATTGGGCGTGTTACAGAAGGAAGATCTAAGATTTCTGTCGCAATTGATTGATTAATAAAATCTGTAAAGCGTTGTTTTCCGCCTAACGATCTACTATGGAGATTGATATCAGCCATGATCAGATAGTGACGAAAGTTGTTATGTTCAGGGAGATGCATGTGAGGACGAAGCACGCGTGTGCGAATTAACAGATGGTTATAAGTACCAATGGCAATACCGCAATGTGCCCGAGCTATATGCAGTGGGTAGTCAAACGAGTCAAATTACATCCGGAGAGTTTGACTTGATGGAGTGGGGTAAGAAAGGTTTCACTTAGGTTTCATTCCAAAACCATGAACTTTTTCATTACGGAGGAATGCTCGAGCACAAACTTGTGGGTGTTGAATGAGCGGATGTTTAAAAATAAAAAGGTATATGCCATAACGTAACAGATCCAATCCATATTAGACAGAGGTTTCGAGTGATGAGAAATGGAAGTGGACTGTGTTTCCAGAATATGTGGCATGGAATTGGAGATTGAAAAGAAGTTTTCCAGCAGCAGTAACTTGTGATAAGATGTGAGTATGCAAGAAGGGATGAATATTTTGAAGAACAATTGTAGTGAAGTGAAGATCTTCCACAGTGAGAGGTGTAGGCAAAGAATTGTCCGGAAGTGTGGAGAAATCAATCGTACGAATAGAAACTGTAAGTTCTGGTTTTTCAGATTGTGGTGCTGGTCTGGCGCGGCACTTGTAACTATAGGTGGGATGATCACGTGAACAGTAAGGCAGCGAGGAGCTTGGTTGTGGTTGCTGCATGAAGATGTGGAATGTGGTCCGGAACAATAGCCACACTTCGGATTATTTGGACACTGAGATGTAGTGTGTTGGTTGTAAGTTTGGCATCGCTGACATCTGACGGGCAGAGGAGCGAGATGGTTCAACCTTATGGCTGCGACGATAGATGTAAGCACCATGCTGTAACAGATCATCAATCGTGTCCTTGGAATTTGTGAGGAGACGAATAATGTAGGTTGGTCTGTTATTGTTTTCAATGCGGAGGCACTTCTTTAAAAGAGTATTCCTTAAGACGTAATTCTGTTTCAATCTCTTCTTTGGTGTGTTCTCGAATTACAACTGAGAGCATTGGTGCTTGGCGTGGTGGAGGTTGAGTCTTTTTGGTACTACTAGACAGCGATTGGAGTTATGCATTTGGGCCGAATATCTCGTAGGAAGCTTTATTGTGCAAAGTAGTGCCAAACTGGGTATCAGGAGATTTATGATTGACCCGTTTTTGGTCTTGATAATTTCCTGGATATTCCCCCTTGGAAGGTATTTGACTATTTGAAAATAAATATGCTTTTCTGTTTTGAAACGGCTGTCAAACCCAGTAAGCAGAAAGTTTAATAACGGAGAACGGCCACTGGTGTGTCTAGTATCTGTACCAGAAGCAGCAGTAGCAGACGCGGTGTTTGTGCCAGGATGTGAAGTGGATGGATCGGCATCAGCAGGGTGGACAACGTCCATAGCACCTGTGTCCATAAGTAAGGCTTCAGCCCACGTAGATGGTGGTGATCGTGAACGGTTACTTTCATTATCAGAATGATGACGTGCACTTGGGTGCGAGGGCGTTTAGAGTAGGCAGGAATTGGCAGGAGTAAGAGCTGCAGAGTCTCCTCGTGGAGGTTTGAGACCACCCCCTTTGGCCGGTTGCGATTGCCTTAGGGGCATAGAAACCTTCACGCTCTTGTGTACAGTCGATCAGGTAGAGTTAATAGGTAGAAAGCACCCCGTTTCTATAGGTGCTTAGGTGGCTAAACACAGCAATAGAGAAAGCTAGCACCGTAGGCGTTGTCCTAGCTCAGTCCTGTCTATGTTGCGTCGATTCTTTCTTGCCGTGAAAGCAGGAAGCTCAAATAAATCAGGGGGGAGCAATTACAAAAGACAGCTGCTTTGATGTGTGGTACGTCACAGCTGATAAGATGATGATGAGATCATAAATAATATTACATCATTTTTATCTGATTGGTAGAGAAAAAATTATGTAATATTATTTATGATTTCAGTTGGAAAGTAGTCTGAAGAAGGAAGTGATATACTTCCGAAACTGTAACATTTCTAATTAATTTATAATAAAGATTATAGACAGTCTTGTAAGAAAGTTGTATTTAGTTTGTGTTTAAGATGGACACAAGGCCTTTTTATAACAATAATAATAATACGAATAATAATCTAAATGCATCAATATGGTATCCTTGTAATATGTAGGACAAATCTTGTCATATACATATTATGCTTATCTAATAAGAACTGAAATTTGTTCAAAAAGTTGAAATTTATTCAGAAATTAGTTCCGAAATTTTGTTTCACAAATCAGAATAAATATTTACTCTTATTATTCTTTCTCAATAGGATAATTTTATATTTTTCATATTACTACTGAAAATTAAAACTGGTTTGTCTGTTTGTGCATTGTTTTGTTTAATTAATGGAAATTTTTACTGATTTTTAAAGGAAAATAAAAATTGGTTGTGAGGGGATTGGTAGGTCCGCTCTAGATTGGGCTGCAATGTCATTGGTTACAAAACAAAAATAGGCAATATATTTTCACACACATACTAAAAACTTACCAAGCTTCGAGTGACAATCAACAGCTAGTATACATTAGGTAATGAAAAACTGAAATACAAACTATACAGAAAAAGGATCTACCTTGTTCCAATAGCAAGTTTTCATATTGTTCTATTAGTTTATCTAGTCTTGAGTTATTCTCTGCATTGGGCTCTACACTATAAGCTCTTGGATCAGGGACAAACTGAACTCCCTGATAACCTCCTCGCTGCTGGCAGAATATAATGAATTCTCGCCAGTATTTGTCATACTGAAGAACATTTGGGTTCCCAACGACGATCAGTAGCGATTTGGCTCGAGTAATGGCAACGTTAAACCTCTGTTAATAAAAACAACAGAACATTAATGCGAAGTCATTCTATAGTTTCGTTTATTAAAACTCAATTCGTAAATAACATTATTATTTCTTAATATTCATGTTCAAAGATAAGTACAATTAGAAGGCATTTCAGAACTTTAAAGGTAAAATCCTATACCTAATATAATAATAATGATTTTTGGGGATAATTTTCATTGGAAAAAAGAAATGGAAAAATAATCGACAAAATGACAAAAGAGATGCTATTTCCTAATTACGTTGACAATATTTTGGGTTCCAAAGGAATTATGTAGAAAAAGCTTTCCTTGACTTTTGTAGCTTTTATAAAAGTAATCTACAGTAAAGAATAATCCATGCATAAGTTCAGGGTAATAATTACTGATACAAAACAATTTAAGAATAATCTTGTATTGTTTTACAACTACCACGATAAGTGTGTATATAAATAGTTATTTTATTAATATCCAAAATGTTTACTTTGACCCTTAGCTCCTTTCTTAAAAGAAAATAATATATTGAATAGAATGCTATATATTCAGTATTAGGATGAAAGAGCATAAATCAGTAGTACTTATCAACATTTAGATCTATAAGTCGTTAAATATGACATAAGAGCGTTTCTATTTGCAGACAAAACGTTTTTGTAAATGCTATGCAAGTTCGACAACATTCGGATCTTCTGAATCCAAAACTGAATTATCTAAAAGGACTTCAGAATATGATAGAGCTCTTAATAAACTGACTTTTTTAGTGAGAATGTATTGTTAAAAGTTCCTGACACGAATGCAAGTTTTGCAGTTCATATTGATAGTAGTATGAGAAAACTTTCTCACGTACAGTTCAGTGATGAAGGAAAGTTACCAACATTGTTTATGATTTCTAAAACTATTTCTCATCCTCAGTGGAGTAAGATAATGTGTGAATTGGAACTTAAAGCTCTTTGTTTATCGCGTTAAAAGGAATAATATTTATGTAATCACTTTCCTTTGTACACAGACTCAAAAACCCTATCTTAGAAAACACATGCACCAGGGACATTAAAGGGCTTTACTGGAGAAATTGCACAGTTTAAAGTTAGGATTGTTTATATCCGAAGTAAATAGTAATGTAGATTCTTACACCCCTATTGGGGATTACTTAAAATTTTATATAAACGAGCTAAATACAGTATAAGTTGTAAACGATCATGAGGAAATGTAAATCCATTAATTTCTGGAAACTCCCTCTTTAATAAATATCTTATAAATTATCAGCGTAGTGATTCTAATGTAAAAGAGAATATTTTGAAACTAGAGAGTACGGATACTATAACTTCATATCTTTTTAGAGAACAAACTTTATTGAATACAACAGAAATTAAGATTGGTGATGCTTTTAGAGTTCTAATACCTAGGATATTATTTTCTTTCATTAGGATATTTCTATGCTCGAGTAAGCAACAGAGGACACATGGGATACAGTGCAACATCTGTTACGATTGCTAGTATTTTACTTGACTCCGTATGTTTTCAGACATTAGATTATTTTAAATTCTATTATACCTGTCCAAAATTTAAAGTTAATAATAAAAAACTATGGTAATGTATTAAACTCCTGAAGTGCAAAGGCTAAATAACACCTGGAATATTGACAAAGCTGTCAAGCTGCCAGATAGTAAAGCGTTTAAGTATATTCCTGTAGTAACAGATGTTTATAGCAGACTTTCTTCAAACTTGGATACGTTTATCTTCAGTAATAATCTGTGATAAACTTCAAGAATTGTTTCTAATATATGGATATCTATGAAAATTTCTACATTGCTGCGCATCTTTGTCAATGGTTATTTTCAGTTTCAGTACAGCCCCTTAGATTAAAGCTGTAAAAGTATCTCCTTACGAACCGTCATCTAATTTATCGGAAAGAAAAATTTAGTATATCAAAGGAATAATTCAGTGTTATATTGACAAAAAACAGAAAAATTGGCACTTCTATCATTTAAAATAGCATTTCTAACACTTACATTAAGTATTTTCTAAAATGAGTCTCTCTCTCTCTCTCTCTCTCTCTCTCTCTCTCTCTCTCTATATATATATATATATATATATATATATATATATATATATATATAACGTGTCTGATGAAGGAGACGATACGTTGTCAAAAATATTACAAAAGTGTTTAAATAAATTTAGTGCTTTGGTGATTATATATTTCATTAATATATGTTAAGAGGTGAATACGATCACAACTGTATCTACACTCTTCATTTACCTTTGGGTTGTGTAGGAATCCTAGATGAAACTTGCGGTCAAACTCCATGTATTTGGGAGTGGATCGAACAGTAGAGATAATGATTACTCTTTTTTCTCGGCCTTGGAATTCCTCGACTGAACCAACTTCCACTGAATTCCACTTCGAATCAGAATTACCTTTCATCTTCAAAGCTTTTCGGAATTTCTGTACCTACAAGAGTTTAAATTCCATTAGTACTATAAGTTATTAAGTATGAATAGGGAAGTATACTTAAAACTAAATTACGTTTGCATTAACTATCTCCTTTCAGAAGCAATTCATCGAGCTTTCTTTATTGGCAGAATCATAAAATTGAAAAAAAAATCCGGTAACTTAACGGATGGACCAAGATAATCTTTGAAAGTTCATGTGACTTTTACTTTCGGGCGTCGACAAGAGCAAAGACGAAGTGTTTGGAAGAAAATCGAATCGAAACATATCAACGGAACCGCACATTTAGTGACTCCTACTGTACCTCTGGAAAAGTGATATTTGGATATCATGTGGTTGTTCTTTGATACGTTCGTCCTATAAGAGGAAGCCAGACCGTTCATTACATCGATACCAATTTTTTTTTAGATCTTTATGGAATTCCATATCTGGGATCTTATTATGTACGAGGTGGCATCAAAAAATACGAAACTAGTTCTGTAACACGTCTACACATGACAGCGCAAGTCTGCACGCATAGGCACAGAGAGTTCCGATCTTCATAAGTCAGTGAGCTAAGAGACATTCTTCTAAGTATACCGGGAACTGTGCTATTGGTGCTATTCTGACCATGTGCGTTACTACGTCTGCGATTTCATATTGGACAGCAAGTATGAATAAGAGAGAACGTGAAATTCTGTATGAAACCGAACAAATTCACCACAGAGACGCTTGACATTATTCGGCAAGTGTACGGTGACGCTGCAATGAATCGTTCGACGTGTTTTGAAAGGCACGCGCGCTTCAAGAGCGGAAGAACATCACTGGAAGACGACGAGAGATTAGAACGACCTTCAACGAGTATAACACCGGAAAATGTTGAAAACTTTTCGAAAAAAAATCGAAAACTTTTGCATGAGGATCATCGGTGAACAATCCACAACATTGCTGTAATTGTTGGTGTGTCATACGAATAGTGCAGGAATTCTCATGTGTAACTTGAACATGCACTATATTGCTGCCAAGTTCGTCTCCATTCTGCTGATCCAGGAGCAGAAAGAATACCGCGTCGAAGTCTACCAAGAACTCCGTCAACGTGCTTGGATGACCCGTTCTTCATATCTATCGAAGATCATTATCGGTGAGAAAACTTGGGTGTACAAGTAACCCTAAGATAAAGAAACATTCTTCATAGAGGAAAAACCCATCATCTCCAAGACCGAAAAAGGCGACTGAGGTCCGCAGTTCGGCCAAATGCATGCTCATCGCCTTTTTCGATATTCACAGCATTGTGCATCAAGAAATTTTTCTCCAAGGTCAATAGCAAGTTCTACTGTTAGGGTTTAAGGCGTCTGAGGGAGTACATTCGGCGAAAGCGATCGACTGTGTGGCGTGCGAAAAACTGGCTGCTGCATGACGACAATGCACCCTGTCATCTTACTCTCCTGACACGTGGATTTCTCACCAGAAACAAGATGATCGCACTTTCGCACACACCCTACTCGCCAGATTTGGCTCATGCGAACCATCTTCGCGAAGCTGAAAATCCAACTCAAAGATCGCCATTTGCACACCATTGTGAAGATCCAACTTGAGTTGGAGAAGGTGTTTGACACTCTTCGAATATAATACTTTTAGAATACATTGCAGCAGTGGCAGAAACGCTGGGAACACTAGAGTGCTGTATAGGGGGGCGCAGTTGCTCAGTGGTAGAGCGTTCACCTCTGGTGCTTGGGGTCCCGGGTTCGATCCCAGCCCCCGCCAAGTGGACTTTGTGGTGGACAAACACCGTGCTCGTGGGTTTTCTCGGGGCTCTCCCGTCTCCTCCCACTTTCTTCATTCCACCATTTCACTCATCTCTCATTATCACCGTCTCCTTTAGCCTAACCGGCATAACTGTGGGACGTTAAACTTAAAGATTTCATTTTTTTTAGAGTGCTGTATAAGATGACTATTTTGAAGGTGATAGTGTGTAAACGTAGGTAAAGTACTTTGTCGGAACGTCTAGAAACTTTTTAATAACACCTCGTATGTCATTTCTCTTCCAAAATTATTCTACAAAGAGTAGTTAATAGGTGGGGTGAGTTTTGTTCAGACGATATCTTTTAAAAAAAGCACTAGCAGATATGTTTATCTTTCATGTATAAAATACTTCATTATCAAGCCTGCAATATTCAGTAATTTATTTTTCTACAAAAAGTTTAGGGCTTCGCCTTTATACACAAGGAAAAAATGTATAAGAACAGAGTAGTTGGGCAGACCGGAGCAGCCTCCTCTCTCATCGATAGCACGCAAAATTGTTACCTATACACGCAATGATGTAAGAGAAGTGATTGAAACGACTGACTTACGTGTTGGTTGGTCAAAAAACACCATTCTTTTCGAAGATCGGGTGCAGTTAGCATTTTGTTAAATTGTGAGAAATCAGTTCATGTCAAAGATAAACAGCAGCGAAACTTCCCATAATTCATCTCTGTATGCATTAATTACCTGTTTGATCTTGTGTTAATTGGACTTTTAACCACACTCGCTAAGAAGTTCACATTTGTTTAGTGAAATAGTCGTAGTTGGATGAAACAGGTTTGCAAATCATCTGTCAAAATCAGGTAGACCCCACGTATTTTGTAAAACATTTAAACGTAATGTTTTGCTTATTTTGAATGACATGTAAGGAGAAAATAATTAATTCACTGTCGATTAGAAATCTTATTTATTTATTTATTTATTTTTTTTTTTTTGGTGATTAATTTTTGTACTATTAAAGAAACACAATTCTTTTAAGTGTGGGCTTTGTAAATATTTTTCTGTTGTTGGCCTAGAAACAAATTGCTTGATCTTTGAGAAACATTCTGTTTTCTGTTGCCGTACATCTGAATCCCACTTGTTCCATATATTTGTGTTAAAAGTTGAAAAATATACAAGCTGGACCATTTATCGTTATACACTCTTGTATTTTTTAACGTAATAGATACATAAACTTCTTACCATGCAAATATCGACAGAGACACGTTGTTTGACATACTTTTCAATACCATTAAATTAACAGCATTGCCAACTCAACATACAATTGTATTTTCTTTTTCAAATAGCACTGCGTCAGGTCATTACATATTTCAAGTCTTTAATTAAAAGAAAACCTTAAAATTCCACAAATATTATACAACCCTGCAAACTAAGCATGCCACAGTATCACAAACATCAAAAAACAACAAAATTTTGGATGCTTCTATAACGAGTAATTATACAAGTAACATAGACAGACCAACTCACATCCAAAGTACCTTAGTGTCGAATACTACGGTCATCATATGACATAATTCGAACAAGTAGAAACAAAATTATAAGGAATTCATAATTTGACTTTCTTCAAAGTATTTTTATTTTGCACAAAATATGTTTAGATAAGTATCACACCCAATTAAGCAGATGGTTTTCAATAGATGGAAAGATCATAATACCATTTACAGCATTTACAGCCTTTAAAACGGAGAGGCTTAATCTAAAGAATTTAGAGGAGAGCAGGTTGAGAGGGGAAAACCAGATTAAGGTCGAATAGATTTTCGGTTTCAGAAGTTTGGAGCGCACTAGTGATCAGGATATGTCGGTTCAAATTAGGAATAGCATTAGAATTTCAACAAAAGAAAACTTGAGGCATGTGGAAGTATATAGGAACAAACCATGGAGAAGATAAAACAGATAGAACTACGTTGGCTACAAAAGCCGAATAATATAGCTACACAAAATTTCGTTGACATCAGACGGGAAATTTCTAAAACATTTAGAAAAAAGAAACGCCAATTTTTGGAAACTAAAATTAATAATCTTGAAGATAATAGTAAAAACAAAAACATTCGAGACATGTATAAGGGCATCAACGAATTTAAGAAAGGCTATGAACCTCGCACTCATAAATTAAAGAAAGCCGACGGAACAGTTGTCATTCACACAGATAGCATCTTCAATGCAAAGAAAGATTTCTTTGACGATTTACTTAACACGTATCCAAAAACTAATGTGCGTGGAGAAAAAGAGATACACACTGCAGAACCGTATATTCCAAAACCCAACCGAATAGAAGTAGATATCGCTATAAAAAACTTAAAGAAACACAAATCTCCGGGTGTAGACGAAATCCCGACTGAGTTAATTTCAGCTGGAGAGAAAATTGTGGAAGAAGATACACAAACATTTTCCTTTTCTGGAATAAGAAGAAATTGCCACAAGAGTGGAAAGAATTAATCATTGTTCCAATTCACAAGGAAGGTAACAAAACTGATTGTAATAATTATCATAGCATTTCTCTTCTGTCAACATCCTATAAAATCCTTTCAAACATTCTATTAGCAGGATTGACCTTAGACGCTCACGAAATTATTGGAAATTATCAGTGTGGATTTAGGCAAACCCTCGAAAAGAAATGCGAATATAATACCCCAGTATATCAACTATTTATTGATTTTAAAAAGACCTACGACTCGGTTAGGAGGGAAACATTTTACAACACTTACAGAATTTGGAATACCGAGAAAGCTAGTTAGACTAATTAAAGTGTGTTTAAATGAGTCTCAAAATAAAGTCCGAGTTGGAAAATACTTGTCCACAAGCTTTCAGGTCGAGAATGACCTGAAAGATGGAGATGCGATTTTGCCCTTATTATTATTATTCAACTATAAGGAAAATCAAAGATATCAACAGGGTCTAGAGCTAAATGGTATTCAGCAGGTTATGGCATACGTTGATAATGTAAATCTGATAGGGAATGATAGAAGAACAATAGAAAGAAATACAGAGGCCTTATTAAACGCTTGCAGGAGCATGGGGTAAGAATTAACTACGGAGAAAACAAAATACATGAAAATTCGCCAGGATGCGTAAAAATATCAAATACTACTTTCGACAAAGTGGATACTTTCAAACATCTAGGATCAATATTAACAGACCAAAATCATATCCATAAAGAAACTAAATATATTCAGTTCAAAATCTTTTGTTGACGCGAATTCTATCGAAAAACTTGAAACTTAAAATAACAGATAGAACTACGTTGGCTACAAATATAATATAACTGTTGTTCTGCATAGTTGTGAAACATGGTCGCCTACTGTGAGGGAAGGACGCAGACTGAAAGCTTTTGTGAACAAAATCCCGAGACGAATATTCAGACCGAAGAGGAACGGAAATGGGGAATGGCGGAAACTTCATAACGAGGAACTACATAATTTATACCGATTACGAAACATTGTTAGGGTTATCAAATCTAGGAGTCTTAGGTGGTGAGATCATGCAGCCAGAATAAAAGAAGATAGGGATACTTTCGAAGTTTTGACTGAAATGCAATCGGAAAACGTTCATTTGGAAGACCTAGACACAGACGGGAAGATAATAATAAGATGCATCTCGCAGAAATCGGAGTATAAAATAGAAACTGGATCCAGTTGGCCAAGGAGAGAAGTCAGTGGAGAACTTTTGTGAACGCGGCATTGAACCTCCAGGTTCCATAGGCCATAGAGTTAGTTAGTTATTCAAGAAAAGGAGATACCAATTAAGTTCAGGAACATGATGAACATGAAAATTTCTGCCTATATCCACATGAATTGAAAAGAAGGTTGGATTCAATGTTGTTATTGCAAAAAATGAGTCCATGGGCCATATCAAAGAGCCGATGAGACTGATTTTGTCTCCTTCTCTGACTACTGTACTTAAAATTGTTCAATTTGAGATTTTTTCATTTGGTCTTTATATTTATTTCTTTATTCAAAAAATTTAGGCTTCAAGTTATCTATAGTTATCTATTTGTTTCGTAGTGCTCATGTTGAAGGCATTATATATATGTAACTATCTGATAAATCTTCTTTATATGAACTAAAAGAACAATTTTTGATGTTTGATTAACATAAATAATGACTAACTCTCTAATATCCATGTATTAATTTTAAAAATAACCAATTCATGAAGTTAAAATCTATCAAATACGTCGCACCTATAAAACAAAATTTGTATAGGATAGTTAATGTCAAGCTGTTGTTATCGAAATAATTGTATTTGAATATAGATCAAACATTTTTATTTATCCTCCCAGATTTATCAAAGTGGTGTAGCACGAAGAAAGAAATAAAGAAAATTAATTTTCTTGTGGGACCCACCTGGCGACGGTATGGCGTAACAATTCCAATGTCTTCTCCTTTTAGAGATTGGCCTTGAAATTTACTGCTGAGAATTTTACCTATATAGTCTATAACTTTATCTATCTCAGCAATGTTGAAGAAACTGAAACAGAATAGACAAATTTGTAATAAAATTTTCTCTGCGGAAAACAAACGGTATAAGCTTTTTTTTTTTGTTTAAAATTTTCTTTTACATTTAAGTAACCAAGAAAATTAGGGATATAATGATATATTAAAGTCACAATTTAAAATAGATTACTGGACTCGATTTTCGTTATATACTCATACATGAGTTGAAAAGAAAATAGGGTCTATACTTATGTTGGAGGAACAAATTTTAATCAAACTTTCAATTTTTTGCAGAATAAAGTGTTTCTTAAAAGCTTTGATTTGTTTTTTTACATTGTCTACTTGAATGTAATGTTCACTTTTGTTAATTTTAAAATATAATACCACCTGTTTCATTTTTATAAATATATTTGCTGCGGATACACTTGACCCTTCCCCTTGGTACTGGGTGCAACCTATCTTTGTTTCCGTCAAAATTTCTTAATATTCCACAATTTTTATATATATATAGTATGGCGCTAAATACGTTGTACAAAAGCAGAGGGGTCATTCCTGAGAGCAAAACAAACAAAAAACGTTCTAATAAACATAGGGCGAAAATCGCGTCGTTTACGTGTTATAAGCTACCGAAAGCATGGGAAAACAAACTTTAGAGTTAAATATTGCAGACACTACTGAGCGTAAACGTGATGCGGCATGATATCATCAAAGGATCCTAACCTGCTCTATCCAAATTTGCAGTTTCCAGATTTGTGCAATGGCGGCGCGAGGGATTCCCAAACGACGTTAGGGGTTCCCGGACATTTTATGACCTAAACTGAGTTGACAAGAGTATGTAAAAGACGTCTCACTACCTGGAGATAATACCACGTGGCAGGTCAATACACATATACGCAGATAAAAGATGGCGGATAAGAAAATGATCACTTGCGTGGTTGCATACCTCCAAGGCCGGCGCTAGCAATTTTGCCGCCCTGGGCGGTGCTTTCACATGCCGCCCCTTTAATCCGTAAACCTTATTTTGACAGATGACATTCAAGTGTCATTTAAAAGCATGTATAAAATGGAAAAGTAAAAGTAAACAAAGAAAATGAACTACCTTTCTGGAATGCTAACGTAATATTTAAACGACTCTATGTTGACACAATATTCAGTATGCTCGATTTCGCTGTATATCTGTAATATACAGCAGCGCATACAGAAAATAAAATTTAAAAAATATACTTTAGTCATGACTAAGAATTTTAATTTTTTAGGCTTATTTTATATCAAAAGGCGTTTTCGGTAAAGTATGGAGCAAAAAGATAATTAGTAAATCAGATATTACGGTAAATCTAAGTGATTAGCCTAAGCCTTATAATGTACTAAAACACAATAGAGATACATAAATTTAACATGCCTTAATTGAAAGAAACTTTTCTTGCTTTGATATAAGCAAATTCCTTTATCACATTCGCGTAGTCCAAAGTTTTAGCCAATTTGTGTTCTATTGATATCATCGCTAGACCACTGAAGCGTGTTTCAGATATGGAAAAACGTAGATAGTTTTTAATAAGCTTAAGTTTCGAAAAACGTCTTTCTCCACTTGTCACTGTTACCAGTAAGGTTAACAAAATTCTAAATGCAACACTGACATTGGGAGCAAAGTTATGTTCATTAATTATTTTTAAAATCTCTTTTGGTGAACTTTTAGAAATAATTATAGCGGATAACACTTTCAGTTCGTCTTTCAAATCACGGGGGTTAATATCTTTCTATTCTACGTTTGTTAAAATGCTGGCAAGTATAGTACACTTTTCAGACAAAAGTTCAGGTGGCATATCTTTAAAATTACTTATATCGTAAAGTAAATCGAAATACTCGTCGTGATATTTAAGTTGTTCAAACCTTTCTCTTATAGCTAAGCGTTAGAACTTTGTAATAAAAATCGATCTTGTATCTTGTTTGTGGAGCTTCATCCTCTGCCTCGCACTGAAACTCTCTCTTCTTCTTTCGACTTCGAGCTTGCACTGTTTACATATCCGTGGATCATCCATATCTAATGCTGATGCCAACTCTGTCGCATCAACTAAGTAAGATTGAAACTTTGCATCATTTCTTCTCTCAAAGTACCCAGATATATTTTCAAGAAATCTTACTGCATCCAACACATGAGAATCAATGCTTCGAAGATTTTTGCTTACTATGTTTATGTGGAGTAAAAAGTCTTATCAGACAACGAGTGAGTAAAGGAAAGGAAAGTAACGCAGCTGGTATGCTATACACAGAGCATCGTGGGCGACCATTCATTCTGTTCTATTGTCATTACTTGTTTGAAGCACGGCATCATAAACTTCCCCTATTTGATAACTGAGTCAGAGCATTAATTCGGCTCTCCCACCTTGTGGTGGATAATGATTTTAAAGCGAGACTGCTAACGGGTGATATCAATAAAAATAAGTAACTACTCCTGAGAAGTCCTGCTCGAGAATCGGAGTAACTACACTTGGAGTAATCTCCTCCCTCAATTTCGTATCAATAAAACAAGCCACTACTCAGGTCTAGTCTGCTCCAGATTTATGAACGTTTACTCGCGCTTCCTCTGCACGTAGCACTGTCGTATCAATAAAAGAAGTGGTTACTCATTTCTATCATCTGTTGGGCGGTCATTTCGTTGTGGGTAACCTTGGCGCAGTATCCTAGACGCCATGGAAGGGACAAGTAGCAACGACAGTTTCAATCAAAGTGCATTTGTGGATATTATAAAAGAGTTTCCAGTGGTACTTTCGAAGTCACAGTTACCAGAAAGTAACCGAAGGAAAGCCGAAGCTTTGAAGGCAATTACAATGAAATGCAACGAAATATCAAATACATTTACAAATGAGACACAAATCCAAAAGAGAATCTTTAATATCCGAGCGAGCATTTAAAAAAAAAAAAAAAAAAAAAAAAACTAATTTGAAAAAGAAGACGGGAAACAAGAAAGTAATACTGAAACTACGGGAACGTACTACCATGAGCAAAATAAATGACGCGTCTCTTTATTCTGAAGTTTTTTGAAAATATCTCTGTTTTCTTTATATGTTCGAAATTTCGGAAGGTTTCCCCACTAGGACAGGTTAATAACAAACCCGTTTTTAATATTTGTGTTAGATATTAGCTTAAAATAAATAAATTAGAAGCAAAAAACATTAAATCGACAGAAATCTCGAGAATTACCAACTCTGCTAAAGTGGGAAATTTTCAAGAACGCGAGGGAATTCTGCAGTTCAACACGAAGCAGTGACATCTATGTCATTGAGAGAGACGTGGATTAGATCTACAAACGAAACTTTTAACGAAACATTTCTAATGTGTCTTATTACATGCATTATCAGCGAACTCCAAATATATGAATCTATGCTAAGTATTAACGTATAGATAGAGCAAATAGTGGAAATTACCTATGGAAAAAGACGAATTCTTAGCACAATCGTAATGAAAAATCGTCTTTACCGTAGAACAGGTTCAGTTCACGTAAGAAAACAAGTAGCTCAGTTAGTTAAAGCAACTAGTCTGTGTGCCGAAGGTATTGGGTTCGAACACCATGGAAGTGCCGTTGTAATTTTTATTACTGTGGTTATTTTATTTATTTTTTATGTGGGAAAGAATCAAATTGTAACATATGTGTAAAACTCATGACGATACCAAAAAAAATGCCGTTTTCGCACTTGCATTAGTGTCTCTAATTTTTTCAGCATATCCTCTGATCTGATTGGTCGATACAGATGCGATATCACAAGACATGATCTACATATAGCACAAAGTAAACGAAAATTGTTGTCAGGTTTGGTAGCCGAGTGGTCTAGCGTAACATGCTATTAACGAAAATGTTTTTGGCGAGGGTTCGAATCCTGCCTACGGACAGTTTTTTTACTACTTTTAAAAATGTTTATAACACTTCTTTCGTTAAAATAAGATTTAAAATAATATTCAAAAAGTGATTTAACGATCATTGTTTTAAAATTTTCATTAAACTTCTTTCATTAAAATAAGTTTGCCCTTGTACTATATAGATCCACAGCAAATGTAGTAGTAGTAGTAGTACGTTTGCCCTTGTACTATATAGATCCACAGCTAATGTAGTAGTAGTTGTAGTAGTAGTAGTAGGAACGGGTTAGAAGCCCCGCAGGGGTTGTTTGGGTTATGTTCTCGACATCAAATTGGCAAGAATGCTAAAACGTTTGGGATCGGCAAAAATGCAAGCTGCAAGGCCAAAAATATACAGAAAGTAGGCAGGGGCGGACCAGGCCAAATTTTCACCCGGGCAAAGTGACTTTTTGGCGCCCTCCCCCTAGTATTAGCCTATATTTTACATTTTATCATAGTGTTTTTAATATTTTAAACCCATTTTTCAAAAAGACATTCATTACCTAGGAAAACTTCACAAAGAATATGGCCCGCTATAAACAATACGAACTCCCCGCCCCCCGCTTGGTCTTGTGGCTAGCACGCTTGCCTTCTGTGGTACCGGATCCAATTCCCGGTGGATTACTGTTGAACGATAAAAGTGGTTCAGATTCCACTATAATTAGTATCCACATCTCCTTTGGCCATTAAGGCATAACCGTGAAACGCTAAACTCAAGCAAACAAACAAACAATACTTACACCCCCGCCACTCTTTATTTTGCATGCCATCTCTCCATTTTTCGATATAGCCCCCTTATTACTATGAAACTCTCTTCTTCCATGGTTATGTAATTGCCACTACTTTACAAGAATATAAACCAAAAACGTCAGTAGAAAACACGTTCTAAAATTTACTTTTTGAGGCTCGTTTTGGTGCCCCTCTTTCTCTGGCGCCCCGGGCAGTCGCCCGGCCCTTGGCACGCACCTGAAAGTACGGACGCATAACTAAAGATTGCGGAGGAGAGGTTAACCTTCATATTATGCCACTGGTTTGAAGTGTTTGAAATGTTCAGTGACTGATCGGTTAGTGAAATAATTTCGACGGTTACTGATGTTTAAAGTTTAGCTGAGACAAAATTACCTAACCAAATACATTTGATATCGCGATGTCACAATTTGATTTTTCCTCACCTAAAAAAGATAAAAACAATCAATAGTAATAAAAACCCTTACTCGTACTGGGCTCTAACTAACAACCTAATTCGTACAGACTAGTTGCTCTGACCAACTGAGTTTCGATTTCTTACGCGAAAGAAGTCTGTTATATTACGAGGCATGCTTTTCATTAGCAAAACTGTTCGAAGTAATACGAACATGGCTCAAGAACAGAGACGGAACTGAATTACCACTCGATTGACCTTGAGGCCAAATCACAAAAGGGTAGCTATAAACGTAAGTTCAGCATGCATTTCTGTGGAGTTCTGTTCAGTATTCCTATCTGCCAATCACGCTTGTTTGTAAGAGTAATATTTTACAAACCTAACCTTTCGATGGAGCACAATAGCAAAAGAATAAAAGGGAAGGAATTCTTGCCCTTGTGAACGTTGGATACCACCATGTGCAATAAAACTGTCGCGTCTCCTTGAAGTGATATTTTATCGAAAATAACTGTTTCCCTTTGTATATCCGAAGTTTTTGAGGGTTTCAAAATGAGGAAACGTTACTGACAAACAAGGACGCATTTAGGAGTGGGTACAGGGGGTCCGGACCCCCTCTTAAATCCCAACTTTTCTGTAAATTTAGCCTAATTTTTGGGATTATCTTTTAAAGTTTTATTATAATTTATCCTAATATTGAAGTTGGGCCCCTTCCGAAATAAATTACTGTATACGTGCCTGCTGACAATTTTCAATATATTCGTTAAATAATAAAGTAAAATAATTAAATTAGGAGCAAAAAGCTTCAACACGGGCTAACTTTTGTCCAGTGCCAATATTGTTAGAAGGGATATTAATAGCAAAAACTGCTAGTCAATGCTGAACCTTGAAACTTCACCCCGAACAGCAAGCCTATTATTGAGAACTACATATGAAACATTTTATCAAAACTTATCTAGCTTTTATCTGGCATGAAGTTATTATATACACCAAAATGCACTATCCTAAAATGTGTATCTAAACATTGCTCTACTTATCTACGAAGCAATGAAATTTTTTTATCGAAATATTTGGGCAGGAAACTCTAACAGCCAGCCATTTTATTTAAATCGTAATAAACCCTGTAACCGTGGGTTAACGTGAAGACAAAGCTTGGTCCCTTGGTAAAGTGTTGGAAGAATGAAAACTCAATGTTCGTAGGTTCGAATCTATCCACTCACCAGAACATTTTATTCTTATGAGTAACGATGAAATAAGAAAGAAAAAATGTATAACCGTTAGTCTAAAGAGAACAACACTAAAATAGTAACACAATGACGTCAACCAAGAATTATTTCATGTAGCGTTTGGACGAAATTACAACTGTAAACAATTGCAGAAGTAAAAACAGGCTGATAAACGTTATGTAGTCTAGACTTCTGAATGCATTTACTTCCTCAAAACTTCCGTCTCGTCATTGGTATGCCGTTAGTCATGGTAAAACCTTTCAATTGGAAGTGAAATGACAAACTAAAACAGTTTTAAATCAATAAATGTCTATGTGTAAAAGTAGGTGTCTCTTATCTGTAGTTCTGAGTTCCTTTTACTTTGAAGTGACAAATGAGAGAAGAAAGTATGGTGATCGAAAAAAAAATCAAATTTGAGATTTCAACGAATTTACACGTATTATAGCCCCTAATACCGAAAAAAGTTATTTTTTGATACATGTCCATCTGTTCGTCCGTCCGTTCGCTACACTTTTCTGTGCACTCGCCTAGAGGCCAACCGTTCAACTTATCTGCATCAAATTTTAGTTTAAGATTTTCATAGTTTTTCCTATAGTTTCTTTTATTTCCCTCCTACTCCCAAAACATGGGTAGTTTCCTGTACGATGAAAATAGAAAAAATATATTTTCTCATAACTGGCTCTAACGATCTTGTTTTCTTTCTTTTTTTATAAATCATTATTTAATTAGCAACCCTATTTTGTGGTATAAGGCATTTATCTGAGAAAAATCTACAAGGGGTAGTTTATACTTAGGGGTGAGTTTTTTCTGAGTGATTTTCTCAAACTGGACTCAAGTGTTTTCGTTCATATTTCATAAATAAATATTTCATTAATAACTTAACAATATGACATAAATAACTCGTTTGTCCTAAAAAAATGCGAGGGGTAGTTTATTCTTGGTGGAGTGTGTTGTCTGGGCGATTTTCTCAAAATTGACTCAAAAGAGTTTATTCGTATTTCAAAAATACATATTTCGTTAATAACCGAACAATATGGCAAAACTCGTTTGTCCTGAAAAAAAATATACGAGGGGTAGTTTACTCTTGGGGGTGTTTTTCCTCCACGGTTTTCTCTAAAATGAATCAAGCAATTTTGTTCGTACTCAGAAATAAATATTTCATTAAAAACCTAATAATATGGAATAACTCGCTTGCCCTGAAAGAATCCTCAAGAGATAGTTTATTCGGGGAGTTATTTTTCCCTCACGATTTTCTCTAAACTTACGTGGACAATTTTATTGATAATTCATAAATAAATATTTCATTAATAACCCTATATTTTAGTATGTCATTTCTATGAAAAACAATTACGACGGATAGATTATTTTGGAGGTCAAGGTTTTTCCCAACAATTTTCTCGAACGACAGGCGATTTTGTTCAAATTTCGCAAATAAATATTTCATTAATAAGCAAAAGTATATCTTAACTCATTGTTCGAAACAATTCACAAGAGGTAGGTTACTTCTGCCGTGTTCTTTTTGAACGACTTTCTCGAAAATGACTCATTTGATTTTTTCATATTTCATAAACAATTATTGCATTAATTGCTCTATTATATGTCTAATGAAAATGTGCTCAAAGTGTGAGTTAGTTTTGTAGTGTGGATTTTCTTCAATCGAAGTTTTTTATTCGATAATCTGACATTCGATGTATTTGAATAATACGATATATATTTTTTTCGTATTATCCAAATACACACTTCAGTAACAACTGCGGCCTAACACAGTTAAGAAATTGAATTGAAAAAGTTTAGTGCGGTGGCCCTGTAATTGAATATTTTTTGGTAAACACCCTAGCTTTTTGTGGTAAACTCAGGCTTTTCTTTTTCGAGCGACAAAAGAGAGAAGAAAATATGGTGATTGTGAAAATAGTATACCAAATTCAGATTTCAACGGATTTACATACTTCATGGCGTCTACATACCGGAAATGTGATTTTTCGATACCCGTCCTTCCGGTCCGTCCGTTCGGTACACTTTTCTGTGCACTCGCCTAGAGGCCATACCGTTCAACGTATCTACACCAAATTTTAAACTTAGGGTTTACATAGTATTCCTGCAGGAGATTTTCCCATTTTTTTCCTACCGCCTAAAATAAGTGTGGTTTACTAACAGCCGAAAATCGAAAAAAGCTATTTTCTCCAAAATGTTTTTACAATTTTGTTTATTTTTCATTAATCAATATTTAATTAACAACCCTATATTGCAGTATCAGATATTTCTCTTAGAAAAATTTACGAGGGGTAGTTTATTCTTGGAGGTGACTTTTTCTCGACGATGTTCTGAGAAAGGACACTGGCAAATTTTGTACACACTTCATAAACAAATATTTAACCTTGCAGCATGGTATAAGTCAATTGACCTGTAGTAGCTTATTCTTGAAGTTGAATTTATTTCCAGTGAGTTTCTCAAACACGACCAGTTGGCAACACTGTATCTCGACAACGAAGCTGAACTCGAAAACTGCAAGAGGGCTATTTGTCTCCTTTTGATGTCAGGAATCATTTCCCGAAGTTTGTGGACATCTTTCAGGTTCACCCTTAATGAAGCTTCTTTTCGAAAAGTTAACTATTAACTTTAGACATTGTTTATTTTTAAAAAAATCACAAATGCCGTTATTAATTTTAAGGCAGAGAGCTACTTCTGAGAGAATAGATCTTGAAAAATAATTTTAAAGCTTAGACTTTTGTTTTCGAGACATTCCAGACAAGACGAGACATTTTAAAAGCTATTTCGTGTCCAAAACATTTGTTACGTCTTCTTTTGGATGTCACAAAGCGCGTCTCGTCTCTTTCTCGAGACATGTCTTATCTCGTGCGCATTCGTTAACACTTGGGAAGGATTATCTTTCTACTCAAAGCATTGTTTTTATAATGGTTGCATATTTATGATAATTGCCGTCAACATAAATTACAGTTCTTTCAGTTGAATTAATTGTTTATTATTATTATTGAAATTAAAATTAAATGGAATATCTAGTTTAACGTTGCACGATTATGCACCTACGCTAAGGGAGAATGATGATGAATGAAATGATGAAATGAAGAAAGTGGGAGGAAAATGGAAAATTCCAAGAAAACCCATACCCATGCACACGGTATTTGTCTACCTCAAATTTCACTTGGCGCGAAGTGGAGTCGAGCCACGGACCCCATGAATGCTCTATTATTATTATTATTATTATTATTATTATTATTATTATTATTAATATTATAATATAATAATAATAATAATAATAATAATAATAATAATAATAATAATAATAATAGTAATAATTGAAGTGAGCTTAACGAGTTTCAATCGCCCGACTCAACCAATGTTTGGGTGCCTGTTCGTTCGTCTACTCCATGACAACTTTTCATAAAACACATTTCCTTTTAATGAAACTAGTAAGTGCCTTTTAGCTTTGAGAAGTAACTATGCTTGGAATTTGAAATCTGCAAAATATAAGAGGTAAAATTAACCAAATGGTGCAAGTTTACACTAATGTATACAAAACAATTTTGCAATATCAATTACGTGAATCTTGTCCCATAAAGAAGCCGAAACCCCTACACCGAAGAGCCCTCCGAGATTTGATAATTGTCCACAAGGACTGAAATTGTCATTTGAAGCCAAGACTTTAGTATGAAGCCAATAATTTCTTTAAAATACACGAAAAATTCAAAAAATATAAGCATTTTCATATTTTTGCCTTTTCCCATAATGGAGTCGTAGCACACTATGCTGATGAGCCCCCCGACTCCAGGATTTGATCATTCTCCATCGGACTGAAATTGCCATTTGGAACCAACACTTTAATACGAAGCCCAACATTTCTTTAAAATAGACGAAAATTTCGAACGTTATAAACATTTTAATATTTTTGCCTTTTCTCATAAGGGGCCCGTATTAGCCTACACTGAAGAGCCCCACGAGATTTGATCCTTGACCACTGGGACTGAAATTTTCATTTGAAACCAAAACTTTAATATGAAGCCAAAAATTAAACTTTTACATCAATTTAAACTGATTGGGTTCCAGTTCACCTCACTATTATGTTTAGTTTAGTTAAGTGGTAATTTGTGACAGCTTCACATCATCAAAAGAATCTTTCACTCCCCCCCTCCCAGAAGTTTGTGCTGGATCCGCCACTGGATTCAATAGACATTTTTCCTATTCTTTTTATCACCTTGTTGGGGCTCCCTCGTACAAATAAAGAAGCGGTAATATTACAATCAAGGGGCGCTATATATTAGGTATTTCTTTAGTTACCTACCCCTAACCGCAGAGGGCCATCTTTGGTAGAATAAAAAATGCTACGTGATATTCCAATCATGAAAGGGGAGAGGATGCTGTAAATATATTTCTTATTCATTTTGTCTACCCTGCTTATCAGAAATTACTTTCTGTTGGAAGGGTAATGAAATGAGAGGGGCAAAATAAAACGCCGTACCCCCTCCTACATGGTTGTTCAAACAATTACTAAAGAAAGCACCTTAGACTAAGATATCTAAGATTTAAACTAAGAAACTAAGATATCCTTACATTATGTAAGGATGGCATATTCAGGATTATTATTATTATTATTATTATTATTATTATTATTATTATTATTATTATTATTATTATTATTATTATTATTATTATTACATGAATGTTTTTGGAGCACCGAAATTTTGTGAGACGAACAATGGAATGTAGAGGTTTAAGATGGGTGATCATAGGGAGGAAAAACCAGAATTTTTTTCTGTCTGACTCTCTAACGTGAAGATTATGTGTTGATGGCAAGAAGTATCATCATTCTACAATAGGTAGCTTTTACGTAGAATATCAATTACTTGAGTTTTCTTCCTTCGAGCTACTTATCTCATGTGGTAAATTCAAAACAATTTCAATTTAATACAAATACATTGTAAAACTTTTCCGTAATTAAACATCTAGAGAAAATTAAACATTTAATAGGGAAATCTGTTATCAAAATATCCAAACAAGTAGATAGAAGACTATCTAGTAAGAAATATTGTGAAACTTTTTTACAAAAAAAAGTCATATAAAATATAAAAACGTAAAATAAAAATAAAAATAAAAATTAAAAATAATAATGATGATACTGATATTGTGTTTCTGTATGATGTTCCCTTTCCTCGAGACTATGGCTGCGTGAACGTGTCACCGATTGCTGAACGCGAACCCACCGGGCCCAGACGGGTAAGCTATCAACACTCACTGACCCATCCACTACACCCATCATCTCCGGAAAATAGAACTCAAGTTGACCCTAAATATAAAGATTTCTAAGCCTCCTTCATTCTCACTCGCAGTCCAGTATCCTGATCCGCAGCTCATAGCCTGCATCCCATCGCGAGATAAGGTTACAAACCATAATCCGACAGAATAAGACACTGACCCAAGAGTGAAACTGACGGTGAGTGCTTCGAAAATCTACATGTTTGTGTTTACTAACCCAGATAAAAAAAAATCTCGAATCGAATCTAAAACGCGCAACGGGATGAAATTTCGAAAAAAGAAAACTGAATGCCAAAGTGAATTTTGCGATCTTATTAACGAAGTGAAATTTCCTGGCAGGTCTGTGATTCCAACCCCGGTCACACTAAGTGAAACCAATTCTGTACACTTTCAAGACGCTATGATTTACTTTCGTTACACTATTCACGTACTGCTTTAAACACTCTACTTTCTGAGTACCAACAATACTATTAAAGTTACTATACGACATCGTTTTAAAATAATTAGCTTTGCTCTGGACAATGAAAGATTTTGTTTCGACTCGCACGCTTTATTTACACTAGCTTTCTGTATGATAAGAGATAACAGGAGAATACATTTAAAAAAAAAAGGTTGGAAATTGAGGAAAATTCTTGACATAGCTGAATGGGTAAGTCTATCATTGCATTACATATTCTCTGCACATATCATGAACAATTCTACATACGTTTAGTTTAGTCAAAAAGAAAACAATTTGAAAATAAGGACATTTACTACAAAATCACGTAAGCCTTGCACTACACATGTGCTACTCATTACGGCTGTATGCTACATATTTTACTTTCTTCTCTTAGTATTCTCTCTTTTAGATACCGTTGTGACAGTAGGGTCAGCGCGGAGGATTTATACCAACAAGGTGACCTCCCTTGTATGAGCTCAGACCTCATCCACTTTAATTCCACAACAAAACATTTTCTTTTGAGACAGTACATACACTAAATAAATCTACATGAAAAGAAAGTACACTTAACCTAGTCCCTAGCCTAACTATCTAACTAACTTAACCTAAAACATATAAAAATCACTTTATTCAACAGATTAATAATATAGCACACACCCTGCTTCTTACCGAGGACGTATGGGACGTCGACCATTCAGCTCTACTTTTGTATATTGTTAAAATTAAAAAAAAAGTCTTAAACTATGTGCTTAAAATTCGAATTTCTGGTTTCTGGTGAAAGGAATTTAAAATATATAACGAACGTGTTGTTGTTGACGAGCATCTCCCATTACCAATAGCTATGCAAGCACCCTTGTTATCAATGTGAGTCGAAACTTTGTATACATTTTGTCTCATCGTATTCAAACTAAAGTGAAGGTAAGCACAAACCAGAGAATGGATTTTGTTCTGTGATATAGCAGTACGGACAATAATAAATAACAGAAAAAGAATATACGAAATTACATATCCAAAGTATAATTTTGGGGTGAAATGTATGTACTCGAAAGTATACACATTTCATGGACTGTTGGTAACAAACATCCACACTGAAACTCCAAAAGAACAATCCTCCCCCCCCCCTCCATTGAACGAGTTATTTATGTTACATCGCAGAGTTTGTATATTGTACAACTTAGGGAAAACTACGCAGCGTTTAGCACATTTTGGTGGACATCACCACGCCAATAACATAACACTTTTCTCCAATCCGAAAGAGGTTAGAAATTTAGTAGGTTAGTGTGGCCGAAAACAACAATAATTTGGAACGTTATTTTTTTACCACTTACTTGCTGCAATAATCCATCAGTTCATACTTTACCAATACTTTATCCTACTTGCCCCGGGCAAGTATTTTGGATAACTCAAAATATTTGAGACTGGAATTCCATGTCTTCGGGTTTCTGCAACAACGTGCAAACCTGACGCCAGCAGCTTGCTCTCCTTCACCCTTACACAATGAGCAAGTCAAAACTAATTTGAATTGCGCCGCAGTCCTCAGGAGTTCGTACTCCAAAAGCTCCACTAGCAGCTAACCACACTGAATTAAGTTGTAGATTTTCTGTAGATCAGACGCACTACCCATCTGATCATGGCGGCTTCATCAACCAAAAGAACAAAGGCAATAGGAAGAAGATTCCCAATTGGAAGATCATTGTGACGTAATCATACGATGATAGGTGTATCTCTCAAGATCAAAGAAGCCGAAAAATCTCAACCACACCTGTGATTGCGGAAGATCCAATCACAGATAATTTAGGTTAAACAAAGGGATGCTCCAAGAAGCTACTATGGCTGACTTTACAAATGAAAAATTTTAAAGAAGATTTTTGAAATAAAAATTTTGAATTCTTTTGAAGATCCCCTAAGCCACAAATATGAATGAAAATTGATTGGAAAGGACTAAATACGACCAGATATTACCTTATTTCCCAAAATAATATTATATTTTAGCTAAATATACGAATAATTATTCAATGTAAATATATTACCATATATTTCCCTCTAAATATACTAAAATCATTAGTTCAAGGAACTTAACGCAAATTTTGCGATCTACTTCAAATCAAGTCATTGATTAATTATATATTAAAAATAAAATTTTAATAAATATTAAATTCATATATATACTGGTTGCCCAAAACTTCCGGGCCATGTTACCTTATACGATGTATAAGGTAACAACTTTATAAAATTCTCCAAATTAGGATTAACATTTACTGGGAAACAACGCGCCAGCGAGCATTACGTATAGTGAGCAGTGAGCACAGGGGAAATAATTACTAAACTTTTTGGAAACAAAATTAGGGATGCTAATGCAAGTGCGACAACATTTTTTCTTTTTTTGGTATTGTCATGAATTTTACACATATGTTACAATTTGATTCTTTCCCACATAAAAAATAAATAAAATAACCATAATAATAAAAATGAAAACGTCACTTCCATCTGGATTCGAACGCGCTACCTTCGGCGTACAGGCTAGTTGCTTTAACTATCTTTTTTTTAAAAAAAAATCCTGACATTTTCTACTTCAACCACTTTTCAGGACTACTAGACACGACAGGGACACGAACACAGAAACATCGAGGACAGTTAAAATTCTACCCTTGCTACTACAGAGGGACTCGAACCCCCAATGGGCTTCATCTCACGATCATCAGCCTAACGCCTCAGACCGCTCGGCTACACCCACCGGCTTTTTAAAATGGAAATCGATCTTGCTACCTCAGAAACACAACACACACCCGAAGGAGTCAGCAGGAGAGTTAATTATATTATGCACCTCCTCCGGCAGCAACTCCGGAACCTCACAGCGGATGTTTTGTGCTCTGTGTGATACCTGTGAAAGTACCCATCAAAGGTAACAACATCGATTTCCGGCCTCCATGATAGCTGGATTACAGGAGTACGCCACAACTCCCGGCCAACTAACTGAGCTATTTGTTTCCTTACGTGAACTGACCCTGTTCTACGGTAAAGACGATTTTTCATTACGGTCGCGCTACCAATTCGTCCTTTTCCATAGACAATTTCCACTTTTTGCTCTATCTTTACGTTAATACTTGGCATATATTCATATATTTGGAGTTTGCAGATAATGCACGAAATAAGACATATTAGAAATATTTCGTTTAAAGTTTCGTTTGTAGATTTTATCCGCATTTCTCTCAGTGACATAGATGTCGCTGCTTCGTGTGGAACTGCAGAATTCCCTCGCGTTCTTGAAAATTTCCCACTTTAGCAGAGTTGGTAATTCTCGAGATTTCTGTCGATTTAATGTTTTTTGCTTCTAATTTATTTACTTTAAGCTGATATCTAACACAAATATTAAAAACGGGTTTGTTATTAACCTGTCCTGCTGGGGAAACCTTCCGAAATTTCGAACATATAAAGAAAACAGAGATATTTTCAAAAAGTTTCAAAATAAAGAGACGCGTCATTTATTTTGCTCATGGTAGTACCTCTTGGAACTGATGGATGTTGGTTGGAATCCAGCAATATCAAGATTAGCACGACAAGCGCATATCACGTGTTGTCCAAGATTGTTTGGCTTTAAGAACGAAATCAGACACTTGGTCCCTTTGTTTCCTTTTTTAAATAGTCCAGCCAGTCACGTCGTAAAGCACGTCCATCTGATTGCGTTTTCCACACCATGCATGTCCCCTTTCACCTTGGCATAAAAAATATACATTCTCATGTATACACCCTTCCTATCAGCGTTGAGTTGATTTGATTTTGAGTTTAATGTCCTTTTCAGTAGCGAGACTATATGAGACGGGACCCACTGATTAACTTGGAATCCGAACCATATGAGCTCCCGCCGGGAATCGAACGCGGGTCTCTCATGCCAAAGGCGGTTTGGGTACAAAACCTCGCGGCCAGAACCTCGCGGCGACAACCTCGCGGACCAAAATCTCGCCTGGCCAAAACCTCGCCTCCCAAAACCTCGCGGCCCAAAATCTCGCTGGGCTGAAACCTCGCCTGGCCAAAACCTCGCCGCCCAAAACCTCGCGGGACAAAATCTCGCCGGGCCAAAACCCCGCCTTGCCAAAACCTCGTCGCCCAAAACCTCGCGGGCCAAAATCTCGCGGGGCCAAAACCTCGCGGGCCAAAATCTCGCCGGGCCAAAACCTCGCCTTGCCAAAACCTCGCGTCCCAAAATATCGCCATACCCAAAATCTCGCCTGACCAAAATGTAAATGTTCCAACAGATGATAAGGATGACGGTATAAAAGACGCTGTTTCAGAAAAAGTATCACGGGTATTTGACCAAGTCTCGCGATACCATATGAAAATTCTATTTCTGTATTAGAGGATTTCAATGTGAAGATAGTGCAACAGGATGTTTTTAAACTGGTTATAGGGAAAGAAAGTCTGCATAAGGAAAGCAATGACAACTAACGGGGTTAGTTTCGTGAACTTTGGAGCATCCAAAAACTTAAAATTTCAACAAAAATCTAATAATATTTATGAAAGTATGAAATAATATATGAGTTTTTACGACGTCCCTTAATTATGTCCTGTAGTTTAAAGGAGACGTAGATGACCAGGATGAAGGAAATGATCGAATAAAGAAAGTGGGAGGAAACGGGAATAACCCGAGAAAGCCCATGCACACGATGTTTTTTGTATCTTCTTCTTCTTCTTCTTCTTCTTCTTATTATTATTATTATTATTATTATTATTATTATTATTATTATTATTATTATTATTATTATTATTATTATTATTATTTGTAATGTGGAATTGCATATTAAGAAACTCATTGGGTAAATTTTAAAGAAAAGTTTCATTCGCGGCGAGGTTTTGACCACGCGAGGTTTTGGGTGGCGAGGTTTTGGCCCGGCGAGATTTTGGGCGGCGAGGTTTTGGCAACGCGAGGTTTTGGCCCGGCGAGATTTTGTCCCGCGAGGTTTTGGGCGGCGAGGTTTTGGCCACGCGAGGTTTTGGCCCGGCGAGATTTTGTCCCGCGAGGTTTTGGGCGGCGAGGTTTTGGCCACGCGAGGTTTTGGCCCGGCGAGATTTTGTCCCGCGAGGTTTTGGCCGGCGAGATTTTGGGCGGCGATGTTTCGGCCGCGAGATTTTGTCCGTATCCCGCCAAAGGCATGTACGCTATCCGCTTAGCCACGAAGGAGCTCTTCCTATTAGCGTATTCGTCTCCAAAATACTAGGTTTCTTTATTGCCACGCGTGTATAGTCAAGTGCTCCAATAGCACCCGGAAATGTATATTGTTCTTGCCACTCTGCCTTTGCTGTTTGAATATTACACACACCTCCGGAAACAATCAATTTTCAGATTTCGCAATAATCGCATCCATTACACTTGTAGTAGTCATAGACACAGTACTTTGAGCCACAACAGAATCCCCTGACATTCAGACCTGGAATCCCGGATCACTCACGTAAAGCAAGAAAACCCGCATCTTTTCATCATTACGTAGTGCATCACCCCAAATTTCCGTTGATTCTCCTAAAAAATGTTGTGCTAACTACTCTACATTTTCTTTCATGAACCTATGTTTTTTGTAATCTCCATTTGCAACATTTCTATGCAATTTATAAATTTTGCTACATAGCAAAACAATCATATACTTTGCCATATTTCGCACGGAGTCACCTATTTAGCTTGCTCCACAAATTTGGAGAAGTTACTAGCATCACAGAAGAGTCTTTGATTTTTATTGATATCAAACGCGGAGTAGTTACTCGGCTCGAGAATAGAGGTGTGGTTACTTCAAAAGGGCGGGGCTTCTTCGAGGTCAGCCGAGACGACTAGTGCTCAATTCTCTTTTTATTGATACCAATGCGAGTAACTACTTCAAAATTGGGCGTAGTGAGTGACTTCTCCGTTTTATTGATATCACCCAATATGTTCCTTTAGTATGGCCCAACGTTGAACTGACGCAGAAAAAAAGTCATTAACTTTTTTAGCTATACAAAAAATGAAACATTTCTCAACAAAAAATATGCTGTACGATTTACTATATTCGGAATGAACAATTTGTAAATTGATTAAAAACTCGCTGTTAGAACCTAAATGTCTCTAGATGCTACAGGCTAGAACGGCTTGTCTCAAGTGGGAGTGTACCGTTTGCATACTTGGAGCGGAGCGTTAGGACATTACTCAGTCGAAAAAAAATATAAAAAGACACCTTGATAATCTTATGCACACTAGCTCAAAATCTTGTCTACGCCGCTGCAAGGGAAATATTGAA
Source organism: Thermobia domestica (assembly GCF_964235325.1). Taxonomy (NCBI): domain Eukaryota; kingdom Metazoa; phylum Arthropoda; class Insecta; order Zygentoma; family Lepismatidae; genus Thermobia; species Thermobia domestica. Next base: position 143,026,954 of record NC_137460.1, read on the forward strand.
CGAGATACCTGTGGCTAGTAATTTGATAATTGAAAATGAGGAACAATGCTCTGAATTTCCTGAGTGAGTATTTTCTTGAATGTGAGTGAAGTAAGTTCAATTACATTCTCAGGTGAATACAATGTTATTTTTCCATGTGAGCCTATTACGAAGCACTATATTTTGATAGTACTCTTTTCTTTTTCAAATTTTGCCGCCCATTAGACTTGCCGCCCTGGGCGGTGGCACGGCTCGACCCCCCCTCGCGCCGGCCCTGCATACCTCCTCAAAAAGTACTAGTAAAGACATTGTGCAAGATTTCACTGGAAATGTCATATTGCTTGCATAATATAGGTATACGGGTACCAATGTATAATACAAAATATAGATCAACATTAGTTCCTTTGAATCCGAAATCTGTAATTTTAAGAAGATTGACCAGTTCTTTTAATTTAGTTTAATTTATTATTTTTATCAGTATAGAAGCATGAATTTTAGAGCTCTACAAATATTATTTTTGTTATTTATGACGATGTATTTATTTTGAGACTAAAAATATTTGGTATTAATTTGACAAGGGATTATTAATCGCATACATTTTATTTAATCCAATACTATTTTATTTTATCGTTATGTTTTATTGTATTTGTATATTGTTTACATTGTATGCAATATGTGTTAATCTTGTGTGACCAAGTGCTCTATTTTTGCCGTTAGGCTGTTAATGGCACAGAAATAAACATTATATATGCACTTGTGTTACTTTTGTCCATTATTACTGAGGATTCTTCTACAGGGTGGACATAGTCCTGTCACCCCCTCTTAAGTATAAAATACTCAAACTACAGTATGTAAACTGTAATTTATATAAACTGTAAATATATATGAGGACATTATAATGTATATCTTTCTTATTTCATGTATACACAATGAGTAATGCAAATGATTATAAAACGAATGGCTATATCGTATTCACACACAATTGGGTTCACGAGAGGCCCAGAGTAGAGAAAACGTTGAAATAGTTGCGTATGGTTTTCCAGCTACGATTCAGACAAGAGCTCCCTCTAAGGAATGCGTTTGGAACGGAAACTGTTTTCTATAGGGAGTGTTAAGGATGAACCATGAAGTGGTAGACTATCAACAAGAGAGGAACAATGCAGAGAAGTCGCGGTGTCGGTGGAAAGACCACAATGAAGTCAACGGTTCATGGAACTTCGTATAACCCGGTCAAGTCTTGCACAAAACACATGAAACATGATTGAAAATTACGTTATCTTACGATCGATGAACTGAAATAAACTATGAGACTTATTTTCAGATGAATTACTCCAGCAATGCTGAGAAAAATATCCCACAGAATCTGGCGACGTATTATTTTGTGTTTGGAGCATGATGGAACATAATGGATGATGTGTTAGATATCTAGACATTAAAGCTACAGATGTCTATTACACATAAAACTCAATCAATAGTGCACACATCTATAATAATTAAATTTCTCATAGTTTGAATATTTAGTACTTCAAAAATGGGTTTGGTGACGGGACTTGGTGCCCACCCTGTAATAATGGACATAAATAAATACTTACGCGGCTAAAACAAAATGCCATACGTTATATGTAACCATATATAAATACAATAAATGTACAGTAGAACTACTTGAAAGGTTTCTGTTATTAATTTAGTTTAAAATGTTAACTTAAATTCAATAGATATAGTGTGAAAATCACTTGAAAAATGCGCGACTCACTTTGGTAACAGATGTAGCAGATACGGGCCTCGTAATTCTAAGATAATCTCTAATACTAGTACTGCTGTCTCTCCTGTGCAATGTTTGGAGAATAAAGGAAATTTCCCAAAGTCAAGGAAAATTAGTATGCAATAATGTTCTCGTGGTTTTGAAATATGACCAGAAGCTCCTTCGTAGATAAGCGATTAGCGTACGCACCTTTGCCGTAGAAGACCCGAGTTCGATTCCCGGCGGGAGCTCATGTGGTTCGAATTCCACGTTAATTAGTAGGTTCTATCTCATACTACCTCGTTGCTTAAAGGGACATTAAATTCAAAATCAACTCAGATCTGACCCTGATTTAGATTCACCCTTTTCTGCTTTAGTCTCTGTTTTCGTTTCTGCTTTATACTATTACAATAATTGGCATTTATTTAATTGAATTACCATGCAAACATTCCTACATCTAGTTTGTTTCTGAATAATTACAGTTAAGTGTTCTTTGTTATCCTCCCGCATCTCTAATATTCCAATGCTAAAATACTGTATAGTATTGGTTCGATTCCCGATTCTAGTTTTGAAAATATATAGCAAAAATGCAAAAAAGGGAATTTTTAAGCAAAATGTTGAAATCGGGAATAATCGCGTTAAGATGTTGAGTGATTTTTATGACTCTGTTTTCTTCTATTTTTTATTGAAAAGAATCGATTATTCAGTTCTCTTTCCTACGAAGTCTTCCTTTTTCGAGACCTTCTCTTGCATCTCCGTTCTTCTGTCACTATGGAGGATGGCAAAATTGAGTGAGTGGTCGTAAGCCAGGCTTCCCCTTTGGAACTAGATGTTTCGTCTCTGTTGTTTTCATGATACTACTTGCTCTACATTAAAATTTGAAGAGTTTAACAAATAAGTGCAGGTGTCACTGAACCACAATGCTTAGTTTCTAAAATGGAATTGTGTTCATTTTATTGAATCTCAGAGTGATCGAAGACAAGATGAAAGTCCCGCAGTGATATTCGGAATTATAACATTATTATTATTATTATTATTATTATTATTATTATTATTATTATTATTATTATTATTATTATTATTATTATTATTATTATTATTATTATTATTATTATTATATCATTGTATTTGGTAGATTTTTTTTATCATATAACGCAACACATCTCTTTTTAAGCATAGGGAACTCCAAAACAAAAAGCGCCGAGTCCATAATGAAAAAAACTTCAGGACAGCAGAAAAATTACTAGCTTAGAAACTGTCACGGACTTCAATAAACTGTTACTGTTAATTGAAGTACTACAAGTTGAGATGGCATGATTACAAAAATCAGTTTTTCAGTAATGTGCAAATTATTGTTAAAAACATTTAGGACAAAGTGCATTTTGATGCGAACACACTGAAAATGATATATCTGAGACTCCATAAATGAAATACAAAAATACATTTGAGCATATTTTGTTTACAATGGTACACACAACAGTGTATGAGGCATGTAAAGTATAATTCTCTCCCTCTGTATGCGAATATTAACCCCTTACCGCATGCCGTGCCATATATGGCACATACCCTTTTTTCACTTAGCTTTTTTGTGATTTATCAAAGGCATCAAATGACAGTTTTGTCTGTTGTGTGAGATATTGACGTGTATGAATAAGATATTTTTGTGTCATCTGGCATGTTCTTTGTGAGTTGTAAGTGTGTTATATATGGCACTTACTTATTTCTAGTCTTAATTAGGTGAAAAATCTAAAATTCAAGTTTTAATTCATTTTTCAAGTTCCCATATGAGGATTTCCAATACTGATTATTTTTTTTTTCGCTAAAAGAAAAAAAATCATGCAGAAAGGGGTTGAAGGATTACAGGCTATCAAATGAACATAGACCCCCTACATACTACAAATTGAAGGCAATGAACTTTTGCTATAAGAATACACATACTGTACATATTAATATGCTGTCAATTTCGTGTTGTTTCATAATATATTCACTTCCTCTTCTAAGCAGTTGCATTCGGGCACACTTTCGTTTTCAGTACAACGTGCAGGCTGTGCATGTAGTGCGTCAATATAGAACTGTAGCACAGATTCAAGTCTTCAGAGATCTCCAAATCGTTTTTTTTTTTTTCTTTCTTTTAGAAAATTTGCAACGTCAGCTTTATTTGCATCTGTGATTTGACTTTCCACGGGTCGTCAAAATTCTACATTGGTTTTATTTTGAAAACAACCTCGGATCGTCCTTGGTGCAAATCTTTCTTCAGGAACACATTTTTCATGTCACTTTTTTTTTTTTTTTGTGAGGAATTGCCTAACGCTTTCCCATCCCTCAAATGCCAATCGACAACTAGAACTTTCACAGTCCCAATTTCGCAGCACATTGCAGTGTAACTATCAGGATTCAAAATTTCGGAATGTATTCGAAAAGACTTTTCTAAGTCTCCAAACAATCGGTCGGCGGGGAGATAGAAATGCCCTCGCACTGGAAAGTGCATAGTAATATTCTTGAGAGAAGAGGGAGATCTTCGCAGCAACCACAGATTAAGGCATGTACAACCCATATGCAGTGTTTCTTCCAAACATGCTTTTGGGGAGGCACTGCCCTCCCGGAGCTCCAAGCGTGTCCCCCGGAGGAAACCAAAGTTATGCGTCTATAATGATGATAATAATAAATAGAACAGTACCAGCAGTGCCTCGCAATATTAAGTGTGCCCCTGTCCCCCTGAACATTTTTTCTGAAAGAACGACTGCAACGTTCCTAACCACAGTGGATTCATTCATACTGATAGCACGCGAAATAACTTGTGAACTAATCTGACTACACATTCCTGCAGTGTCAAATAGCGCGTCGTGTTCCGGACAACAGGTGGGCAAAGCGCTTTCTGCGCCAAATGCAGTATTTTACGGCCGTTTTATGCAGTAATATAGCGACTTTTGAACTAAATGGGTAGCCCAGATCGCTTCAGTGCTGGCTATTTATAGAAAATCCGCATGAAAAAGCATTTCCTTTACAGATGGACTTAGCACGTTTTGATTCGGAGCTCCTCATAAACTATTGTTGGAAGTGCAACATTTATGAACTAGAGAAAATTTAAATAACTGAAAAGGGAAATTTGTATGTTGTTGGTGGGAAATTTGTCTCAGAAAAACAATGAACATTGTTCACGTTTAAAGTTATCCATTGATGTTCAGTTTAGTAAAATATTACAAACCACGCTCAACATTAGTATATAGTATTCTACAACATTATCTATTGGACAAAACAGTCAAGTTCCGGATTTATCACAGTTCTGTAATATTTAGGTTGAACAGAGTATATCTTCAACATTATATAATATTTTATACTCGCGAAACCTTCAAAATTCAATAATTTTCTCAATATTGAAATAAGAAATAAAATTAAAGTATTAATGTACCTGGAAATAAAGTTTTTTTTTTTTTTTGGAAAGATAGACAGACTAATATGTAAGTACGTAACAATCAATGCAGTCACTGTGTTTACCTTGGAGATGATGCTTCTCTTAAATCTGTTCCGATGACTCCATGAAATATAATAGGGAATTGTTTCTTTGGCAAATACTCCCAATTACACGCTGAATTTATTATATCCCGAGATGCAGCCTAAAATAGAATTAATAGAGAACGGTAATTGAGATTTATTTTCGAAACATTATGTTTATTTTATTTAACTAATAGAGTGATAATTCTTTCCTCTAAATTAGGAAAGAACAAATCTATTTCAGTGAAACAACAATATTTATTTATTTATTTATACGAAAGTACACAGGCATACACCCATAACATACCTTCTTGACTTACATAATTGATGGTAACATGACCTTACAAGGAAGATAAATAAAACATGGAAAGAAAAGAAAAAAATAAAAGAAAAAATATTAAAAAATAAAAGGGAAAGAATGTACAATTCAGCCACGAGAACAATAATATACACATATATATACATACACACACACACACACACACACATATATATATATATATATATATATATATATATATATATATATATATATATATACACATACACACACACACACACACACACACATATATATATATATATATATATATATATATATATATATATATATATATGTACGTTAACAAATAATGATAGATCATACATGGACATTATGCAGTATTTCATATAGAAGTTTAACAAATTTAACTTTTCCAGATGAAAATAGATCTATCCTATCATTTAATTTATTATAGACTCTCACAAGTAAACCTTACGTTTGGGTGAATCGAGTTGCTGACTGAGACATATATGAAAAAGTAGTACTAAATGTGGTCAGTATTTCAGTGAAGTTGTAGGTGCGAAGCTCCAGGGGTTTAGGAGATACAGATACCAGAACATCACATGGAAGTACAAAATAGTCTTCATACAGTTGGAGGTAAAAGCTCTGTAAGACCTCTTGTAACGACAAAAGGTGAATAACAAATATATGGGTACATATTAGGACTAGGGGGAAGTCATATAGTAAGGGTATACCTGACGGCGGCCATCTTGAAATCCGCCATTTTGAATTAAGGTTAAGTTTTTAAAATAGAAATAGGGTAATGTTATACATGATTTAAGGCGCAAATTTAATCAGAAGAACGATGGTGACGTTAATTTTGATTTACGCGCAATTGGTAAAAAGTTACAGGGAAATTAAATATTGTTGCAGCATATGTATTAGTCCTTTACCCCACCTTGTAAATTTTGTGTTAATGTTAATAATTAAATAAAAAAGCAGGTGGATAAATATTAGGTCTATGGTAAGAGTTACCTTGATGGCGGCCATGTTCAAATCCGCCATTTTGAATCAGACAAAAGTTTTAATTAAAACGCATAAAATTGACACCTTATTAATAGCAAATTTTACCATAAATCTAATGGTATAACCATTTTTGCTTTATCATTAACCAGCATTTGTTATCGCATAAACAAGTTGCTAATTGAAGGGAAAATGACCAAAGTGGAATTGAGTCATAATTGAACTTGGGTCTTTCTTCCAGAAAAGTCCTTAATTAGTACAATCAATATGTAGTTCAGAAAAGAGTGCATGACTTGCACAAATGCTCTGCTCACAGTGAGCACACCTGACAAAGGCAATCGAGTTACACTTCAAACATTTGTTGTTAACGATTCCGTCAAAGCAGTAGTCGTAAGGAGCGATCCATTTAATTTTGTGCTGGTCAATGATAAAGCAAAAATGGTTATACCGTTGAAGTTATGGTAAAATTTGCTATTAATAAGGTGTCACTGTTCTGCGTTTTGTTTAAAATCTTTGTCTGATTCAAAATGGCGGATTTGAACATGGCCGCCATCAAGGCAACTCTTACCATAGACCTAATATTTATCCACCTGCTTTTTATTTAATTATTATCATTAAAACAAAATTTACAAGGTGGGGTAAAGGACTAATACATATGCTGCAACTATATTTAATTTCCCTGTAACTTTTTACCAATTGCGCGTAAATCAAAATTAATGTCACCATCGTTCTTCTGATTAAATTTGCGCCTTAAATCATGTATCACATGACCCTATTCCTATTTTAAAAACTTAACCTTAATTCAAAATGGCGGATTTCAAGATGGCCGAAGTCAGGTATATCCTTACTATATGACTTCCCCCCAGTCCTAATATGTACCCATATATTTGTTATTCACCTTTTGTCGTTACAAGAGGTCTTACAGAGCTTTTACCTCCAACTGTATGAAGACTATTCTGTACTTCCATGTGATGTTCTGGTAGCTGTATCTCCTAAACCCCTGGAGCTTCGCACCTACAACTTCACTGAAATACTGACCACATTTAGTACTGCTTTCTCATATGTGTCTCAGTCAGCAACTCGATTCACCCAAACGTAAGGTTTACTTGTCAGCATTCGTATAATAGGTGAGTGTGCATGAGTTGAACTTATCGACATAGGTATATAAAAGATATTTTGATTTCTGGAGCGATATCTTGGTACATAGAAAGGGATATGTAGCAACAGTGTTGAACTATTAATTCTATTTGTCAATATATTTCTTAAAATAATAATAGAATGTACAATTCTTCTATCTTTTAAGCTACTTAAGTTGAATAGCGAGCGTAAAAGTGACACTGACAAGTAAGTTGTTGAATCTGGTTTAAATGTTTTATAATATAAATATCTCAAAAATTTGTTTTGAATCACCTCAATTGCTTGGATGTCTCTCTTAAAGTGGGGACTCCAGATTACCGACGCATACTCCAATTTGCTTCTAACTAGGGTTGCATATAACTTGATAATTACTGATGGTTGTGAAAATATTTTTGCGTTTTTGATAACAAAACCTAAGGCTCTATTTGCTGAGTCTATAACACTAAATAAATGATTACCAAATGTTAATTTACAATCAAAAATTACACCAAGATCTCTAATCGATGTAACATTCTCTATTTGGATATTATTAACTTTGTATACATATTTAACTAATTTGTTTTTTCTACTAAAGGTTACACTTTTACACTTATTTACGTTCAGTTGTAGTTTATTTCAACCACACCAATCTATGATTTTATTCAAGTTTTGTTGTAAAATTTTGCTAACTTCTTCAACTGTAACTGATTTATAAATCTTTACATCATCGGCAAATAACAAACAGTTGGAATTTTCTACAACCTCAGGCAAATCATTAATTAGAATTAAAAACAACAAAGGACCAAGATTGGAACCTTGCGGAACACCAGATGAACTTACAAACCAGATGATAAGAGATTTCTTGTTGAAACTCTACATATTGATTTCTATTACGTAAATAAGATAAAAACAACATAATTAAATTTTTGGATAATCCGAATGTTATAAGTTTCTTGATTAGTATTTTATGATCTATTTTGTCAAAAGCCTTAGCGAAGTCCAAATATATTACATCCATTTGTTCCTTCTTTTCAAAACAATTGTAGATCTCCTGTGAGAATTCCAACAAGTTAGTTACTGTTGATCTGTTAGGGAAAAAGCCATGTTGATTTGGAGAAATGCAAATTTTCACATGAATGAACACCTTTCCGTATAGTATGTATTCATATACTTTACACATTGAATTAATTATTGAAATAGGCCTATAATTTGTAATAACGTTCGAATTACCTGATTTCAAAATTGGAGTTATTTTTGTTTCTTTCCATTTTTGAGGTAAAATATTAGTTTTCAATGACAATTTAATAATAAATTTAATTTGTTCGGATAGAACCTCTCCACATGCTTTAATAACATAAAATGGAATTCCATCTGGGCCACAAGATTGTTTGGGTTTGAGATGCTTTTAACCTCATCTGAAGTAACATAGTTAAAATGCAAAATATCAAGTTTGTGATGTATGTTCGGAAAATCTTCAAGAACATCGTTAATTTTATAACTAAAGTTGGTTTGACTGTAAACTGAAGAAAAATATTTTGCAAAACCGTTTGAAATATTGCCTTGGGAAAAGTTCTCATTATTCAAAGTGTACACTAGATTTCTTATGTTATGTTGTTGTTTGGTATTTACAAATGACCAAAAACGTTTTATATTATCATTGACATTCATTTGGAGTTGTTCTATGTATTCATCATAAGCTCTATGTATAAGCTGTTTTAATTCCGACCTTAAGTTCCTGAATCTTTCGTCATAATACCTAGAGAATTTACGCTTTTTAGCACATTTTTTCTTAATTTTAATACTTTGAATTATTTCTCTGGTAAACCATACCGGATACCTAGACTTCCTAACTTGGGTACATATTGGTATACAATTATCAAAACATTTATATAAAGAATCATATAGAAAGATTAATGCTAAGTCGACATTATCGAAATCATATAGATTTTTCCAGTCATAATCACGCAGTGTACAGTATAATTTGTAAAAATCAGCTTTCCTATAATTATAATATTTCCTTTGCGTTGTCTTACTTATGGGCATTTTTTTGACTGACGGTACTGAAATCGATAAACTAGGATGATTAACATCTTCAGGTACTAAGGGAGACTCGTCTTGCTCGAGTTCCACTGTAACATTTGCTAGAACCAAATCTAAGGTTCTTAGGTTATAATTTTGTATAGTATTATATGAAGTCATGTTAAAATATGAAATAAATTGTTGGAGCCTTTGACACGTTCTCGATCCTCCTAAGATATTATGATTTGAATTACCAATTTCTTTTATATTAAAGTCTCCAACTATAAAGATGTCGGAAGTAACTAAACAGTTGTTCTGTTGTAAATGATTAAAATAATCTTGATAAACACTTATTGGGGAAGATGGTGTTATATAAACAATATTTATAAATAACTTTTGAGTTTCATCATAAATATATATTGTGAGTGATTCCTCTCACATTATACGTTACCTCATGAATAGTTTTATATAACTTCTTAACCGCTACAAGCACACCCCCACTTCCAGATTTACCTGATAACGTAAGGTTTCTATCATTTCTAAAAACATTATACCTGTTACCGAATAATTCAGCAGTCTTAACATCAGTATAAAAAATGTTTCTGTTAGGGCTATAATATCATAGTTACTACTTAAAATGTTTTTGAGAAAGAGGTGAGTTTTGGTCCTGAGACCCCTAACATTTTGATAATACAATGACAGTTTATTTTTGTACTCCATCTCCTATACGAGTATTTATAAATGTTAACCAATTGATATCAGTGAGATAATAAAACCATTATATACATGAAAAGGTACAATTATAATGAAATTAATAAGGATTTTATGACCAAAGCACAACAAATTCAACCCTGTAGTTTGTCTAAGTCCTCCTCTGAGGAGATTACATGAATGGGGCTTTGGTCACCTTTCCTGATTTTAATTTTCCCACTATAATTTACCCACAAATATTTATAGTTTTTATCACGTTGCAGCTGCTTTGCCTTAGCAAACAAATTTTCCTGTCTGCGGGGCCAAGGATTGATTAATATATATTGGATTGTCACTATTCATACCTATATCAATTGTAGACAGGTTTCTCTTTACTTTTCTTCGTGAAGGAAATAACTCTTTATGATGTCTTCGGACAAACTTAACCAACTATAATACCAGTAGTAGGTCGATTATTGAATTTCTTTAACCGATGACAAGCATCGATCATGGTTTCATCAATGTGTACATTTAAAGCCTTTCCGATGTTCATTACAAGTTCAGGGATATTTTCTTGGGGGGATTCAGGCACTCCATATATTTCCAGGGTATTACACCGAGAGTGCTGTTCCATGTCAACACACTTAGCTTTTAATTCCAGGATTTGCTTTTTCAATAATTTATTCTCACTTGTCAAACTTTCTATCAACACTTGCTGTTTTTCAATTAATTGTTGTTGATTAGTAAGCAACGTTTGATTACTGTCCAACTTTTCGTGACAGGAATCTAAGGACTTACCTAAATCGCGTTCCATTTCACGAGAAGACTTTCTTATATTACTGATTTCTTCTTTCATATCGAGCAGGAGTTTATAAACATCCGCAATAGATGGGACAGACTCAGGTGATATTTCTGACTACTTCGGCGTTTCTTTGAACAGTTCGGACAGCGCCAGTGTTTGTTTTGAGATTTAATAAACTCAACATCTGCTTCGTTCAATTTCACACACCGAGAATGCATCCAATTATGACAGCCCATGCACTGTAATTTAGCTGATATGTCCTATCTCGGTACCGGTTTTGTACATTCCTGTACATTATAATGCGCCTTGTCGTCGAGAGTACGATCAGTATTGTCTAGATTTGAAATGGAAATTATGTTCACATGATCTTTTACTATTAAATCTTTGACTATTTACCAAACATCCCAAAACTTGCTAACCGAAGGATTTTTTTTAAATAAATCTTTTGACATTTATAATAATAATAATAATAATAATAATAATAATAATAATAATAATAATAATAATAATAATAATAATAATAATAATAATAATAATAATAGGAGTTAGTATTTAGATTTCTGGGCCTTCGGCATCTATGGCCATATTTGCCCGTCACGTTTTGAGGGATGGCGTCCCTCAGCGAGCACACTATCTGGGGAAAGGGAAGGAAGAAAGGATCGGGGAAGGAAAGAAGCTGCCTGGGACCTATGAGTTAGGTACCATCCCAGCATTTGCCTGGTGTGAATGAGGAATACCCAGGAAAACTTCATTCAGATTGACTGGCCTGAAAAAGCTTTTTACACTTTTTCGACCCAGTGCCTCCACCGGGAATCAAATCCGGAACCGCTCGTACCGAAGGCTAGAGCGTTAGCGACTACGCTAAGCGGGGCCATAATAATAATATTAAACGTACAACGTCTTGAAATCTGGTTAAAAATTCAACTCTGTTCTAGTTAAAATTTTAAAAGAAAATTACAAAAACAGTATGAACTTAATTTTGAATTCAAGATGGAGGATCTTGAGACAACTTCGACCATGCAGAAAGTATTATAATTAAAATTAACTAATGCTATTAAAAACTCTCTGTGTACTCAAATTACGCCAATTTCAAAAAAAGAAATATTTACTAAGAATTGTACCATGATCAGCTAATATTACATTATAATTACTATTATACAAACTGACAACCTAAGGTCTAAAATAATTAATGAATTTTCTTTAATGCTGAAATAAGTTCATAAATTTATAACATGCCATTGAATATTTATTTTAAGCAGAAAAACTGCGTGTGTTAAGAACGAATTCATCCACCTGATGCCATATACTGTTGTGGAACAAAGTCACTGGAACAAAATTAAGTACTATGGGTTAATGAATGAATCCACTCCTGATGACGCATGCCAGGGCGGACTGACCCAACCGACAATCGTTCAGTGAACCAACATGATAAAGACAAAATGCCTTAAAAAAAAATAAAGCTTGAAACGTTTACTTTAATTAGTAATTCCAGATAGATGATTTCAACATCTAATGCTAGGCTATATATTTTTTTCACGGACTCTTAGTTAAAAGTCAAATGAGAGCAATGCTTTGGAAATGCTGTCAATTCAATTATTCATCATCATCATCATCATAGGTATTCTGCCTTTATTGCAGGTCACTTGCCGCCAATTTAATTATTATCTGCGTGTAAATTATATGTATGAAGTTATGAAAACTGATCTTTACACGCAACTAAAATGTACATCTTTCTGCCCAGCTTTTTAAAAATAATACTATTTTAATATTAGGTATAGTTTTAGCCCGTGTATTACAGTAGAGCGTCGAAACCAGGATTCGTGCGCCATGATGGCCAGATTTGTGAGCCAAAAGTTTGATGGTTGGGCCAACTCTGCAGTTAAGCCTAATGAGTCAGTTTTCTCATTCCGCCTTGAGCACATTCAAAGTAGAAGTTAAGAGTAATAAGATATAAGGAAATTGATTTTGACAGATAAACAGTACGCATTAGTGAGTCTTGCGCGAAAAGCTTTATTGAAATCATTGTGAAACACCTGGAAGCTGACGAAATTAAGTTCAAAAATTGTCGGTGCCAGTGTTATGACAACGCTGTTGTGGCAAAGAATTAAGGAAAATAATCTGACAATGTAAACTTCGACAGTTCGAGCAACAAAATATGACCAATAGTTGGTAACAGTTTTCTGGAACCATCTTCTTCACTCATTCAACACAGCACTGGCAATGTTTCTGTGTCTCTAAAATTGAAGTCAGAATGATGAAAGAGAGGGCACTAAAACAAGAAATTATACGATACATTCATATAAAAGCTTGTTTATTTAACAGATTCAACAGATTTCTAATTCTGTTGGGGATTTCGGAGCAAAGTTTTATTTCAATCAACCAATCTTAAAAGTGGATTCCAAATCCTAAGTTGAACTTCCAGATTTCTCCTAGATTTTAAAAGTCTCAGAAATCACTTTTACTTTAAATTTTAAAGATAAGTTAGGAGGATTTAATCTCTGCCAAAAATTGAATCTTGAAGTTGAGAAGTGTCAAAGAAGAAAGAACATTTCAGTGAGGTCTCGAGATATGAAGAACTAACCTCTTAGGAAGAAATGGAAAAGTGATGAAGGATTATCTCGAGACCGTATTATCATGAAGACAGAGGGTAGATTTTCTTTTGCCAGATGGTCATTCAAAGTTCGGATTCTTTTTGACGTCAACTTACTGTGTTACAGTGCTGATAATAATGACCTGAAAAACAATTGTAGAAGTCTTGGCAAAAACCTATAGCAGTAATACTGGCGTATAGTAGTTACGTGAAGAAATTTCTGACTTACAAACGTTATTCCCCACCCGTGCTGCAAACATTCCAAAATCTACAGAGTTTGTTGTCAGTATGGGAATGGGGTATGTACTCAACCTGCGGAACATCACTAAAAATAATGCTAATCTTTGCTGTTTTTATTACTAGCTATATAAAAACCATTCAGCAAATTAAAATTAATTCTTTCGCATTCACGAGCATGATAGAAGGGTAATCTTGCACTACTAAGGGAAGAAAGATGAAAAACAGAAGTTTTGAAGATTTAAGTTACAGGAGTTGAGACAAGGAAACTACATAATTTATATATAGAAAAAATATGGCAATCACTCTCATAAGTGAGTGCGTTTCTTCAAACGTTTAAAATTGTTGAATGTTTTAAATAATAACAGTAAAATTAATAAATTTTGAACAACAAAGTTGTTTCTCTAAAGTCAAGTTACAATTATATTTTAACAAGGAAATAGAAACGAAAAATTAGAATTTAAATAAACGATCGAAATAGGAAAAATTAATAGGCATATTGGGATGGGGATAGGGAAGAAGGTAAGGGCGCGAATTGTCCACTTGCCCTAAGGGTTGTTAATGCTAGATATGCCACTGTTACGAACTTTTTATTGCCATTCTCGTGTTCAGGAGGGTCGATTTAGTTAAAATTACTGTTTTCGTTCATGTGGCAGACAAACTATTTAAAAATGTTGACTAGCGTAATTATTCTATTCTTACAGAGGGGACAATGCCCTTCCCGTTCAATTTCTCTGTTAGAATGCCAACAAAATACTTACATGGGCTCACAATTTCATTGTTAGAAAATTAGTTAAATTTCAACTTTAATTTCTTATAGCATTTTATAATATACTACTGATCATGACTAAATTATTATTTTGATAGTATATTGGTATACAATATTGAATACTTACCTCAAGTTCTCCATCATAAAACATCTTATTTGGAATCTGGAGAATAGCTGGATGAGATCTAAAATTTTTCAACAATTTTGTCAAAACTGTTGAATTGTAGTGTCCCTTCTCGTCCTTTTGGTATATGTCACACTTTGTCATTAGACGTTCAAGAAGTGAAATATCTATTGAATAATTAAAATGATACACATTAACTTATTCGCAATAGCTATATGTTATTATCTGATAAATCTAAAACTTCTTTACTGCTCTTAATTTGAAAGGAAAGTAACCAGCTGTGAGATATGAAAGAATACCACACAGCATAGAAGTTTTCAGTCTGAAATTGTAGTAATATGACTTCACTTCCTCCAATTTATTAGCCAAAGATTTCCTTTAAAAAAAGGGCAATACTGAAAGGAGAAATGAGCAAGAGAAATGGAGTTATAAAATAAACATAGAATGACAAGATCAGCGAAAAGATAGGAAGAAAATTTTTCTTCTTAACTAAAAAATTCAAAATGGAAATACAAATAAAACTAAACTTTTTTTTATAACGATGAGAAAGTATTTACATAGTACGTGCCATTTTTCCTTACCGATGTTTATTCAGTTCGGAAGTTTTCCGCATTTTATCTGAATGATTTGTACCTGTTCAATATATAAAGTTTTCAATATTACAAATTGATAGTAATACTTCCACTTCGTCTATGCACAAACAAATTTATTGAATACTTTACGTATATTTTCTTTCTGTTGATTGGTGGGATTAAAAGTTATTTACGGGAGATTAAGCCTCCTCCAGAAAATGAATATTGAAATGACTGCCAAGCACCTGGTCATGTTTTACCCTTACGACTAAAAGTACAGTATATTCAATTCATATACTTTGTTAGGCTGTGTTTCTGAACTGTAATTTCATGTTTGTATGAGCATAAGTCAATATACTGTTGGTAATCTGGAAATCATTCCTTGTATTTCGTCTTAAATCGACTTTAATAAAATCTGACTGTGAGCCTCCTCACGTTATCCGAATATGCCATCTGAAATTCAGGTCATAATTTAATTGAAAAGAAAGTTTGGGGTGTTGAGGGAAAAGAAATGAAACATTTCAATTCGCAATGGAAGGCTGAACAAACAATTGAGAGCATTATCTTTTATATACCTATATGGTAAAATAGAGGCAACTTGATTGATATTGAAACTGACAAATGCAAACATACAAGATTCCAGCAATTTTTTTACTTCCATGATTAATGAAGTCATAATGGAAACTAAAAAAAGAAAGAAAGAAAGAAAGATTATGGGAGTAGTGATTACTGGAATCAAGCTACAGCTACTCAATTAACAACCTCATAAGAGCTTTTTGCTGTTGAAAATTATGGTTTGGAATGTTGCCTACAGAAAGTTAAAACGTCAAAATATACTTTTTCCGGTTCCTGGCAAATTAAAATTTATTATTACTTTGCAATCTTAAAGGTGATCTACTGTCTGTTTTACAACAGTAAATTATGGTAATTTTATATGTCAAATTATGAAACTTTTGAACCCGTAAAACTAGTGATTAGTAATATTTTGTTTCGAGTATTTACTTTGTTTCCGTGATGCTTCACCCAAAACGGAGGAACACATTGATTGGCATGAAAATGTTGGGTTTGGGTGAGGTCAGAATCTTATTTTCAGAGGGAATTCATTCGAGATCTATGTAAGCTTGTAGATTCATGTGCGACATAGGATCGGTGCAGAAAGGACGTCAAACACCAAACAAGCCAAACAATCTTAAAACAAATTCAAGTTGGGAAACATATCGTACCTATTAAGTTAAGTCCTAAATTCCTAACTATTTGATTAATTTTGTTCTCAATCACTTTTAAAGAATTTGGTTGATGACGGTTCCCAAAATCTATATAATATTTAATGAAATAATAAAATGTAATATAGCGGTTCTCTAACTTAATGTTAAATACAAAACAACTTGTTATATAAATTACTGTAATTGCGTGATCTAATCACGTGATCTCAGACAATATTAATAAGCATATGTGTTTGTCAGACCAATGTAACGAATCATATAAAACCATGAACAATTACATTTGTTTATTATGTTCAATGCTTATATCAAAATTAGATATGCTTAATCTACTAATGGTCGGAATATACCATGAAAAGATATGTAATCTATACATTGATATGAAGATCCAAAATAATTTAGAGAAAAATACTTTTGTAATTTGTTAAAAAGATAGAAATCAAAAGATAATGATTAAATATTAAGATAAATTAAGCTGTTCTAAAATAAAAACTATAATAATTCGAAATATTTTCTTTTATATCTTTTATACTTTATAATCAAAATGTACAAAATCAACCGAATCTAATTGTAAGTATATTAATACATTGTTTACTGTACTGTGGATAAAGATTAACTGAACAAGACCATGTGTGTGTGTGTCTCCTTCGTATACGTCAAAAGAGATGGATACCAAGAAAGACATTACGATAATAAATATAATTACGAGAAATAACTGGAATTGCAAAAATATTATTCGACGAATATATCTAACGATAAATGATGTAATTAACGGTAAAAATGTATATATATATATATATATATATATATATATATATATATATATATATGAAAATAATGATTTCGCAATCCTCTTTTATGAAATATAATAAATTTATGAATAATAGGATACAGGTATCATATGTGCATAATGACATTATTGAAACGTACTATCAATAATTTGAAATGAGACAATTCCTTAACATAAACAAAGAATTGTTCTGCTACCGTTCAAATAATTTGTATCAGCAAAATAATCTATATCTTGTTGTATCAGAATCCATATTGACTTCTGATCAATATTATCCTTCTATATCAACTTGTTCTCGATTTTATGACTAAAATCCGTTTATTTTCTACTACTACGACTATCTAAAATTAAATATATTATCCATCATCAACTACAATTTAATTTACGAAACGCTAAGAAATTCAATCATGATTTTCAATTATGGTAATATGTATTGTAAGTTGTAATTTTGACTGTGTATCTCATAAAGCGTTTGGAAGATTGCGCAGGTAGCATCTAGATCATGAACTTGGAAATTCAGCAACCCTTTATATAAAAAGGTTACCACAATCAATATTTGAATTGGGTGAAAAACTTTGTATGTAGACGTCCATCTGGGAAGGATAAACGAGTGCCTCAAAGAACACTGCAATAGATTACTGATATACAAGGAGGAGCATTTCAATAGATTACCGATATACAAGAGAGCAATTCTTACTCGAAACAAAATGATTACAGGATGGTGCCTTGTCAATGATGGCAGAATACTTACGATAGAAATATTTTCATATAATAAAAGAGTTTTATAATTATTGGTGATTTTAAGTAGTTTCAAATGCATTTTTATTTTTCTACTATTTACAGTTACCACCTTTTCTAACAATTGAAGTATTTTTCGTTTTGGTTGGAAAAAACTTATCCTAAAATCATTTTATATTTAAATCAACTAATTTATTTAGGTGTGAAATTATCAGATCCAATAATAAGTCACTGGATACCAAAGTAAGTTCATACTTCTGAAGTTATGACAATTATACGACAAAACAAACAAAATATATGATAAAGTACTAAATTTATAAACTTAAATATATTTTGATAAGATATATCAAAATTAAATTTTCCTTCCTTACCCAGTCCAAGATGAATAGCTAAACGTGACCTAAGAACAGGACCAAGCTGTTTAGGATCTCCAGCCATCACTATCTTCCCTCTGAAACTATTTGCTCCATCCTTATGCGTAATATTTCCCATGATGGGAATTAAGGCTTCAGGTTCTACAGCATGTCCACTCTCATCAATGAACACGTGCGTGAAGTGGTCCATGGGAAAATCTGCACTCACCAATCTTAAAAAGAAAAGAAGTGAATAGCAAATACGACTTCCAAACATTCATATCTATTACAGTGATGTAAGAGAAGCATTAAAGAGGAAACTAATAATTACTATATCGAGAAAGCACACACAAACTCTCTCTCCATATATATATATTGGAGACAGTCGTAACCCTCCAGTTACAATGTATGTAGTATTAATTTTTAAAAAGTCTGGTGCTAATTTTAAACCTCACTGTATAACAATAGAAGGTGTAATCGTGTTTTACTGTATAACTTTCTTTAGTTTACATCCTGAATCCGTCTTTGTCTTAGTTTAAATAAAATTAATTTAGAAGTTTCAGAATAATTATAGATTTTCGGGAAATAATTTCTTCTGTTTATATATTATTTTTCTCCGCAATTTTTCGTGTATGAGATCTCATTTGGATAATTATAAAATATATTATTATTTCCATGTAATTAATATGTTAGTTCTTGGATAGACTTTTCTGAATTCTCCATCAATTCGAAAGTTGGTAGGACACTTAAGACCCCTTCGTCCCGATGAGATACCCATATCCTGCCAAAATCTGGTTTTATCCAGTTTTTACAATTTTTTATTCGTTTTGTAATCCCGCTGCGCGAAATTTCTGCGTTGTGATTGGAAACTAGATACAACCTTAGTAGTTTGGCGCGTTTCTACAATGTCTTTGTTCGAGAACAACCATCAAACTAACATCTTCCACATTACCACTCTGAAAAAATTAACACATTTTGTGGAAAAGCTACTAAATACCAGGCAATACTAGTCTAAATTATGATATAAACGACATAGAAGGAAAGTGGAGTCCAGAACTATTAGAATTTCATCTGAAAAATGAACAGAAAACTACGAAATATGGAATCTTGTGCTGTGATCGCCATGTTAGAAATCACAAACTTCCCAGGACAGGTTTGAAGTGCTAGTAAATTGGTTTTGCAGTCTTGTGAGCTTTACAAATAATATTTGGAGATTCGAATTCAAAATCCCCCCCCCCCATTTCCTGTTCATCACAGAGTTCGGTAACCTGTCCTTAACATAGTTTCTTTTCTTTCATGTAGTATCAGTGTAAAATATATATGACATGGCGGTACGCGTAGTTTTTGGGTTAGTGAATCAACCACTAAAATGTACGAGTAAGTTTCTACAGGGACGCCTATTTACTTTTATTTTGCATAGCTTTCTAAAATTTTAATATGAGTTGAATAACGATGTGAAGGTTCCTTTCCATCAGATGCGAATCTTCCTCAATCCCTCTTTTTTTTTGGGGGGGGGGGGCAAATTTAATATAGCAGAATGAAAAAATATTTTAGTTTCAGGTGCAAGGACTACCTAGTCCTCGCTACAGCCCCCTTTCACGTTAGAGCCGATCGAAAAGATGTGTTGATTTTTTGAAAAGGTATATTCATATTTAGTGTAGATATGTAGATTTCCATTTTGTGTAGTGATATATATTTATATGTGTAGTCATAGAATGTGATAAGTGTGAGTAAGAATGTTTGATAATTTATCTATTGACAATGTATTGCGAAATTTTATGCATTCATCTCTTTCGGGATTAAACCAGTGAGCGATTCATATATAGATTAGATCCGTCATCATGTTCCGCATATTCGTTTCGTAACATCAATTTAATACTTAGTTTGACTTCAAATAGTACACTACATTTTTCCAGTGCAAATTTTAATTCTCACTTCACAGCGCCACCTAACGCGAGGTAACAATTGCATAACGCGAGGTAACAATAACATGAGTCATTTGTTAGTCTCAATATCTTAGAGAGCTATTCAAAATTAAAAATTGCGGTCTTTCGTATTTAATTTAAATTTGTCGCCTGCTACCGCTTCGGTAAGTAATTTAATACTGAAAGTACATTATTGAGTACCTATTCTAAAATTATTATTCTGTTCTGATGTCGAATAACTGAATGGCAATGAAAATTAAACTTTGCTTAGTTTCTTAACTACAATCAACCATTAGGAACAATATACTCGTAGTCGTAGGCCAGAAATTGTTGATGTTTCGCAACCTTAAGTTTCTCTGTGCGTATATGATACTGATTGATTTTCGGAATATATATCATCATAGGTATTCTGCCTTTATTGGCAGGTCACTTGCCGCAGCTGAGAAGCTTCCATGCTCCACGGTCCTCCGCTAACCTTTTCGTCTTCGCGTATGATCTTTCTGTTTTAATATCATCCATTAATTGTAGTCTCCTTCGCCCCCTCCCTCTCTTTCCCGCCACCATACCCTCTAGGACGTCCCTCATGATACAATCTCTTCTTAGGCAATGTCCCAACCAGTTTCTCTTCCTCTTCCTAATAATATCTAAAAGTGTTCTTTTCTCACCCACCATTTCTAACACTCTCTCATTCGTTTTCCGCTCGACCTAATTAACTCTTTCCATTTTTCTCCACACCCACATTTCGAAGGCTTCCAGTCGATTTTCGTCACCCTTACGCAATGTCCACGTTTCCGCCCCATACAGCACAACACTCCACACGAAGCATTTTATGAGTCTTTTTCTCAACTCTTTGTTCAAGGTCCCACAAAACAGACTTTTCTTTCTTTTAAAGGCTTCTTTCGCCATTCCTATCCTTGCTTTTATTTCACGTTCGCATTTCATGTCATTACTAAGAACATTACCCAGGTATCGAAAACTATTCACTTGTTCTATTTTCTCCCCTCCTACTTTTATATTTGACACAGACCCCTTCGTTCCAATCACCATGGCTTTTGTCTTTCTAACATTTATTTTCATCCCATATTCTTCAAAGCCCCTTCTCATTTTTTCTAATATTTTATTGATTTTCTT
This sequence comes from Thermobia domestica, assembly GCF_964235325.1. NCBI lineage: Eukaryota > Metazoa > Arthropoda > Insecta > Zygentoma > Lepismatidae > Thermobia > Thermobia domestica. Next base: position 143,048,527 of record NC_137460.1, read on the forward strand.
TTCAGATTCTGCAACAAGGGCCATATCGTCTGCAAATCGTATGCATCTAATCATTCTACCTCCTACCGAAATGCCATCATCATCATGTAGGCTCTTTTTCACTATCTCTTCTAGATAGACATTAAATAGTGTTGGCGAGAGGCAGCATCCTTGTCGAACTCCCCTTCCAATTGCACTCTATTCCATCAGTTCTTCCCCTATCCTAACACTTACTCGTTGGTTCATGTATATATATGTCAGTGTGAGTACAGAATTGAAATATTGAAATATGAATCGTTTCGTACAGCAGTGTGTATACCAGAATAGAAATCAGTATAATTATAGATACGAGTGAGTGTAAATAAAACAAGTGAGCTACTAGTGCCCAGTGGCGGCTAATGTTAGTGTTGCAGCGTTGCGCAACGACCAAAGTATTTCAAGAGAAAAATATTATTAGCAATAGTAGTAAAGAACAGAAAAAATACTTCCTAATACTCCCATATATACTTGAAATTTTTTTTTTTACTTCTGTAACTGTCCGTTTCATTAATCCGTTTTAAAAAGCAAAAACTAATCCGTCACAGAGTCTCTAATTTATATTGTGTTGCAGCGAGCATACAACGACCAGATTCCTTCAGCGCGGGAATTGGAGCGAATGTTAAGTCTCCTTTCCCCTATCTCAGAAGTTAAAGGGTCTGGTCGTTGCAGTGCTTCTGCAACAGCACGGTTTCCAGTGAATGAGGTTTTTCGCGCTAAATAAGCTTTCTGAATTTTATTTCTCTAGCAATTAACAAATAGAATTTGTTTTTATGCATTCATATTTTTAAATTACGGTACTTATACTGAAGCAAATCAAAATAATGACAATTAAAAAAAGTGATAGCAGAATTACAAAATAAGAAAGAAAATATGTAGTAGTGCAGAAATTAAATGAAAGTAGATAAGCATTTACAAGTTAATTGTTAGTTTATATAGATAATGAAGGTTTCTTCTACAGTAATTTGTGAACCAAATATTAATAAGTCAATATGCAGAATCCCCTCCCCCCTCTGTGGATAGTATTTTAGTACATACATATTTCTTTTATAAAATAAGTATATTTTATACTCTTGATAAAACTGTATGGTGGGGAACGCCACATTGAATTTGGGACTAGTTAGCAATGCCCAGAGGCGTAGCCACGAGGGGGTCCGCCGGGTCCGGACGTCCCAAAAATTTCGAAACTTGACTAACATTTGTAGACTTTCCTAACAAACTATACTTGTTTAACAGATAAATGATTGATGTACGCTAAATATTTTATTTTACGCCTCATCGTGTACTCTTTCTTTTCTTATAGAAATAATCGTTCTATCATTTTTTCTAAAAATATAGGTGACAGTAATTAAGAATTACTTATCTTTTCGGGTACAGTATAAGACAGGTTCGTTATTACGTAGACGTATTGGACCTTCCTCAAATACTTTGGACCCCTCCTAGCTAACAGTTCTTCCTATACCTGGCGGGTTTCAAGGTTGCTTTCCAGAACGTTGATAAACATTGTTTCGCCTCATGTGGAAGTATATTGTGTTCATTGTGCATTGCGTAACAACAAAGACAGATGATTTGGAATGCATTTTTTTTCTTTTACGCACATGTGTGTGTGTGTGTGTGTGTGTGTGTTGATGTATGAATAGTGTTGCCAACTCTGTAAAATTAAAAAAAACGACACTTCCTCAAAATTCTCTATGATATAGGTCTCAACGTGAAGTATCTCTGTTCGGACCTATCCATGGAAAGGAAATGTACCATCGTGAACAGAAGTGCATTAACACATATATTCTGTATGCCCTTAGAACATTCACTAAGCTTAATAGATACATTGTGCTATAAATGAGAAACTGAAATTGATCAATCGGCATTGATCAATTTATTGTATTTACCAGTAACTACCATTTCTTTAAAATTATCGAAACAGATGAACAAAAGTATAATAATCTTTACGTGACAATTTTGGATTTGGAAAATGAAATTCACTCTTTAAACATATAGGGCCTTATGCAGAGTCGTTTTGACGTATGATTAGCGTCATACTAAAGGGCTGACTACTGCAGGAAACATATGTTAGTTGAACTCTTTAGTATGACACTAATAACGCGTCAAAACGACTCTGCATAAGTCCCATAGTCTCTACTTCAACTATAGGAAATTGCTTTAAGAAGTCCTTTTCCACTGTTAATAAATGTATAAAATTCCTTGAAAGTAAATTTCAAATTTTCCCTGATACAGTCCCTGTCATCTCTCTAAAATTTTCTAAACAGGTGAACAAAATATATTAATCGTTGATAGATGGTGAAAGGTAACAGTTTTGAGTTTACAGAAAGACAGCTACTTTTCAATATCTATACTTCGAACTAGATACAAATTTAAAAAAAACGGTTGTAAATGGGCTGGTGAGAAGTTTGTACCCGTCACCGGCTTTAATCAAAATAACAGCAATTTTTCCGGCCAGGCCAATGAAAAGCCGGCTAGTTGACAGCCCTATGTATGAATATGTTACATTCGCAATTCATATACCAGTATCTCTTTGGTATCAGCTGTTTTGGTTATTAGTTATTAGATTTAATTTTATTGTGTGTGCTTTAATTCTGTACATAACCTACAAATTCTGAATATTGCATACCATGACTTCTGTAAATAACTTACAAAAAATTGCCCAACTTTCAACCGAGGAAAAACTTACAATTAAGGCTTAGACAAAACAAGCAAAGTGCAATTCAGGAGAGTGTTCGAAAAAAAAAAGTTCAAATTTACAGGACATCTTATGGCAGTAATGTTGTATGCACTAGATACATTTCCACAATTTATTTTAAATTTTCCTGGATAAACTGTGAATAAAGTGTGTTCAATGGACATTCTTTATAACACTAATCTCTGCTACGAACCCTCTTCAGTCAATGCTGAAGAGGAATTTGGATCACTGTCAGGGACTGTGTTTACTAGAATGAATCGTTCGCAATAGGCTAGGAAAAATATTTAGTGAATCTACAAAGCTTCTAAAATTAATATTAACTGTACTTATGACGTCAGCAAAAGACCAAAAGTTTTTTCCGCATGAGAAAGAATTGACACTTTCAAGGAATTGAATGTCTGTAGAAGGCCGATGTCCTTCTCCTTCATCTGCATATCAAAATGCAGATGAGGGGCACATTTACATATCAATATGTAAATAGATTATTTTGTGATACAATTAATTGCTTGAATATTAATATATTTATTGAATATTATCTAGTTATTATGATTAAAGATGTTGAAACACCGAGCGTAGTACGGAAATATTAATACAATATTGTATTATATTGTATTTATCCATTTATGTTATTTCCTTTATAGGCTAATTATACTTGATTTTACCGCTTGCACCTATTTACTGGGTCATTGTATAATATATAGCATACATGGGGATGAAGGAAGAATGATATTAATATACTCTACAATGGATTAATTAATGAAGAAATAAGCATATTCTATGGAATCATGCATTGATTTTAGAACTTGGAAGACGTAGCTAGCGCTGACAGAGATTTTTTTTTCTCGCGACTCTTCGTCGCCTAGCATAGTATATGTGAGGTCTTTCACGACTCACCGTATCAAGAAATCACTAGATGAGTGACTGAATAAGACTCATTAAACACAGGAAGGATCCTACTCACTTCTTCAGTGAAGCAACGCTGATTTGGAAACAGTGGTTACAGACGCTCAACTTCTATTGTTGAAAAAGTTGTAAAAATTTTAGCGTCAACATGTGAGTTTTTGGATTTCTATAGGTGTGATTTTCTTAGTAGCCAGCTCCAAGCGTCTCTTCCACCCCCCTTTCACCCATGGCCGGTACAGTCAGCCGACGGACCTAGGATTTTTACCCAAGATGCAAAGCCAGTTTGAAATGTTTATTTTATTTTGACTCATTTTTCTATGTAAAATATTAATATTATCGTATTACGCTCAATCGTTCTTGGAAATACCGTTCAAAATTCCTAACTTATTTGATCAACGTGTATCCCTTTCGTACAAGACATTTGGCTCTTGTAATTGTCAAAATTAATAATAAACAAAGATGTTTCCTCTATCTCTCTCCATACAAACATGGATGCCATTAGTAGCAGACAGTTTTGAAAGACAGCCGCAGGAAAATAGGCTATTTTCTGTTACTGAGAGAGATGACAGTTTATCACAGGTATAACAATGTATTCTATGTATATTTTACTTTATTTCAGTATATGATAACATGTATTTCTCATATTCGTAGTGTTAGTTATAATTAAATATAATTACGTTTGTTTTGAAAATCTCATAGACTTCTGTTGTGAGCAGAAGTTTCCAAGTTCACCGTCATTTGTAATGACAGCAGCACATGTCAAAGGGTGCTGGAAGAAACTGCAACTAGAGGCAGCTGACCGAGCTTGGAATTTGCAAGGACCTCCCAGAAGTATTGCCGGAAGGCACTTAACCTTTTGTTAAAGACTCAAGAGGAAGCGAGTCCTTCCTTTTTCTGGTTTTGTGCAGTAGATATACTTGTTTCGGGAGTGAACAGAGAGAAAAGTTCGTTGATAGCTCTGGTAGAGAAAACATCGAAAATACAGCGGAAGGAAGTCACCTATACTTCCTCCATTATCCGGTAGTTTAACCCAGGAACTGTTGAGTTTTTCGATCTCGCAGGGATTTTCCTGTTGAAATACATGAGCCGAACATGTATCGGAAACCGTGTGTGTTTGGTGAACTTTGATATTACATATCACCTTATTTGTGGCATTCATCAGTGACTAAAGCAGTGCTAACTTTTGAAAGTTTAACGCTCAACAACGACTATTTAACATGAGAAGTTACTTTTAAAATATTTTTTTTTTTAACACGGTGCTTGTTGTAACTCTAATAAGCAGAACGAAGTAGACACTGTTTGCTAAAACCCCACATAAGCACAGGGGCATTTACGTTTTTCCGTTATGGAATTGTTACCATTAAATATTCTATATCTCTAGTTGAGATAAATAGGCCTGTCACGTCATATACGGCAGCGCCTCCTTGGACATTGGAACAAGGATTCAAGCAATAAGTAATTTGCTTGTTTTACCGACATATGATATGTCAGCATTCTGATAATGCGTCGTCCGGCGTAGAAAAGTGTAACGAACATTTCAACTTTCTCCAGTGGAATGGAATTGTGCAGTAACGTGGTGACTTAAGCCAGAACAGTGTGCGTGAGTGATATCCACTACAGGAACAGTGTGCTGAACCAGTTTAAATATTTAATCATTTTATAATCATTGATATTTCTATTCATTCCCATTATTAATCAATATACTGTATATTATGTGTTTCAAATTTCTCCTCTCTGAAACTGTCAGAGACTGTGAACTCTTAAACATGAGGAGATAATGAGATTGTGTCTATAAAATTTTAAATCATTTCTGAGATCAGACAGATCTCATTTTCAAGTCTAACACGTCCTCTTTTATTTTTTTCTTATTGTGTGAAAAGAAAGTGTGTTTATGAATATATATATATATATATATATATATATATATATATATATATATATATATATATATATATATTACACGAGTGTGTGTTTCGTAGTGCACTACCACGGAAAATTCAATACTGGCGAAAATGGAGTGTTAATGTATATCTTCAGTTGTTTTGATGCTATACCAAGACAGAATAAACCGCCATCTAATCCCAGTATCTCTGTTGTTCTGATTTTGCTGCAGGGTGAGTACCTGTTACTAATCAAACATGTTTTGTTCCAGGAGTGTGAGACAAGGAAGCATTTTCCCTTGTTGTTTGTGTATCTGACCAGCTCTCTGAATGGGGCCCAGAGAGTATCATGCCCATAGAACCAATACACAGTCATGAGTATAGTGAGTTTTAAAACAGGCTGCTACCTGTTATTTTAAAGTAGATTTTTTTTAACCTATTTGGTATTTACATAAACTCACTATAGTAACTTCTAGGCCATGACTGACATTACAGATAACCCTGAGATCTGTTGTTTTGGTTAACTAAGTTGTTGTTTTTTTATGCTCTACCGAATTTACATGTGTCAGTGGCGGCTCTTACAGGAGAGTACCTTTATCTCCAAGAAGGGAAGTAATTAATGCAGATGCCTGTAATTTGCATTTTATGTAAATTTTGCTTTTAGTTTTAAATATTCCCAGCCACTCCACCTAAATTATTTATTTTATATGTGTTGGTGTTCTTTTGGTGTCCTTAGTTTCGGCTTGGGCTACCTGCACCTCACATGTCCCAAGAAAGGTTATCACCATTGGTTATGCTTTCCATCGAAAAAGACCTGACAATAAGAATACTAGAGTTCAACCAGCATGTATTAGGCAGATTTGTTCCAATCAAAGAGAGAAGAATGAACTTACTAATTAATTAAGGTGATTATTTGGATTAAATGTTCTGCATTTTTTATTTTTTAAAAACAGAATTTTATTTAATTTAACATGTCACATAGCATTTGCATCTAAAGTTATGCTGATTATTCAATGAGTCCACTTTATATCTTCTGTCTCCGATCGTTCGTACTGCAACACCCGAAACCACAATCCACCGGCCGCCACTGCTAGTGCCCATGTATAGCGTTACGAGCAAGTAATTTCAGTTCGCGAACTGATGTAGTAGTATCATTCACAGAATAATATTTAGCGATAAATGTAAATCGGAAAATAGTACTAAATTTTGCTTGTACATACTGTATAACAGGTTACAAAGTGTAAATATATGGTGTCGTCTGTGCCAGTAAAAGTGAATTTTGAATCGTTCGAACTTTCATTGCGGTGGCCAATGTTTGAGATTTTTTTTATCTGAGTTTATAATCCCTACTCCATGCCTTTACTGGATATGCGAATACTGCGATACTGGATATGCGTAGTTTTTAGTACTCAAGTAGTTATTTATAGTGGCATATATAGATTAAGATGAATAGGGCGTAAATACTATAGGCAGTTCAGGGCGTATTAAAAAATTGGATGTCTTGAGGATGTACCTCTATGCAATAAATAGATGAATAAATAATTATAGATGAGTATGTAGTAAGTGTCGACGAGTAAAAGGACACCTCATAGTATATGTAATCCCAGTTTATTCTCTCCTTTGCCACTGGTTAGGGCCGTGTTTTATATACTTGCATGAATGTTAGTACATAACAGTGAATGTTCGAGCAATGGCCCCGGCATCTAAGGTTCGTACAGAAGGGAGTGTTGCACTTGTGGTTGGTTATATTTACACCTTGCAACTTGATTGCGTTATCATAATTATTCAAAAGGGAATGAAGCATCGCAAGCAGAATAAATTAGTCGAATAGTGAAAGAAATAATGTTGCTGGAAACGATTAGTTTTTCGTCTTCTTTTATAATTTTCCTTCATTTACGCATATTCTAATATGATTATATGTCTATTCACACAGCTGGAGCCGCTACGGCGCGGTTTGAAGAGCATCAGGATTAAGTTGAGTACCTCATCTGGCCCGCCCAATCACAGGATCTGAACATATTTGAATATCTATAGACCGTTTCGGAGACACGAAACCAAATCGGATTTCCGTTCTTTTTTCTTTCGTAACTGAGTGATGCACTACACTAGGGATGGTGTTATATTATACTTAATACCATTCACGACCTCTACGACTCCATTTCACGTCACATCAGAGTCCTTTCAAAGATGGTCCAAATTACTCTAGTAAATTGCAATTTTTCAGATTTCCCTTAAATTGGTAAGTATCTGTAACTCACTCACTCTCTCTCTCTCTCTCTCTCTCTCTCTATATATATATATATATATATATATATATATATATATATATATGTTTGTGTGTGTGTGTGTACTAGCTGAATGACCGTTTTCCGCACGAGAAGGCTTATGGAAAATATTTAAACCACCCCTTCTTCTGTCCCCTTCTTCTGTTAGGATATACATGGGGGATGAATTTGGACTTAAGCTTCATCGAAAGTGTCACTATTCACTTCAGCAACTTCGTAAACTATGGATCGTACACTAATATCAGTCGATTTTGATAATTTTTACACGTCACCTCTTTCACACATTAAGCCTTATGCCGATTGAGGATAAATTTGGATTTAAACGCCATCGAGTGTCACTATTCATCTCAGCAACCCCCAAAACTAGGAATTGGACACTCATATAAGTCGTTTTCGATTATTTCTACTTGTCAATTCCTACCAATAACTATCCCTCATCACTTGCCGATGAGGGATGAATTTGGACTTGAACGGCATCCGCAGTTTCACTATTCATCCTAACTACCTCGAAAACTATGAGTTAGAAGCTAAGCTTTGTCATTTCCAATTATTTTTACATGTCATCACCCTGAATATTTCTCCCCTTTCCCAAACATGTGTTGAAAGTGTAAGTTGGGTTACCAAAAATAATCAAAATCAGTGCAGCGAGTTAGCCGTCAAACATATAAGCCCTATTTACATGTCACCCCCTTGCTGGAAAAAAGCTAAAAGCGTAATAATATTAAGAGCTCTTTCACTTCGGATTTATAAGTACAGGGTATTACTGAAAACCGTAGAAGGAGTGTTAGTTCCGTTACACAGAGAAAATGTAGTGAAAGTTCCTTAATGTAATGTACCATGGATCTATAATAAAGGAGGTGGGAAGAGATCGGCCATTTTACTCCTATTATATAATAGTATAACAAGTAAATGTGTGTTGGAATGGTACAGATTGAAACAGTGTTTTATAAATGTGACACTAACTACTGGTTATGAATATGTGCAAACATAGAGAAATATAACATAAAAATAATTGATGGTTGGTATGACGATATTTTGAGGTGGTTGTAAGTACAATAACAAATAAGATTATAGGAAGTATGAAGATGTGTGTTAACGGATCTTATTAATGAGAATATTGTGAATATTTGGTTCCTGTACAGATTAAGAATAAATTTACTATACCCGATATAAGAATATAATGTGTTTGTGTAGTTTACTGTGTGGATAAGTTGACGTACTCCAAATAAAAAATTGTTGATATATCAGCTGGAGCTAACAACGTGTTTATAAAACCCACTATAACGCATGAATATGAAGTTCAAGTGTTAAACGTTATGTAACATATTGTAGCAAGTCACATACAGAATACCGCAAACAAAGCATTGTTGTTGTTATTGTCCCAGTTTAGACGTTTTTTTCGAACTTTCTATAATAATTTTAGTATAAGGCACTTAATGAACCATTATAATACTTCTTTTCCGGACGACTAGAGTTAATAACCTTATCAACAACCATTCGTGTAGTGTGGTTTATGAAGCGCCTCATGTTAAACTTACTGCTCTAATTTTAAAAAGAAAAAAAGAAAGAAAATGGAAAAGAAAATGTCTAACTGGCAGAATATCAATAATCATGTTTTGTACTTGGGGTTCTTCATATGACTTACTACAATATGTTTCATATATACGTATAACATACATGTAACGCTTAACGCTTGAACTTCGTATGATATACATGTTTTTATGAACACACTGAAAAAAAAAAAAACGCAGTCCATATTTAAGGAGAAAACGAGGATAATATTCTTTTTGTTGCGAACACCGTGACAGGACGGTGATATTAATCGTAATACTGAGTAAAACACCCTTGTTTCCTGTGGCAACGTAGCCTACGTCAGTAAATGTAGGTTGCCACTTTACAAGAATCTTGTAGCTGTCATTAAAAAAATCTTGTAACTCCATCTTCCTAGTTAGTGTTTACACATTAGAACTTTCTGAAAGCAAGTTGTACCATTTCCCCCCATGCAGCACTGCATTCTAGTGGATAAATAGTGAACCCCTCGTTAGAAACGGGTATTTTGGCGCGCTTCCCCTTCCCGTCCGAAAGAACCCGTTGTTTCAGAAGCGGCGAAACTGTTTGTTCTTTATGTCAGCGATAGGGCGATAGCAGGTAGCAATCAAGAGACTCGGAAAGTTGCACATGGTTTGACTGCTACCAAGAAGAAAAAAATGTTTATCCCTTTCAAGGCTATGTTTACATGGGGAAATATAAGATTTTTTATGCCAGCTACAAGATTCTTGTAAAGTGACAACCCAGCTTAAGTGAGAGTGGTACTTACTGTTTTCACAGGAGTAATTGGTGCTCTCATTTACTGACTTACGTTGCTACAGGAAATAAGGGTGTTTCACCCAATATTACAATTGATACCACTGTCTTGTCATGGTGTTAGCAACAGAAGGCATATTATCCTCGTTTTCTCCTCATATCTGGACTTCGTTTCTCAGTGCAGTTCTACTTTTTTTAAATGACTATTCTAGGCAAAAGAGGTGGAGCTTTACTCAACTCCATTGTCGAGTCAAAAAAAAAAAAAAAAAAAAAACAGTAAATAGTTTATTAGACATTTAATTATTTGTTTACTGTACTACTTTTGTACTACACACGGAGTTTTAACTTAAAAAGACCAATTTTTATTCCGATTAATTTGTAATGCGTCGTTTCCAGTTACAAAGTTGTTTTAATATTGGTTCACGGTTGACGTGAAATAAAACTGATTATTTTGAACTTACACTCTTCAAACCGCTTGCCAATTAAATTAATGCTACAAAGCTAATTGCTGATACCATATATACAGAAATTTATTTTTAAGGAGAATTGTCTGTTTTTTGAAACCATCTGATCAATGAATACAAACAATATAAGAAATCAGTTGTGTAACTAGTAGAAAAAGTAAATATACATGTATATTTAAGCTAACCTTCCAGCTGTAACTAAGGTGCAAACCACCACTCGTTTCTTCATTATTTCGTCTATTGAAGGGAAACAGATTTTATTGTCGACGATGTTACTGCAACGTTTCAGATCGGGTTTAATAAACTCCCTGCAAGATAACACAACAACAATTGATAAACCTTGAAGTACAAGAATAAGGAAAAAAGTGTTTAACAAAATTCTCCCTCTAATAAACCGATCGGTCTTTGGTAAGTGCAGATTATTTGAAGAGTTCTTCTCCAAAGAATTTCCTGACCATATGGCAGATCAATTTGTAGATTTGTTAGGAGATGGTTTGCGTTTATCTGTTCCACTTGTGTCATAGTACATTTAGGGACAATTGCTGTAGCTGAGGTAATGATTGGTCTTATTGTAAGTTTCTGACAGTTCCCTAACTTTTTGATTTCGTCTGGCCAGGTCTTTATATTTGCTTATTTCGTACTGAATGTTGTACGTATGTTATGAGTCAATTGTATTGCTACATCTAGGGAATTACTTCTTGGTCCATTTTATTGACGACAGTGATGTCGGGTCTGTTTGTATGTACTGTTCTGATTTCTTAATCCCAGTAGAGTTTGTATTTATAGTTTTCAAGTACTAGACTTGGCTGGTATTTGTAGTGTGGCTTAGTATCGGTGATTAATTCCAAATTGGTGAAAGCTTTTAGCAACATTGTTGGTCTTTTTAGATAGTTTGTGGGAGCCATTATACGACATGATCCAGTAATGTGTTCAATTGCTTCTGATGTGTTTCTGCACTTTCTGCATTTTCACCCCCTGGTTATAGCATACATCCAGTATTACCAAAAGGGATTTCCCCTCTCCTCCCTTGTAATTCGCACTGCCACAGATATAGACACGAAGCGTCAAGAACATTGTTTACACGACTGTGATAACCATAATATAACTCGTGATATCAATATAAACTATTTACGGAATATGTTACATTTTGTTGGTAGTTAACATGGGATATTGAAAGGTTTTACAGCTGATTTGAATATTTCTATTGTTTTATGCATTATAAACATATGGTGAATTAATATGTATTTTATTTTTAGTTACAAATGGTTACTTTATTGGTTAAAGCGAAAAACACAAAAACGACTAGAGAGGGAATGGAACCCTTGGCACTTTGCACGTGAGGTGTAGATGCTCCTCATTCTTTCACGCCGTCGATAACGTAACACGTCGTAATTTATATGCCGCGAGTAGGAAACTTTAAGACGCTTTTTCTCCTCTATTTCTGCCTATTGCGCTCTTCCAGTCTGTAATATAAACATTTTAAATATGCACTACTGCCTCGCGAAAGATGGCCCCAAAGTTCATTTACCGAAGTCTGCTTTCCCCTTGTAAGTGGAAAGAGCAGAAAATGAAACGCAAAAACACGGATCTACTTTGGTGTCTGAAGGTTATTTAAGTTATTATTGTACTATACTTTAAAATAATCTTGCATATCTAGGTCTCATGCCAATTATCAATTTTAGGGAAGATATACAATCCAAATCAGAAGTTTTTACGTATAGTACTAAGTTAAAAGAAAAATCACCATATTACGAAAATTGAACCAAGAGAGTTTAAAAGTTGATAAAGAAATATTCACTTCACAAGTGTTTGCCACACACAAATTGTTTTCACCCGAAGCTCCTACACATTTCTCATGACACATTGTTTAAATGTTTGACAGAGAATCCAATCATATTTTCTGACAGATTCACGACAGATATCTCTAGGTATTAATTATTATAATTCACATGAGACATTTTTCTCGAATTCATTTAGTGTTAATATTTGTCATGGATATTACAGGTTGACACAAGTGGTCTAGTGATTCTTTTCTTGTGTGTGCTCTTTGTCCTCAGGATAGTCCTGCTGCTCTTTTCAAAACCATATGAAACAATAAAAGAAATTTTCGCAATTCTATTGCTGTTCATCTTTCTTGTAAATTGCACGTTGATATTGAGAAAATGTTCCGTAGTTCTTGGTGACTAAATTTGCAATGACTTTAGAAAACGCTCTGTCCACTGTTGGTAATTTGTGGGTAGTGTGCTGTGGTAAACTCAAAATGTAAATCTCATGTTTCTCTCAAAATTTAATTGATCAAGTAACCCCGTTATTTGCTTTTGCGAATAAGGAAGTGCCGCTAGCAGATGTAACGCATAAAAGCAACGCAATGGCGTCCGAAGTACACAAACATTGTGTTTTACGCTACAAATGCTTCAGTAAATATATGTATTCACACAGCTTCGGTGCCTTGTTTGCTGTATACATAACATTACATCAGACCAAGAAAAGAGGCGTTGCAAATCACCTTGCAACGAAAATATTCACATTCCTGGCATCTATTGAATAAATTGACGATATAAAATCACCAACCTTTTACACCAACAAGAACTCAAAACTGAACAGAAGTTAAATGTGCTATTGCGCACAGTAAATTCGTGCTTATGATCGTCTACGTATCTCTTATTATACGTCACAACATTTACTAACGGTTTGCCTAAGATTATGACGATTATATTACTCTCCATTTCTATCACCCTAATTCCTTCTCTATATTTATTTATCTATAAATGTACAAGTAATCTTAAGAAGAATAAGAAACGATTATTCACCACCCTTTATAACCTTCGAGCAATTAAAATACTACTATCAGTTGAGTAATAAACTGTGTAATAGCACACTTACTGTGAAAACGGAAATCTTTAGTTTTCACACTTTTAGAAATGTTGGTACGGTTTACTGCCTCACTTATGTCATTCTTGCTACCCTCCTCTGTAGTAAGACATGGATCAATCCATGCAAAGTGATCCAGAAAAAAGAAAAATTGCCGCTCGATCTTTTTTAAAAAAATCTAATTTTTTCATGAATGTTTATCCTATAGCAGGGGACTTCAAAACCACAATTATTTTTTACAACATCCCATGGCGACACAGCGGTTGCCGCCGTTTTGCGTTTTTTCGATTTTAAGAGTTTACGTTGTTTTGAATATCTGAGCATGTATTTGTAATAACAAATTAAAAATTGCTGGGCGTCTCCAACTCGTGCAGAGCTAAAACTTTGATCTCTTAACATTTTTGCCTGAAACCACTTGAAGGGGTTAAAATCAGTGCCTGCAGTAGCCACATTTTTGGACATTGAAAACATGTTTGGGAAGAGGGAACAAGTGACGTAGAGATCTGAATTTGTGTGTGCATGTAGTCCGGGGTCATAAGTTATTACACAAAAATTTCCAGATCTGTAGGTGCTCCCAAAAGCCTGAAAAAATCGTAAAGTTGGGGAATTATGCCAATTAGCATGTTTCACTGTCCAATATCTCTAATGGACCTGGATTTAAAAAATCTGAAATTTTGGGAATATTTAATCCTTTACTATACCATAACACACAACAACAAGCAGTTTGTGTTTTTGAGCAGAAAGGGGTCAAAGAATTAAGTAATGACATCATATTCTACGAGGTGTTTTGTTCACAAATTCAACTGGAAAATCGTTGTTGTGAAGTAAAATAAAGTAGGATGAATGGTTAATCCAGTCAAGGCTTTCAAGCTCGTTTCTTTCCTCTAGTTCTAACACTGTCTTATCACACCCATAGCAGCACTGATGAAGAATGCCGCTGTCAGCAGAAGGCGAGGGCAGTCCAAATGCACACTTGACACACACACACACACACAAAAAAAAAAGTCCGTAAGTACTCCTTGCTCTTTCTGCTTGCTATACCAATGATTTTTAATCATGTTTATTCTAGTTTTAACTGTCAACTCATGCAGGAGAGTGTTGTCCTTTAGTTTGATTTACATTCTCAAGTAAGTGAACAATTACTCGCTGTAAACACTGACTGTGTTAACTGTTGAATATAATGTTAATAAGCTTCTCAAATTTTTCTAAATTCACTGTCAATGTTTCCAGGAACAGGGTGTAATTTATGACCATGATTATACATGAATCATACTTCTTTCAGTCACCTTACATGTGTTTTTTTTTTTTTTCAAATTTTAAGAAAATATCAATGCCTGAACATTTACATGATGCTTTCTTTGCTTTATACCAATCAAATATAAAATCCCAAAATCCAGTTAAATGCAAATTTATTATGTATACTTACGTCAGATATGAACTTGCATACATCCTTAAAACCTGACTGGGTGGGATGTGTTTCAACAAACGCTCAGTCAGAAGATCGCAAGCTGCATTGGAGGGTGCAGTCACCAGGAGATGAGACATCATCTTTGTACTCCAAATCTGGGAAAGAAAACAAAGTAAAATAAATAATTTGTTAGTAATTCAGTCAACAAATTTCACTAATCAATAATACGATCCTCATGTCAAAAAGGATCGATATTTTATAAAGAGATACTGGCAACTGACGAGATCACGCATGCACAGTAGCAAGTCATCAGTGCACGTAGCACGCATACAGTATTACCAATTTAAAGACTTTGTTGCTAGATCTAACGACTTTTCATGCTGTTCAGCAACAATTTTTTTTTTTTTTTTTAAATAAGCGCCTAACAGTAAATTTACTTACTAAAACTGACATTTTCTTCACAAAAATGCAGCATTGGCATTTACAGTTAAGTTATTCAGAGGAACGTAGGAACCTCTCCCCCCCCATGTCAAAATATTGAAAAACGTCATTATTGAATTTTAATGAATCATTAAGATTTAAGCTTTAAAATTTATGAAGTTGAAAAGGAACTTGGCTTTGATGGAGAGCAAATTAACAAGATTGTTCCACAACGGCGTACTACTGATAATTCACAATGGGAGAACATAGATTTTGTGTCATTTTCGATAGAAGTAAACAAATGCCTCCCGACCCGAACACAGAAATCCATTCGGCGATTTGTGCAATTAGCTTTCACACTTCTATCTTTGCCCTACTCGAACGCAGAAGTGGAACGAATGTTTAGTTGAATGAACATAGTGAAATCCAAACTACGTAAGAGGCTTCGGCTCCATGCACTAAATGGTATTTTAACTGTACGTCTCCTTTTTCTACATCTTTTTCCTAGTTAGTTGGGATCGGCTTCTCGGATAGTTGTTCTCCATGTATTTCGATCTTGTGTCATGCCAACTGTGATACTATACTGCACCAGGGCCGCCCACAGGGGGGGGATATATGGCGCAAGCTGCGCCATTGAAAAAAATTTTGGGGGGGATTTTACTCTACTTTCGAACTAGCAATTTTACTGTCGGAATAGCATTAAAACACGATTTTGAGAAGCTAATTTTCAAAAATTTTCCGGGGTGAACTCCGTACCTCCTGCTTCGATACTCGATGAATGAAGTACTGCGGACCAGTAATAATTTAATCCAACAAAATCATTCCTGTAAAAAAAAAAAAAAAGTATGAGCGGCCTTAAAAAGAAGTGAAATCACAAAAATGAGCGCCAAGTTCTGGTGAACAACAGTTACAAACACTCAAGGAATCACTTTCAAATTTAGATTTGAAACTTGCCTATGTTGTCTGTTGAAAATTATGTAGTAGTTTGACATAATTGTGAGCTAGTGGCAATCATACAGACAACAGCCAAGTTTCAAATCTAAATTTGAAGTGAGCCAGTGAGTGTTTATAACTGTTGTCCACCAGAACTTGGCGCCTATTTTTGTGATTTCAATTCTTTTTAAGGCCACTCGTACTTGGCTCTTTTACAGGAATGTTTTTTGTTGGATATCACTTCTTTTTGTAGGCTAATTTCGAGGATAACATTTTCTTTTGGTATCAAACTCAATAACTTGTAACTTGCGTCTTACTTTTCATGTACAAGGGAATTATATCAATATTTTGTAAAGAAAAAAAATACTACTACTAATTGTAAAAAAAAAGAATACCTGTGCCATACACAGTGTGTAGAAGTTTTTATACCCTTCAATATCCTTATAGAACCTATTTAGTATTGTACACTACCAAGACTACTAATAAAAGTAATGCCATTTTTATAATTATTACTGCCCCTACTACTACTACAAGCATTCTATAATACTACTACAGGAAATAAAAACAACAACAAAAATAACAATTACTAGTACTATAAAAACTACTGCTACACTGGGCAATTGTTTTTAGAGGACTTGAGTTTTGAGGAGGGAAGAGATTATTAGTTTTGGGGGGAGTGCGCCATCAGCTTTGGGGGAGATGGGCACCCCTGTACTGCACTATATTTTTCTTCACACAATCTTCTTTGATCTGCCTCGTACTCGTTTTCCATTCAATTCTATAGCATCCACCGGTGAGCTACGAATTTTGAAGGTATTCTTCTTACATGCCCAAGCAATCTGAGTATACTTTCTAGCAGTTTTTCTGCATAACTTGGATCAAAGATAGCAGCAACACTGTTCTCGTGTCTCAGCACTATAAGAGTTCCGTAGCTGATTAGAGAATGTAAGCGATTAAGTGTAGCGAGTGACAACGACTGTGTGTAATTCAATAAGAAAAGCAGCAATTCCGTAAAGTAAAGGAGGAAAGTAGGAGCGCCATAACAGTATGTTTCGGAAAGATGAACATAGATCAAGATTAAAGTAGGACATGGGCGCAGTGTACAATAATGTTTTCAGAGACTTCGTGACGATCTTTCCGCCAGAATGAAGGAACAACTATAAGAGAATCCTACAACATATGAGAACCCACCATGCGTGCTGTACAATAGTCCTTGCGGAACATCGAGAAGAATGGATTCTCTGACAGTGTACAACGCCTTCCAAATGTATGGCAGAAGGAGATAAAAATCAGGGGCAATTACGTTGAAAGAATGTAACAAATGTTCATCTGTACATAAATCCAGATAAGAAGTGTAACAATGTCGCCTTACTTTTTACCCAGCCCTTGCACACTGGTCTCACATTTACTGTTCCTCAGACTACTTCATTCTTAATTTTGTCCTTCTGCGTCACTTTACACATTCAACCTAGCATCTTCATCTCCGCAACATGCAACTTCTGTTCCATTCTGTTCGTTGTCCAACATTCCTCTCCGTATAATATGGCAAATCTCATTACTGTTTTGTAAACTTATCCTTTAAGACGTATTGCTACCTTACGATCATACAATACTCCTGCCTCTTCTCTCAATTCTGTCCTACCGCTGCGAATTCCGTTGTTTACTTCTTCTTCTATTCCTGCATTATCATGTAATATTGATCCCAAGTACTAGAACTTCTTCGCCACTACAGCATCTTTTTCGTCCAGTCGCATTCCTGTATTTTCGATTACAGTTTTGTTAAATAGGCAATGTAAGTAATCTGCTTTGGTTTTACTAATTCTAAACCTTTCACTCTCCAATATTTCTTTCCAGGTATCTAATTTATCTTGCAGTGCTGGCTTACTCTCACTCACCAGTACAATGTCGTTCGCAAATAGCATAGTGCCAGGTATTACTCTTGGATGCCTTTTGTAAGCTCATCCATAACTGCAAAAAAAGTATAGGCTAAGACTAGTCCCTAACGAAATCTGACTATAACTGTGAATTCTTCTGTTATTCCACATGTGTCAACTCTACCCTACATCTATCATACATATCTTGAATTACACAGATATATGTTTTCGGAACATACTTTTTCTTCAGCACCTACTCTGTTATACGCTTTCTTTAGGGGAGATGGAAACCAAATGGAGGTTCTTCTGGTATTTTCTGTACTTTTCGATTAGCATCCTGAACGTAAATATTGCATTTGTTGTTGACCGTTCTGGTACGAAATCAAATCCGTTCTCTGTTATTTCGGTCTCTTTCCTCAATCTTACTGCTATTCCCCTCTCCCAGAGCTTCATTGCATGGCTTATAACTTTTATTATCCTGTAATTGTCACATTCTTGCACATGTCTTTTGCTTTTAAAAATCAGCACAACGTATCTGTTTCTCTATTCTTTTGGAATATTTCCTGTTTCCAATATCATATTATAAAGTCGAGTAAACCACCACACTTTATCTTCACCTAAACTTTTCCACGCTTCGACGGAGATATTATCCGGTCCTGGAGTTTTACCACTTTTCATCTTTTTAATTGTATTTTCCACCTCCACCAGTCACAAACCGAAAACGTCCTTGAGTCATGAGTAGATTTTCGCAAAGTTTATCTCAGGTTTTCTTCATTCAAAAGTTTCTAAAAATACTTCTTCAACCGCTTCTTTATTATCTTCTTACTTGCCAGGACTCCGTTATTTTACCCGCAGACTACATGCGAGATAGCTTTCTTTTTTTTTCTCTCTCTCTCTCTCTCTCTTCCCTTCGATAGTTTGTATATAATCTTTCATCCCCCGATTGTTTCCAGATTGTTGTACATAAGCCTTGAGTGTTGCTACACTAACTGCTTTCTTGGCTTTCTTTGCTTCTTTGTTATCCTTCAGATCTTGTTGATTGCCAAAGTTCTGCCATTTTTTTGGTGTCTTTCCGTTTTCTCCTTCACAACTGTTTGAACTTCTTTACTCCACCCAGTACCGTGCCATGGGGAGGACGAGCGGGCTGACGGCCCCGGGCGCTGAAGTAAGGGGGCGCAAAATTTTCACAGCGCAGGGGATCAATCAAGAAAAAGTCAAGAATATGGCTACAGCATTTGTTGCAGCTAGTATCCCTCTTCATGTTTTTAAGAATGAAGAGTTCAAAATTTGGATTCAATCATCTACTAACTTTATAACAAACCCTGTGCTGATGATGATCTGAATGGAACAAAATTGAACTGTGAAGAAAAGGATGTTTTTGTGGTCGTTGAACGAAACTACTGATATTAAAAACCGTAAAGTTGTAAATGTTCTTGTTCGTCCATTTGGTGAGCCTACTGAATGTTTTCGTCTGGTCAGAATAGAAACAGTGCAACGGTGCAACGTAGATGTGATAGTAGACTCTGTACTTGACGCATTAAAATTGGTGTTAATAGAAGGCAGATTGTAGTTCTAATATCTGCTAATGCCCCATACATGAAAAGCGTTGCTATGCGCTTAGCTGCAGTAGCTCCTAGATTAATGCATTCTACTTGCTGGGCACATGTCCTTTACTTATGTGCGGAAGAGATTAGAAATAGTCTGAAAGTAGCTGATACTTTTATCGCATCAGTTAAATCAGCTTTGACTAAAAACCAGCCAGACGGGAAAGACTGTTTAACCTCTTGAAGGAAGTAGAAAAGATCACCAGTTTGCCTCTAGTGCCAGTGATTACCCGTTGGGGGACTTGGCTCCAGGCAGGAAAATTTCACAATGCTTATTACAGCACATTGAGGAAGTGGATAGAAGAGAAAGTTCTGCTGTCACTAATGTCAAGAAACTAATTGGAAATGAAGAACAATGTCTTAAGTTCCAGTTAAGTACCATAGATAAAATTACAGATGCAGTCTGTAAGCAGATAACAGTTTTAAAAACTCATAATGTGGATGGAAGTCAATTGCGGTTTATTCTTTCATCAGTTCAAGAAATTCTTGAAACTTCTGGCGTGCAGTGCAAAACGCTTGCAGATTATGTGAGTGGATATCAGGTTATGCTACCAAATTTTGGAAACACGTTCAGTGTCTGGATACCACAAGCGCAAATCCAAATATGTTTGCAGCAGGTCTACCGACAGAATTGAAGCGTTTCCCTCAGCCGGATATACCTTTAGAAGAATTGTGCATGTATCGTGTAGTTCAAGACGAAATTACTTCCATTTCTCCCTTTTTTTTTCTTTTGGAGGAAACACCTGGATAAGATGCCAAATTTGAGTACCTTGACCATGATTGCATTAACCGTACCTCTTTCTAGTGCTTCAGTTGAAAGGAGCTTCTCCACTCTAAACTGGGTTTTAAACCCACGCAGATCTTCATTTACGGAAGAAAATCTTGAAACTCACTTGCGACTTGCTTTTAATAGGAGAGCTAACAGAAACACTGACACCATCAGGAATGGCGAGGATGAAGAAGGTTGAACACAAGAAAATAAAACTTTTGTTTTCAAATATTTGTATTCTCTATTTATGTTGACGTTTAAGTGTAGTTTGTTTGAATTCTAAAGTATGTTGTATTGATGTAATTTTTAGTGGGATAAATTAATAGCTTCACGTACATTTTTAATGCTTGTGTAATAAAAACTAGTAAATAAAACAATTATGTAACAGAAATGTGTAAAAATGAAGTATATTCCAGGAACAACATATTGAAGAATAATTTATGAAGAAACATCATAAAGCATAATATAAGGGAAAATAAAGCATAATATACAGTTGTATAAAGTTCAAAGTTGGTTCCCCTACTTATTATTTTCGTAATGGCACTTAGATATGTTTGAGTTTAAATATATCTACATTATTTTAGCCCAATTCATAACTCAAACGTCATACAGTTCTCGTCCAATACTCGAATAAATGACAAGTATTCTCTATGCTATGGAAAGTATTAATATTCATTTATGCGTACATATGCATAAGTAAGTAAAATGGTACTTTGAGTTCAGAAAAAGATTTACAAATATTATAATTCGTGCAATTAATTTGCAGTACACCTTATGTTTGCAATTGTGCCAGGCCGTAGCCAGCCCAAAAATATAGAGGGTGGTAGAAGTTAGGGAGGGCCCGATCCAACCATATTATAGTTCATTTGCAAGCCTATCATGAAAATTTTAGAAGGGCCAGTAACACTTTAGGGGTGCCCGGCCCCCCTAGACACCCCGTAGATACGGACCTGATTTATACATAACTGTTTCCAATAAGGACATGAATGCACATGAGGAGACAGTCTTAATTAATATGATAGATTATGTTCTCTGGAATCTTTCCTGAAAGTATTTGTAGCTGCATTAAAATACCTCTACATAAGTTAAATGGCATGATTTAAAGTATTTCCTTGGTGCAATTATTTTATGCATTTTAAGGGCTTTTAATTAGTTTATAGATCGATATATTTTAGGTCAAAGAACTCCCTCCTAATAGAGTTTTCGCGTTCAGTATATAGATTATTATTATTATTATTATTATTATTATTATTATTATTATTATTATTATTATTATTATTATTATTATTATTATTATTATTATTATTATGAAAGTAGCAGTAGAAGTAGTATGCACTTACCTGAGTAATGGCCTCAACTAATGTAACTGTTTTCCCTGTGCCTGGTGGCCCAAAGACTAAGTATGGAGCAGGGAAAGAAGTTCCAGCAACAATGTTACGTACAGCCTGCATTTGTTCACAATTTTGTCCAATGTCCTTATTAAACCATCTGAAATGACAATATAGATTAAACACTTTTAGGCAGGGGCGAACCAAGGCAAAATTTTCACCCGGGCAAAGTGACTTTTTGGTGCCCCCCTAGTCCTAGCCTATATTTTACATTTTATTACAGTGATTTTAATATTGTAAACCTATTTTTTCAAAAAGAAAGATTAATACTCTCAAATACATGATATATTTAGTAGGTATATTTAGTACTTGAAAATATACATATGGTATCAATTACGTTGTGTTTTTATTATTATTATTATTTATGTAGCGATATGTATAAACAAAAACAATATCGAAATTTATTGAATACTACTAATGGTGACATGATTACTGCTATATTGTAAATTGTTTTGTTATATCAATAACACCAGAAGTCATTCTTCCATATATCCGACTTTGTTTTTCTTCTTCGTGGATTTTTTGTTGTTTTCTTTTTCTGTAGTAAGATCCAGATTTTTTCTCTCTGACATTTTAAAAATTATATCCTGCTTTATTAATATTCTCTAACGAAACAACATACTACGCACAGCCTAACCACATCAAGCATCTGATATACTTGGATAGAATGGGCTTACTGGCTCTTTTGTAATTGTGGTGATTGTGATTGAACTGATAAGCTTAAGTTTTTGTTTATCGGTCATTGAGGAAGGATTGAAAGGTAGTCGCTGATATTTTTTTTCGTAATGCTGAGTCTAACCCTCTCCTATGTTGATGCAGAGTGGTATATTCGATTTCAGAAACACTTTCAAAATGAATGATTTGGCAAGAACTGTACATAGCGAAACAATAACATACTGTATCTAAACACTACTTTCAACAAAGGCCGACAGTTTGGCACGGCGGTGTCGTTTGTAAGAAATCAAAAGTAAGTGCTGTATATACTGTTCCCCCTCCACTACCACTTTAAAAGAGTAACATATATACATTCCAATAACATTCATTGCCTGGGAAAAGTTCGCAAAGAACATAGCCAGCTATAAATAATATCAACTCCCTTTTCACTCTTTCTTCTACATGCCATGTCTCCATTTGTCGATACAGCCCCGCTAGTACTATGAAACTCTCTTCTTCCATGGTGCAATAGAAAAAGATTGTGTAATGTAATTGATGCTACTTTACAAGAATATAAACCAAGAAAGAGTAGAAAACACGTTATAAAATTTATTTTTGAGACTCATTTTGGCGCCTGACTGTAGCGCTCCGGGCGGTCGCTCGGGTTTCGCGTCCCTTAGTCTGCCTGCTTTTAGGAGTATGATATTAAGTGAAACGATTGAACAAATTTCGTCTACTCAAAAGCAGTCACTTCTGGTTCCTCAGTGAGTCTCAAGTTGCTTATATTGGTATTGAAATTATCTTCAACAATAAATAATTACTTTTGCACTACAAATTAAGTACAGTCAACTCCGTATTTACCAGGGGCGCCTTAACCGGCTTTCAGCTTCACCGGTGCTCGCCAAAAAAGAAAGAAAAATGAATCTATCGCAAGAATCACGATCAGGTACCCTAGAGACAAAGAGAGAACAGACATGGAATTTGAGAGTGAGATTGGAGTTCATAACGACCTGACCTTTCAGATGTCCTCTACCCTTCCCCATGGGTGTCGGCAGGGGGGTCGAAGGGGTCGGTCGAAGGGGTCTAGTTAATATTACATTGATCTTGAAGTAGTCAAGTATATATATTGAACTTAGAAAAAGTTTACGGAGACAGGATCGTATGTTCCCTCCGTAGCACTTCACGATAATTCCTGTTTTCAAAATCTCAAACGTTGAAAGAATCAAGCAAGTTATCCTCAATCGTTCCAATAGAAAATGAAGAGCCACATCTTTTAATACGTACTTCTGCAGTGGTTTCCTTTGTAAAGCAGAATAAAAGTGTTTCTCTGACTCATTTGTCTGACCTTTGCAACAATCGGAAAAGTATGAGCATTTAACACATATTGATGTTAAAAATAACTCAAGAATACTGTTTGTGAAGGCAATGATGTCACCGACTCCTCTGCACCTGTTTGCCCTCTGGCTGTAGCAAGGAGATTTTGAATGACCCCGTCTCCTTTTAAACCAAGAATCTTGATGGATTACAGAGAGGGGAAGGGGTCGAGAAGACAAAACTGCAAATGGAGCAGCAACGATTCTAATGCTGTCAAACATTGTCTTCCTTGTTCTAGCGTTCTGAGCAGAAAGAAATTGAGCTTTTTTTTTTCTTATGAGACCACGCGGTTTAAAAGTACAATGTTATTTTTAGCGGGGAGGATGGAGATTGACCCTTTTCAAGAAGAGAAAGGTTTAGTTTTGCATAATTGGTTGTGCGCAGTTATTGGAAATCCGTGTTTCTGGTGTGTCATATAGGCGGTTTTCGTTTTCAAAACTTCAAAGTTGCTCGGGAGTGTCGGAAAGTGATAAATGTGAGTGGTTTTCGATCTCTGGTCTATTTCACAGTTTAGTGGGTGTTTTCCCCTTAGTTTATAATTTATTTAATATCTCATGTGTAGGTGAGTGAATTAGAAAAATTGCTTTTTAAAAATTAATCATCATAAGCATAAGCAAATGAAACTCGATGTTATTCTAAAACAGCAAGTGTCCTCAAAATTGGAAAACAACAAACGTTTGTTGAAAATCTGAGCGAAGAAAAAGAATTACCGGAGGGCAATATCGTTAGCGTACCTTCTCCCCAAATGTCTTCTTGTGCAACTTTATTAGGTGAGGAGACATCCTGTGACCCAAAAGACATTGGCAATTATGTAGACTTAAATTTGCAGTCAAGTTTGTCGGACACTGGTCGATATGAAATATTGATGTCGCCGTGGCACCCGACCGAAACATATGATTTTAAACAAGATGTTATGCCAGGAAAACGCCCCTTTTTGTATAAGTGGTTTGTTGAATTTCCGTGGCTAGCATATTCTAGAAAGTTGCGAGGGGGATTGTGCAAGCAGTGTGTTCTTTTTCGATCTCCGGTAAAAAGAGGATTGCAAGGGTCTTTTATACTAACACCTTTTAGAAAATACAATGATTTTTTTTTGCATCTCATCGACAAGACGAACAATCTGAATGGCATCGAGTGTCAACAGAACGTGCTCAGTTATTTTCGAATGTTATGTTTACGAAAAGTTTACCCGTTGATTTGAAAATTGATGAAGCGGCTCGGAAGCAAGTTGAGGAAAACCGAAAAAAACTGTCATCAATCATTAAGATAATTGTCTTTTGTGCGACACATGATTTGTCTTTACGAGGAAAGAATGCTAAATCTGGCAATTTCTACGATCTTCTCCAATTTAAAGTAGATTCAGGAGATATAACATTAAAGCAGCACTTTGAAACTGCTGCTCAAAATGCAAAATACTTATCTGTGCAGACTCAAAATGAATTGATATCAGTTGCAGGCAACACTTTATATGAACAGTATATAAAGCCTAAAATTGTTTCTTCCCACTATTATAGTGTGCTTGCAGATGAGACAGCTGATATTGGGGGTGTAGAACAATTGTCTCCAGGTATTTGGTTTATAACACTGTTGAAAATCAGATGCGAGATTTCGTAGGTTTCATTTCATTAGGAGAATTAAACGCCGCATATATTGCTAGAATAATTCTAAAAGAATTGGAAGAACATGGATTATCTCAGTGTGAACTTGTAGGGCAGGGTTTCGATAGTTGTTCCACCATGGCTGGATGTAGTAACGGTGTACAAAGCATTATCAGACAATTCCCAAAAGCGTTTTTTTACCATTGTGCATCACGCAAGCTTAATCTTGTCGTTAATAAGCTATGTTCCGTTTCTTACATACGAAACACAGTGGATACTATCAAAGAAATCACAATTTTCTTTCGCGAGAGCCCATTAAGAAGAAAAAATATTCCAAATATCCCACTTCTTTCTGAAACCCGCTGGACTTCCAAATACAGCAGCATCAGAAAATTTTCTGAACATTTCATACAAATAGTGTGTGCGTTAGAAGAAATGTCAATAAATTCTAGAGTTTCTGAAACTAGAAGCAATGCTTATCGTCTTTTTTTGATCAGGAACAACAGGAGCCTTTATTGTTTCCTTGTCAGTTATCAATCAATATTCCTCGTACCTTGAGCCAGTAGCACAAATTTTGCAAGGAGTTCAGTTGAACTTAATGGCTGCAAAATCACACATTTCGGAGTTGATTTGTATGCTCAAAGAACAGAGAGATACAGCTGAAGTTACATTTCATTCGATCTTCGAAAAGTGTATTCGTGTTGCTGATGAACTGAATATTCAGCTGTCAGTTCCCAGACTTGCATCTCGACAAGTTCATCGTGCTAATCCTCCATACACAAATGCGGAAGAATATTATCGGCGAACCATATTTATACCGTACATAGATTCTTTGTTACAGTCGCTAAATAATAGATTTTCGGAAGAACATAGTCCAGGCTTTTCACTCTTCACACTGCATTCCCGTGAAATAAAAAACACCTCTAAACTACAATTCATGAAGATGATGAATGAAATAAATGAAATTTATGAATTTGACAATTTCCTTCCTCAAGCTGATTGCCTGGTATGATTTATGGAAACACAGAAATCTAGATGCAGACAGTTTAGAGAAACTCTCTTTTTGATTTGATGGATCACGTCACATTTTATCCGGCAATAAATCAAGGAATACAAATAATGGTTACCCTCCCCGTTACAACATGTAGTGTTGAGAGAAGTTTTAGCACCCTAAGACGTGTGAAAACGTGATTAAGGTCAACTATGTCTGAAGAAGGATTAACAGGATTGTGTATGATGAGTCTCCATCGGGAACTTATAAATAAAAATAAAACACAATTCATATCAGACATGCTGGATGCTTTTGGGAAAGAACCAAGCCGTATGCATTTCCTGTTCAAGAAGTTCAAGACGTTCCTGTTCCTATATGACACGTAATAATGCTTATCTACATAGAGAGACTTTTTATGTGCACTGTGTGTGTGTTCGCTTTTTTTATAAATATAATTTCATTGTTCCGCGTTTCGTAAAGTGGTTACGGAAGAAAGAAAGATTTTGTGCATTTTGTATGAACTTTATGAAACAAGACAAGGAATTATTTCTACCTGGTGGCTTAGTTATTTACAAACACGAAGATGACGATTTTATCTTGTAAAATCTGCTCTTTTCCTGTTTGGTAAGTAAAACCGTAATATTTTCGTAAATACATTTTTGCATGTGTTATTTTTTTTAAATTTCTATTTATGTGAAATGATTAGGTTTTGATTTTCATGCACAAAAAATATTTTCTTGTATTTATCGAGATCCCGAGAGCAGTCTCGTTGTTGCATGACTTCGCAAAGGACTGATAAATAAACATCAAGAAACACAGTACTGTTAAAACGTTTTCTCTTTTTTGGGTTGGTTTATTCTGAGTTTAGTGTCCCTTACAACCCCGAGGGTGAGATGTGGACTTAAAGCTTCATATGGAATGCAAACTTCATGAGCTCAACTTCTACCGGGATTCTCCCACACTCGAATCTCCCACACCAAAGGCACGTACGGTAGCAACATAGTCACGAACACGCATTCTTTCTCTCTCTCTCTCTCTCTCTCTCTCTCTTCTTGATTCTTTCAACGTTTGAGATGTTGAAAACAGGAATTATTATGAAGTATTAAGGAGGGAACATACGATTCTGTCTTCGGAAAGTTCTTCTAAAGTCAACATAGTATATGTACTTGCATGACTTCCTAATTATAATATTGTGATGTGTGTGTGTGTGTGTGTGAGTGTGTGTATTTTAGCGTTTGTTCTTGACCCCCCTGCGAAAGTTTCTGGCGACGCCCATGCCCTTCCCCCTAAAAGAAATTTTTTTAAGAACCTGACCGCATGAAGTGAGAGTGAGGGGAGGGTGGATCAAGGTAGGCAGCAATCAGCTAAAACATGGTCATGTAGGGAGCTACAGTTCATCACGTCGAGTGCCTTATTAGGGCAAGAAGATAGTGACAAAATGACGCTACGTGAGATCACTGACCTTGAGAAAAGGAAACTCTGCGAAGAAACAGAAAGATCTGACTGACTTTTTAAAATGTGAATTCGTAATCTCAAAACATTTATATTCTTTTGCGTATCTATAGTATTTCCTTTTTGTTTGTTGATAGAGTTGATTTTAAACTTTATTAAAGCATAGCTGCTGAAAATACAGTACAGGTAAATTTCCATGTAGCATTTTTCTTGGTTATTTACAGTATATTTCTCGGATTTTTCCTGCCTTTGGATTAATCGTGATATTCAGTTAACCGTCCTTCCAAAACTTTTAGAACAAAGAAACGCGATTTTTTGAAAGCTAAAATTAAGGAACTTGAAGAGAATAGTAAAAATAAAAACATCCGGGAAATGTATAAGGGGATCAGCGAATTTAAGAAAGGGTGTCAACCGCGTGCTTATATATTAAAGAAAGCTGACGATACAGTTCTCACTGATACGGATAGCATCTTAAATAGATGGAAAGATTTCTTTGACGATTTGCTTAACAAGCAACCAAAAACTAGTGTGCGTGGAGAAAAAGAGATACACACCGCAGAACCGTATATTCCAGAACCCATCCCAATAGAAGTAGAAACTGCTATAAAGAAATTAAAGAAACAAAAATCTCCGGGTGTAGATGAAATTCCAGCTGAGTTAATTTTAGCTGGATGCGAAAAATTGTGGAACAAGATACACAAACTCATTCTCCTTATCTGGAACAAGGAAGAATTGCCACAAGAGTGGAAAGAATCAATCATTGTTCCAATTCACAAGAAAGGCGACAAAACTGACTGTAATAATTATCGAGGCATTTCTCTTTTGTCAATATAGTATAAAATCTTTTCAAATATTCTATTAGCAAGATTGACCCCATATGCAGATGAAATTATTGGAGATTATCAGTGCGGATTTAGACGAAATCGATCAACTATCGACCAAATATTTAACATTCGCCAAATACTCGAAAAAAAGTGGGAATGCAGTAGCCCGGTACATCAACTATTTATTGATTTTAGAAAGGCATACGACTCGTTTAGGAGAGAAACATTATACAACGTTCTTACAGAACTTGGAATACCGAGAAAGCTAATTAGATTAATTAAGATATGTTTAAATGAATCCCAAAGTAAAGTCCGGGTAGGAACATTTTTATCCACGAGCTTTCACGTCGAAAATGGCCTGAAACAAGGAGATGCGTTGTCGCCATTATTATTTAACTTTGTTCTGGAATACGCTATAAGGAAAATCAAAGATAGCAACCAGGGCCTAGAGTTGAACGGTATTCACCAGGTTATGGCATATGCTGATGATGTAAATTTAATAGGAGATGATAGGAGAACAATAGAAAGAAATACAGAGATCTTATTAAACGCTTGCAGGGACATGGGTTTAGAAATAAATGCAGAGAAAACTAAATACATGGAAGTGCGTCGGGACCGTAATACGGCAAATTATGGATGCGTTAAAATATTAAATAATACTTTTGATAAAGTGGATAGTTTCAAATATCTAGGATCAATATTAACAGAGAAAAATCATATCCACGAAGAAATTAAATGTCGGCTAAAAGCAGGGAATTCGTGTTACTATTCGGTTCAAAATCTCTTGTCGTCGCAAATTCTGTCGAGGAATTTGAAACTTAAAATATATAAATCTATAATCATGCCTGTTGTTCTATATGAATGCGAAACATGTTCGCTTACAATGAGGGAAGAACATAGTCTGAAAGTATTTGAGAACAAAATCCTGAGACGAATATTCGGACCCAAGAGGAACGGGAATGGGGAATGGCGGAAACTTCATAACGAGGAACCACATAATTTATACGTGGTGTGTGGTTCCTCCATTCCACATAATATATAATTTTTTTACCCAACATTGTTAGGGTCGTCAAGTCTAGGAGGCTTAGGTGGGCAGGTCATGTAGCTAGAATGGAAGAAAGTAGAAACGCTTTCAAAGTCTTGAATGGAAGAGCAATCGGAAAACAACCATTAGGAAGACCTACGCAGAGATGGGAGGACAATATTAAGATGGATTTCGCACAGATAGGAACACAAAGTAGAAACTGGATGCAGTTAGCTAAGGATAGAAGTCAGTGGAGAGCTTTTGTGAACGCGGCGTTGAACCTCCGGGTTCCATAGGCCATAGAGTTAGTTAGTTATTCAGTTAACCGTGGATATCTTACCCTCTATTACTTCGGTTAATCAAGAGTCAACTGTATTTTAAAAATTCATGAATATTTTGTATCCGTTTGCCTGATAAAAACAAATAATTTGGATTCAGGTCTCGGTTCTTGATGTGACTTGAAACTTCTCTTCATTGGGTTCTTTTCCCATCGTGACGTTGGTTGATCTGATTTATTTCGATTTTAGCATCACTTTTAGTACTGAGGCTAGTTCCTTGAAGCGTTTACCATAAGCCCCAAAGGAGCAATAACGATGATAGCCGAAGGAGGCCGAGAGTTAAAAACGCAAGGCATAGCTAAATTGTTTTCTACCCATAAGTCACTGGGCGCTTCTGAATTCATGATCCGTTGGGCCGGATCCAGCGTCATCCTGCCGGTATCTACCGTTTGGGGCGTCCGAATTTGGCATCAATGGTGAATCGCAAGTGAACGTGGCGACGGTGAAACAGGCGCTCACTTGAATCCTACGTTGTAGTTTGCTTATCGGCCATGTTAGTTTTGTATTTTAAAAAAATAATAGAGTAGTAAAGTGTCAAAGGTGGGTTGTTTGAAACCTGAAAGAGCTCTGTGTTGTAGTCAACAATCATATGTGCGGTCTTTTGTTTTAGCCTTGGTCTTTTGTTAAGAAAAAAGATATGGATAATTATTTAACAGGATAATTCAACTTTAAGTAGCACAAATTGTGTCTTTGATATATTCTTTATTATTGTTGTTGTTGTTTAAAATGAATAGTAATATAAAGATGAATGTGAATAGTAAATGGCGGGAATGAGATTGTCTAGTTGGCAGTTATGATTGCTTGTTTAGTAATAGGTCTGGTTCTACAATCTCCTGATATCTTTAGCCACCAAATAAGTTAGCAAGATGTTGCTGCAGTAGTTATTATTTTACATAAAATAACACATTAGTACTGTGATAAGTTGAATCATTCCATTATCTTATCTGACGATTAAGAGACTTCAGGAAATTGTAGGGCTTGCCCTGAGGGAATATTTCTAGGTATACGACTTTATTGAGTAATTTAAAACTTCCAGCAAGATGTTGCGGCAGTAGTTCTCATTTTACATAATATATTAATATTGTGATCACTTATCATCCCGTTATCTTATCTGACATTTAAGCGGCATCAGGAGATTGTAGGACTGGTCCTCATAAAACATTATTGATGGCGTACAGGTTTATTGAGTGTCTTTAAAACTGCTTTTAAAAATACTTCAAATGTGCGGATGTGAGCAAATATGTAAAACGAAAGCAATTTTCTGGCGCGGAATGCCAAAATAAAGGAGGGTATTAATTTTCTGATTAGGTAAAAGTTACTTCTGCATCACGAAGTGACTAGAAAAGACAAAATAGTCAGTAAGAAAGTCATTAGTCCATTTTGTTTTAACCACGCGTGGTAACATCAGCACAATAATTGAGTTGATTGTAGTTTAGCGTCCCTTTCAGCAGCGAGGCTATATGAGACGTGGACCTACCGATTAACGTGGAATCCGAACCACATGAGCTCCCGCCGGGAATCGAACCCGGGTCTCCCACGCCAAAGGCGCATACGCTAACCGCTTAGCCACGGAGGAGCTCATCAGCACAATAAGTACGAGGGAGCATATTACGTCTTGATAATCATTATTCTTTTAACAGTATGGAATAACAGTAGAAAGGCTTTAGTTATAGTGATTCCACAACAGAAAATAAATAAATTGTTCATAAACATGTTGAAACTGAGCGAGTTTGGGATTGCGTCTGGTGAGCAATCGTCACCCGGTCCCGGCAGTAATCCACTTTAATTTAATAATTTTGCGTTAGGCTTATGTTAGTGACGCAGTACGTGTAAATTTAATACATAATGGTGCATTACATTCGCATCCAATTCGGATACGCAAAAGTACGGCGTAAGCAAGTGAGGATAACGGAACGGAACGGCGTAAAGGAAATGAGCTTGTTTTCGGAAGCAGCCACTGTAAACAACATTAGTACTTCCCAGTGGGTAAGAAATGAACTAAAAACAAATGAGGATTACCCCTTTTAGGTCATATGGTACAATTTGTACCGTACGGGTGTTTTATGGCACTACTCTTCTATTTGAGCTTTTTCGTCCGTTTTGTTTTGTTTTGTTTTGTTTTTTCAAGTCTAGAGGCATTGTAGAACACGTTACATATGGCTTCACGCCTTCCTGCATCGAGACATAGGAGGTGATGACGTCATAACTTTAAAACACACATTTTTTCGTTTGTTAGGCCTATTTTCATTATTTTTTGGCGGGCTTACTTTTGCACCTGGAAGATTGAAATTTTGCACAAACATTCAGTCCACCGAGTAGTATTTATCAGAATTTTTTCAGATCTCTGCGTTAGCACACGGGGGGTCCAGAGGGGGGAAAATTTTAAAAAAGAGATATTTTAATCAAAAATCCCTTTCTTTGGGATTGTCCCACCTCAAATACATGATGGAGGCATGTGAATACCATCTGAAAGGCAGTTCTATTCTGAAGAGAATGGTGGGTTAACCATGATCTTAGGGTAATTAGGGATATCTCAGGATTGTTTCCCAAAAATCCTTCTTTATACGGGAATTCGGTGTATTGTGGGTATATTTTTTGGCGGGTTTACTTTTGCACCTACAAGATTGAAATTTTGCACAAACATTCAGTCCACCGAGTAGTATTTATCAGATTTTTTTCAGATCTCTGCGTTAAAACAGGGGGTCCAGATGGGCAAAAATTTTAAAAAAGAGAAATTTTAATCAAAAATCCCGTTCTTTGGGATTGTCCCACCTCAAATACATGATAGAGACATGTGAATGATACCGTTCGAAAAGCAGTTCTATTCTGAAGAGAACGATGAGCGAACCATGATTCTAGGGTAATTAGGGATGTCTCAGAGAATTTTAACCCAATATTCTTTTTTATACGGGAATATGGGGTATTGTGGGTGTATTTTGTTCTGGCGGGCTTACTTTTGCACCTAGAAGATTGAAATTTTGCACAAACATTCAGTCCACCGAGTAGTATTTATCAGATTTTTTTCAGATCTCTGCGTTAAAACAGGGGGTCCAGATGGGCAAAAATTTTAAAAAAGAGATATTTTAATCAAAAATCCCTTTCTTTGGGATTTTCCCACCTCAAATACATGATGGAGACATGTGAATGGTACCATTCGAAAGGCAATTCTATTCTGAAGAGAACGATGAGTGAACCATGATTCTAGGGTAATTAGGGATGTCTCAGAGAATTTTAACCCAATATTCTTTTTTATACGAGAATATGGGGTATTGTGGGTGTATTTTGTTTTGGCGGGCTTACTTTTGCACCTAGAAGATTGAAATTTTCCACAAACATTCAGTCCACCGAGTAGTATTTATCAGATTTTTTTCAGATCTCTGCGTTAAAACAGGGGGTCCAGAGGGGCAAAAAGTTGAAAAAAGAGATATTTAAGCCAAAAAATCCCTTTCTTTTCGATTTTCCCGCCTCAGATACATGATGGAGACATGTAAATGGTACCGTCTGAAAGGCAGTTCTATTCTGAAGAGAACGATTGGCGGATTATAATCCTAGGGTAAATAGGGATGTCTGAGGAAATGTTTTACCTGAGATCAGAGTGTTTTCCGGTAATCTGGGGCATTGTGGGGATTCATGATAAAATTTCTTCCGCCCTTACTATTCAAGATAGAAGCTTGAAATTTGGTACACACATTCATTCTACCGAGTAGTATTTATGAGATTTTTTTGAGATCAGATTATTATTATTATAATTATTATTTAATATTATTATTATTATTATTATTATTATTATTATTATTATTATTATTATTATTATTATTAGATGCTCATATCTCGGGATCTCTTACGGTTAGAGACATGAAAGTTGGTAGTTTAATTTTTCATATAAAATAATTAAACATGTATTTCCGTTTTTTGCCACTTGACGTAAAAGGGAAAGAAAAGAGGTGGGGGTGGTTCACTAAAATACCTTCTGAAATGTTTGAATTTCGTGAAAGAGTTTTAGCTCAATCCAATGCTATATGAAAGAGACAGAAGGAAAAACGCGAAATATTGTGCCAAAGTAGCACGTAGGAGCATATACTCTGTGAGACCGTATGCAGAGTAAATTGGGGATCTGGGGGCGAAGCCCTACCTAGGCGAAGGCTAGTATAATATAATTTTATTGTTGTTATAAGCATGGCTATAATTATCCTATGTTTCTAACAACTGCATTTAAGAAATTACCTAGTAGAGCCAATGTCCAACCCCTTATTCCTAGTCTGGTCTAATGCATTTTTTCTTTACATACTCAATTATACCATTGCAAAAAAGGTGTATTCGTACAAAATACCCTATACAGAGCATCAGCCGAAAGAACATTTCAACACTAAAAAGGTTGAATACATGGCTACGGTTCCGGATGGGTGTAGATCGACTTAGCGGCTTGGCACTACTATATACGCACCGAGACAAACGTAGATTACGATCGTGTCATCGACAGATTTGCCACGAACAAGACAGGGCGTAAATTTGTGTTTTTGCTGTAACTTTCACAGAAATGGACTGCAAAGTGACTAAGGCCGTAGTGTAGTTTCCGCCCGTCGTGGTTTTTGCCCTAATTAATTTCAATTTGTGGGCATTCCCCAAAACTCATGAGTCTGAGTCTAAAGTTGAACTCCTTGGATGTGTCTAAATTGCAAACAAAATCAAGAAAGTTAAACGAACTCGAAAAAGTTTTTGAAATTGCTTTTTTAAAAATTTTAACTGAAAAATAAGGGCACAACTACAATGATAAAAAAATGTGTACTGGTATACAGGCTATATTATATTATTTAATAAACAGTTATGTAGTATATGTATAATATTTGTTTGTTTAACGTCCCACGTTTGTGCCAGAACGGCTAAGGGAAACGTGGACCTACTGATTATAGTGGAATCCGAATCACTTTTTTCGTTGAACTGTACCCCCACCAGGAATTGAACCCGGGATCACGCGAGCGAAAGGCAAGCGTGTTCGCCATCAGACCAAACGGGATCTATATTATATCTGGGATAGAAAGAAAAACAAGTTATACGTACTTTATTCTCTATTGGTAATTTCGTTTAAAGGTGAGCGTTTTTCAAAATTAAATTTTATTTTTTTAAATATCTGATAATGTCAAATAATATCGCCAGTCGGTATGTTTTAGGAAATATAGTTTGTGTGCTGTAATGAACGGAAACATTACTTTGGTTTTACATTTCTGATCTTCTTTCGTTCATTTTGTTGTAGGCTTTGCTAATCTTTGTTTGTTTGTTTGTTGTTTTTTTACGTTATACATTATAATGGCTTATATTGTGATTCTATATAATTATAATTCGTGTAAAATTTATACACATTTCGTGCTAGATCCGACAAAATTTCTGTTGTGTTTGTGTAAGAGAAAGTTTAGTATTGATATTTTTGTTATTACGTTATTTACAATATTTTATTGAAGAAATTGTGCATTTACCTTTGTAGTGATTTATATGGTTAATAAGTACTGAAATATATTATATTTATATAGGATTTATATTCACAATTCATATCTTTATATGTTACTGCTGTAATTTAACTTCAAACTGTCACTCTGGGTTACTGTTAGTAGTACAGTACAAGGTTTAAATGCAGTGAGGATTAGTATTATGTATTAGGAAGTGCATCCACGTCATTCTCCTGTACTTTTACACCAAGCAAATGCCGGGGTGGTACCTAACTTATAGGTCCCAGGCCGCTTCCTTCCTTCCCCAATCCTTTCTTCCTTCCCTTTCCCCGGATTGTGTGCTCGCCGAGGGATGTCATCCCTCAGAACATGACGGGCTAAATGACCATAGATGCCGAAAGCCTAAATCTAAAATCCTAAACCCTAAATTTTGGGCCCTTTGGAACACTGTGTGCCATATACTATTAAACATCATTTTATAATTAATTATTGTGTTTTCTTAAGCTATCAAGAAAGGTACATAGAAATATCATAATGTCTTTCGTTATTCGTTTACATTTTGCATTATTCTTATTGTATACTCTTGTTATCTAATTTTGCGTACATCGAGTCTTGGTTTTTTCCAACTGCTGTCCCGCAATTGTTATTCAAAATAGAAATGATTAGAGCAAATTGTACACTCTTTCGTTAAAATGAATGCCATCATCAATACAGTATTTTCTTTTGTGCAAATACTGTGTAAGACAGCGCGTCTGATATATTGCGATGACTAGTGAATCATGACACCGCCATGTCTCCGAAATGAAAGTGCGTATTTAATTTAAATCTACAGAAAGAATATACATTCATTTTTTTAAAAAAACTTACAAATTCGGGTCCCAAAATGGAATATTGGGAATCAGGTTTAGCTACCCCCCTCGAGACCCGAATTCATATGCGTCCGATTCTTGCAAAGTAACCTGGTTCCTTTGAGGCTACGCTCATCTTCCAGGAAGCGAACCCCTCCCTCCCAAACGATCCTTCTGGATCCGCTAGTGAGTGGCATGATGTAACGCCAATAACATACGGACAGTGAACCGATAAAATACGGCAGTAATGGAGTGATGAAATAAGGTTCAGATGTTTCTAATTAAATGCGAAAGTTTGTGTGTGCACCAACCTGGCATACGCTTCTCACCGAATCGTGTTGTGCAAACACTGAAATTTAGTGGTGGTGATGCAAACAGTGAAATTTAGTGGTGGTGATGCAAACAGTGAAATTTAGTGGTGGTGATTTATGGTGTGAGATGTTTTCTGCTGGTATGGGCTGCGTCTTCTGCTCATCGCCCCTGATAGCATGAAAAGTGCAGAATACGTGAACATTTCGGACAATTCATTGCTATGCAAGCTGTAGAAGAATGGAGCAATGCTCCAATTAAGATGACATGGTTTCTTGCCACAGATTCGCCATTGAATAATGTGGCAAGACGATAATTATGTGCAGCGACTGGACCCGGTCTGCTTATAGTCCTCATTTCAATCCCATCGAATATCGATTGGATGAATTGGAATGTTGTTTTAGGTCCCGTTTAAATCGTCTCAATTCGTTGGTAGGAGTAGATGTCACCTTGACGGAGAAATGACCGACCATAAAACCTTGTGTTTGTTAGAAACTGGTGGAAAACCTTTCCAGGATGATTTTCACTGTGATCTAGGCAAATGAAATCCCTTATTTGGTAAGTTGTCAAATTTCTCGCTGTGTCAGGTTGGAGTGCCCAACGATTTCTTGTGTAGTAGTATATCCCCTACATATCCTGAAGAAGCACCTTCTAAAGTAGGTAGAACCATAGTTCCGGATTATATGAAAACGTATCGAATAAATCCCTTGTATTGCGTACTAAAATGTTTTATTAAAATGGAGTTTAACCTATGTTAAATTTTGCAGCAGAACCTCAATGTTAATGATAAGTTATTGCTGCTGTATAGTCTTGTTATTGCATAAAGGTAAGTTGTGAAAGTTCATGTAAATCTGATGAATATTTATGATTGGCTTCATAAAATTTCCCTAAAATTGTATGTTAAATTGAAGAAAAACGCAAGACACGAGCTTTCTTTACCTAAGTTCTCGAACATTATTCGGTGGCCTTGGCATGCTTTTTGGGAACAGTAAGTCAACCACTCCATGCATTTTGGCAATTGAAATGGCTCGATGTTGACATCGTAGTGGAATCCGATTGAAAGTGAACTCCACTCTGAATTTCATATTTTTTATGAATTTGTCGTTAAATCTGCAATATAAAAATAGATACAATCAGAATATAATCCAGTCATCCAGTAATACATCTACATAAATTTGCACATATTTCAACAAGATAACAGTTCCAGGTAATACAAAATGTAACATATGCTGGAATAATAATACGAATATTTAGGATTCATTGGCGATATTTGGTATAACTTTTGTTTTTGTATTTGCACAACAGAACCACATACAATCACATAAAAATATTTGTATTTTTTAACACTAGATTTCCGTTGAGTACATATATATAGCATGTAGTGAAACTTCTTAGAACGACCACTTGCTTAATAATAATTTTTTTCCAAGAACCAATGTAAAATCACGTAAGGTTGATATATTTGAACCATTATTCAATGAGTATCCCGTACACTGGGTGGAGGAAGCGAACCTCTTGCTTTTATCTAAGGAAGAAATGTAGATTACGAACACTTCACAGTCAAAAGTCATGTTTTTTTTATTTACAGTATTTATTTACGTTTATCGTCCTTTTTTGATAAGCTGTAAAGCAATTACTAAGATAACACTTTTAACAACCATAATGAAAACAAGCGTATTCATGATTTACTTTACGCCCTTACTCGACGTAATTATTCGAAACGTTTGAAAAGAAATGTATCAAACAGAGACAGTTGGTTTCATCTTTGTAAATAGTTAACTTTATTCCAAGTAATGGGTTACCATAGTCGTAAAAGAATAAAATATGTCAAAGTTACAATTCAAACCTCTTCCTCTTAAATTAATCCCTTCCCAAATTCAGAGTACTATACAGTGCGTGTTTCGTATTCTTAGCTACGATCTTGAAAAATAAAATGCTACAGAAAATCGCTACTTTAACAGTTGCATCTTTCTTTGAATGAATAGGGATGCGCACGAGACAAGATTTGTGGCTGTCTCGTCTCGAAAATGTGCTGTAAAAATGATGTCTCGACTCGAAAAATGTATATTTTTCTATTGGAAGAGCTTTGTCTCGACTCGAATTTTGTCAGGAAAATCCTGTCTCGACTCGTCTCGTGCGCATCCCTATGAATGAACAACTTTTTCCAATTTTGTTTTGACTTGCTGAGGTTAACTACTTTCCGTCTCACTGAAGACTTTCTATGTTATTAATCCATAACTTGAGCATACAGCACTGACATTCTCCTATCAACGAATGTCACCACTAAAATTCTTGCTCTTAAAATAACCATGTAGTTGACTACTTCACCTTTCACAGCAAAACTCAGCACTACCATTCTATAAAGTCCTCTCTCGCCGCTCGTCAAACATTTTAAAAATTATGTAGAAAGTACTGTACCTCGTGAATAGGCTATCAATAGCGATAAACACCATTACTAAAGATAAATAAAATTCAGCAAAACAACATTTTGATCTGTAAGACATTTTATTTTAATCAGTCCATACAATTTGATAAATATATCAAAATATTCTCTTGTGGCCTACGCACAATTCTTTTGAGCTTACGCATACTTTTCATATTATAAACTTGCTGACAAAAAATGTCAAACAGGAGGAATTTTTGAAATACAATTAAATTGGATTTGTTTAAATATTATGCGATTGTACTACAATCATTATAACATCAGATCGAACTTAGAAAGGAATTAGCAGTACGGACATGCTAGTGGTCACATGTTAAAGGAGCATAGCACCCTCTCTCCCCAGGATATATGAGCCAATTCGGCTCCAAAGGGAATCGTACAACCGTTGTATGCTTTCTTAAGTTAATTCGGCCCACTGTTGTTATAACTGCGTCTTCAGATCCTATAGATAGGCAATGTATCGGAGTCGGCATACAAGCTGGCCCTGGAGGTAGCGCAACATTACGCAGGCAACCCATTGATATACGTTCAGTTTGCGAACAAGAGTTGTTCAAGAATTGTCGTACTGAGCTGTCACAGGAGAGGTAACACATGCGGACAGAGGATGTCAATGATAATGTAATATTTGTTATGCATGTAGTCCTAGCATTACCCGTCCTCTTATGATTGCGCTCTACTTACTCCTGTGTACATGTTCAAATAATTTTAATCCTGCACTTAAATTTGGGGTTAAAAAGTCAATGTCGTACGTGTTGTTATCCAGACTATTGTGGTCACTATTGACAATATCGTGTCAAAGTTAAGTCAAAACTATAATATCACAGCGTTATTGACGTACTGTCGGAACGTTATTGCCACCACCAGTGCGCAAAGAGGCATGGTTCCATCCTAAAACTCCATAATTTCTCAATTCAAGTGAAATTTGGTTGTAGGTTATGAACTTCTATCTTAACAAATGAGAGGAAACAGATACATCAGGTTATCTAAAAAGAATTAAGCCTTTGAAGGTCAAAGATCTAAGCTTATATGATATTATGCACGTGTAACCTGAAGTTGTATTGACGTATTAGAAATGAACCGATTGGGCAAATTTTGGAATTTGGTAGGAGGATGGTACATAAGGTGGATAAAAGGTAGTGGTAATATTGTCCTCACGTCAGAGAACTGTTTCAGAATACAAGAGTTATGTGGCTAATAAGGGGATATGAGATGAGGAAGTGTGGTGAGTGGTAACGATTGTATCATCGCTGCGCCTCGAAGAACCGTTATGTGACATTTTTGTCGAAAATGAGTTATGCCGTGCAAATAAACCTGAAAGCTGTCAGGCAGCGTCCCTTATAATGTGATAAGTGAATATTCTATTATTTCGCTATAACAATGAAAAAATAATAGATTGAAATTAAAGGCTTCAGGTTTTCATCACGCACTTGTTGATTAATGTATACAAATTCTCTATGTGCTTAAAAAGACGTAAAATATGCTACGTAAACACAAAAATAATAATATAATATTGCTGAAGCTAGCTACAACAATGTCCAGTGTATACTATACGTAGAACCAATTTTATTATATTTTTCAAGTGTTTCCGTGTATATGTGGCAAAAGTCTAAGAGTTTGGAATGTTTTTTGCTTCTCCTCAAAAGTTGTTTTAACACATAGAGGTTCTTCGAGGCGCAGCGACTGTGTGCTATTTAGTCAAAAGCACCAGTGCCGTGAAATAGAGGAAGGAAGGGAAGCGCCGTAACAATAGATTTCGGAAAGACGAACAATGTGCGTGGATCAGGATCGAAGTGGCATATAAACGCATTTCACACAAGAATGTCTTCAGGAGATTGGTGGCGACTTTTCCGCCAAAATGGAGGAATCGCTTCACAAGAAGCACTAAGACACAGAAGTTATCATCCGTGCCATATGGCGGTTCCTGTGGGACATGGATAAAGATTGACGCACTCACGTTGTACGACGTCTACACGTGTGACAGAAAGTGATAAAGCTGGAGGCATTGAAGGAATGTAATACATGTTATTCGTGCGTAAATCCAGGTGGGATTTAAAAAGTTCAGAATAACATGATCAAGACAAATACAACTCTTCAAACGATGATTCTAATATACAATCAACATTTCGTCTATGTTACCATTCGTAATTGCAGTTCAGGTCAATCTGATATTGCCGAAAGGAAGGATTTGAAATATTATTTTCCCAGTAAGATCTGTTTAATTACATACATAGATCAAATTAAGTTCTTAAAGGTATAGTCCGTTATTTTCGTATTCTAATTCGTCAAGTACTAATAGCATATTTGATCTGAGTCCAATTCCCAGTGGGAGTTCATGTGTTTCGAACCCACGTTAAGCTGTAAATCTACGTATTATATACTTAGTGCTAAAAGAGATGCTAAAATCAGAGGCGGTTCTGG
Source organism: Thermobia domestica (assembly GCF_964235325.1). Lineage (NCBI taxonomy): Eukaryota > Metazoa > Arthropoda > Insecta > Zygentoma > Lepismatidae > Thermobia > Thermobia domestica. The sequence continues at coordinate 143,090,051 of NC_137460.1, forward strand.
AAAGTAAAACCCGGGGGGGGGGGGGTAAACCAACACCCAGACTATGATAGGTTTATCATGAATTTACTATAAACTTTCGAAACTATATAAATAATAGCTTCAGCTATTTTCGTCACTCAAACAACTGGGGGGCCTAGGCCTCCCGACCCCGGGCTAGATCCGCCACTGGCTAAAATCCACTCCAACCAATCATAACTAATAGTACATTTGTTTTGTATCAACTGTAATATTAAATTAGAAATAAATAAAGCTTAGTTCACGAATCTCTGCCGCGATTCTAATTCTTCTTTGCCGTCAACCGCGGCAGCGATTCGTGAGCTAAGCTATATGATAAATAATATGAATGTTTTACACAACCGATTTATTCCTGCAATCGGTATTTATTCCGAAGTTGGCCATCCGCCTAGTTTTTGGCTAAAAGCGTAATAATTAGTTCCTTTCTGTACCAAAGTTTAATATTTAATTCACATAGTATTGACGAACGAGCGTTGGCGAGTGAAGGCGGATTAGAGCCCCGCAGGGCACGTTTTTTTTCTGTCTTTATTGCAGCTAAATGGGAAGGAGAACCTATGTTCTAGAACCTAGCTGCCATGTTGGTTATGTTACCGTTACATTGAAAAGTATAACTTTCTCCACGTTTGTTTACAGTTATTTGCTTAGCACACTTTCTAAAATTTATGTTTAGTTTTTTGAGCCATGATTTTTACTTACTTTTAATAGATTTTCCTGATTATCACCTTATTGTTTCACAAAATATAGGCTAATAACTTTACCTCATATCTAGGGCTGCGTTCTGGCCATGTTTACAAAACAAATGCTCATTATATTCCCACAACCCTACCATGCAGTAACCTTGCGCCACGTAGTTCCCTCCGCTTTCTAAATAGTCCAATGTTTAGCGCTTTCGGGATTTCGGTTTTTTTGGGGGTATTTTTTAGACTTTCAGTCAAGCAGCTACTGCATCGTCACTATTTATCCTAGGATCATGGTTCATACCTCATTCTCTTCAGAATGAAGCTGGCTTTCAAATGGTACCACTTTTATGCCCATATCATATACCAGAAGAGGGAAAATTGATGTCAAAGGGAAAATTTCGGAGGGATTTTCCCCCACATTTTTCGGCCCCTCTGGAGCGGCCCTGTGTAAACGTAGAGATCTCCAAAAAATCTGATAAATAGTACTTGGTAGACTGAATGCGTGTGCCAAATTTCAAGCTTCTATCTTGAATATTAAGGGCGGGAGAATTTTTATCAAGAATCTCCACAATGCCCCAAAATTACCGCAAAACACCATGATCTCAGATAAAAAATTTCCTGAGACATCTCTATTTACCCTAGGACTATAATCCGCCAATCATTCTTTTCAGAATAGAACTGCCTTTCAGGCGGTACCACCCACATGTCTCAATCATGTATCTAAGACGGGAAAATCGCGGAAAACGGGATTTTTTGGGTCTAAATATCCCTTTTTTCAACTTTTAGCCCCTCTGGACCCCCTCTGTTTTAACGCAGAGATCTGAAAAAATCTGATAAATACTACTAGGTAGGCTGAATGCTTGTGCACAATTTCAATCTTCTACGTGCAAAAATAAGCCCGCTAAATATATATATATATATATATATATATATATATATATATATATATATATATATATATATATATATATATATATATATATACCGACAATGTACCATATTCCCGTATACAGAGGGATATTTTGTAAAAATTCCGTGACACATCCCTAATTACCCTAGGACTATAATTCGCCAATCATTCTCTTCAGAATAGAGCTGCCTTTCAGATGGTATGACTCACGTGTCTCCATCATGTATCTACGGCGGAAAAATCGCGAAAAACGGGATTTTTTGGTCTAAATATCCCTTTTTTCAACTTTTAGCCCCTCTGGACCCCCCTGTTTCAACGCAGAGATCTGAAAAAAATCTGGTAAATACTACTCGGTGGACTGAATGTTTGTGCAAAATTTCAATCTTCTACGTGCAAAAATAAGCCCGCCAAAAATAATGAAGATAGGCTTCGTAAAAGAAAAAATAATTTTAAAATTATTACGTCATCGCCTCCTATGTGTGGACGCAGGAAGGTGTGAAACCATACGTAATGTCTCCTACAATGCCTCTGGACTTGAAAAACAAAAGAACAAAAAAAAAAAAAAAAAAAAAAACGGACGAAAAAGCTCAAATAGAAGAGTTATAACGCAATGTACCATGAAACACCCGTATGGTACAAATTGTACCATAGGATACCCAAAGGGTTAGAACCGCTTATATAAGAAAATAAACACAACTTTCGCTCTCCTTACATATTATCAAGCACACAAACAAGCAAATTATTCACTTCTTCCTGGTAAATTTTCGAAATTTTAGCAAGAAACGGAAGACCAACTTTGTAACTTAACCCCTGCAATCTCATCCATATATCTGAGATCAGTGACTTAATTCCTTCTGGCAAATATAAAACGGCGTGAGGAAAAATAGTTAAGAATGTTGAATATTTCTGCCATTTTTGTTTTTAGCCCATTGATTTATATGGGGAAATCTTCTTCTTCTTCTTTTTTCAAATAGGATTTTAATGATTTTGATTTTAAGATTTCTTCTTCAGTTTTAGTTAAATGTCCCTTACTTTGAAAAAAAAAATAATCTCTGTGTTAATATTTTTTATATTTATAAATTTAACCTAATTTCAGTAATGTTATATGTACACGTACAGTATATGTAATAAAACATCGTTTTCAGAATCTAAAGAATATTTACATACACCTGAAAAATAATTGAGTAAAATCGCATAATTAAAATCCCCATTTACTTCATTCATAAAAAGAGTTCCCTTGTTGATTGATTTTGAGTTTTGTATCCATTTCAACATCTAGGATATATAAGACGTGTACTTAGAGATTAACCTGGGATCCGAATCATATAAGCCTCCACTGGGAATTCAGTCTGAGTTTTCCACACCAAAGGCACGTACAGTAACCACGAGAGAGCTAAAATCAGAGAAGGAATGCTGTATATACGAAATTAATACTTACGCTCTGTTAAATCTCAAGAGAATTTCGTCACTTGTGATAAAATATACTCTTCCTTCATACTTGACACTCTGATCTCCATTCATCAACTGAAGATAAACACTGTCCCCACGAAGGATTGATGGACGATTCTCTGCAAGACCTTCCATCTGTATACAAAAGAATTACATATTAAACTGCAATTTCCACATTATTAATTTATGTAAATTGGTATAGGCACACGTAAATATCCCATGTAATGTTTTTGAAATCTATAAAATCTAATTTGAATAGCCCACAAATTAAACACTTTCAACATTTTTTTCACTTCTGCAATAGCTCAGCAGTAAATCTTACGCGAATAGAAACAGAGGATTAGTGAAAAGTAAACTGATTAAATATAATTTCCTTGAGTGCTAAAGAAGTTTGGATTGTATGCACTATAAGTTCTGTTCGTTCCCTGTAAAACTGTGGTATATTTTCAATCATGTAAAAATAATTCGTGCAGTTTTACTATACGGATCCATAGTATAAGTAATAGTAGTACTAGTAGTAGTAGTAGTAGGAACGGGTTAGAAGCCCCTCAAGCAGAGGTCGAAGTGAGACGGTACGCGGTGGTATGCCATACCACCTCTGGTTTTTCAGTAATGAAGGCATACCGCCTCTGTTTTTTTTAGTGACCAAGACATACCGTCAGTGCAAACTGGATGCTAATATACATTTAATAAATCCAATTGTTATACACAGTAATTGACGAATTACACACGAAAAGATTTTATTTTTATGTAGAAATAAATTTCTAAGTTGCCAGCACCGACATTTTTGTTACCTTTTTCTTACCTCTTGATTTTGAAATGAGTTGCCTTCAAAGAAGTTTATCTAGTTTATATTTTGATGTGCCATATTTAATATTCCATGTCGGACCAAAATATTTCATGTCGAATTGAGCACGGTAATGTTATCTTGTGAATAGTATGAAGTCAGTGCTCCCTATGATCGAGCTGTGTCTTTATTTAGTCATCTGTTGGCATGTTAGAGACCTAGTCTCGAAATTTTTTGATAGCCCCTCTATTCCACTTCGTATTTTCTTTTTCATTTAGTTTTATTTTAGTATTATTTTCATTTTTATAGTTTTCAACTCATTGTTTTATAGTTGTACAACTAAGTGTTTCATTAACATTTTCAATAAATAAGGAAACTAGTGTTTTCTTATCGAAACGGAACATAATTTGGTTAATATGTATGTGTTCCAAGGATGGGGCAATTTTACCCAGGGTGTTGGGGTAAAACGGTCATTCATAATAGGTTCATTTATTTGCACATACAACTTGTTTGGAAAAATTTCATGCCTTCCACCTATTTACATATGTAGAAGAAAGAATAAAGAATGTTGTACTGCAAAATCATCGACTTTCCATTCATAGCAACGTTGCTATTTCAATTTCAACCTTAAGGTGTCCATTATGCCCCCACCTCCCCTAATTTTTTTTATTAATTATTATTTTTCGTTCTAATTGGGAATGTACGTGACCTTGTGACTACATTACAGTCGCCTGTCCATAGAAGGAAGTACAATATCCGCAAGAAACAAACTAAGTAGGAATTTAAGAGGACAAATATAATTTTACCTCCAAAGCAAAGAGCTTCGTGCCTTCTTTGACGACTTCTTTCAAAGTTTTGTCCTCTTCGGTGTAGCTTTTGATATCAACATTCATCTGATGCTCCTCGATATGCAACAACAATGCCAAGTATTCTGCATAGTTCTGTGGACAAAGTTTCTTCTGTGTTATAAGTCTCCTATAAGAAAAAGGAGAGAAAATAAATAATAAGAGGCTTAAACAACGAAACTTTACAACAATATGGAGTCATTAACCAATTTTCGTTACAAGTGTTACGTGCATCACTGTTAGAAGCTTGTGTGCCACTATTAGCATGGCGTGACACTGTTAGAGTAGTGGTTCTCAACCTAATTCCTATTACAACCACCATTTTATCATATCCTCTTGCCAGCGACCCGCTTATAATCTTTGGTTTGTACAATAAGCTTGTGTGGAGTTATTAATATACCTATTGTGGAGATCTCACGATATCCATCTATTTCCATAATAGTAGAATCCATTTCTTGTATATAGTGGATACAGTAACTTCAGTAACTTTCATAAAACCGAATGGATTAAAACCAAATTTGGTCAGTTCATTTATATTACAAATATTGAATCCGATCTGACATACTGTTTGAAAATGGACGCCGTTTCAAAATTTTAACACTTCATAACTCCTTTAATTTTGGGTCATATGATAAAAAAACAAAGTGATTTCCAATTTTGTAATTTTTGTTGCATTTGTATTTTTCTGGTATTTCAATATACAGTTATCATCAGTTTCATCTGTTGAAAATGTTTAGCAGACCTATTTTTTGTTGTCCTTAACACCATGTATAAAAATAAAAGTATGCCTATCAGAACAAAATTCAAAATAATATTTAAAAATATTTTCCGGTATTAGATTTGAATCATATTTATCTCTTCCGCTTATCTTCGCGACCCCATGAAACCCTCTCGCGAACCCCAGGTTGAGAAACCCTGTAGAGGGTAAACAACAATAGAAAGAGTATGCTAATGAACAGTATATTTTTACTGTATATACACAGTAAAGGAATAAACAAGTTTTAGAAATAAAGAACTTCATATAAGGAAACAAACATTTTCCCAAGAACTGAAAACTCTAATTCATTAAATAGGAATTTTGAAACTCTAACCCTCAAACAAAGAAGAACGTTATGTGACATGATATTTTTTATACAAGATACTTAATAATAAGCTAGACTGCAACAAATTGCTTTCGAGCTTTCAATAAATGTACCAGGTAGAAAAACACGTCCAGAAAACTATAACTTCTTTTATTGTGCAAAAGCAAGGACGAATATCCTAAATAAGTTGCCAACATGGAGGATTAGTGCAACCTACAACAGACTCTTAAAAATGACAAATAATATAGATATTTATGCTGATTGCCTCACGAGGTTTGAAAAGGGAAATTGTAAATATGTATATTATTTCATGAAAGATGAACACTGTAATTGGGTATAATACCTGTTGTGTTCTGTTTCAATAAATAAATAAATAAATAAATAAATAAATATTACTGATAATTAACAACATACTTTAGCGCCACAACAATTTATTTTTCTCGATTCTCTTATGTTGTTTGATATATGTTTTGTCTTTGAACAATATTACAATTAAAACAAAACTTAAGTTTAACAGGTAATCATAATTTTGTGTTTCATCTCATTAACCATAGAAGTTACTATCGTCTTCCTAAGGTTATAATGAAAAGCTTCAAGCCGGTATACTTCACTATCAGTTCCACCTTAATCAGTAGTGTCTACTGAGGAAACACAACGAACTTAAAAGTGTACTTAAAGTGTACTTAAAAGTGTAGATGACATGCGTAAATCCTGTAGTTTTTGGCTTCACTACAGGATGCGTAAATCCTGTAGTAAACCCTATGTAACATCCTGCAGCAAATGTATAAATGAAAACATATGTTTTATACATACTTTCCGTATAAACGTACTTTCCTACGAAAGAAAAATTTGTATATAGGTGGTCAGGATCTCACATACAGATGGACATATATATGCTGGTTCATCTTCACCTCATGTGCTGGCGCTAAGTCTTGCTGAAATGTCTATTCTGCGCCAGAAAAAAAGAGTGCGATTTAATGGTATTACTATCTTCTTCGAAATAGGTCTGGTAATTTGCTGCCTTGGTCTTGACTCCCTATTCGCAAAAGTGCAGTTGAGTGACACCATCGTAAGACACGCTCCACTAAACCATCACGGAAGCTGGATGGTGACCTCTTTTGACCATAGGTTGTTCGGCAGCTTTCCGAGAACTGTGGTCATAAATTCTGTCATTTTGCCGGTTGAATGTTTCTTGTACGCTGAATATTTTTTCATCGGTGAACAGGATTCGTCTGCGTTTCCCGTTCGCGTACCGCTGGAGTAACCTCTTGGCTCTTGTGGGTTGCAACTTCTTTAAAGCTGGTGTTAACAATTGTCCTGTGGTTCTTCTGTAAGCCCCAGTTGAAGGTCCTGTTTAGTGATGTGAGGTGGAAAATTTTCCGCTATATTTTTCTGGAAAACTTTTCGTTCTAAAAAAATATCAGTAATCAAGTAACAATTCCTCAGCAATCATAAAAATGGTTGGATTCATGTATAGAAATGTTAAAAAGTGAAAGATCGTTTAAAGAATCTGAAAATTTTCATGGCTCACACAATTTTCAGTATTATGTAGGAACAAGTTAAACAATTTTTCATGAATCGAAATATTTTCTGTCTTATATGGAAAAATTGAACTTTTTATGAGTCAGAAAAATTTTCATCATTTTGAAGCAAAAAGTAAAACAACTTTTTGTCAATCGAAAAGTTTTATTGATCTATAGAAACAAATGAAAGGAATTTTCATAGATCGGAAAATTTTCATCACGACGTAGAAACAAGTGGAGAAAACTTTTCATAATCCGGACAATTTTGGATATTATGTATAGTGATGTTAGGTGGAAAATTTTCCACTATATTTAACTGCACATAGAGCTACGAAATTCAATTTCTGCAGAGGAAAGTTAGTCAGCAACAAATTATAATTTTCTAATTAGCTTTCTGGAACCGGATTCTATTATTTAAAATTTCAATTTATTAAAAGTTATGAATATTTTCCGATTCATAAAACCATACTCCACGTATTCCTACATCGTAGTTTAGCCGTAAAATTTATTGGTAATAAATATTGTCTTAAAAAGTTTCATGAAGTGAAAATCTAACGATTCTTCATTTCAAGAATGTTTCAAAAACTTCAATGCGTTCTTCCCTCAGAATCCACCTTTGAGCTTACAGTATTAGATTTCGTCAGTTTAATACGCATAAGACGGTTTTCTCATAGCTTTACTACTTTTATAGATTTACATACTGCAATATTTATAAATAAGTAGATATAATATAAAGTGCCTACTGTAAATATTTGACTACCCAAAATTCGAGTTTAAGTAACTCATGAAAGCAAATACTGATCATTTTCTGGAAATAAACATTTATTTATTTATTTATATATTCATTCAGAAGAGAAAGTAAAATATAATTAATAAGGAAGCTGATTTGTGTAGTTGTTTTTCTAATAAAATAATAAAAGAAACATAAAAAGCAGCACTATTAGCGCTGCGTTCTAAAAGCAACAAGTAATTTCATTTTAATTTAGAAAATAAAAAACATTTATATATATATATATATATATATATATATATATATATATATATATATATATATATATATATATATATATATATATATATATATATATATACACTTGTTCTATCGAATCGTTATTATTTCTAATACATTTTTACACATAATAATGGTAGTTTTACAATACAAATATGTGCTGTAAGATATTGATTAATCAAAATTCCAATATTGAAATCATGATTTACGAGTGTCAAACATAATAAAATAAATTTTCTTATTTTCTGTTACAAAAATAGTCTTCATAAGGAACTTTTATGTAGTTATTTCATTACATAGGCAGGCCTACATGTGAAGAAATAGTGGATTTTTTTGTTTCTGAAATTGATAAATTCACGAAGGTTTATTTTCAATTTCTTGTTACATTTTAAATATTGGAATGAGATATTTGTTCTCTACGATGTATGTTCCCTGCACTTTACACACACACACACACACACACACACACACAAACAGAGAGAGAGAGAGAGAGAGAGAGAGAGAGAGAGAGAGAGAGGGAGAAACACTGTATATTTTTACTTTCCAGCTTGAAATATTCGAAAGTTTTCTGGTTTCCGAAAACTAATTCGAAAATGATAATTTGTTGCTGACTAACTTTCCTCTACAGGAATTGAATTTTATAGCTGAATGTGCAGTTCAATATAGTGGAAAATTTTCCACCAAACATCACTATACATAATATCCAAAATTGTCCGGATTATGAAAAGTTTTCTCCACTTGTTACTACATCGTGATGAAAATTTTCCGATCTATGAAAATTCCTTTCACTTGTTTCTACACAGCAATAAAACTTTCCGATTCACAAAAAGTTGTTTTACTTTTAGCTTCAAAATGATGAAAATTTTCCGACTCATTAAAAGGTCTCCAATCTTTCCATACAAGACAGAAAAGATTTCGATTCATGAAAAATTGTTTAACTTGTTCCTACATAGTACTGAAAATTGTGAGCCATGAAAATTTTCAGATTCTTTAAACGATCTTTCACTTTTTAACATTTCTATACATGATTTCTATCAATTTTATGAATACTGAGGAACTGTTATTTGATCACTGATATTTGTTAAGAACGGAAAATTTTCCGAAAAAAATATAGAAGAACATTTTCCACCTCACATCACGGCTAAACAACGATGTAGGAATAAGTGGAGTATGTTTTTATGAATCGGAGAATTTTCCGTTTCAAAATTTTTCGGAAAATTTTCATCACTGTACAGGATAGACAATTTTTCGATTCATGAGAATGTAGAAGCAAACATACGTAGAAGCAAACGTTCTCTCTGCAGTAAAATAGTGATGAAAAGAAATTAATTGCTGTTTTCATTTGATTCTTCCTCGTATTCTAGGATTTAAAACATAATTCTTCTTCATCTGTTTCGAGGATTATGAGCGGATGCCAGTAATTTTATTCCTCAGAGTTGGGAATCCTATTTTTAAGTAAGTCAAATTCCTACAGTAAATTGTATTACCCATATTATCGATTGGTAATCACTGTTCAGGAACGAACACGGGTCAACTGTAGTTGTAGTTGATAAGGAACCATCCTATTATTGATCAACATGTTGAAGGTGAAGTCTGTTATAAATCTCGATCACTTGTAATTAATTACACAACACGGCAATGAAGTATTGAAGATTTAGCTTATTGTATTGCGATAACTCTTAAGAATTTAAAATGTGATAATGAATTAGGATTAAGAGATGAGGGCGAATGGTTTTACATTAGGATAAATAATGATATATATGATAAATGTGAATGATTTTTTTTTACGATTTTGATATGTACAAGGGTTGATCGAACGCTTAATAACAACGTATTCCTTGCAATTCTTTTCTGCTTCAATGTCAATATTATTGTTTTGTCGAATTCGCCTGGACCCTTATTATGACTAGACTTAATAATTACTATGTTTTCATTTCACCTTTAGTATTTAAGAATCAATTCTACTATAAGCCTAATACGAATACTATTTGATATTGAAGGAATAATTTGGTAAATAAAATGTGTACTTTCTGTTAATACGAAGATTATTTGAGTGATTGTCACTATTGATTTTTCGACTCTATTCACAACAGCATCCTGAACTCAATACGATATACTGGGAGAGCATCACCCTTTTGGTCTCAATTTTCAGACGAAAGCTCAACATTTATCCTGATTTTAACTAATTGTTGAGAATACCTCACGTGACACAAATGTCCAAGTGCACAACCGACAGAATATTCTTAAGTTAATGGCTACATTTAAAAAAAAAAAATTAAATATGTAACTGCAACTGCTTACAGAAATTTCCGCAATCCTTTGTCATCTGCAATTTTGTTCCTAACTTCCATACGATTGAGAAAGCCATGAAGCAAAGGATGGATCTCATATTTTAAAAGCCCTCGCGTATGCCTTAGTGAAGAGTGAGAGCTGAAAGAAAAGTAATTTCCTTTAAGAAAGCCAAGATTACATTGTTACATTATCTAACCGAATACAAACGAAACAAGAATATTTATTTTATCATAAAATTTTTAGAGTATGGAAATTTGATGCAGGTTCAAAATCCGCAAAAAAATAAAGAAGTTTTCAGAAGCTAAAATATTACTTGCTAAAATTCTGGCACCACAGTTTGGCACATTAGATTTCTGTACTCCTACGTTTAACTTAAAATATGTTTAACCCATTTTTCTTGTATTTATATCATCATATATTATAATGATAATTTTATAAGTAACATATTATTTTATAGGAAATAAATGTCATATTTTGGTAACTGAGAACTATCACAACGTTTTTTGTGCATGGTAGATTTCTATTTTGTTTACCGCATTCAATACATATTTCCCGGTAGAGTCAGGTTATCAGGATACACTAGAACAAATCGAGTTTATCCAATTAGAATATTTTTATATAAAGTTTTAACAAATACAATGATTACTATTACTTTACTTTCTAAACAGGGAACTTTAATAATTTATAAAAATAGTAAGTTATAATATACATGTTCGTTATTTTTCTTTGTATGTGTATTGATGTACAGCCTTGTTTAAAAAAACAAGCCATCCACTTATCATTAAAACGTTAAGTCTTGCAACCGTAGGTATGAACTTTTAGCACTTTGGCTTGAAATAGAGATACCACTTGAACAAAGAAGATACACATTTCATTGGTTTACTTCCACTCTAGATAACAATACAAGGCTTTTCGATTCGAAGAGAGATAGGTAGCCAGCTTTCTGAACAGGATTGTACATAAATACTATCTTTTTATAGAGAAAACGAAATATTTGTGTATAATTCATAAAACAAAATTTTAATCAAATGAAATGAGATTACTGACTCTGGTGGTGGCGCATAGGATATAATAGGATTATCGTCTATTGATATCACAGGAGACGCTCGTGGCTTGTAGGGCTTCTTTGGACCAAGCAACGCAAACCACTCAGACTGAACCATTACACCCTGTAATAAAATAAGCGACATTAATCTTGGTTGAAGGATACAAATATAAATAATGCTAAAGATTATTAATGATGATAAAAAATTATTTTTCTCAGGTTAGGTCATTTCGTATTCACTAGGCTATCTATCTTAAATACTATCTAAAAGTATAATACAAATTGGCTGCAAGAAACAATTTATTTACATCTACCAATGATACTATTAAATCATATTCAACAATTTAAAATTTTCAGACACGCACTGTTTCATTGTCATATGTAATCCACTACATACATCATATGTAATCATATGTAATCTTGCTTTAAATTATTTGTGATTATATACGATAGTATTTGTTCATTACAATATTAAAGTTAATTTATGATGAAACTAAATAAATAAATAACAAGAAGCTATATAAGATCACTAAAATCAGATAACACTAGACTACATTATAATTTACGCCATCTTGTAGCCTCGAATCTCCATAGTCTACTTTATCTTACAACACGGCATATACTGTCGCATACAGTCGACTAGTGGTTCTCAACCAATGTGTCGCGACACACTGGTATGTCATGTAGTTCCCTAAGGTATGTCGCGGAATTTTAGAATTTAAAAATCATGAATTTAATAATTAGTTAAAATTGAGACGGACTCTACCAGTCAACAACTCCAACGGCAGCAATAATGTTAAGTGCTAAAAAAAAAAAAAATTAAAAATAATAGGTTTCACTTTTATAATAGGTATTATTTTTATTTAAGGTAACTACAGGTATATACGCCAGTGCAGCTAAATACGCCAGTGCAGCTAAATACGCACTGAATACAAGTGTTCAGTGCTGGGTCGTTTCCGACAAAATCCGTTAAAATGCGCCTCCAATATGTGCCACGGTCTTGGGCAAGTAAGATTTGACGAATACTCCGGGAGACCGCACTGAGACCGCCACGCCGTACACTATAGTTTGCTTCGGGAAGGTTCCGTGAAAGGATGTTATTATTTCAATAGAGGTAAGACTGTTATTAAAACCGTGCTGACTCAGAACATTGCCTATTGTTTACAGCAAGTACGCCTTATTTCGTGTCCGTCTAGGAACACTTTGTTTTGTAAGTGTAATTTCAGTATTTATGATTCCATGGCTACTAAATCAATACCAAGCATGGTGCAGCGAAATACGCCAG